>NW_027362761.1:991919481-992621807 GCF_046119375.1 Phyllobates terribilis | reverse complement strand
GATCTAGACTGTATGCTTCTGTTAATACATCCCAGAATTGTATTTGCCTTTTTTGCTGCTGCATCACACTGTTGACTCATGTTCAGTCTATGATCTATTAGTATACCTAAGTCTTTTTCACATGTACTGTTGCTTAGCTCTATTCCTCCCATTCTGTATATGCTTTTTTCATTTTTATTGCCCAGATGTAGTACTTTGCATTTTTCCCTGTTAAAAACCATTCTGTTGGTTGCTGCCCACTGCTCCAGTTTATTTAGGTCTTTTTGAATCCTCTCTCTCTCTTCTCTAGTATTAGCTATCCCTCCTAGCTTTGTGTCATCAGCAAATTTAATCAGTTTACCCTCAATTCCTTCATCTAAATCATTGATAAAGATGTTGAACAATACAGGTCCCAGGACGGAACCCTGTGGTACCCCACTTGAGACATTCATCCAGCTGGATGTGAAGCCATTTACAACCACCCTTTGAGTCCGATCACTAAGCCAGTTATAAATCCGTACTCTGGGGTGTAATTCATCTGGACCTGGAGACTTGAACTCATTTATGTTAGCTAAATATTCCCTCACAATCTTTCTGTTTACAGATAACTTGGATTCCTCTATTCCTTTAAAAGGACAGTGAAGATCAGTTGATGTTACATTTTCTTTCTGAGAGAAAACAGATGCAAAATAGGAATTAAAAAGTTCGGCCTTCTCAATATCCTCTCTTACCATTTCTCCATTTTCATCCTGTAAAAATCCTATAGCATCTTTGACTTTTCTTTTACTTTTGACATACCCCCAAAATCCTTTTCTATTGCTTTTGACATCTCTTGCAAGCCTTAATTCATTGTCAGCTTTAGCTAACCTGATACGTGCCCTGCAGGATCTGCAGACTGCATTATAATCTTTTTTAGATATGCCTCCCTCTTTCCATTTAATAAACATTTCTTTCTTTCTTTTTAGCATGTGGTTAAGTTCTGTGTTCATCCATCCTGGTTTCCTTAAATGCTTCCCATTCTTTCTACTTTTCGGGATTGTTAACGATTGTGCTTTGAGAATCTCATTTTTAAAAATTTCCCATCCTTCCTGGACATTTTTGTCCTTAAGGACATCCAGCCATTGGATCCCTCCTATTCTCTTTCTGAGTCTCTTAAAATCTGCCTTTCTAAAATCTAACCTTGAAGTTTGAGTCTTCACATGTCTTCCTCCTCTAGTTATCCAAAATTCTATAATAGCATGGTCGCTGCCTCCTAGGGTCCCAGCCACTTTTACCTCCTCAACCATTTCCTCCCTGTTTATAAGGATTAGATCCAAAGTAGCAGATCCCCTTGTTTTCTCCCCTACCTTTTGGAAGATAAAGTTGTCAGCAAGAGAGGATAAGAATTTGCTTGACCTGTTAGTTTTACTTGAGAGAGATTCCCAACAAATGTCTGGATAGTTGAAATCTCCCATGACCACTACGTCATATTTTTTGGAGAACTTGGTCATTTGATACATAAAGAGTTCATCCATATCTTCAGCTTGCCCAGGTGGCCTGTAGTAAATGCCTACAATGGTGTCCTTTCCGTTGTTCTCTCCTTGTATTCTTACCCAAACAGTTTCCACAGAACTCCCAGTCTCTGAAGCTTCAATCTCTGTGCAGATATACGCTTTTCTAACATACAATGCAACACCTCCTCCTCGTTTATCAAGTCTGTTTCTTGCAAATAAGTTGTATCCTTTTAGCCTTTTATTCCAATCATGTGTATCGTCCCACCAAGTTTCAGTGATTCCAATTACATCATATTCCTTTTCCTGCATTAGTAGTTCCAATTCTCCTTGTTTGTTGCCCATGCTTTGTGCATTTGTATAAAAACATTTTAGTTTGTGATTGGTTTCTCTTCCTCCCATATTTTTATTATTTAAATTGTTTTGTCTTTGTTCTTCCTTTCCACTTCCAGTAGCAGAGATCTCAATAGTATTTGTCAGCTGTATGGCTTTTTCTGGCCTTTTGTTTCCCTTCCCACATTGTTCTAGTTTAAAGCTCTCCTGATGAGTGTAGCAAGGCGACTTCCAAATACATGTTTTCCAGTCTTCGTAAGGTGCACCCCATCTCTAGCAAGTAGTCCATCGTATAGGTAATTCATTCCGTGATCCAGAAATCCAAATCCTTGTTGACGGCACCATAGACGTAGCCAGTTGTTCACCTGTTGAATCTTATTCCACCTCATTGTTCCATGGCCATCCACTGGGAGGATGGATGAGAAGACCACCTGCGCTCCCAATTCTTTCACTTTCTTGCCTAAGTCTTCAAAGTCACCGCAGATGGTTTCCAGGTCCTTTCTTGCGGTGTCATTTGTCCCCACATGTATTAGCAGGAATGGGTAGTGATCTGTAGGTCTGAAGAGTCTTGATATCCTGTCAGACACATCTTTAATTTTTGCTCCTGGAAGACAGCACATTTCTCTTGAGGTTATGTCTGGTCTGCAGATAGCGGCCTCTGTTCCTCTTAACAGGGAATCCCCCATGACCACCACTCTCCGTTTTTTCTTCACAACATTCTTCTTTCTCCATCCAGGAGGATTCTGAGGGCTTACAAGGTTATTCATTGCTGGCAAAGTCTTATTTTGCTGTATTTCTTCCTGGTTCTCCTGCGTGAGAGCCTGGTACTGGTTCCTGAGCAGTATGGGTGCTGACTGCCTCTCGATCCTCCTGCTTCTGTGGGTCACATGCTTCCATTCCTCTGTTTCGTCAGGTGCAGTTCGAATTTCTTCTCTTTCTGAATCATGAAGAGATAATTCTGCTCTGTCTAAGAACTCTTCACCTTCCTTAATGATTTTCAAGGTAGTTAACCTCTCTTCAAGATTTCGCAACTTTTCCTCCAACAGGGACACAAGCTTGCATTTCTGGCATGTGAAGTTTGGCTTTTCCACTGGCAAGTCTGTGAACATGTAGCAGGATATGCAGCTCACCAAATGGCTCCTGGACTCTTCCATGTTCTTATTGTTAATGTTCTGAAAACAGTGAAAAAAGCTTAAAAAAAAAGCTTCACGGTTTACCGATGTCCTCTTTTCAGCTCCAACAGCCAAAATCCAGTGTTCTTTGAGCTCGCGGAGACTCTTCACTTACCCCAAAATGCAGTGGGAATATGCAAATTATCTCCTCAGGACTCCTCCCCTGGTTTACCGATGTCCTCTTTTCAGCTCCAACAGCCAAAATCCAGTGTTCTTTGAGCTCGCGGAGACTCTTCACTTACCCCAAAATGCAGTGGGAATATGCAAATTATCTCCTCAGGACTCCTCCCCTGGTTAGGCCATCTATACTAAACCTTCACCAGATTTAAAATTAATAATAATTTTTAGCTGCATCTAGCTCGGAAAATAATTTTGGGGCTCCGAGATGCGCAAGACACATAAGTGCCTTCTTGCTGCACTACCTGCAGCATGACCCTCACATTGTCAGAATTCGAAGTAATCATGACTACTGGGTTGCCACACTCTAAGATCCCCCACACTCTTCGATCAACCTTTTCATTTTAATAAAGACCAAAAAAATGGTCATTTTTGAAATTATAAGCATTAGCAGGTTGTTAGAAACTGAAATCAAACAGTTTTCAACTCAAAACTTTATTCTAGGTGATGTTAAATTTTCACATAGGACCCCTTGTTCGAAAGGAGCTTCTGAACTCTCTCGTCCATTGAATTTGTCAGGTTTTGGATGGTTTCTGCTTCAATTGTTTTGCATGAGGACAGAATACCCTCCCAGAGCTGTTGCTTAGATGTGAACTGCCTCCCGCCATCATAGACACTCCTTTTAATGATGCTCCAAAGGTTCTGAATGGGGTAGAGGTCAGGGGAGCATGGGGGTCACACCATAAGTTTGTCCCCTTTTATGCCCATATCAGCCAGAGATGCAGATGTTTTATGTGCAGCATGAGATGGTGCATTATCATGCAGAAAAATGATCTTGCTGTGAAATACATGGTTCTTCTTCTTGAACCATGGCAGGAAGTGCTGTTTGAGAAAATCCACATACATTATGGAGTTCATCTTTAGCGCCTTCAGGGATCCTAAAGGGGCCGACAATCTCTCTCCCCATGATTCCAGCCCAAAACATTACTCCACCTCCTCCTTGTTGGCGCTGTAGCCGTGTTTGCGTGGGGTGTCCATCAACCAGCCATCCTCCACTCCATCCATCTGGACCATCGAGCGCTGCACGGCACTCATCCGTGAACAAAACAGTTTTGAAATCAGTCTTCATGTAATGTTTGGCCCACTGGAGCCGTTTCTGCTTGTGTGAAGTGGATAGAGGAGGTCGACAGGATGGCGTATGCACAGCTGCAAACCTCTGAAGGACCCTGCATCTTGTTGTTCGGGGGATGTTGGAGGCACAAGCAGCTTCAAAAACTTGTCTGCTGCTATGACAAGGCTTTTTTGCCGCTGCTCTTTCAACCTGACGTAATTGCCTGTAGGAAAGAGTCCTCAATTTGCGCTTATCAGCACGCACACGTGTGTACTGTGAATCAGCTACATACTTCTTGATTGCAAGACACTTCATCCTGATCATCGCACAATGTTGATTGTAGTCATGCCTTGACCTAAACACTCCACAATTTGTTGCTTCTTAGCAGCCGACACATCCTTTTTCTTTCCCATTTTGGCAGAAAATGTAGGCTGCTTAATAATGTGAGACAGCCTTCTTAAGTAGTCTTGCCTTTCATTGGACACACCTGCCAAACTAATTAGCACAGGTGTCTGCAATTGCTTACAGTGATATAAAGAGCCCTGACACACATCACCATCAATGAGTTTAACTGAAAAACAAACAAATTCTTCCCTTATCACTCCTAAACACTTTTTGCATAATAATTTGGAACACAGTGTACATGTGCTTTTCCACAAAACACCAGTGGTTCACGTAGTGAATCTTACAGTTCTAACTTGCCAACCGTGGTCTGTATGGAGTTGTTCAATAAAGGGCCCAAAATTAAGATAACATAGATGGGAGAGGTCTCTATGAATAGGAATTCCTAAGTATTTGATACCCTGTAAGGGCCAGGCAAAGGGAAGGTTGGACTGGATGGAATCCTATATGGATTTGGGGAGGGAGACATCGAGGGCCTCAGACTTCGCTGCATTGATTTTAAAATTTGACCATGTAACAAAGTGATCTATTTCAGCCATAACAGCATGGATGGATATATGTGATTGAGTGATATATACTAGGACATCATCAGCAAATTGAGAGCACTTGTACTCGGTGCCTCCCACCTCAATCCACCTAATATTGGGGTTATGGCGAATTGATGAGAGCAGGTGCTCCGTCACTAGGATGTATAAGAGAGGGGACAGAGAACATCCCTGCCTTGTCCCATTGGTGATTGTGAAAGGTGATGAAAATGTTCTGACGCGCCCCCTGGGCCTTGGGACACCTGGAGCCGGACCCTTTTTGGTGGATGCTGGTGGTTGTAGTCTCCGTGGCGGCAACCCGGTTCCGTGGCTCAGGGCGGTCAAACCAGTGGCGGAACTATTTATGTGGTTTTGATGTTTAAATGTCCGACTACGCCACCCGTGGATTGCGGTCAGAGTGAACCGCCGCTCCAGGGCAGACCGCTGAGGCTGGTGTTGTGGGTGCAGCAGAGCGTAGCATAACTCCCCACGGGAGTTGTATAGCCTCAGGGCAGTGTATGCGGAGGATGGGGGTGATGGTGCAGGGCAGCAGCAGTAATGACACGGAGTCAGTGATGCAGTCCAGGGCCTTTACTCACAGTTCTTATTATCCAGACCACGTCTGCAGGTAATGGCTGCCCACGTCGTACTGTGCTCACCAGGTGAGGGGCTCAGACAACTCCCAGATAACTTTGGAGTGCTTCACAGGACCCCCTTTGTGTGTCCTTTGTCTGGCCTTTCTTACCAACCCTTCTGTCCAGCTGCCTCGGGCCTCCTCTTGGTAAACTTGGCGCCAGTTTCCCTGACCCTATGTGGTGCCTTCCTAGCGGGTGTAGCGAGGGACTGCGCCACATAAAATGTCACAGCCTCCTGTTTCTAGCTGAGGGTCGTTTCCTGCCTCCACTAGTTTCGGGGACCGGTCTCCCCCTTTGGCCTGACCCCTCCACGCAGGTGGATTCGGGCGTGCGGTGGCGACTCGCCCGTCCGCATCCCTGAGATCCCTTCATTCCTCGTTCCTGGAGCCTTCTGCGCTCCTCTTCCTTCCTTCTCCCTCTTCCAGGCCTGGGCCTCTGTTACTAGGCCCGCCTCCGGAGCAGAGCTCATGCAGAGCCCCTGCTCCCTGCCACTTCTGCTCAGACTTCTCTGCACTGAACTAAGATGGTGCCCACCTTTTATACTCCCTTCTCAATGCACCCAGGAACTGCTTCCTCCCTGCTCCTGCACTACAGGGTTCCCCTTCCTCAGTGTTCCCTCCCCCCACTCCAGCCAGGGACAGGGACTGTCGTGCCCATCTCAGGGGCATATTGGTCGCCCTGCCCCACGGCAATGTGGTGTAATGCATGCAGGTGTCGGGTCCTGATCCACACTACATCCTTACCTGAGAGTGAGATATCACACCTCTGGGTGAGGTGCAATACCTCTGTAGCAACCGAGCCCTCAGGGTGCTACAGTTCCATTTATCTTCAGCCTAGTTGACGTATTGCGATACAGGGCCGTGATTTTGGCTATAAAAGGGTCCCCTAGACCCCTACCCCAAGCTTTTTAAGAGAATCATATATGGCGTGCCAGGAGACTCTATGGAATGCTTTCTCAGCATCCAACGAGAGTATCTAATTACAAATTTTTAACTGCATCTAGCCCAGGAAATACTTTGTGCCTAGTAGCAGTGTCTGCTAGTCAGCGGATTATCCCGGCTGTTAAGCAAGCTACACCACCTGTAGTTTGGACACTTCATTTTTTCAAAGGAAATGCTTCGGGACCACGGGATACTCAGTGAAGAGCATCAGGAGGCACCCCAAGGCATAGGGGCTCGGACTGGCAGTAGAATGCCTTGCGGTGGACAGCCGAGCTCGATCCTTATAAAAGTTTTTTAACTGCAGCAGCTTTAGTGGACGCTACTGGAGCTGGAATTACGCGGCTGCTGGCATGAGACTTGCCCTCCAATAGATCCTTGTAAATGGATTTAAAGTGTATTTATTCAAATTAGACAGACAATTTAAATTAAAAAGCTTAGAGCTGCCTCCACCACAGGGGGGCTCGCTCGACCCACCAGCGGACAGGCACCAGTATTGGGAGAGGGGGGCTGGCCGTCAGGGTTCACCGCGGCTCTGGCACAAACCCGGCGACACAGAGGTGGCACGGGCAGGAGCGGACTGAACGTGTCGGCTTCTCACTTTTTGGATTTTAGAAGGGCATGACATGCCTATATCTGTGTCTCCCCCTCCTTTTACTCCTCCACCTCTTTTCTTTTCGCATGACTATATGTACTTGTCACTTTTCCATGTGTTAGTTGTGTCTTCCGAGCAGTTTGTCAGCTTTTGGACACCTTTGAAGGTGTTTTCTATGTGTTTCTATGTGTTTTTGTTTGCCTGCCATTGGTTTTAACGGTGTTCGAAGGTGTTCGACGAACAGTTCGACGAACACTTCGGCGAACACACGGGTGTTCGACGAACCGAACCGAACTCGAACACTACGGGGGTGGCTCAACACTAGTTGGGAGTAAAGACTAATTCTAATTGCAGTCCTTTTCAGGACTAAGTTAGATCAGTTCCTATCAGTTTTTGCCAGGCAGGTCTGTGCCAGTGCTGTGCAAGTTTTTTTCACAGCATTTGGCTAAATCTAGCAAAGCTAATCCTTTTTGGCATATTGCAGAGTGTGTTAGTCAGTGGAGTAGCCTATCTGTGTTGGAAGCTACACCACCTGTGTATAGAATACCAATTTTTTTACTGCACATAGTGAAGTAAAACCTTTTGGGCATAGCATCATTCTATTAGTCCATCTATACTGACCTCCATAAGGTTGCAAATTGAATATAATTTTTTTCTGCATCTACCTCTAAAAAAATATTTGGGCTTCTAGCTGTGTGTGGGACTTGTTCTATTAGTCCATCTATACTGACCTCCATCAGGTTGCAAATTGAATATAATTTTTTTCTGCATCTAGCTCTGAAAAAATATTTGGCCTTCTAGCAGTGTGTGGGACTTGTTCTATTAGTCCATCTATACTGACCTCCATCAGGTTGCAAATTGAATATAATATTTTTCTGCATCTAGCTCTGAAAAAATATTTGGCCTTCTAGCAGTGTGTGGGACTTGTTCTATTAGTCCATCTATACTGACCTCCATCACGTTGCAAATTGAATATAATATTTTTCTGCATCTAGCTCTGAAAAAATATTTGGGCTTCTAGCAGTGTGTGGGACTTGTTCTATTAGTTCATCTATACTGACCTCCATCAGGTTGCAAATTGAAAATAATGTTTCTCTGCATCTACCTCTGAAAAAATATTTGGGCTTCTAGCTGTGTGTGGGACTTGTTCTATTAGTCCATCTATACTGAACTCCATCAGGTTGCAAATTGAATATAATATTTTTCTGCATCTAGCTCTGAAAAAATATTTGGCCTTCTAGCAGTGTGTGGGACTTGTTCTACTAGACCATCTATACTGACCTCCATCACGTTGCAAAATGAATATAATATTTTTCTGCATCTAGCTCTGAAAAAATATTTGGCCTTCTAGCAGTGTGTGGGACTTGTTCTATTAGTCCATCTATACTGATCTCCATCAGGTTGCAAATTGAATATAATTTTTTTCTGCATCTAGCTCTGAAAAAATATTTGGCCTTCTAGCAGTGTGTGGGACTTGTTCTATTAGTCCATCTATACTGACCTCCATCACGTTGCAAATTGAATATAATTTTTTTCTGCATCTAGCTCTGAAAAATATTTGGGCTTCTAGCTGTGTGTGGGACTTGTTCTATTAGTCCATCTATACTGACCTCCATCACGTTGCAAATTGAATATAATATTTTTCTGCATCTAGCTCTGAAAAAATATTTGGCCTTCTAGCAGTGTGTGGGACTTGTTCTATTAGTCCATCTATACTGACCTCCATCAGGTTGCAAATTGAAAATAATGTTTCTCTGCATCTACCTCTGAAAAAATATTTGGGCTTTTAGCTGTGTGTGGAACTTGTTCTATTAGTCCATCTATACTGACCTCCATCAGGTTGCAAATTGAATATAATTTTTTTCTGCATCTAGCTCTGAAAAAATATTTGGCCTTCTAGCAGTGTGTGGGACTTGTTCTATTAGTCCATCTATACTGACCTCCATTAGGTTGCAAATTGAATATAATTTTTTTCTGCATCTAGCTCTGAAAAAATATTTGGCCTTCTAGCAGTATATGGGACTTGTTCTATTAGCCCATCTATACTGATGTCCATCACGTTGCAAATTGAATATAATTTTTTTCTGCATCTAGCTCTGAAAAAATATTTCGGCTTCTAGCTGTGTGTGGGACTTGTTCTATTAGTCCATCTATACTGACCTCCATCAGGTTGCAAACTGAATATAATTTTTTTCTGCATCTTCCTCTGAAAAAATATTTGGGCCTCTAGCTGTGTGTGGGACTTGTTCTATTAGTCCATCTATACTGACCTTCATCAGGCTAAAAATTGAATATAATATTTTTCTGCATCTAGCTCTGAAAAAATATTTGGCCTTCTAGCAGTGTGTGGGACTTGTTCTATTAGTCCATCTATACTGTCCTCCATCAGGTTGCAAATTGAATATAATATTTTTCTGCATCTAGCTCTGAAAAAATATTTGGCCTTCTAGCAGTCTGTGGGACTTGTTCTATTAGTCCATGTATACTGACCTCCATCAGGTTGCAAATTGAAAATAATTTTTTCTGCATCTACCTCTGAAAAAATATTTGGGCTTCTAGCTGTGTGTGGGACTTGTTCTATTAGTCCATCTATACTGACCTCCATCAGGTTGCAAATTGAATATAATATTTTTCTGCATCTAGCTCTGAAAAAATATTTGGCCTTCTAGCAGTGTGTGGGACTTGTTCTATTAGTCCATCTATACTGACCTCCATCAGGTTGCAAATTGAATATAATATTTTTCTACATCTAGCTCTGAAAAAATATTTGGCCTTCTAGCAGTGTGTGGGACTTGTTCTATTAGTCCATCTATACTGACCTCCATCAGGTTGCAAATTGAATATAATATTTTTCTGCATCTAGCTCTGAAAAAATATTTGGCCTTCTAGCAGTGTGTGGGACTTGTTCTATTAGTCCATCTATACTGACCTTCATCACGTTGCAAATTGAATATAATTTTTTTCTGCATCTAGCTCTGAAAAAATATTTGGCCTTCTAGCTGTGTGTGGTACTTGTTCTATTAGTCCATCTATACTGACCTCCATCAGGTTGCAAACTGAATATAAAGTTTTTCTGCATCTACTTCTGAAAAAATATTTGGGCTACTAGCTGTGTGTGGGACTTGTTCTATTAGTCCATCTATGCTGACCTCCATCAGGTTGCAAATTGAATATAATATTTTTCTGCATCTAGCTCTGAAAAAATATTTGGCCTTCTAGCAGTTTGTGGGACTTGTTCTATTCGTCCATCTATACTGACCTCCATCAGGTTGCAAATTGAATATAATATTTTTCTGCATCTTGCTCTGAAAAAATATTTGTCCTTCTAGCAGTGTGTGGGACTTGTTCTATTAGTCCATCTATACTGACCTCCATCAGGTTGCAAACTGAATATAATATTTTTCTGCATCTAGCTCTGAAAAAATATTTGGCCTTCTAGCAGTGTGTGGGACTTGTTCTATTAGTTCATCTATACTGACCTCCATCAGGTTGCAAATTGAAAATAATGTTTTTCTGCATCTACCTCTGAAAAAATATTTGGGCTTCTAGCTGTGTGTGGGACTTGTTCTATTAGTCCATCTATACTGACCTCCATCAGGTTGCAAATTGAATATAATTTTTTTCTGCATCTAGCTCTGAAAAAATATTTGGCCTTCTAGCAGTGTGTGGGACTTGTTCTATTAGTCCATCTATACTGACCTCCATCAGGTTGCAAATTTAATATAATATTTTTCTGCATCTAGCTCTGAAAAAATATTTGGGCTTCTAGCAGTGTGTGGGACTTGTTCTATTAGTCCATCTATACTGACCTCCATCACGTTGCAAAATGAATATAATATTTTTCTGCATCTAGCTCTGAAAAAATATTTGGCCTTCTAGCAGTGTGTGGGACTTGTTCTATTAGTCCATCTATACTGACCTCCATCAGGTTGCAAATTGAATATAATTTTTTTCTGCATCTAGCTCTGAAAAAATATTTGGCCTTCTAGCAGTGTGTGGGACTTGTTCTATTAGTCGATCTATACTGACCTCCATCATGTTGCAAATTGAATATAATTTTTTTCTGCATCTAGCTCTGAAAAATATTTGGGCTTCTAGCTGTGTGTGGGACTTGTTCTATTAGTCCATCTATACTGACCTCCATCAGGTTGCAAACTGAATATAATTTTTTTCTGCATCTTCTTCTGAAAAAATATTTGGGCTTCTAGCTGTGTGTGGGACTTGTTCTATTAGTCCATCTATACTGTCCTCCATCAGGTTGCAAATTGAATATAATATTTTTCTGCATCTAGCTCTGAAAAAATATTTGGCCTTCTAGCAGTGTGTGGGACTTGTTCTATTAGTCCATCTATACTGACCTCCATCAGGTTGCAAATTGAATATAATATTTTTCTGCATCTAGCTCTGAAAAATTATTTGGCCTTCTAGCAGTGTGTGGGACTTGTTCTATTAGTCCATCTATACTGACCTCCATCAGGATACAAATTGAATATAATTTTTTTCTGCATCTAGCTCTGAAAAAATATTTGGCCTTCTAGCAGTATGTGGGACTTGTTCTATTAGCCCATCTATACTGACGTCCATCACGTTGCAAATTGAAAATAATTTTTTTCTGCATCTAGCTCTGAAAAAATATTTGGGCTTCTAGCTGTGTGTGGGACTTGTTTTATTAGTACATCTATACTGACCTCCATCAGGTTGCAAACTGAATATAATTTTTTTCTGCATCTTCCTCTGAAAAAATATTTGGGCCTCTAGCTGTGTGTGGGACTTGTTCTATTAGTCCATCTATACTGACCTTCATCAGGTTGCAAATTGAATATAATATTTTTCTGCATCTAGCTCTGAAAAAATATTTGGCCTTCTAGCAGTGTGTGGGACTTGTTCTATTAGTCCATCTTTACTGACCTCCATCAGGTTGCAAATTGAATATAATTTTTTTCTGCATCTAGCTCTGAAAAAATATTTGGCCTTCTAGCAGTGTGTGGGACTTGTTCTATTAGTCCATCTATACTGACCTCCATCAGGTTGCAAATTGAATATAATATTTTTCTGCATCTAGCTCTGAAAAATTATTTGGCCTTCTAGCAGTGTGTGGGACTTGTTCTATTAGTCCATCTATACTGACCTCCATCAGGATACAAATTGAATATAATTTTTTTCTGCATCTAGCTCTGAAAAAATATTTGGCCTTCTAGCAGTATGTGGGACATGTTCTATTAGCCCATCTATACTGACGTCCATCACGTTGCAAATTGAATATAATTTTTTTCTGCATCTAGCTCTGAAAAAATATTTGGGCTTCTAGCTGTGTGTGGGACTTGTTTTATTAGTACATCTATACTGACCTCCATCAGGTTGCAAACTGAATATAATTTTTTTCTGCATCTTCCTCTGAAAAAATATTTGGGCCTCTAGCTGTGTGTGGGACTTGTTCTATTAGTCCATCTATACTGACCTTCATCAGGTTGCAAATTGAATATAATATTTTTCTGCATCTAGCTCTGAAAAAATATTTGGCCTTCTAGCAGTATGTGGGACTTGTTCTATTACTCCATCTATACTGTCCTCCATCAGGTTGCAAATTGAATATAATATTTTTCTGCATCTAGCTCTGAAAAAATATTTGGCCTTCTAGCAGTCTGTGGGACTAGTTCTATTAATCCATCTATACTGACCTCCAGGTTGCAAATTGAATATAATATTTTTCGGCATCTAGCTCTGAAAAAATATTTGGCCTTCTAGCAGTGTGTGGGACTTGTTCTATTAGTCCATCTATACTGACCTCCATCAGGTTGCAAATTGAAAATAATTTTTTCTGCATCTACCTCTGAAAAAATATTTGGGCTTCTAGCTGTGTGTGGGACTTGTTCTATTAGTCGATCTATACTGACCTCCATCAGGTTGCAAATTGAATATAATATTTTTCTGCATCTAGCTCTGAAAAAATATTTGTCCTTCTAGCAGTGTGTGGGACTTGTTCTATTAGTCGATCTATACTGACCTCCATCAGGTTGCAAATTGAATATAATATTTTTCTGCATCTAGCTCTGAAAAATATTTGGGCTTCTAGCTGTGTGTGGGACTTGTTCTATTAGTCCATCTATACTGACCTCCATCAGGTTGCAAACTGAATATAATTTTTTTCTGCATCTTCCTCTGAAAAAATATTTGGCCTTCTAGCAGTGTGTGGGACTTGTTCTATTAGTCCATCTATACTGACCTCCATCAGGTTGCAAATTGAATATAATATTTTTCTGCATCTAGCTCTGAAAAAATATTTGGCCTTCTAGCAGTGTGTGGGACTTGTTCTATTAGTCCATCTATACTGACCTCCATCACGTTGCAAATTGAATATAATTTTTTTCTGCATCTAGCTCTGAAAAAATATTTGGGCTTCTAGGTGTGTGTGGGAATTGTTCTATTAGTCCATCTATACTGACCTCCATCAGGTTGCAAACTGAATATAATGTTTTTCTGCATCTACCTCTGAAAAAATATTTGGGCTACTAGCTGTGTGTGGGACTTGTTCTATTAGTCCATCTATACTGACCTCCATCAGGTTGCAAATTGAATATAATATTTTTCTGCATCTAGCTCTGAAAAAATATTTGGCCTTCTAGCAGTGTGTGGGACTTGTTCTATTCGTCCATCTATACTGACCTCCATCAGGTTGCAAATTGAATATAATATTTCTCTGCATCTTGCTCTGAAAAAATATTTGTCCTTCTAGCAGTGTGTGGGACTAGTTCTATTAGTCCATCTATACTGACCTCCATCAGGTTGCAAACTGAATATAATATTTTTCTGCATCTAGCTCTGAAAAAATATTTGGCCTTCTAGCAGTGTGTGGGACTTGTTCTATTAGTCCATCTATACTGACCTCCATCAGGTTGCAAATTGAATATAATATTTTTCTGCATCTAGCTCTGAAAAAATATTTGGCCTTCTAGCAGTGTGTGGGACTTGTTCTATTAGTCCATCTATACTGACCTCCATCAGGTTGCAATTTGAATATAATTTTTTTCTGCATCTAGCTCTGAAAAAATATTTGGCCTTCTAGCAGTGTGTGGGACTTGTTCTATTAGTCCATCTATACTGACCTCCATCAGGTTGCAAATTGAATATAATATTTTTCTGCATCTAGCTCTGAAAAAATATTTGGCCTTCTAGCAGTGTGTGGGACTTGTTCTATTCGTCCATCTATACTGACCTCCATCAGGTTGCAAATTGAATATAATATTTTTCTGCATCTTGCTCTGAAAAAATATTTGTCTTTCTAGCAGTGTGTGGGACTTGTTCTATTAGTCCATCTATACTGACCTCCATCAGGTTGCAAACTGAATATAATATTTTTCTGCATCTAGCTCTGAAAAAATATTTGGCCTTCTAGCAGTGTGTGGGACTTGTTCTATTAGTCCATCTATACTGACCTCCATCAGGTTGCAAATTGAATATAATATTTTTTTGCATCTAGCTCTGAAAAAATATTTGGCCTTCTAGCAGTGTGTGGGACTTGTTCTATTAGTCCATCTATACTGACCTCCATCAGGTTGCAATTTGAATATAATTTTTTTCTGCATCTAGCTCTGAAAAAATATTTGGCCTTCTAGCAGTGTGTGGGACTTGTTCTATTAGTCCATCTATACTGACCTCCATCACGTTGCAAATTGAATATAATTTTTTTCTGCATCTAGCTCTGAAAAATATTTGGGCTTCTAGCTGTGTGTGGGACTTGTTCTATTAGTCCATCTATACTGACCTCCAACAGGTTGCAAACTGAATATAATTTTTTTCTGCATCTTCTTCTGAAAAAATATTTTGGCTTCTAGCTGTGTGTGGGACTTGTTCTATTAGTCCATCTATACTGACCTCCATCAGGTTGCAAATTGAATATAATATTTTTCTGCATCCAGCTCTGAAAAAATATTTGGCCTTCTAGCAGTGTGTGGGACTTGTTCTATTAGTCCATCTATGCTGACCTCCATCAGGTTGCAAATTGAATATAATATTTTTCTGCATCCAGCTCTGAAAAAATATTTGGCCTTTTAGCAGTGTGTGGGACTTGTTCTATTAGTCCATCTATGCTGACCTCCATCAGGTTGCAAATTGAATATAATATTTTTCTGCATCTAGCTCTGAAAAAATATTTGGCCTTCTAGCAGTATCTGGGACTTGTTCTATTAGCCCATCTATACTGACGTCCATCACGTTGAAAATTGAATATAATTTTTTTCTGCATCTAGCTCTGAAAAAATATTTGGGCTTCCAGCTGTGTGTGGGACTTGTTTTATTAGTCCATCTATACTGATCTCCATCAGGTTGCAAACTGAATATAATTTTTTTCTGCATCTTCCTCTGAAAAAATATTTGGGCCTCTAGCTGTGTGTGGGACTTGTTCTATTAGTCCATCTATACTGACCTTCATCAGGTTGCAAATTGAATATAATATTTTTCTGCATCTAGCTCTGAAAAAATATTTGGCCTTCTAGCAGTGTGTGGGACTTGTTCTATTAGTCCATCTATACTGTCCTCCATCAGGTTGCAAATTGAATATAATATTTTTCTGCATCTAGCTCTGAAAAAATATTTGGCCTTCTAGCAGTTTGTGGGACTAGTTCTATTAGTCCATCTATACTGACCTCCAGGTTGCAAATTGAATATAATATTTTTCGGCATCTAGCTCTGAAAAAATATTTGGCCTTCTAGCAGTGTGTGGGACTTGTTCTATTAGTCCATCTATACTGACCTCCATCAGGTTGCAAATTGAAAATAATTTTTTCTGCATCTACCTCTGAAAAAATATTTGGGCTTCTAGCTGTGTGTGGGACTTGTTCTATTAGTCCATCTATACTGACCTCCATCAGGTTGCAAATTGAATATAATATTTTTCTGCATCTAGCTCTGAAAAAATATTTGGCCTTCTAGCAGTGTGTGGGACTTGTTCTATTAGTCCATCTATACTGACCTCCATCAGGTTGCAAATTGAATATAATATTTTTCTACATCTATCTCTGAAAAAATATTTGGCCTTCTAGCAGTGTGTGGGACTTGTTCTATTAGTCCATCTATACTGACCTCCATCAGCTTGCAAATTGAATATAATATTTTTCTGCATCTAGCTCTGAAAAAATATTTGGCCTTCTAGCAGTGTGTGGGACTTGTTCTATTAGTCCATCTATACTGACCTCCATCACGTTGCAAATTGAATATAATTTTTTTCTGCATCTAGCTCTGAAAAAATATTTGGGCTTCTAGGTGTGTGTGGGACTTGTTCTATTAGTCCATCTATACTGACCTCCATCAGGTTGCAAACTGAATATAATGTTTTTCTGCATCTACCTCTGAAAAAATATTTGGGCTACTAGCTGTCTGTGGGACTTGTTCTATTAGTTCATCTATACTGACCTCCATCAGGTTGCAAATTGAATATAATATTTTTCTGCATCTAGCTCTGAAAAAATATTTGGCCTTCTAGCAGTGTGTGTGACTTGTTCTATTAGTCCATCTATACTGACCTCCATCAGGTTGCAAACTGAATATAATTTTTTTCTGCATCTAACCCAGACAATAGTTTTGGCCTAATACCACAGTTTGGCCACTCAGCTCTGCTCGGTTCCCATCCATTGTTTTTTTGTGCAAACAACTCCAGAGTTGTGAATTAATTAACCACCAAAATGAGTGGAAAAAGGCCTGCTGCTGGTGGAAAGGGGAATAGGCATGTTTGGAAGGGGAAAAAGGTTGTGTACGTGGAGTAGGTGTTAAAGCAACAGTAACAACTGCAGAAGAAAGACCATCTTCCAGCCAAACTAAAATGTCTACTTCTTTTAGCGGACAATGTGATAAGATCCCTTTCTTAAGGACACGCCAATCGCTACAAATTCCAGATGAGGCACAAAAACAGCAGGTGCTTCAACGGATATCAAGTGCTCCTTTAAGTGGGCTCTCCTCCACATCAACTTCAACATCACAAATACTCCAGTCCTCAGAGGTGTCACCCCAATCGCACTTGCTTCCTCACAGCTCCCAAATCTCCAGCTGCCCGTCTGAGTATGAGGTAGAACAGATTGTTGAGTCTGCAGAGCTGTTTACTCATACTATAGCCTCGGAATCAGAGGTCGGCTCCAGCGCTTCTGTGAATCCAGATGAGGAAATGATCTGCACTGATGCCCAGAATCTTTATGAGTCGGATCCAGGACCAGACGCAGACGGTTCTGATCATAATGTAGACCCTCATTCCCAAACTGTAACTCCTGTTGGTGGAGACAATGAGGAAGACGATGATGAGACTCAAATACCTGATTGGAGAGACAACTTTAGTTTTTTGTCAGGGAAGGAACAGGTTGGCTCTGGGGACGACGGGTGTGATAACACACAGGGTGATGATGATGAGGTTGGAGATCCCACTTACTGTCAACCCACAGTCAGCCAAGAGATGAGGTCAGCAGAGGAGGTGGAGGAGGATGCTAGTGACGACGAGGTCAGGTTGCTCCTTCCTGGACAGAGACATAGTACTGGAAGCACCTCAACAACAGCATCCTCAAACACAACCCTGCCTCTGACCACAAGTCGTGGTGGCTCTTCAGGTCGCATGGGTGCTAAGCCTTGCATAGCCTGGGCATTTTTTCAGATCGATAAAGATGACCCAACTCGTGTTATCTGTAACATTTGTCAACAAAAGCTAAATAGAGGCCAAAAAATACATAGTTTGAGTACTTCATGCATGAACCGGCACATGGACATGAAGCATAAGTTGCAGTGGGAAGCTCACTGTGCTACAATGCGGCCTAGCCGGCCGGGCCAACCACCGTCTGCCCCATCTTGTGCATCTGCGGCCTCTTCATCCTCTGTGACTGGGGGGACAGCAGTCACACCTGTTTTGGGACGCAGACCTGCCACCTCTTTACCTGCAACAGCCAGTGTGATTGGCAGGTCATCATTTTCTTTGGAGGTGGTAACACCAGCTGGTGTTGAGCGCTGTCCGACATCGATAGAACCACCTTTGGATCAAGGCAACCTAACATGTCCACCTGCATCTTCCTCACAGACCGGCAGTTTGCCGGGGACACCCTTATCAACCCCATCTAAGCACAACAGCCAGCCCTCAGTCCCTCAGATGTGGACAAGTAAAAGACCATTTCCTCCTAGCCATGAGAAAGCTAAGAGGTTGAATTTCACCATCTGCAAGCTCTTGGCTACAGAAATGCTGCCTTTCCGCCTGGTGGACACAGAGGATTTTCGAGACCTTATGTCCGTCGCAGTGCCCCAGTATCAGATGCCCAGTCGGCACTACTTCTCAAAGAAAGGTGTGCCTGCGCTCCACCAGCATGTCGCACACAACATCACCGCTTCTTTGAGAAACTCTGTGTGTGACAGGGTGCATTTCACCACAGACACTTGGACGAGTAGGCATGGACAGGGGCGTTACATGTCGCTGACTGGGCACTGGGTAACTATGGTGACAGCAGGACAAGGGGCTGCTGTCCAAGTCTTGCCGTCCCCACGAGTTGTGCGTCAATCCTCTTTATGTCAAAGTTCCTCCACTGCTTCTGCCTCCTCAACCTCCTCTCGGTCCTCTACCTGCACCCAAATCCTGTCTGGTCATGCCACAAGCTTTCTAACTGCGCAGAAGGGATCCTGCACACCTCCTTACTATGCTGGCAGTAGGGCTCAACATCATCAGGCGGTTTTTACTTCGAAATGTCTGGGAAATGTGAGTCACACAGCTGAGGAGTTGTGGTCAGCTCTGGAGAACCATTTTCATGAATGGTTGTCTCCACTGGACCTGAAACCAGGGAAGGCCGTGTGCGACAATGCTACAAATCTGGGGCAGCCCTTCGCCGGGGCAATGTCACACACGTGCCTTGTATGGCTCACGTGTTGAACCTGGTTGTCCAGCAATTTTTAGCCCACTATCCCGGACTAGATGGCCTTCTGCAGAGGGCACGGTCGCTGTGTGCTCACTTCCGCCGTTCGCATCCCGCAGCTCAGCGACTTACATCTCTACAGAAGTCGTTGGGCCTGCCACTTCACTGGCTAAAATGCGATGTGCTTACCCGGTGGAATTCAACTCTGCACATGTTGCAGCGACTGTGGCTGCACCGACAAGCCCTGGTGCAATACGTTCTGACGTATAGCCTGGGCCAACGGGATCCAGAGGTGGGGCAAATCACGCTGGAGGAGTGGTCTCAGATCAGGGACCTATGCACTCTTCTGCACAGTTTTGAAATGGCGACGAAGATGTTTAGTGCTGACGATGCCATTATCAGCATGACTATTCCGGTGATTTACATGCTGGAGCACATGTTAAACAGAATTCGGAGTCAGGTGGTGGCACAAGAGGAGGTGGAGGAAGTAGAGGAGGAGGAGTTGTATGTGGAAGGGTTAACATCTGCAAGGTCCAGACGGTCGGCAGCACCAAGGCGGCAAGCATGTGAGGGTGGGGGAGATGGTTTTACCAGGGCGCATGGTAGCAGCCAAACTAGTGAGGAAGGTGCAGGAGCCCAGGAATAAGTGGAGGACGAACTGATGGAAGACTCATCAGATGAGGGAGACCTTGATCACATTTCTGTTGTGCGAGGTTGGGGGGAGAGGACAGAGGAAGGAAGCATGATGGTTACCTCACCACCAACACAACAGGGACTTGGTGCTCCTAGATCCGCAAGACACATGAGTGCCTTCTTGCTGCACTACCTGCAACATGACCCTCGAATTGGGAGAATTAGAAATAATCCTGACTACTGGGTTGCCACACTGTTAGATCCCCGGTACAAAAGTAAATTTGCAGAAATAATTCCTGCCATAGAAAGGGATGCAAGCATGCAGGAGTATCAGCAGAGACTGTTGCAGAATCTTACATGTGCTTTTCCACAAAACACCAGTGTGCACATAGTGAATCTCACAGTTCCAACTTGCCAACCGTGGGACCTTCGAGTGTTCAGCACTCAAACCGTAACAGAAACACAGTATCTGCTGGTAACATCAATTTTGCGGAATAATTTCACCACTTTTTTTAGCTCATCCTTTGCAAGGCCACAGGAGACAAGAAGTCTGAGACATAGTCAACGCCTAGAGACGATGGTACAGGAGTATCTCCAAGTAAACATTGAAGCCATGACTGTGTCACTGGACCCTTGCTCTTTTTGTGCTTCCAATCTGTATAAATGGCCGGAGCTCGCCACTTACGCCTTGGAGATCTTGTCATGCCCCGCAGCCAGCGTTCTGTCTGAACGTGTGTTCAGCGCTGCTGGTGGTGTGCTGACAGATAAGCGCACGCGGCTCTCCACTGATAATGTAGACAGACTCACGTTCATAAAGATGAACAAATCATGGATCCGAAACGACTTTTCTACCACTGTGTCATCCTGGGGAGAGTAAAAGCATAATGATTTGTTAAAATCACCTCACCAACCGTTTTAAGCTTTCAAATTACTAATCATGTTTATCTGTATCTTGGCTGGAAAATAATTTGGGCTTTGTAGCAGTGTGCAGTACTAATTCTATTAGGCCATCTATACTAAGCTCCACCAGATTTAAAATTAATAATAATTTTTAGCTGCATCTAGCCCGGAAAATTATTTTGGGGCTCCGAGATGCGCAAGACACATAAGTGCCTTCTTGCTGTACTACCTGCAACATGACCCTCAGATTGTCCGAATTCGAAGTAATCATGACTACTGGGTTGCCACACTCTTAGATCCCCCACACTCTTCGATCAACCTTTTCATTTTAATAAAGACCAAAAAAATGGTCATTTTTGAAATTATAAGCATTAGCAGGTTATTAGAAACTGAAATCAAACAGTTTTCAACTCAAAACTTTATTCTAGGTGATGTTACATTTGCACATAGGACCCCTTGTTCGAAAGGAGCTTCTGAACTCTCTCGTCCATTGAATTTGTCAGGTTTTGGATGGTTTCTGGTTCAATTGTTTTGCATGAGGACAGAATACCCTCCCAGAGCTGTTGCTTAGATGTGAACTGCCTCCCGCCATCATAGACACTCCTTTTGATGATGCTCCAGAGATTCTGAATGGGGTAGAGGTCAGGGGAGCATGGGGGTCACACCATAAGTTTGTCCCCTTTTATGCCCATATCAGCCAGAGATGCAGATGTGTTATGTGCAGCATGAGACGGTGCATTATCATGCATGAAAATGATCGTGCTGCGGAATACACGGTTCTTCTTCTTGAACCATGGCAGGAAGTGCTGTTTGAGAAACTCCACATACATTATGGAGTTCATCTTTACCCCTTCAGGGATCCTAAAGGGGCTGACAATCTCTCTCCCCATGATTCCAGCCCAAAACATTACTCCACCTCCTCCTTGTTGGCGCTGTAGCCGTGTTTGCGTGGGGTGTCCATCAACCAGCAATCCTCCACTCCATCCATCTGGACCATCGAGCGTTGCACGGCACTCATCCGTGAACAAAACAGTTTTGAAATCAGTCTTCATGCAATGTTTGGCCCACTGGAGCCGTTTCTGCTTGTGTGCAGTTGATAGAGGAGGTCGACAGGATGGCGTACGCACAGCTGCAAACCTCTGAAGGACCCTGCTTCTTGATGTTCGGGGGACGTTGGAGGCACCAGCAGCTTCAAAAACTTGTCTGCTGCTATGACAAGGCTTTTTTGCCGCTGCTCTTTTAACCTGACGTAATTGCCTGTAGGAAAGAGTCCTCAATTTGCCCTTATCAGCACGCTCACGTGTGTACTGTGAATCAGCTACATACTTCTTGATTGCCAAGACACTTCATCCTGATCATCGAACAATGTTGATTGTAGTCATGCCTTGACCTAAACACTCCACAATTTGTTGCTTCTCAGCAGCCGACACATCCTTTTTCTTTCCCATTTTGGCAGAAAATGTAGGCTGCTTAATAATGTGGGACAGCCTTCTTAAGTAGTCTTGCCGTTCATTGGACACACCTGCCAAACTAATTAGCACAGGTGTCTGCAATTGCTTACAGTGATATAAAGAGCTCTGACACACATCACCATCAATGAGTTTAACTGACAAACAAACAAATTCTTCCCTTATCACTCCTAAACACTTTTTGCATAATAATTTGGAACACAGTGTACATGTGCTTTTCCACAAAACACCAGTGGTTCACGTAGTGAATCTTACAGTTCTAAGTTGCCAACCGTGGTCTGTATGGAGTTGTTCAAAAAAGGGCCCAAAATTAAGATAACATAGACGGGAGAGGTCTCTATGAATAGGAATTCCTAAGAATTTGATACCCTGTGAGGGCCAGGCAAAGGAAAAGTTGGACTGGATGGAATCCTGTATGGATTTGGGGAGGGAGACATCGAGGGCCTCAGACTTCGCTGTATTGATTTTAAAATTTGACCATGTAGCAAAGTGATCTATTTCAGCCATAACAGCAGTGATGGATATATGTGATTGAGTGATATATACTAGGACATCATCAGCAAATAGAGAGCACTTGTACTCAGTGCCTCCCACCTCAATCCACCTAATATTGGGGTTATGGCGAATTGATGAGAGCAGGTGCTCCGTCACTTGGATGTATAACAGAGGGGACAGAGGACATCCCTGCCTTGTCCCATTGGTGATTATGAAAGGTGATGAAAATGTTCTGACGCGCCCCCTGGGCCTTGGGACATCCGGAGCCGGACCCTTTTTGGTGGATGCTGGTGGTTGTAGTCTCCGTGGCGGCGACCCGATTTCGTGGCTCAGGGCGGTCAAACCAGTGGCGGAACTATTTATGTGGTTTTGATGTTTAAATGTCCGACTACGCCACCCGTGGATTGCAGCCAGAGTGAACCGCCGCTGCAGGGCAGACCGCTGAGGCTGGTGTTGTGGGTGCAGCAGAGTTTAGCATAACTGCCGACGGGAGGAGTATAGCCTCAGGGCAGTGTATGCGGAGGATGGGGGTGATGGTGCAGGGCAGCAGCAGTAACGACACGGAGTCAGTGATGCAGTCCAGGGCCTTTACTCACAGTTCTTATTATCCAGACCACTTCTGCAGGTAATGGCTGCCCACGTCGTACTGTGCTCACCAGGTGAGGGGCTCAGACAACTCCCAGATAACTTTGGAGCGCTTCACAGGACCCCCTTTGTGTGTCCTTTGTCTGGCCTTTCTTACCAACCCTTCTGTCCGGCTGCCTCGGGCCTCCTCTTGGTAAACTTGGCGCCAGTTTCCCTGGCACTATGTGCTGCCCTCCTAGCGGGTGTAGCGAGGGGCTGCGCCACATAAAATGTCACAGCCTCCGGTTTCTAGCTGAGGGTCGTTTGCCACCTCCACTAGTTTCGGGGACCGGTCTCCCCCTTTGGCCTGACCCCTCCACGCAGGTGGATTCGGGCGTGCGGTGGCGACTCGCCCGTCCGCATCCCTGAGATCCCTTCGTTCCTCGTTCCTGGAGCCTTCTCCGCTCCTCTTCCTTCCTTCTCCCTCTTCCAGGCCTGGGCCTCTGTTACTAGGCCCGCCTCCGGAGCAGAGCTCATGCAGAGCCCCTGCTCCCTGCCACTTCTGCTCAGACTTCTCTGCACTGAACTAAGATGGTGCCCACCTTTTATACTCCCTTCTCAATGCACCCAGGAACTGCTTCCTCCCTGCTCCTGCACTACAGGGTTCCCCTTCCTCAGTGTTCCCTCCCCCCACTCCAGCCAGGGACAGGGACTGTCGTGCCCATCTCAGGGGCATATTGGTCGCCCTGCCCCACGGCAATGTGGTGTAATGCATGCAGGTGTCGAGGTCCTGATCCACACTCCATCCTTACCTGAGACTGAGATATCACACCTCTGGGTGAGGTGCAATACCTCTGCAGCAACCGAGCCCTCGGGGTGCTACAGTTCCATTTATCTTCAGCCTAGGTGACGCATTGCGATACAGGGCCGTGATTTTGGCTATAAAAGGGTCCCCTAGACCCCTACCCCAAGCTTTTTAAGATAATAATATATGGCGTGCCAGGAGACTCTATGGAATGCTTTATCAGCATCCAACGAGAGTATCTAATTACAAATTTTTAACTGCATCTAGCCCAGGAAATACTTTGTGCCTAGTAGCAGTGCCTGCTAGTCAGCGGATTATCCCGGCTGTTAAGCAAGCTACACCACCTGTAGTTTGGACACTTCATTTTTTAGAAGGAAATGCTTCGGGACCATGGGATACTCAGTGAAGAGCATCAGGAGGCACCTCAAGGCATAGAGGCTGGAAGTGGCGGTAGGACGCCTTGCGGTGGACAGCCGAGCTCGATCCTTATAAAAGCTTTTTAACTGCAGCAGCTTTAGTGGACGCTACTGGAGCTGGAATTATGTGGCTGCTGGCATGAGACTTGCCCTTCAATAGATCCTTGTAAAAGGATTTAAAGTGTATTCATTCAAATTAGAGAGACAATTTAAATTAAAAAGCTTAGAGCTGCCTCCACTACAGGGGGGCTCGCTCGACCCATCAGCGGACAGGCACCAGTATTGGGAGAGGGGGGCTGGCCGTCAGGGTCCACCGCGGCTCTGGCACAAACGGAGGTGGCACGGGCAGGAGCGGACTGGCCGTGTCGGCTTCTCACTTTTTGGATTTTAGAAGGGCATGACATGCCTATATCTGTGTCTCCCCCTCCTTTTACTCCTCCACCTCTTTTCTTTTCGCATGACTATATGTACTTGTCACTTTTCCATATGTTAGTTATGCCTTCTGAGCAGTTTGTCAGCTTTTGGACACCTTTGAAGGTGTTTTCTATGTGTTTCTATGTGTTTTTGTTTGCCTGCCATTGGTTTTAACGGTGTTCGAAGGTGTTCGACGAACAGTTCGACGAACAGTTCGGCGAACACAAGGGTGTTCGATGAACCGAACCGAACTCGAACACTACGGGGGTGGCTCAACACTACTAATAACCTTGGTCGCTCTTCTCTGCACCCTCTCTAGTTCAGCTATGCCTTTCTTATACACCGGAGACCAAAACTGTACACAGTATTCTAAGTGTGGTCACACTAATGACTTGTATAGAGGTAAAATTATGTTCTCCTCATGAGCATCTATGCCTCTTTTAATGCATCCCATTATTTTATTTGCCTTTGCAGCAGCTGCTTGACACTGGCCACTAAACGTGAGCTTGTCGTCCGCCAATACACCCAGGTCTTTTTCAGTTACAGTTTTTCCCAGTGTTTTACAATTATGCATATAATTATACATTTTATTTCCTCTGCCCAAGTGCATTACCTTACATTTATCCACATTAAAGCTCATTTGCCATTTATCAGCCCAAGCTTCTAGTTTACATAGATCCTCCTGTAATATAAAATTGTCCTCCTCTGTATTGATTTCCCTGCAGAGTTTAGTGTCATCTGCAAATATTGAAATATTACTCTGTATGCCCCCTACAAGGTCATTAATAAATATGTTAAAAAGAAGGGGGCCCAATACTGACCCCTGTGGTACCCCACTGTTAACTGAGACCCAGTCTGAGTGTTTTCCATTAATAACCACCCTTTGTTTCCTATCACTGAGCCAATTCTTAACCCACGTACATATATTTTCCCTTATCCCCATTGTTCTCATTTTATGTATCAACCTTTTGTGTGGAACCGTATCAAAAGCTTTTGAAAAGTCCATATACACAACATCCATTGCATTTCCTTGGTCCAGTCCAGAACTTGCCTCTTCATAAAAACAGATCAGATTAGTTTGACAGGAACGGTCCCTCGTAAACCCATGTTGATATTGGGTCATGAGGTTATTCTTCTTCAGATACCCTAGTATAGCATCTCTTAGGAAACCCTCCAGGATTTTACCCACAGTAGAGGTTGAGCTTACTGGCCTATAATTTCCAAGTTCAGTTTTTGTCCCCTTTTTGAATATTGGCACCACATTTGCTATACGCCAGTCGTGGTGCAGACCCTGTTATTATGGAATCTTTAAATATTAAAAATAATGGTCTATCTATGACGTTACTTAATTCCTGCAGTACTCGCTGGTGTATCCCATCCGGGCCCGGGGATTTGTCAACTTTAGTGATTTTTAGACGCCGCCGTATTTCCTGCTGGGTTAAGCAAGTGACATTTAATGGAGAATTTTTGTTATCACTAATCATGTTTTCTGTCATGCGATTTTCTTGTGTAAATACGGTTGAAAAAAAATCATTTAGCATATTGGCTTTTTCCTCATCCTCATCCACCATTTCACACAGACTATTTTTAAGGGGGTCAACACTATAATTTTTTCGTTTTTTACTATTTATGTAGTTAAAGAATATTTTGGGGTTATTTTTACTTTCTCTGGCAATGATTCTCTCTGCCTCAATCTTTGCTGCCTTGATTTGTTTTTTACATAATTTATTTAATTTTCTATATTTATTTAATGCCTCATCACTACCTACTTGCTTTAGTTCTCTAAATGCTTTCTTTTTTCACTTATTGCGCCCCTTACAGCTCTATTTAGCCATAGTGGTTTCCTCCTATTTCTAGCATGTTTATTCCCAAAGGGTATTTATTGTGCACAGGTCCTATTCAGGATGTTAATAAATGTCTCCCATTTGCTTTGTGTAGCTTTATGTCTCAGGATATCGGCCCAGTTTATTGCAATAAGATCATCTCTCAACCGTTGGAAATTTGCCTTCCTGAAGTTTAGTGTCCTTGTAACCCCTCTACTACATATCTTTTTAAAGGTTACATGAAAATGTATTATTTTGTGATCACTATTACCCAAGTAATCCCCAACTTGTATATTTGATATGCGGTCTGGCCTATTGGTTAATATTAGGTCTAGCAGTGCCCCCCTTCTTGTTGGGTCCTGAACCAGTTGTGAAAGGTAATTGTCTCTCATAGTTGTCAAAAACCTATTACCTTTGCTTGAACTACATTTTTCTGTCCCCCAATGTATTTCAGGGTAGTTGAAGTCTCCCATAATAATGACTTCTCCTTGAGTCGCTGCTTCATCTATTTGCTTTACGAGGATATTCTCCGCTACTTCCATTAGTTTTGGAGACTTATAAGAAACCCCTATCAGTAATTTATAATTTTTTACCCCTCCCCTTACCTCCACCCACAGGGACACCCCCCCCTCGCTTGTTTGTACGGTCATTTCTGAACAGACTATAGCCCTGTAAATTAACTGCCCAATCATGGCTTTCGTCCAGCCACGTCTCAGATATCCCCACCGTGTCATAATTATTTTCCAACAAAATTAATTCCAATTCCTCCATTTTGTTGGTGAGGCTTCTGGCATTAGTGTGCATGCATTTTATGTATCTCTCTGTACCTCTATTCCTTCTTACTTTATTGACTGTTCTAACCCCACCCCCAATTTCTTTATTTGTGCCCAGGTCACTATCTGCACTATCTTCCCCACCTATAAAATTAATACCCTCCCCCCCAATCCCTAGTTTAAACACTCTTCTAGCCATTTTCTCCCCCAGCACAGCTGCACCCTCCCCATTGAGGTGCAGCCGGTCCCTAGCGTAGAGTCTGTAGCCAACTGAGAAGTCGACCCAGTTCTCCAGGAACCCAAATCCCTCGTTCCTACACCAGTTCTTGAGCCACTTATTTATCTCCCTAATCTCCCGTTGCCTCTCTTGCGTGGCACGTGGTACCAGTAGTATTTCAGAGAATACCACCTTGGAGGTCCTTGCTTTCAGCTTGCAGCCTAATTCCCTGAAATCATCTTTAAGGACCTTCCACCTACCTCTAACTTTGTCATTTGTGCCAATGTGCACCATGACTGCTGGGTCCTCACCAGCCCCTCCCAGTAATCTGTCAACCCGATCAGCGATGTGCCGGACTCGAGCACCAGGTAGGCAGCACACTGTTCGACGATCCCTGTCTTTGTGACAGATTGCCCTATCTGTCACCCTAATAATTGAGTCCCCCACTACCAGCACCTGCCTGGCCTGCCCTGCTCTCCTATTTCCCTCTTTGCTGGAGCTGACACTCCTCCGGCTTTCAGGGGACATGCCTTGCTGCAGCAGTGCTACCCCTGTACCATCACTCCCCTCATCTGCCAACTTTGCAAACTTATTGGGGTGTGCCAGATCAGGACTAGCCTCCCTGGCACTCTTCCCTCTACCCCCCCTTCTAACTGTCACCCAACTAACGGCCTCACTGTCCTGCAGCTCCCGACTACCACCCTCCCCCACATCTACCCCAGTGAGCTGCTGCTCAGTGAGCAGCAGACTCCTTTCCATATTGTCAATGGATCTCAGTGTTGCCAGCTGCTCATTTAGATCCAGTACCTGGGCTTCCAAACGCACAACATGCATACATCTAACGCAGCAGTAAGCAACCCCGACCAGCTGTTCAAGGAATGCATACATGTGGCAAGATGTACACTGGATAGCATTGTCAATAATGGAGCTCATTTCCTAATGGGGATTGCAATAGACAGAATGTTAAGTAAAAAGAAAAGTAAAGAATTAATAAAATACAGACAGCAATTCAGTCCAAAGTCCTCCCTTCCAAACTCCCTGAATCCAAAGTCACTGAAAAACAAGTCACACACTTACTTTCGTTCGCACTTACGCTCCCGTCACACTCAGCTCGTTCACACTTGCAAACTAAGAGATTTAAAGAGATTTTTTTATTTTTTTTTCCCCCTTTTCCAGCAATGCACCCTACAGCTCAATGCACTTCCAAAGGACTGCATGCCCAACCAGCTGCCCCTTATAAACCCTTAATTATGACCCCTCCCCCTTAATTAACCCCTTGTGAGTATAGCTACTCCTCAGGAATTTAGTGCAATGTAGTTAACCCTTAAATACACAGGTAGTAAACTAAAACTGTAAAACTGTAGTGAGAAAATAGGTTTTAAAAAGTCCAATAAAACTAAACAGGTAGAAAAGCACTCAGCAGGTCACAATGCAGCAACTCACCGCAATTCACACTGGTATTTTCTGCAGGATTCCCAAATACCTCTTCACTGAAAAACAAGTCACACACTTACTTTCGTTCGCACTTACGCTCCGGTCACACTCAGCTCGTTCACACTCGCAAACTAAGAGATTTAAAGAGTTTTTTTTTTTTTTTTTTCCCCCTTTTCCAGCAATGCACCCTACAGCTCAATACACTTCCAAAAAAGTGATTTGTCTCACACTGGTAACTCCTCCTTGTATTTAAAATAATCTCCGGAGGCAGATATTCATGTTAATCAGTGTCCGGCCCATAGTCCTGAATAGCTCAATTGCATATAAGAAAAATGTGATTTTCTCTGGAATAAGATAGCTGATACTGTATCAAGATATCATTATAATTAGCTTCCTATGATCTGCGTGTCCATATAGATGGCTTAGGAGGGTTGATCTTACTGAAAATGTACCTTTAAACATCGATATGCTGTCTGTAAGCCAAACGGGTAGCATACCTACAGCACACTCACTGATCATAGCAAGTTTATGTGGTAGTTCACATGAAAGTTTTTACCCACAGATCAATGGTATGCTATGCACATAAAAAATTGATGCATGCACTCTTTGTTCTATAAGGAGTCAGGCAAAAAGGAATCCAATGCACCATTAGTATTGTTCTGTGCTTATATGGGTTCGACCTCTCAGAGTTAATCCAACTAGCAACGTTTTATTTAGATTCATACATGGAATCTATATATGCGCTGTGGGCAGCATGGTGATCCAGTGGTTAGCACTGCAGCCTTACAGCTCTGGGGTCTGGGTTCAAATCCCACCAAGGTCAACATCTGCAAGGAGTTTGTATGTTCTCCCCTTGCTTGTGTAGGTTTCCTCCGGGTTCTCTGGTTTCCTCCCACAGTCCAAAGACATACTGATAGGAAATCTAGATTGTGAGCCCCAATGGGGACAGTGCCAATAATGTTGTAAAAATGTCTGAATTGTAAAGCACTGCGGAATATGTTGGTGCTATATAAATAAAAAGATTATTATTTACTATTAGTTAAAGGTATCAGATTTGTAGTCTTCTTTTTTTAATTTTTAAGACTGAAAATCTGGTGCCTTGGATTCTTTTTGACACATTGTATTCTGGATCATCCATTATAAGTCAATAAGTGTGCAAAAACGGATTACATATGGTTTGCCATGTATATGCCATGTGTTTTTTACAGATCCGTAAATAAAACAATATCTTTTTACAAACATGAAACTCAGACATTTTAGTCTAAAGAGCACTGCTGAGCTTTTGTAAGCTTTGTTATTAATAATGCCCTGCCCTATCAGTGTTGAGAAGCTTATTGTACTTGAGCAGGAGAGACTCAAACTATTGGATACAGTGCCGTAAACAAGAAGGAAGTCGCGTGGGACTAGATATACAAGACTTTCATCCCTAAGTATGAGAAGCGCACACTTTCTGAAAAGCTATTAGTATGTAAGTGTAAGGGTTAATCTCAGTTTACTGTATTGTTGGAGATTTGTGATGTAATATATGATCTGGCCAGTAAAGGGCAGTGGAGAGGCCAGAGTTGCAGCGCAGGGGTTTGGCAGTTGGTGACTGTTGCTAGTGGAGTTCAAGGACACTGAAGCTGATCATCATTGGTAAAAGGTCTGGATAAAGCGGCGAGACTCTGATCTGTTTTTGGTGACTCTGGAACGCGTTGTTAAGCTTCACATGAGCCCACTCAGTGAGGCCAACCAAGGACACAGCCTCTTGGGCTAGGCCCAATGAGGCCTTATTTCTAAGGACTAAGAGAAGCCCTGGGTTAGAGAGATCAGCATTCTCTAAGAGATTCCAGTCAGCGTTTCTGATTATTCTCAGGACGTACTGGTACCATCTTACATTTAAATATATATATGCGCATATATAAATACCTTTATGGAGGTCTAGTTAGTTAGGAGAAAAGGCCTCTTCTGTAAGAGACATTTCAAAAACTGCTCAGCGTAGGCAATTACTAGAGTACTGGTACTCTACTATCATTTTATGGATATATGCATAGAAAGGGTTAATCGCATGTATTTTTGCTGGCATATAACTGTTAATTATGTTAACTGTACCTGTGTATACTCTTATTCGGTGTTATTGAGAGGAATTGCTGTCATTGTATTTGTTATTTATTTACTGTTTACCTACCATCTTTTCCCTTTTTTTTTAATAAACTGTTAGGAAATATTTATAATATATTATTTCTGCGTGTCTGCTGATTGCTGCTGTACCCCTCGTCCTCTGGCCGACCCTCGTCCACGTTTCATTAGTATATTCAGACCTATGATTCTTCGTATATATGTCCCATTTATGCTGTTTAATGGTCTCATGTTTAATGCTGCCATGTTTAATGCAGATTTATGACCCCTAACTTTTTAATATTTCTCTTTTAAAGATGAAGAAGTGGTGGAGCTGTACATGAAGCTGAATTTTCTGTTTGCAGTCATGGGTTAGAATATGCCTGTATAAAGTATTCACACGTTGGTTATTAATTCAAATCTAGAACAGTTGTTATGTATATTTTATCTATATAGCTCAGATACCATCCTTGAAGCGGCATATGTCTCCGATTCCAAGCAGACATCAAAGATCCAGTTTATGCAGAAGCTGCAAATGTCGGTACTGAGGGCAGTATGGAAGACGAGATCTCTACGGAGGAACTTAGTAATGACCCAGATCTGGGCACAACCAGGGATTTCATCCTAGCTCTTGATGAAACCACTGCTCAAACCTCAGAACCAGTGAAGCCACTGTACAGACTACAACTCAAGTGTCAACCACAGCTCTGCCTTCGACAACTGGTCCTAAAAAAAAGTATACCATCTCTGGTCATCCTTGATAGATCATCAGTTTATGCCATACCCAGGGCCGGACTGGTCATCTGGCAATTCTGGCAAATGTCAGATGGGCTGGTGCCAGCTGTGGGCCTCTCCTTCAGGCAATAGAGTTATCTGACATGACAGGTTCCCTTTAAATTTCACATAGTGTTATTCTGGCTTCACAGCAGTTTGCATTCTGTAAATTTGATATATATCTTGAGCGATCCACAAAAATCAACGAACATATATCGGATTCGCTTCAGCCTGTGTGCTCGCAAACGCAAGGGCTGAATTTAAGTCCCAGTCCGACCCTGGCCATACCTCAACAGAATTGCCAAAAAAACCTTGCAGTTTTTGTGGTCTTCAAATATTTGCATTGTGCATTTTTTAACCTGTTTTTGAATGTTGCAAAGGTTTTCTACAAAGTTGTTAACTTATCACCTGTACATATGATTCCTGCTAACTTTTTGTTCATTTTGTGCCAAAATACTGGAATTACTACTACCAGTGATCATTATGTTATCCCATATTCAAAATAAGGGATAAAGTAATGATAAGATATTCAATATTTTTTTAACTTTGTAAAAAGCCATTAATTACATTAAAGGATAAAATATTTCATGAATATCAATCCATAATTATATATTTTTTACAATTGCATGTTTTAAGGATCATAAAATATTATTATGTAACTAGTAGTGTTGAGCGAGCACTAAAATGCTCGGGTGCTCGAAGCTCGAGCCGAGCTCGCCGTGATACTCGGGTGCTCGACCCGAGCAACGAGCCCAATGTTAGTCTATGGGAGACCTGAGCATTTTTGCGGCGGTACCCCCGGGAGTCTGTAGAAAGCCTAAAAAGTGCCCAAAACGATAGTGACAGTGCTCAAAAGACATGGGGACAGCATGGGAATCGCCCCAGGAAGCATTTCTGACCCCCAGGTCACTGCTGTCAACAACGTGGTCAGAGGTATTAAGCCACTTTTACAGGCTCACAATAAAACGTTTAAAAACGAAACTGAAACGGTTTTCCTGTGAAATATGTTAAGGAACTTCCTTTCCAGGGTAAAGACTTGTGTATAAGGTAAAATAAATAACCAAAAACAAAAATACTCCTCCACACCTTGGGCTATGTTCACAAGTAGCATTTTTTATGAGTTTCTGAACTTTTGTATTGCTTTCAACCGTGACAAATGCAATCACCGGGAAATGTCATTTTAACATTTTACAATCTTATCTGGCCATGTGCTGTGTGACACATGCATACAGTGCTGAAAAGACATGGGAACAGCATGGGGAAGACCCCTGGAAGCATCTCTGACACCCAGCTCACTGCTTAAAAGTGTGCCCATCAGAAGTGATCCTTTCCACATCAGAAGATGCAGACTTGCAACTATCCCCGTGCAAGTCTTTGTCCCAGGGCAGTGTTCAATTGTACCTCCCCCATTCCTTGCAATGCAAGCGCAAGTATGCAGCCTGCCACCCATCCACCCCCAGGCTGCAATACCATACTGCTAGCTTGCTTGCACTTGAAATGGGGCCTTTTAGTTTGGAGGAGGCCAAAGCTGGCCACTACCAAAAGGCTGCTTCAGCAGCGAGGTATCCATACTCAGTCCCCAGCCGCCCGGCGGCCGGGTGTCCCCGCTCGGTCCCCAGCCACCAGGAGGCAGCCGGGTGTCCATAAACGGTCCCCAGCCGCCCCCATTTCTCTTTGGAACATCCCCCCAAACACTTTTCTTAGCCCGGCCTGCTTTATGGCAGCATTGGATGAGCCCACCAGAGAACCAGACTTCTTCGGTGGGCCCTGGCTTCTCCATCAGGGGAGTTGAGAGTGCCAAGGTGAGAAGCATGATGATAATGATAGAAGTTAGCATCTGCTTTGTTTTCTTGGAATGCAAGCATTAGTGTGCAACCAAACACCCACCCACTCCCAGGCTGCAATACCATACTGCTAGCTTGCACTTGAAATGGGACCTTTTAGTTTGGAGGAGGCCGAAGCTGGCCACTACCTCATGGCTGCTTCGGCAACGAGGCATCCATACTCAGTCCCTAGCTGCCCGGCGGCCGGGTGTCCGCGCTCGGTCCCCAGCCGCCAGGGGGCGGCCGGGTGTCCATATTCGGTCCCCAGGTGCCCCGCGGTCGGGTGTCCACACACACTCCCCTGCCGCCTGGGGGTGGCCGGGTGTCTATAAACGGTCCCCAGCCACCCCCATTTCTCCTTGGAACATCCCCCCACACACTTTTCTTAGCCCGGCCTGCTTTAGGGCAGCATTGGACGAGCCCACCAGAGAACCAGACTCCTCCAGTGGGCCCTGGCTTCTCCATCAGGGGAGTTGAGAGTGCCAAGGTGAGGAGCATGATGACGATGATAGAAGTTAGCATCTGCTTTGTTTTCTTGGAATGCAAGTGCATGTATGTAGTAGCGGCTAGGCCTGAGGTGGTCAGCGTTTTGGCGCATATCCTACCTCCTCTGAGGATTGCTGGATGTTTTCCTGCTACTATCCCAGCTCTATGACTCCCGTTAAAACAAAGCTTCAGGTGATGAATGATGGATGAGGTGGTGGCAAAGGAGAAAGAGCAGGAGGAACAGGGACCATTCACATCAATATCAGGCCAGTCAACCACACATGTCTTGTAGTATATGTTTCTGTACCAAAAGGAGCGGTTCGGCTACACATTTAAAGGGCATGAAGTGAGTGCAATGCCTACCAAAAATTTCGAGGCACTCCAATGCCCCTTGGAAGTGACATGGAGGTCAGAGGGCCTTAACTAAACTGTTTTTTCCATTTATAGCAACTGGGTCTCCTGTGCTCTGTTGGCCTAAGCAGTGAATGGAAGGCTTTCCAAAAATTATGGAAAAGCAATGCCCCTTGATACAGACGTGGATTACAGCATACTAAAAACCTTCTACCCATTATTGGGGAGTGGTTCTCCCTTAGTGTTCGCCTATGCATTGAAAAGCAAAAGCTGACTAAAATTAGGAGGAAATGCAATGCCCGTTGAAAGAATGGTGGAGGTCCCAGTGGAATAAAAAGACAATATCAATGCCCTATGGAAGAGTGGTGGAGGTCGCAGTAGCTTAACAAGATGGTTTTAATGCCCCATGGAAGAGTGGTGGAGGTCACAGTAGCTTAAAAAGATGGTTTAAATGCCCCTTGGAAGAGACGTGGAGGTCACAGTGGAATAAAAAGACAATATCAATGCCCCTTGGAAGAGTGGTGGAGGTCGCAGTAGCTTAACAAGATGGTTTTAATGCCCCTTGGAAAAGTGGTGGAGGTCGCAGTAGCTTAACAAGACAGTTTTAATGCCCCTTGGAAGATACGTGGAGGTCGCAGTGGAATAAAAAGACAATATCAATGCCCCTTGAAAATGTGGAGGAGGTCGCAGTAGCTTAACAAGACGGATTTAATGCCCCTGGAAAAAGTGGTGGAGGTTGCAGTAGCTTAACAAGACGGCTTTAATGCCCCTTGGAAGAATGGTGGAGGTCGCAGTAGCTTAACAAGATGGTTTTAATGCCCCTTGGAAGAGTGGTGGAGGTTGCAGAAGCTTAACAAGACGGTTTAAATGCCCCTTGGAAGAGACGTGGAGGTCACAGTGGAATAAAAAGACAATATCAATGCCCCTTGGAAGAGTGGTGGAGGTCGCAGTAGCTTAACAAGACGGTTTTAATGTCCCTTGGAAAAATGGTGGAGGTCGCAGTAGCTTAACAAGATGGTTTTAATGCCCCTTGGAAAAGTGGCGGAGGTCTCAGTAGCTTAACAAGACGGTTTTAATGCCCTTTGGAGAAGTGGTGGAGGTCGCAGTAGCTTAACAAGACGGTTTTAATGCCCCTTGGAAGAGACATGAAGGTCGCAGTAGCTTAACAAGACGGTTTTAATACCCCTGGGAACAGTGGTGGAGGTCGCAGTAGCCTAACCCCTTTACCCCCGAGGGTGGTTTGCACGTTAATGACCAGGCCAATTTTTACAATTCTGACCACTGTCATTTTATGAGGTAATTACTCTGGAACGCTTCAACGGATCCCCCTGATTCTGAGATTGTTTTTTCATGAGATATTGTACTTCATGATTGTGGTAAAATTTCTTAGATATCACTTGCGTTTATTTGTGAAAAAAACGGAAATTTGGCGAAAATTTTGAAAATTTTGCAATTTTCAAAATTTGAATTTTTATGCCCTTAAATCAGAGAGATATGTCACACAAAATACTTAATAAATAACATTTCCCACATGTTTACTTTACATCAGCACAATTTTGGAACCAAAATTTTTTTTTGTTAGGGAGCTATAAGGGTTAAAAGTTGACCAGCGATTTCTCATTTTTCCAACAAAATTTACAAAACCATTTTTTTAGGGACCACATCACATTTGAAGTCACTTTGAGAGGTCTTTATGACAGAAAATACCCAAAAGTGACACCATTCTAAAAACTGCACCTCTCAAGGTGCTCAAAACCACATTCAAGAACTTTATTAACCCTTCAGGTGCTTCACAGGAATTTTTGGAATGTGGAAGAAAAAATTAACATTTAACTTTTTTCACAAAAATGTTACTTTAGACCCACTTTTTGTTTCTATTTTCGCAGGGGTAACAAGAAAAAATGGACCCGAAAATTTGTTTTGCAATTCCCCCTGGGCACGCAGATACCCCATATGTGGGGAAAAACCACTGTTTGGGCGCCCGGCAGGGCTCGGAAGGGAAGGAGCACCATTTGACTTTTTGATTGTAAAATTTGCTTGAATAACTAGCGGACGCCATGTTGTGTTTGGAGAGCCTCTGATGTGCCTAAACAGTGGAAACCCCCCACAACTGACCCCATTTTGGAAACTAGACCCCCCAAGGCACCTATCTAGATGCATAGTGAGCACTTGGAACCCCTATGTGCTTCACAGATTGATTCATAAAAATGAAAAAGTATTTTTTTTTCCACTTTTTCATTTTTACAAAACAATTTGTGAAGCACCTGGGGGTTCCAAGTGCTCACTATGCATCTAGATCTTGTTAGCGGACACCATGTTGCGTTTGGAGAGAACCTGTGTGCCTAAACATTGGAGCTCCCCCACAAGTGACCCCATTTTGGAAACTAGACCCCCCAAGGCACCTATCTAGAAGCATAGTGAGCACTTGGAACCCCTAGGTGCTTCACAAATTGATTCGTAAAATTGAAAAAGTATTTTTTTTTCCACTTTTTCATTTTTACGAATCAATTTTTGAAGCACCTGGGGGTTCCAAGTGCTCACTCTGCATATAGATAGGTGCCGTGGGGGGTCTAGTTTCCAAAATGTGGCCACTTGTGGGGGAGATCCAATGTTTAGGCACACAGGGGCTCTCCAAACGCAACATGGTGTCCGCTAACAAATTGAATGGAAAATCGTCTCAAATTGTTAGCGGACACCATGTTGCGTTTGGAGAGAACCTTTGTGCCTAAACATTGGAGCTGCCCCACAAGTGACCCCATTTTGGAAACTAGACCCTCCAAGGCACCTATCTAAAAGCATAGTGAGCACTTGGAACCCCTAGGTGCTTCACAAATTGATTCGTAAAATTGAAAAAGTATTTTTTTTTTCCACTTTTTCATTTTTACGAATCAATTTTTGAAGCACCTGGGGGTTCCAAGTGCTCACTCTGCATATAGATAGGTGCCGTGGGGGGTCTAGTTTCCAAAATGTGGTCACTTGTGGGGGAGATCCAATGTTTAGGCACACAGGGGCTCTCCAAACGCAACATGGTGTCCGCTAACAAATTGAATGGAAAATCGTCTCAAATTGTTAGCGGACACCATGTTGCGTTTGGAGAGCCCCTGTGTGCCTAAACATTGGAGCTCCCCCAAGAGTGACCCCATTTTGGAAACTAGACCCCCCAAGGCACCTATCTAGATGCATAGTGAGCACTTGGAAGCCCTATGTGCTTCGCAAATTTATTCGTAAAAATGAAAAAGTATTTTTTTTTCCACTTCTTAATTTTTACGAATCAATTTGTGAAGCACCTGGGGGTTTCAAGTGCTCACTATGCATCTAGATAGGTGCCTTGGGGGGTCTAGTTTCCAAAATGGGGTCACTTGTGGGGGAGCTCCAATGTTTAGACACACAGGGGCTCTCCAAACGCGACATGGTTCCAATTTGTTAGCTGATAACATGTTGCGTTTGGAGAGCCCCTGTGTGCCTAAGCATTGGAGCTCCCCCACAAGTGACCCCATTTTGGAAACTAGACCACCCAAGGCACCTATCTAGATGCATAGTGAGCACTTGGAACCCCCAGGTGCTTCACAAATTGATTCGTAAAATTGAAAAAGTTGAAAAAAAAATACTTTTTCATTTTTACGAATCAATTTGTGAAGCACCTATGGGTTCCAAGTGCTCACTATGCATCTAGATAGGTGCCTTGGGGGGTCTAGTTTGTAAAATGGGGTCACTTGTGGGCGAACTTTAATGTTTAGGCACACAGGGGCTCTCCAAATGCAACATGGTGTCCGCTAACAAATTGAATGGAAAATCGGCTCAAATTGTTGGCAGACACCATGTTGCGTTTGGAGAGCCCCTGTGTGCCTAAACATTGGAGCTCCCCCAAGAGTGACCCCATTTTAGAAACTAGACCCCCCAAGGCACCTATCTAGATTCATAGTGAGCACTTGGAACGCCTAAGTGCTTCGCAAACTGATTCGTAAAAATGAAAAAGTATTTTTTTTCCACTTTTTAATTTTTACGAATCAATTTGTGAAGCACCTGGGGGTTTCAAGTGCTCACTATGCATCTAGATAGGTGCCTTGGGGGGTCTAGTTTCCAAAATGGGGTCACTTGTGGGGGAGCTCCAATGTTTAGACACACAGGGACTCTCCAAACGCGACATGGTTCCAATTTGTTAGCGGACACCATGTCGCGTTTGGAGAGCCCCTGTGTGCCTAAATATTGGAGCTCCCCCACAAGTGACCCCATTTTGGAAACTAGACCACCCAAGGCACCTATCTAGATGCATAGTGAGCCCTTGGAACCCCCAGGTGCTTCACAAATTGATTCGTAAAAATGAAAAAGTTGAAAAAAAAATACTTTTTCATTTTTACGAATCAATTTGTGAAGCACCTAGGGGTTCCAAGTGCTCACTATGCATCTAGATAGGTGCCTTGGTGGGTCTAGTTTCTAAAATGGGGTAACTTGTGGGCGAGCTCTAATGTTTAGGCACACAGGGGCTATCCAAACGCAACATGGTGTCCGCTAACAAATTGAATGGAAAATCGGCTCAAATTGTTAGCGGACACCATGTTGCGTTTGGAGAGCCCCTGTGTGCCTAATCATTGGAACTCCCCCACAAGTGACCCCATTTTGGAAACTAGACCCCCAAGGAACCTATCTAGATGCATAGTGAGCACTTTGAACCCCCTGGTGCTTGACAAATTAATCCGTAAAAATGAAAAAAAAAATGTTTTCTACTTTTTCATTTTTACGAATCAATTTGTGAAGCACCTAGGGGTTCCAAGTGCTCACTATGCATCTAGATAGGTGCCTTGGTGGGTCTAGTTTCTAAAATGGGGTAACTTGTGGGCGAGCTCTAATGTTTAGGCACACAGGGGCTATCCAAACGCAACATGGTGTCCGCTAACAAATTGAATGGAAAATCGGCTCAAATTGTTAGCGGACACCATTTTGCGTTTGGAGAGCCCCTGTGTGCCTAATCATTGGAGCTCCCCCACAAGTGACCCCATTTTGGAAACTAGACCCCCAAGGAACCTATCCAGATGCATAGTGAGCACTTTGAACCCCCTGGTGCTTCACAAATTAATCCGTAAAAATGAAAAAAAAAATTTTTTCCACTTTTTCATTTTTACGAATCAATTTGTGAAGCACCTGGGGGTTCCAAGAGCTCACTATGCATCTAGATAGGTGCCTTGGGGGGTGTAGTTTCCAAAATGGGGTCACTTGTGGGGGAGCTCCAATGTTTAGGCACACAGGGGCTTTCCAAACGCAACATGGTGTCCGCTAACAATTTGAGCTGATTTTCCATTCAATTTGTTAGCGGACACCATGTTGCGTTTGGAGAGCCCCTGATGTGCCTAAACAGTTGAAACCCCCCACAAGTGAACCCATTTTGGAAACTAGACCCCTCAAGGGTTTTATCAAGGGGTAGAGTGAACATTTTTAACCCAGAGGTACGACACAGAATTTGATAACATTAGGTCATCATATTGAATAAGTTGTCATTAGTCTTGAGCGCACGTGCTCGCTACTTGAGTTTGCATCGGGTACTCAGGTATGCACTATGTACTGCGTGTGCTCGAGTGACAGGCTCGAGTCCCTGCCCCGCATGTTTCACGGTTATTAGACACCCCAAAAAAAACATGCCGGGATCGCTCGTGCATGGCAGGCAATCCCCGCAAAGTTTTTTTGGACGCGAAGCATATGGGGCGGAGACTCGAGCATGTCACTCAAATACCCACGATACTCAGTGCATACCCGAGCACCCGATGCAAACTCAAGTAGTGAGCACTTGCGCTCAACACTAGTTGCCATATCGTCATCTTTTTTTCTTACTTTTGAAAAAAATCACAACCCCATCACAACCCTAACCCCAACCCCAGCCCTAACCCTAGCCCAACCCTAACCCTAGGACAACCCTAACCCGAGAGTTTATTTTTACACCGTTCCTTGTGCAGTATAAGTGATTAGACGACTTTATTCTTCGGGTTGGTGCGACTACAGCGATACCAGATTCATATGGGGTTTTTATGATTGACAGCTGTCACACACTAAAAGACGTATTTTTTGTAAAATCTAGTTTTTGCATCGCCATATTTTGAGAGCTATAATTTTTCCAGATTTTGGCAGACAGAGTCATGTGGCAGCTTGTTTTTTGTGGGATGAGTTGGCATTTTTATTGGTGCCATTTTCAGGCACGTGACATTTTTGATCGCTTTCTATTCAGATTTTTTGGAGGCAGAATAAACAAAAACCATCAATTCAGGAATTGTTTTTTTTGTTCTTTTTTTATTCTGTTCCACGTGTGGTAAGATTGATAAGGCAGCTTTTTTCTTCGGGTCAGTACATTTACAGCTTTACCACATTTATATCGTTTTTCTATGTTTTGCACTTTTACATAATAAAAGCAATTTTAAAGAAAAAATTATTTTTTAGCATCGCTTTATTCTGAGAGCTATAACTTTTTTATTTTTTGGCTGATGGACCTGTATGGCAGCTTTTTTTTTGTGGGAGGAGATGACGTTTTCAGCGGTAACATTTTTATTTATATTCGTCTTTTTGATCGCGTGTTATTCTATTTTTTGTTTGGCGGTATGGTGATAAAGCATTGTTTTTTGCTTCGTTTTTTATTTATTTTTTTTACCGTATTCACTGAAGGGGTTAACTAGTGGGACAATTTTATAGGTTAGGTTGTTCCGGACGCGTCGATACCAAATATGTGTACTTTTATTGTTTTTTTGTTTTTTTTTCATAATAATATTTATTGATGGGTACATTATATTTTTATTTTTGGTGGATTATTTTTTTTAGTTATTTTTTAATATTTTTACAATTTTTTTTAATTTTTTTTTCACTTTATTACTTTGTAACACTATGGGACTTTCACTTTTTTTTCTCTGATCGCCTGCATGGCACAGGAATGGAGCACCATCCCTGTGCCCTGCAGGCTGTCAGCGCTGGACAGGGAGAAGATAGTTTGGAAGTGCACTGCGCATGTCCAAAAAATCTTCCTGCTGTCTGGTGACCCGGATGTTGTCATGACGACATCGGGTCGTCATGGCAACATCCAGGAAGCCGCGGCAGACAGGGCTGGAGGCCGGAAGAGGTGGTGAGTACACCGATCACCTCCACTTAGCCACCGCAATGCTGCGATCGACTTCGATCGCAGCATTGCGGGGCTTAATGTGCCGGGAGAGGTGCGGGACAGCTCCCTGCACATAGCCCCAGGAGTCAACTGACACCCGGCAGCGATCATTCTCGCACAACCTGTGTGCGGGCGAAATCGCCAGGGCATATTAATACTTATCTGGTCCATAAGTCCCAGGTCACAGATATGTACTAATGCGCCCTATGTCATAAAGGGGTTAACAAGATGGTTTTAATGCCCCTTGGAGAAGTGGTGGAGGTTGCAGTAGCTTAAAAAGACGGTTTTAATGCCCCTTGGAAGAGATGTGGAGGTCGCAGTAGCTTAACAAGACGGTTTTAATGCCCCTGGGAAAAGTGGTGGAGGTCACAGTAGCTTAACAAGATGGTTTTAATGCCCCTTGGAAGAATGGTGGAGGTCGCAGTAGCTTGACAAGACGGTTTTAATGCCCCTTGGAAGAATGGTGGAGGTCGAAGTAGCTTAACAAGACGGTTTTAATGCCCCTTGGAAGAGTGGTGGAGGTCACAGTAGCTTAAAAAGACGGTTTAAATGCCCCTTGGAAGAGACGTGAAGGTCACAATGAAATAAAAAGACAATATCAATGCCCCTTGAAAATGTGGCGGAGGATGCAGTAGCTTAACAAGACGGATTTAATGCCCCTTGGAAGAATGCTGGAGGTCGCAGTAGCTTAACAAGACGGTTTTAATGCCCCTTGGAAAAGTGGTGGAGGTCGCAGTAGCTTAACAAGACGGTTTTAATGCCCCTGGGAAAAGTGGTGGCGGTCGCTGTAGCTTAACAAGATGGTTTTAATGCCCCTTGGAAGAATGGTGGCGGTCACAGTAGCTTAACAAGACGGTTTTAATGCCCCTTGGAAGAAAGGTGGAGGTCGCAGTAGCTTAACAAGACGGTTTTAATGCCCCTTGGAAGAGTGGTGGAGGTCACAGTAGCTTAAAAAGATGGTTTAAATGCCCCTTGGAAGAGACGTGAAGGTCACAGTGAAATAAAAAAACAATATCAATGCCCCTTGAAAATGTGGTGGAGGATGCAGTTGCTTAACAAGACGGTTTTAATGCCCCTGGGAAAAGTGGTGGAGGTCACAGTAGCTTAACAAGATGGTTTTAATGCCCCTTGGAAGAATGGTGGAGGTCGAAGTAGCTTAACAAGACGGTTTTAATGCCCATTGGAAGAATGGTGGAGGTCGCAGTAGCTTAACAAGACGGTTTTAATGCCCCTTGGAGAAGTGGTGGAGGTCGCAGTAGCTTACCAAGACGGTTTTAATGCCCCTTGGAAGAGACGTGGAGGTCGCCGTAGCTTAACAAGACGGTTTTAATGCCCCTGGGAAAAGTGGTGGAGGTCGCAGTAGCTTAACAAGATGGTTTTAATGCCCCTTGGAAGAATGGTGGAGGTCGCAGTAGCTTAACAAGACGGTTTTAATGCCCCTTGGAAGAGTGATGGAGGTCACAGTAGCTTAAAAAGACGGTTTAAATGCCCCTTGGAAGAGACGTGGACGTCACAGTGAAATAAAAAGACAATATCAATGCTCCTTGAAAATGTGGTGGAGGTCGCAGTAGCTTAACAAGACGGTTTTAATGCCCCTGGGAAAAGTGGTGGAGGTCGCAGTAGCTTAACAAGATTGTTTTAATGCCCCTTGGAAGAATGGTGGAGGTCGCAGTAGCTTAACAAGATGGTTTTAATGCCCCTTGGAAGAATGGTGGAGGTCGCAGTAGCTTAACAAGACGGTTTTAATGCCCCTTGGAAGAGTGGTGGAGGTCACAGTAGCTTAAAAAGACGGTTTAAATGCCCCTTGGAAGAGACGTGGAGGTCACAGTGAGATAAAAAGACAATATCAATGCCCCTTGAAAATGTGGTGGAGTTCGCAGTAGCTTAATAAGACGGTTTTAATGCCCCTGGGATAAGTCGTGGAGGTCGCAGTAGCTTAACAAGACGGTTTTAATGCCCCTTGGAAGAATGGTGGTGGTCGCAGTAGCTTAACAAGACGGTTTTAATGCCCCTTGGAAGAGACTTGGAGGTCGCAGTGGAATAAAAAGACAATATCAATGCCTCTGAGAAAAGTGGTGAAGTTCGCAGTAGCTTAAAAAGACGGTTTTAATGCCCCTTGGAAGATACGTGGAGGTTGCAGTAGCTTAACAAGACGGTTTAAATGCCCCTTGGAAGAGCCATGCAGTACAGCATCTTAAAAATATTATTCCCATTATTGGGGAGTGGGTCTCCCATAGTATTTGCCTATGCCTTCCAAGCAAAGGCTGCCTAAAATTAGGAGGGAGGAACTTGCAATGCTGGCAAACAAGAGCCATGCAGTACAGAATCTTAAAAACATTATTCCCAATATTGGGGACTGGGTCTCCCATAGTCTTTGCCTATGCCTTCCAAGCAAAAGCTGCCAAAAATTAGGACGGAGGAACTTGCAATGCTGGCAACATGGACCAAGGTCACCCTGGTGGTATAGTGGTGGTGGAGGCTGAGGATAAGGAGAAGAGCAAAATACAGCCGTAATGAGGAAGCGTATACCCATGTGTGGGTGTGAAGCGGTGCATGGGAATACACCTACCGAAATAACACAGTGGATTTGACTTTATGTTACTCTGCTGTCATTTGGTGGTGATGAGAAGACTGGCCCAATCCAGCCCTTGTTCATTTTGATAAGGGTCAGCTTGTCAGCATTGTCAGTTGACAGGCGAGTGCGCTTTTCTGTTATAATTCCCCCAGTGGCACTAAAAAAACGCTCCAATAACACGCTAGCGGGAGGGCAGGCCAGGACCTCCAAGCCGTACAGAGTGAGTTCATTCCAAGTGTCCAGCTTGGATACCCAATAATTAAAAGGCACAGAGGAATCATGGAGGACGCTGGTAGGGTCAGCAAGGTACTCCCTCACCATCTTTTGAAACTTTCCACTCCTTGTGAGAGTACCCCGCGCCTCAGGGCCTGTAAGCTGGGCGGATCTCTGAAAACTGTCCCAGAACGTTGACAGTGTTCCCCTGCCTCTGCTGTATTGGAGTTGAATCTCTCTCGCATGTACGCCTTGGTTGGGCAACGAACTGTGACCTCTGCTGCTAGCGTGTTCACATGGGAATTTTTTTAACAGTTCGGCAGCAAGGGCCTTCTGGTACTGCCCCATTTTTGTAGACCTCTCCACCTCAGTAATAAGAGAGTGAAAGTTCTCCTTGTAGCGGGGGTCTAAAAGTGTCACCAACCAGTAATGACTGTCACCCAACATTTTGACAACGCGAGGGTCACGTTTAAGGCAGCGTAACATAAAGTCAGACATGCGTGCCAGACTGGTAACGGGCAAGACTTCAGTGTCCTCACCAAGATGACGACTGACCATGCTCTCCTCCTCCTCCTCCTCCTCCTCCTCCTCCTCCCCCCTGTCCTCAGGCCACCCACACTGAACCGACGGTATGACAGTTGTACAGGTACTACCGTCTACAGCGCATGATACCAGCTCCTGTTCTTCTTCCTCCTCCTTCTCTCCCTCATTGTCCCCCAATGCACGTTGGGATGAGATGAGGCTGGGCTGTGTGTAATCGCCCGCAACGGCTTCTTGATCCATCTCATCATACTCTGGCTGCAATGCCTCCTCTTTAATTCTCTGTAGAACACGTTGCAAAAGACAGACAAGTGGGATGCTGATGCTAATGATGGCGTCATCGCCACTCACCATCTTGGTGGACTCCTCAAAGTTTGTCAGGATGGTACATATGTCAGACATCCAGGTCCACTCCTGAGGTCTTATGTGTGGAGTCTGACCTGAATATCGAAGACCTTGTTGCAGCTGGTACTCCACAACTGCTCTCTTCTGCTCACAAATCCTTTGCAACATGTGGAGGGTAGAGTTCCAACGTGTGGGGACATCACACACCAGTCAGTGTGCCGGAAGCTGCAAACACTGCTGCAACACAGCAAGGGCAGCGGAAGCTGTAGCCGACTTGCGAAAATGAGCTGACAGGCGGCGTAGTTTGACGAGCAGATCTGGCAACTCGGGGTACGATTTAAGAAACTGCTGAACCACGAGGTTAAGCACAAGAGCCAGGCATGATACGTGTGTGATCTCGCCTCGCCTCAGAGCCGCCACCAGGTTACGGCCATTGTCACACGCGACCATGCCTGGATGTAGGTTCAGCGGTCTCAGCCACAGATCTGCCTGCTCTTTCACAGCTGTCCACAACTCACAAGCAGTGTGAGGTTTCTCACCTAAGCTTAGGAGTTTCAGCACAGCCTGTTGCCGCTTGGCTGAGGCAGTACTGCAGTGCTTCCATCTTGTAACTGATGTGGTGATATCTGAGATGGAGGCTGAACATGAGTAGGAGGAGGATGCGCAGGAGCTGTACACTGTGGGGGAAACTCTGACTGACATAGGGCCCGCAATCCTCGGTGTGGGGAGGATGTGTTCCATCCCAAGGTCCGACTGGGTCCCGGCTTCCACTATGTTAACCCAGTGTGCCATCAGCGAGATTTACCATCCCTGCCCACAAGAACTTGTCCACGTGTCCGTCTGCGTTGTTGAGGGCACAGCAGATGTTTTGGGACACGTGCTTGTGTAGTGCGGGGATGGCACACCGGGCAAAATAGCGTCAGCTGGGCACCGAGTACCGAGGGACGGCCACCGCCATAAGGTTGCGGAAGGATTTTGTCTCCATCAGCCAAAAAGGCAGCATTTCCAACATAAGCAGTCGTGAAATGTGTGAATTTAGGACTGTGGCCTGTGGGGCATTGGCTGCGAATTTGCGCTTTCTTTCAAAACTCTGGGATATGGACAATTGAACGCTGCGGTGGGACGTGGACATGGACGTTGATGCTGTTTCTTGAGAAACTGCCATAACAAGTGAAGACTGAGAGGAGGGGGCATGTTTGCATGCAGTATAGACAGGGGATTGCCTTGCACGCACAACAGGGGGTTTTATTACACGCACAACAGTGGAAGAAGCAGTGGTGACACCCGCTGACACTGGTCGTGGACCCTGGGGGTTGCCCCTCAAAGTCGGGTGCTTTGCTGCCGTGTGCCTGATTATGCTGGTTGTGGTCAGGCTGGTAGTTTTGTCACCCCTGCTGATGCTGGCATGGCAGGTGGTACAAATGGCCTTTTGGGGTTATCAGCAGAGTCTTTAATAAAATTCCATACTCTGGAAGACCTACCGGTTGTACTGGCAACGTCCCTCGTGTTGGTGTTACGGGGAACTGTTGCCCACCTTCTGTGTGTGGCCACAACACTGCTTCTTCCTGCCTGTTGGGGTACTCTGCCTCCCTCCCCCTGTTTGCTGCTGGCCTCGCTCTGCGTGTCCTCCTGCCACGTTGGGTCAGTTACTAAATCATCCACCACCTCCTCCTCTTCCACTTGGGCACCACGATCCTCCTCCTCACTTCGTGGCAATTGTGTCTCATCATCGTCCACCTCTTGTGACAAATTGCCAGAGTCGACTTCCTGTGGCCGTGGCTGTTCAAATATTTGGCCATCGCTACATGGGATCTCCTCTTCCACCACTTCAAGCGGAGCAGGCGAGGGGCACAAGTATGGAAATGGACCAGTGAACAGCTCTTCAGAGTGTCCAAGTGTGGGATCAGTTGCTGTCTGACGACACTCGGCATGGTGGGAGGAGCATCAGGGTGAGGAGCAGTATGCGGTCGAGACTCACGGCTACTAAAACTTGACCGTGTGGAAGATAGACCACAGGTGATGGTGCCCAGGTAACTGGAAGTATTATCTGCTATCCAATTAATAACCTGTTCACACTGATTAGTTTGCAATACTGGTGTTGCAGTGTGCTTCCCTAGTAATTTGTTCAAGAAGTGGGAGCGAGAAGATGTGGCTGTTGGTTGTGGCACATTTTGACCTTGGCCATGGCCCCGTCCTCTACACGCACCATCACCAGAACGTCCAGTTCCACGTCCCTTGCCACGCGCCTTGCCCATTGTAAATTAAGTAAAATAGCTTACACTCGCAAAATCAATGGGAAAAGGGTAATAAATAGGAGATTAGAACAGTGGAAGAGGAAAACCACAGTTCTATTTCTCTGGCCTACACCAGAATCTTTTAAACAGATATATTTGTGACTGAACAGACAGGGAGACACTATTTTTTTTTTTTTATGTAAAACATGCCAAAAGCTGGATAATACAGAGATTTGAACCGTGGAACTGCAAAACCACAGTTATATTTTTCTGGCGTATACCAGACTTTTTTTAATAGATATATATGGGGCTGAACAGTCAGCGACACACTCAAACAGTTTTTTTATGTAAAAAAGGCTCAAAAGTGGACAATGCAGAGATTTGAATCGGGGAACTGCAAAACCACAGTTATAGTTATGTGGCGTACACGAGAATCTTTCAAACAGATATATTTGTGTCTGAACAATCAGGGGACACTATTACTGTTTTTCTTTACGGAAAAAATACCAAAAGCTGGATAATACAGAGATTTGAACCGTGGAACTGCAAAACCACAGTTATATTTTTCTGGCCTACACCAGACTCTTTTAAACAGATATATTGGTGTCTGACCAGTCAGGGAGACACTATTACTGTTTTTTTTTACGGCAAAAAATGCCAAAAGCAGGATAATACAGAGATTTGACCCGTGGAACTGCAAAACCACAGTTATATTTTTCTGGCCTACACCAGACTCTTTTAAACAGATATATTGGTGTCTGACCAGTCAGGGAGACACTATTACTGTTTTTTTTTAAGGCAAAAAATGCAGAAAGCAGGATAATACATAGATTTGACCCGTGGAACTACAAAACCACAGTTATATTTTTCTGGCCTACACCAGACTCTTTTAAACAGATATATTGGTGTCTGACCAGTCAGGGAGACACTATTACAGTTTTTTTTTACGGCAAAAGATGCCAAAAACAGGATAATACAGAGATTTGACCAGTGGAACTGCAAAACCACAGTTATAGTTATGTGGCGTGCATCAGACTCTTTTAAACAGATATATTGGTGTCTGACCAGTCAGGGAAACACTAATACAGTTTTTTTTACGGCAAAAAATGCCAAAAACAGGATAATACAGAGATTTATATTTATATTTTTCTGGCCTACACCAGTCTCTTTTAAACAGATGTATTGGTGTCTGAACAGTCACAGACACACTCTTTTTTTTTGGGAGGGGGGAATGTCAAAAGGTTAGTAAGACGCGTATTTGGACAGTCTGACTGAGGAAAAAAAAATACAGGATTTAGATGAAAAAAAAGAGAGATCCAGGAAGCAATGTACTCTTGAATGAGGATTATTTTTACAGGATAAAAGTCTATGCGTTTCGAAGTAATACATAACTTCTTCCTCAGGACATAACCCAATGTCCTGAGGAAAAATGATACATTACTTCGAAAAGTGTTGACTTTTAACCTGTAAAGTTAAACCTCACTTAAGAATACATTGCATCCTGGATTTCTATCAGCAGCGCAGGTTAAGCACTTTTTGTCTGCAACATATACAACCCCGGGAAAAAATTATGGAATCACCAGGCTCGGAGGATGTTCATTCAGTTGTTTAAAGTTGTTGAAAAAAAGCAGATCACAGACATGGCACAAAACTAAAGTCATTTAAAATGGCAACTTTAGGGCTTTAAGAAACACTAAAAGAAATCAAGATTAAAAATGTGGTACTTATTAAGGGTAATTTTTTTCAGACCAAGCAGAGGGAAAAAATTATGGAATCACTCAATTCTGCCAGATTTCTGGGTAGCTGCTTGCACTTGAAATGTGGCCTTTTAGGCTCGTAGAGGCAGAAGCTTTTCACAACCTCATGCCTCGTGTCCATACTCGTTCCCCAGCCGTCACTATTTCTCCTGGTGTTGTCTCCGCCTTCTGGAAGCGCGGGTCCCTGAACATTACTGCTGGTACTTTGCTGTGGGAATTTGCTTGTTTCCTACCAGCCTGGAATATTTCCAGTAAACTATGGTACGACACCATGGTATTAGCACTAGAGAGCCATCAGCTATGCTTTGTTGTTCCCATTATTAACAAGTGGGTCTCCTATACTGTTATTGCATATGCAGTGACTGCAAGGGCTGCCAAAAATGTGGATGCAACCCAATACCCCTTTGAAGAGACATAGAGGAGAGTCTCAGTAAAAAAAATGTTCCCATTATAAAGGAGTGGGTCTCCGATAGTGGTAATGCCTATGCTGTGACTGCAAGGGCTGCCAAAATTTGGGAAAAACCCCACTAAGAATTTAAAGACACATAGAGCAAGGCCACAGTAACGACAAATTCCCATTAGAAAGGAGTGGGTCTGCTATACAGTTATAGGGTATGCAGTGAGTACAATGGCTGATCAAATTTAGGAAAAACCTCACTAAGAATTTAAAGACAAATAGAGCAGGGCCACAGTAAGACAAATTCCCATTAGAAAGGAGAGGGTCTCCCATAGTGTTGGCCTATGTAGTGAATGCAAGGGCTGCCAAAAATTGGGAGGCACTCCAATGCCCCTTGGAAGAGACATAAAGGGCCTCATAAAAAAGTATTCCCATTAGAAAGGAGTGGGTCTCCTATACTTGTAATGCCCATGCACTAAGTGTATGTGCTGACAAACATTTACCCCTGGGGGGTATACATTAACATACTGTATAATTTTTTTTTTTAGGGACATCATAAACACCCTTTAAAAAAATTATGTGGGTGTTGCATCACGGACCACGGTCACCCTGGTGATATGGTGGTGGAGGATGAGGAGAAGGAGGAGGACAAGAGCAAATAGCCAAAATCAGGAAGCGTATACCCATGTGTGGGTGTGAAGAGGTGCATGGAAATACACCTTCCAAGAAAAGACACTGGATTTGAGTTTATGTTACGCTGCTATCATTCAGTGGTGTTGAGAAGTCTGGCCCAATCCAGCCCTTGTTCATTTTTATAAGAGTCAGCCTGTCACCATTTTCAGTTGACGGGCGGATGCGCTTATCAGTTATAAATCCACCAGCGGCACTAAAAACCCGCTCTGATGAAACGCTAGCGGCAGGACAACCCAGGACCTCCAAGGTGTAGAGAGCCAGTTCATTCCACGTACCAGCTTGGATACCCAATAATTAAAAGGCACACACGAATCACGGACGACCTTGGTATGGTCGGCTTGGTACTCTCTCAGCATCTTCCCAAACTTTGCACTCCTTGTGAGAGTACCCCATACTTGTGCGATGGGAGGGTCTGAGAAAACTGTCCCAGAACTTTGACAGTGTTCCTCTGCCTCTGCTGGATTGCATTTGTGTCTCTCTCACCTGTACGCCTAGGTTGTCCAACGAACTGTGACCTCTGCCGCCAGCATTTTCAGATGGGAATTTTTTTAATAGTTCTGCAACAAGGGCCTTCTGGTACTGCCCCATTTTTGTAGACCTGTCCGCCTCAGGAATAAGAGATATAAACTTCTCCTTGTAGGGTGGGTCTAGAAGTGTCACCAACCAGTAATGACTGTCATCCAAAATTTTGAGAATGCGAGGGTCATGGAAAAGGTAGCGTAACATAAACTCAGCCATGCGTGCCAGACTGCTAACAGGCAAGACTTCCGTGTCCTCACCAAGAGGATGACTGACCATGCTCTCCTCCTCCTCCTCCTCTCTGTCCTCTGGCCATCCACGCTGAACAGAAGGTATGACAGTTGTGCAGGTAGAACAGTCTATAGCGCATAAAACTAGCTCCTGTTCTTCCTCCTACTCTTCCTCATTGTCACCCAATCCACGTTGGAATGAGATGAGGCTGGGCTGTGTGTAATCACCCTGTATGGTTCCTTGCTCCATCTCATTGTGCTCTGCCTGCAATGCATCCTCTTTGATTGTGAGCAGAGAGCATTTCAGAAGACAGAGAAGCGGAATGGTAACGCTAATTATGGCGTCATCACCACTCACCATCTTGGTGGAGTCCTCAAAGTTTTGGAGGATGGTATATATGTCTGACATCCATGTCCACTCCTGAGGTCTTATGTGTGGAGTATGAACTGAATACCAACGGCCTTGTTGATGCTGGTACTCAACAACTGCCCTCTTCTGCTCACAAATCCTTGCCAACATCTGCAGTGTAGAGTTCTAATGCTTGGGGACATCACATACCAGTCGGTGAGCCGGAAGCTGCAAACGCTGCTGAAACACAGTAAGGGCGGCGGAAGCGGTAGGTGACTTTCTAAAATGAGCACACAGGCGGCGTACTTTAACAAGCAGATCCGGCAGCTCCAGGTAGGATTTGAGAAACCGCTTAACCATGAGGTTAAGCACATGGGCCAAGCATGGTACGTGTGTGAGCTCGCCTTGCCTCAGAACCGCCACTAGATTCCGACCATTATCACACACGACCATACCTGGCTGTAGGTTCAGCGGTGTGAGCCACAGATCCGCCTGCTCTTTTAGAGCTATCCACAACTCTTCAGCATTGTACGGTTTGTCACCTAAGCATATTAGCTTCAGCACAGCCTGTTGCCGCTTGGCCTAGGCAGTGCTGCAGTGATTCCAGCTTGTGACTGATGTGGTCATTTTGGAGATGGAGGCTGAAGAGGAGGAGAACGTTGAGGAGGATGAGGTACAGGAGCTGTAGACTGTGGGGGAAATCCTGATTGAACTAGGGCCCGCAATTCTCGGCATTGAGAGGACGTGTTCCGTCCCAAGGTCCCACTGGGTCTTGGCTTCCACTATGTTAACCCAGTGTGCCATCAGCGAGATGCACCGTCCCTGCCCACAAGCACTTGTCCACGTGTCCGTGGTTAGGTGGACTTTCCCTGTAACTGCGTTGTTGGGGGGCACGGCTAATGTTTTGGGACACGTACTTATGTAATGCGGGGACGGCACACCGGGAGAAATAGTGGCGGCTGGGGAATGAGTACCGAGGGACGGCCACCGCCATCAGTTTGCGGAATGCTTCCGTCTCCACGAGCCTATAAGGCAACATTTCGAGCGCAAGCAGTCGTGGAATGTGGGAATTAAGTACTGTGGCCTGTGGGGCGTTGGCTGCATATTTGCCCTTGCATTCCAAGGACTGGGGTATGGACAACTGAACGCTGCTCTGGGACAAGGACATGGACGTGCTTCCTGATGCTGCTACTTGAGAGTGTGCAACGACAGGTGCAGGGCAGGAGGCATCTTCGCATGCACCACGGACAGGGGATTGGCTTGCATGCACAACAGCAGAAGAAGCAATGGTGCCACCCGCAGACACGGTTCCTGGACCCTGGGTTTCAGCCCACAAAGTCGGGTGTTTTGCTGCCATGTGCCTGATCATGCTGGTGGTGGTCAGGTTGGTCGTTTTTCCACCCCTGCTGATGCTGGCCAGGCAGGTGGTGCAAATAGCCTTGTTGGGGTTATTGCCAGAGTCTTTAAAAAACAACCAGACTCGGGAAGACCTAATAGTTGTACTGGCAACTTCCTTCGTATTGGTGTTACGGGGAACGGTTGCCTGACTTCTTTCTGCGGCCACCACACTTCTTCTTCCTGCCTGTTGGGGTGCTCTGCCTCCCTCCCCCTGTGTGCTGCTCTCCTTGCTCTGCATGTCCTCCTGCCAGGTTGGGTCAGTTACTATATCATCCACCACCTCGTCTTCCACTTCCGCACTCTGGTCCTCCTCCTGACTTTCTGGCAATTGTGTCTCATGTGACACTTTTCCACCGTCGCCTTCGTGTGACCATGGCTGCTCAAATATTTGGGCATATCTACATGCGATCTCCTCTTGCCCCACTTCAAGAGGACCAGGCGATAGGCCCGAATATATAAATGGAAAAGTGAACAGCTCTTCGGAGTGTCCAAGTGTGGGATCAGTTGTCGCTGGGCACTCGGCATGGTGGGAGGAAGGAGGTTCAGGGTGAGGAATATGCAGTCCAGACTCACAGCTACTGAGACTTGACCTTGTGGAAGACAAGCTGGTGGTGGTGGCTAAGTGACTGGTAGCATTATCTAATATCCAACCAATAACTTTTTCACACTGCTCTGTGTTCAATAGTGGTGTTCTGCGGTCCCCTTTTAATTGGGACAAGAAGGTCGAGCGAGAAGATATGCCTGTTTGTTGTGGCACAATTTCAGCTTGCCCACGACCTCGGCCTCAGCATGCACCATCATCACCATCACGTCCAGTTCCCCGTCCCTTACCACGTGCCTTGCCCATTTTAAATGGAGGACAATATCTTCCACGCTCAGAACAAATGACTGAATTTGGAGCGAACTTTATGTGATCTGTGTGACGGACAAACCAGAGTTTTAAATACCTGGCCTGTAGGTAACTATTTTGAACAGCAACCTGGTGTCAATTTCTTCACTGACACACTAAAACAAATTTTTAATTGAGGTCAGAAATGGCAGTATTTTCTGAAAACTTATATGTGATCCGTGTGATGGAGAAAACACAGTTTTAAATACCTGGCCTGTAGGTAACTATTTTGAACAGCAATCTGGTGTCAATTCCTTCACTGACACACTGCAACAAATTTTTAATGGAGGTCAGAAATGGCAGTATTTCATGAAAACGTATATGTGATCCATATGACAGAGAGAACACAGTTTTAAATACCTGGCCAGTAGGTAACTATTTCGAACAGCAATCTGGTGTCAATTGCTTCACTGACAAACTGTATCAAATTTTTAATGAAGGTCAGAAATGGCAGTATTTTTTGAAAACGTATATGTGATCCGTGTGACGGATAAAACACAGTTTTGAATACCTGGCCTGTAGGTAACTATTTTAAACAGCAATCTGGTGTCAATTCCTTCACTTACACACTGCAACAAAATTTTAATGGAGGTCAGAAGTGGCAGCATTTTCTGAAAACGTATATGTGATCCGTGTGACAGAAAAAGCACGGTTTTAAATATCTGGCCTGTAGGTAACTATTTTGAACAGCAATCTGGTGTCAATTGCTTCACTGACACACTGCATGACATTTTTAATGGAGGCCAGAAATGGCAGTATTTTCTGAAAACCTATATGTGATTCGTGCGACGGAGAAAACGCAGCTTTACATACCTGGCCCGTAGATAACTATTTTGAACAGCAATCTGGTGTCAATTCCTTCACTGACACACTGCTACAAATTTTTAATGGAGGTTAGAAATGGCAGTATTTTCTGAAAACATAAATGTGATCCGTGTGACGGAGAAAACACAGTTTTAAATACCTGGCCTCTAGGTAACTATTTTGAACAGCAATCTGGTGGCAATTGCTTCACTGACACACTGAAACTAATTTTTAATTGAGTTCAGAAATGGCAGTATTTTCTGAAAACGGATATGTGACCCGTGTGATGGAGAAAACACAGTTTTAAATATATGGCCTGTAGGTAACTATTTTGAACAGCAATCTGGTGTAAACTGCTTCACTGACACACTAAAAAAAAAATTAATGGAGGCCAGAAATGGCAGTATTTTCTGAAAACGTATATGTGATACGTGTGACGGAGAAAACACATTTTTAAATAGCTGGATTTTTAGCGCTGTAATATGGAAAGGACCTGGCTGTATTCTGCAGTGCCAACAAGCAAATGGCGCAGAAAATCTGTGTTCTCTGGATTGCTTTTTAAGCAAATAATCAGGATTAAGATCCCCAAAAAAATTATTCCTGGCTCCTGAGACCTGGCCTATTTCTTGACATATCTAACAGCAGCAGCAGACAAAACTGGAATGGAGCCTCTTGTCCTATGTGCACTGTAGTCTGCTGTATACACTGCCTGCCTAGCACTGATACCTCTGCAGCTGGATTAGTCCTCAGAAGGACTGTTTGTTGGGATGGATATGTGTCTCTAATATAGTTTGGTACACCTACACTAACTAGAAACAAGAAAATCTCTCCCTAGCTCAGCAGCACCTCTCCCTACACTGTCTGATTCCGGAGTGACTGTGACGAGCATGCCGGCACCAGGTCTGATATAGACCTGATGATGCTGTGTGGCCAGGAAATCACTGTAATACCACAACCAACATGGCTATGGCATTACAGTGAGTGGCAGGCAATCCCTGCATGTTCATTGGTGCTCTAAAGAGCGCCAAACATGCAAGGAGAAGACCCGAGCTCCCGCCGAGCAACCCCGGAAATACTCAGCGAGCGCCAAGCATGTCGAGCAGTGAGATGCTCGGGCGAGCACCGAGCAGTAGCGAACATGCTCACTCATCACTAACTAGTATATGAAAAGCTAATCCTAATGAATCTGTCCCTAAATATTCACAGTGTTATACCTTATTTTTTAAGATTTCTGCAATATGCAGTGGCACACTGGATATAAGCTTCTGGGCCAAATTGTGACTGATGGCAACCTGTTCTTGTCAGCATAACAAGTCAGTTCTTGATAGGTTTCTTGGAAAGAAGTGGCTTATTTGCTGCCCTTCCTGACACTAGGCCCGACTCCAAAAGCCTCTACTCCTCATTAACAATTTCTCTTAAGCTAACAAGAAGATCCCTGAAATGATGTAAGGAGGACATTTTGAGGCAGGGCTGGAAATTTTCAGAAATGCTTTGTTTTATGATTTAGAGCATGGCCAGGGTGGATGTAGGAGGGTGCAAAACTGTAGAGACCATTGTGGATAAGAGTGATCAGTTTATATTGTACTCTGTGACAGATGGGTAATCAGTAGTGTTGAGCCACCCCCGTAGTGTTCGAGTTCGGTTCGGTTCGTCGAACACCCGTGTGTTCGCCGAACTGTTCGTCGAACTGTTCGTCGAACACCTTCGAACACCGTTAAAACCAATGGCAGGCAAACAAAAACACATAGAAACACATAGAAAACACCTTCAAAGGTGTCCAAAAGCTGACAAACTGCTCAGAAGACACAACTAACACATGGAAAAGTGACAAGTACATATAGTCATGCGAAAAGAAAAGAGGTGGAGGAGTAAAAGGAGGGGGAGACACAGATATAGGCATGTCATGCCCTTCTAAAATCCAAAAAGTGAGAAGCCGAGACGGCCAGTCCGCTCCTGCCCGTGTCACCTCCGTGTCGCCGGGTTTGTGCCAGAGCCGCGGGTGAACCCTGACGGCCAGCCCCCCTCTCCCAATACTGGTGCCTGTCCGCTGGTGGGTCGAGAGAGCCCCCCTGTGGTGGAGGCAGCTCTAAGCTTTTTAATTTAAATTGTCCCTCTAATTTGAATGAATACACTTTAAATCCATTTACAAGGATCTATTGGAGGGCAAGTCTCATGCCAGCAGCCGCGTAATTCCAGCTCCAGTAGCGTCCACTAAAGCTGCTGCAGTTAAAAAGCTTTTATAAGGATCGAGCTCGGCTGTCCACCGCAAGGCATCCTAGTGCCAGTCCCAGCCCCTATGCCTTGGGGTGCCTCCTGATGCTCTTCACTAAGTATCCCGTGGTCCCGAAGCATTTCCTTTGAAAAAATTAAGTGTCCAAACTACAGGTGGTGTAGCTTGCTTAACAACCGGGATAATCCGCTGACTAGCAGACACTGCTACTAGGCACAAAGTATTTCCTGGGCTAGATGCAGTTAAAAATTTGTAAGTAGATACTCTCGTTGGATGCTGAGAAAGCATTCCATAGAGTCTCCTGGCACGCCATATATGATTCTCTTAAAAAGCTTGGGGTAGGGGTCTAGGGGACCCTTTTATAGCCAAAATCACGGCCCTGTATCACAATACGTCACCTAGGCTGAAGATAAATGGAACTGTAGCACCGAGGGCTCGGTTGCTACAGACGTATTGCACCTCACCCAGAGGTGTGATATCTCACTCTCAGATAAGGATGGAGTGTGGATCAGGACCCGACACCTGCATGCATTACACCACATTGCCGTGGGGCAGGGCGACCAATATGCCCCTGAGATGGGCACGACAGTCCCTGTCCCTGGCTGGAGTGGGGGGAGGGAACACTGAGGAAGGGGAACCCTGCAGTGCAGGAGCAGGGAGGAAGCAGTTCCTGGGTGCATTGAGAAGGGAGTATAAAAGGTGGGCACCATCTTAGTTCAGTGCAGAGAAGTCTGAGCAGAAGTGGCAGGGAGCAGGGGCTCTGCATGAGCTCTGCTCTGGAGGCGGGCCTAGTAACAGAGGCCCAGGCCTGCAAGAGGGAGAAGGAAGGAAGAGGAGCGGAGAAGGCTCCAGGAACGAGGAATGAAGGGATCCCAGGGGTGCGGACGGGCGAGTCGCCACCGCACGCCCGAATCCACCTGCGTGGAGGGGTCAGGCCAAAGGGGGAGACCGGTCCCCGAACTAGTGGAGGCAGGAAATGACCCTCAGCTAGAAACCGGAGGCTCTGACATTTTATGTGGTGCAGCCCCTTGCTCCACCCGCTAGGAAGGCACCACATAGGGTCAGGGAAACTGGCGCCAAGTTTACCAAGAGGAGGCCCGAGGCAGCCGGACAGAAGTGTTGGTAAGAAAGGCCAGACAAAGGACACACAAAGGGGGTCCTGTGAAGCGCTCCAAAGTTATCTGGGAGTTGTCTGAGCCCCTCACCTGGTGAGCACAGTACGACGTGGGCAGCCGTTACCTGCAGACGTGGTCTGGATAATAAGAACTGTAAGTAAAGGCCCTGAACTGCATCACTGACTCCGTGTCGTTACTGCTGCTGCCCTGCACCATCACCCCCATCCTCCGCATACACTGCCCTGAGGCTATACTCCTCCCGTGGGGAGTTATGCTACGCTCTGCTGCACCCACAACACCAGCCTTAGCGGTCTGCCCTGTAGCGGCGGTTCACTCTGACCGCAATCCACGGGTGGCGTAGTCGGACATTTAAACATCAAAACCACATAAATAGTTCCGCCACTGGTTTGACCGCCCTGAGCCACGGAACCGGATCCCCGCCACGAAGACTACAACCACCAGCATCCACCAAAAAGGGTCCGGCTCCGGGTGTCCCAAGGCCCAGGGGGTGCGTCAGAACATTTTCATCACCTTTCACAATCACCAATGGGACAAGGCAGGGCTGTCCTCTGTCCCCTCTCTTATACATCCTAGTGACGGAGCACCTGCTCTCATCAATTCGCCATAACCCCAATATTAGGTGGATTGAGGTGGGAGGCACCGAGTACAAGTGCTCTCTATTTGCTGATGATGTCCTAGTATATATCACTCAATCACATATATCCATCCCTGCTGTTATGGCTGAAATAGATCACTTTGTTACATGGTAAAATTTTAAAATCAATGCAGCGAAGTCTGAGGCCCTCGATGTCTCCCTCCCTAAATCCATATAGGATTCCATCCAGTCCAACTTTCCCTTTGCCTGGCCCTCACAGGGTATCAAATACTTAGGAATTCCTATTCATAGAGACCTCTCCCATCTATGTTATCTTAATTTTGGGCCCTTTATTGAACAATTCCATACAGACCACGGTTGGCAAGTTAGAACTGTAAGATTCACTACGTGAACCACTGGTGTTTTGTGGAAAAGCACATGTACACCGCGTTCCAAATTATTATGCAAAAAGTGTTTAGGAGTGATAAGGGAAGAATTTGTTTGTTTGTCAGTTAAACTCATTGATGGTGATGTGTGTCAGGGCTCTTTATATCACTGTAAGCAATTGCAGACACCTGTGCTAATTAGTTTGGCAGGTGTGTCCAATGAAAGGCAAGACTACTTAAGAAGGCTCTCTCACATTATTAAGCAGCCTACATTTTCTGCCAAAATGGGAAAGAAAAAGGATGTGTCGGCTGCTGAGAAGCAACAAATTGTGGAGTGTTTAGGTCAAGGCATGACTACAATCAACATTGTGCGATGATCAGGATGAAGTGTCTTGGCAATCAAGAAGTATGTAGCTGATTCACAGTACACACGTGTGCGTGCTGATAAGGGCAAATTGAGGACTCTTTCCTACAGGCAATTACGTCAGGTTGAAACAGCAGCGGCAAAAAAGCCTTGTCATAGCAGCAGACAAGATTTTGAAGCTGCTTGTGCCTCCAACGTCCCCCGAACAACAAGATGCAGGGTCCTTCAGAGGTTTGCAGCTGTGCATATGCCATCCTGTCGACCTCCTCTATCCACTTCACACAAGCAGAAACGGCTCCAGTGGGCCAAACATTACATGAAGACTGATTTCAAAACTGTTTTGTTCACGGATGAGTGCCGTGCAGCGCTCGATGGTCCAGATGAATGGAGTGGAGGATGGCTGGTTGATGGACACCCCACGCAAACACGGCTACAGCGCCAACAAGGAGGAGGTGGAGTAATGTTTTGGGCTGGAATCATGGGGAGAGAGATTGTCGGCCCCTTTAGGATCCCTGAAGGCGCTAAAGATGAACTCCATAATGTATGTGGATTTTCTCAAACAGCACTTCCTGCCATGGTTCAAGAAGAAGAACCGTGTATTTCACAGCAAGATCATTTTTCTGCATGATAATTCACCATCTCATGCTGCACATAAAACATCTGCATCTCTGGCTGATATGGGCATAAAAGGGGACAAACTTATGGTGTGACCCCCATGCTCCCCTGACCTCTACCCCATTCAGAACCTTTGGAGCATCATTAAAAGGAGTGTCTATGATGGCGGGAGGCAGTTCACATCTAAGCAACAGCTCTGGGAGGGTATTCTGTCCTCATGCAAAACAATTGAAGCAGAAACCATCCAAAACCTGACAAATTCAATGGACGAGAGAGTTCAGAAGCTCCTTTCGAACAAGGGGTCCTATGTGAAAATGTAACATCACCTAGAATAAAGTTTTGAGTTGAAAACTGTTTGATTTCAGTTTCTAACAACCTGCTAATGCTTATAATTTCAAAAATGACCATTTTTTTGGTCTTTATTAAAATGAAAAGGTTGATCGAAAAGTTTGGGGGATCTAAGAGTGTGGCAACCCAGTAGTCATGATTACTTCGAATTCTGACAATATGAGGGTCATGCTGCAGGTAGTGCAGCAAGAAGGCACTTATGTGTCTTGCGCATCTCGGAGCCCCAAAATTATTTTCCGGGCTAGATGCAGCTAAAAATTATTTTTAATTTTAAATCTGGTGAAGCTTATTATAGATGGCCTAATAGGATCAGTGCTGCACACTGCTACAAAGCCCAAATTATTTTCCAGTCAAGATACAGATAAACATGATTAGTAATTTGAAAGCTTAAAACGGTTGGTAGGGTGATTTTAACCAATCATCAAGCTTTTACTCTCCCCAGGATGACACAGGGGTAGAAAAGTCGTTTCGGATCCATGATTTGTTCATCTTTATGAACGTGAGTCTGTCTACATTATCAGTGGAGAGCCGCGTGCGCTTATCTGTCAGCACACCACCAGCAGCGCTGAACACACGTTCAGACAGAACGCTGGCTGCGGGGCATGACAAGATCTCCAAGGCGTAAGTGGCTAGCTCCGGCCATTTATCCAGATTGGAAGCCCAAAAAGAGCAAGGGTCCAGTGACACAGTCGTGGCTTCAATGTTTACTTGGAGATACTCCTGTACCATCGTCTCTAGGCGTTGACTATGTGTCAGACTTCTTGTCTCCTGTGGCCTTGCAAAGGATGGGCTAAAAAAGTGGTGAAATGATTCCGCAAAATTGATGTTACCAGCAGATACTGTGGTTCTGTTACGGTTTGAGTGCTGAACACTTGACGGTCCCACGGTTGGCAAGTTGGAACTGTGAGATTCACTACGTGCACCACTGGTATTTTGTGGAAAAGCACATGTAAGATTCTGCAACAGTCTCTGCTGATACTCCTGCATGCGTGCATCCCTTTCTATGGCAGGAATAATTTCTGCAAATTTACTTTTGTACCGGGGATCTAACAGTGTGGCAACCCAGTAGTCAGGATTATTTCTAATTCTCACAATTCGAGGGTCATGTTGCAGGTAGTGCAGCAAGAAGGCACTCATGTGTGTTGCGCATCCAGGAGCACCAAGTCCCTGTTGTGTTGGTGGCGAGGTAGCAATCATGCTTCCTTCCTCTGTCCTCTCCCCCCAACCTCGCACAACAGAAATGTGATCAAGGTCTCCCTCATCTGATGAGTCTTCCATCAGTTCGTCCTCCCCTTCTTCCTGGGCTCCTGCACCTTCACTAGTTTGGCTGCTACCATGCGCCCTGGTAAAATCATCTCCCCCACCCTCACATGCCTGCCGCCTTGGTGCTGCCGACCGTCTGGACCTTGCAGATGTTAGCCCTTCCGCATACAACTCCTCCTCCTCTACTTCCTCCACCTCCTCTTGTGCCACCACCTGACTCCGAATTCTGTTTAACATGTGCTCCAGCATGTAAATCACCGGAATAGTCATGCTGATAATGGCATCGTCAGCACTAAACATCTTCGTCGCCATTTCAAAACTGTGCAGAAGGGTGCATAGGTCCCTGATCTGAGACCACTCCTCCAGCGTGATTTGCCCCACCTCTGAATCTCGTTGGCCCAGGCTATACGTCAGAACGTATTGCACCAGGGCTTGTCGGTGCTGCCACAGTCGCTGCAACATGTGCAGAGTTGAATTCCACCGGGTAGGCACATCGCATTTTAGCCGGTGAAGTGGCAGGCCCAACGACTTCTGTAGAGATGTAAGTCGCTGAGCTGCGGGATGCGAACGGCGGAAGTGAGCACACAGGGACCGTGCCCTCTGCAGAAGGCCATCTAGTCTGGGATAGTGGGCTAAAAATTGCTGGACAACCAGGTTCAACACGTGAGCCATACAAGGCACGTGTGTGACATTGCCCCGGCGAAGGGCCGCACCCAGGTTTGCAGCATTGTCGCACACGGCCTTCCCTGGTTTCAGGTCCAGTGGAGACAACCATTCATGAAATTGGTTCTCCAGAGCTGACCACAACTCCTCAGCTGTGTGACTCACATTTCCCAGACATTTCAATGTAAAAACCGCCTGATGACGTTGAGCCCTACTGCCAGCATAGTAAGGAGGTGTGCAGGATCCCTTCTGCGCAGTTAGAAAGCTTGTGGCATGACCAGACAGGCTTTGGGTGCAGGTGGAAGACCGAGAGGAGGTTGAGGAGGCAGAAGCAGTGGAGGAAAAATGACATAAAGAGGATTGACGCACAACTCGTGGGGACGGCAAGACTTGGACAGCAGCCCCTTGTCCTGCTGTCACCATAGTTACCCAGTGCCCAGTCAGCGACATGTAACGCCCCTGTCCATGCCTACTCGTCCAAGTGTCTGTGGTGAAATGCACCCTGTCACACACAGAGTTTCTCAAAGAAGCGGTGATGTTGTGTGCGACATGCTGGTGGAGCGCAACCACACCTTTCTTTGAGAAGTAGTGCCGACTGGGCATCTGGTACTGGGGCACTGCGACGGACATAAGGTCTCGAAAATCCTCTGTGTCCACCAGGCGGAAAGGCAGCATTTCTGTAGCCAAGAGCTTGCAGATGGTGAAATTCAACCTCTTAGCTTTCTCATGGCTAGGAGGAAATGGTCTTTTACTTGTCCACATCTGAGGGACCGAGGGCTGGCTATTGTGCTTAGACGGGGTTGATAAGGGTGTCCCCGGCAAACTGCCGGTCTGTGAGGAAGATGCAGGCGGACATGTTAGGTTGCCTTGATCCAAAGGTGGTGCTATCGATGTCGGACAGCGCTCAAGACCAGCTGGTGTTACCACCTCCAAAGAAAATGATGACCTGCCAATCACGCTGGCTGTTGCGGGTAAAGAGGTGGCAGGTCTGCGCCCCAAAACAGGTGTGACTGCTGTCCCCCCAGTCACAGAGGATGAAGAGGCCGCGGATGCACAAGATATGGCAGACGGTGGTTGGCCCGGCCGGCTAGACCGCATTGTAGCACACTGAGCTTCCCACTGCAACTTATGCTTCATGTCCATGTGCCGGTTCATGCATGAAGTACTCAAACTATGTATTTTTTGGCCTCTACTTAGCTTTTGCTGACAAATGTTACAGATAACACGAGTTGGGTCATCTTTATCGATCTGAAAAAATGCCCAGGCTATGCAAGGCTTAGCACCCATGCGACCTGAAGAGCCACCACGACTTGTGGTGAGAGGCAGAGTTGTGTTTGAGGATGCAGTTGTTGACGTGCTTCCAGTACTACGTCTCTGTCCAGGAAGGCGCAACCTGACCTCGTCGTCACTAGCATCTTCCTCCACCTCCTCTGCTAACCTCATCTCTTGGCTGACTGTGGGTTGACAGTAAGTGGGATCTCCAACCTCATCATCATCACCCTGTGCGTTATCACACCCGTCGTCCTCAGAGCCAACCTGTTCCTGCCCTGACAAAAAACTAAAGTTGTCGCTCCAATCAGGTATTTGAGTCTTATCATCGTCTTCCTCATTGTCTCCACCAACAGGAGTTACAGTTTGGGAATGAGGGTCTACATTATGGTCAGAACCTTCTGTGTCTGGTCCTGGATCCGACTCATAAAGATTCTGGGCATCAGTGCAGATCATTTCCTCGTCTGGATTCACAGAAGCGCTGGAGTCGACCTCTGATTCCCAGGCTATAGTATGAGTAAACAGCTCTGCAGACTCAACCATCTGTTCTACCTCATACTCAGACGGGCAGCTGGAGATTTGGGAGCTGTGAGGAAGCAAGTGCGATTTGGGTGACACCTTTGAGGACTGGAGTATTTGTGATGTTGAAGTTGATGTGGAGGAGAGCCCACTTAAAGGAGCACTTGATATCCGTTAAAGCACCTGCTGTTTTTGTGCCTCATCTGGAATTTGTAGCGATTGGCGTGGCCGTAAGAAAGGGATCTTATCACATTGTCCGCTAAAAGAAGTAGACATTTTAGTTTGGCTGGAAGATGGTCTTTCTTCTGCACCTACCCCACGGACACAACCTTTTTTCCCCTTCCCAACACGCCTATTCCCCTTTCCACCAGCAGCAGGCCTTTTTCCACTCATTTTGGTGGTTAACTAATTCACAACTCTGGAGTTGTTTGCACAAAAAAACAATGGATGGTAACCGAGCAGAGCTGAGTGGCCAAACTGTGGTATTAGGCCAAAACTATTGGCTGGGTTAGATGCAGAAAAAAAATATTTTTAATTTGCAACCTGATGGAGGTCAGTATAGATGGACTAATAGACCAAGTCCCACACACCGCTAGAAGCCCAAATATTTTTTCAGAGCTAGATGCAGAAATTTTTTTTATTCAATTTGCAACCTGCTGGAGGTCAGTATAGAAGGACTAATAGAACAAGTCCCACACACTGCTAGAAGCCCAAATATTTTTTCAGAGCTAAATGAAGAAAAAAATTATTTTTAATTTGCAACCTGATGGAGGTCAGTATAGATGGACTAATAGACCAAGTCCCACACACTGCTAGAAGCCCAAATATTTTTTCAGAGCTAGATGCAGAAAAAAATTATTTTTAATTTGCAACCTGATGGAGGTCAGTATAGATGGACTAATAGACCAAGTCCCACACACTGCTAGAAGCCCAAATATTTTTTCAGAGCTAGATGCAGAAAAAAATTATTTTTAATTTGCAACCTGATGGAGGTCAGTATAGATGGACTAATAGACCAAGTCCCACACACCGCTAGAAGCCCAAATATTTTTTCAGAGCTAGATGCAGAAAAAAATTATATTCAATTTGCAACCTGCTGGACGTCAGTATAGAAGGACTAATAGAACAAGTCCCACACACTGCTAGAAGCCCAAATATTTTTTCAGAGCTAAATGAAGAAAAAAATTATTTTTAATTTGCAACCTGATGGAGGTCAGTATAGATGAACTAATAGACCAAGTCCCACACACTGCTAGAAGCCCAAATATTTTTTCAGAGCTAGATGCAGAAAAAAATTATTTTTAATTTGCAACCTGATGGAGGTCAGTATAGATGGACTAATAGACCAAGTCCCACACACCGCTAGAAGCCCAAATATTTTTTCAGAGCTAGATGCAGAAAATTTTTTTATTCAATTTGCAACCTGATGGAGGTCAGTATAGATGGACTAATAGACCAAGTCCCACACACTGCTAGAAGCCCAAATATTTTTTCAGAGCTAGATGCAGAAAAAAATTATTTTTCATTTGCAACCTGATGGAGGTCAGTATAGATGGACTAATAGAACAAGTCCCACACGCTGCTAGAAGCCCAAATATTTTTTCAGAGATAAATGAAGAAAAAAATTATTTTTAATTTGCAACCTGATGGAGGTCAGTATAGATGGACTAATAGACCAAGTCCCACACACTGCTAGAAGCCCAAATATTTTTTCAGAGCTAGATGCAGAAAAAAATTATTTTTAATTTGCAACCTGATGGAGGTCAGTATAGATGGACTAATAGACCAAGTCCCACACACCGCTAGAAGCCCAAATATTTTTTCAGAGCTAGATGCAGAAAAAAATTATATTCAATTTGCAACCTGCTGGAGGTCAGTATAGAAGGACTAATAGAACAAGTCCCACACACTGCTAGAAGCCCAAATATTTTTTCAGAGCTAAATGAAGAAAAAAATTATTTTTAATTTGCAACCTGATGGAGGTCAGTATAGATGGACTAATAGACCAAGTCCCACACACTGCTAGAAGCCCAAATATTTTTTCAGAGCTAGATGCAGAAAAAAATTATATTCAGTTTGCAACCTGATGGAGGTCAGTATAGATGGACTAATAGAATGATGCTATGCCCAAAAGATTTTACTTCACTAGGTGCAGTAAAAAAATTGGTATTCTATACACAGGTGGTATATCTTGCAACACAGATAGGCTACTCCACTGACTAACACACTCTGCAATAGGCCAAAAAGGATTAGCTTTGCTAGATTCAGCCAAATGCTGTGAAAAAAACTTGCACAGCACTGGCACAGACCTGCCTGGCAAAAACTGATAGGAACTGATGTAACCTAGTCCTGAAAAGGACTCCAATTACAATTAGTCTTTACTCCCACAATCTATTTAAGAGCACAGACCTGCCTGATAAAAGTCGTAGGAAATGCTGTAACCTAGTCCTTAAAAGGACTGCAATCACAACTATTCCCTACTCCCAAGCTATCTGTATATTTGTGCGAAAATTGGCTTGAAATTAACAAGGTATAGCGCACACAGCAACAGCGGTGCCGTCTAACACGCAGCTGCAGCAGTGAGAAAATGGTGGCGACGGGGAAAATGGCTTGGTCTTATAGGGCAAGGACATGTGACATACACTGCCAATCACACATGCCCTTGCTTGTGTGAAAAAAAGCACTTCGCTCCGTGTGTGCGCTGCTGATAGGCTGACAGATTGCACCTCCCCACTGCAAATGCGGGAAAGAGAAAAAAAAATGGAGATCTTCATTGTTCCTGCAGAGATCCATCCCCTGCCCCTCCCCCCGCCCCGCTGTACACTCAAACTGCGTATTAACATTAATTTTCATCATTACTGAGAAAAAATCCAGTTATGATTTTGGTGCACGAACAGTTATCGAACATAACCTCGAACAGCCGAATTTTTCTCAAATTGTTCGTGTTCGCCGACCGGCTCGAACACCGCCCAAAACAGCTCGAATTTGAGATTGGCGAACAGTTCGAGTAGAACAACGCTCATCTCTAGTAATCAGTGCAATAACTGGCAAAGAATTAGTGTAGTGCATTAGTGTAGTGACTGGAAAGAAATAAGACCTTGGCTGCTGCATTCAGGATTTATTGGAGAGGGAAGAGTTTAATAAGATGGAGATGACAATTAGATTAGTAGAAAATTGCAGTAGTCAATACAAGAATGAATAAGAGGGACAGTATGAGTTTTTGCATAGTCAAAGGTAAGAAACCTTTGAATTCTTGTAATGATTTTGAAGTTCAGGTGATATGAGCAATGATCGCATATATAAAGTAAAGAAAAGGAAAGATTTGCGTCAAACATAACTCCAAGACAGCGAGTATAGTGCTTGGGAGTTATGGCGGAGCCATCCCCAGATATGGCAATATTTGGTTTAGGCAGGTTAGTAGAGGGAGAAAACAGAAGTAGTTCAGTTTTGAAAAGATTCAGTTTCAAACAGGAGGACATAGATAGCATCTATAATTCTTCAATATAGTTTAACTGTTTTATAGGGTCAAAGTGGAAAAATTTTACTTTCAAATTGCTTATAAAATAACGTGCCATAAGGATGTAAAAAACTGACATACGAATGGCATGCAGACTTAAAAAAAATTAAATACAAATGCAATATGGATAACTTAAAAGAATATATAAAACAATATGGATGCAAAAAGTTTTTTCTCAATGAAAAACACTAGGAGAACCATTCAAACTTCATGCAAGGTTCAAATCTTGGTTTTCAGTCCAAACTACAAAGCTACTATTATTGGAATACTTTATTATACTTTTTTCCAATATACATTATTGGAATACTTTATTATTTCAAACCTTGCCACTTAACCCTCTGTCAGGCACAGCTGATCTGACAGGCACAACTCAAATAATTTTGTTGCTCTCTCCTCTCCAAATTATCAGAAAATCTCCTCTCTCTGAGTTATTTCCTCTCTTTACATGCTCTTTGAAACCTGATCTCATAGTGTTACAGCAGACCTTCTGGAGAGCAGATCTGACCTTTGTGGCTTCTCAGGCTCATTGCACCGATTTTCTATTTTTATTCATCACAATTGTTTATTTAGCTTGTTTTTTCAATGAATAATGCAAAGTTTGTGGAAATATGTAGGGTTTTCTAAGAAAAAAAGAGGGTGACCTCTATGGCACATTGTGCACTAACACGTACTCTCTCTCTCTCTTGCTTCATATTCTCTGCTGAAATGGCCAGTAATTCGTATGATTTATCTAACCCCCTTCATGTTGAAAAAATTAAGAATCTGCGTCAGCCGAACAGTTACTGCTTTAGCCGAAACACCAAGCGCTGGTCAATGGTCATCTTCTTCGCAATGTTGAATGTGGGTGGTATAAATTCACAAGTGATTTACCTCGCCAATCAACTGAAACCATTGCTTAGAAGAATTTACCTGAAAATATTGGCTAATGAACTGGTGAGTGGAGAGCTTTGCGCAAGTCCGGCTAAAAAGATTTCATCTGAAAGATGATTGAGAAAAATCACCATCTCTCCCACCTCCCAAAAGATGTAAATGCACCACCTGCACTGATGAAACTGGTGACAGAAGGATGTCAAATTGTGAATGCAAAAAATGTCACAACGCGATCTGCCTGTCCCATGCAAATATGATCTGCCAGCCTTGCTTCTCTAAGTGTAACTGTGTTTCTTCTGCTGAACATGTAACCTTTGAATCTTTGTGAATAGTAATTAAGTAGCATGTAAGTGCATTACCATAGAATTTTTTTTCTAATTTTAATGTTTAGTATTAGTTATGTCATGAAAACTGGAAGCTATTTGGCGGTAGTTAAGAAATTTGGTAATTTTTGTTTTAATATGTTTTTGCTTGTTAAATGTTTTTTTGGGCATCTAATTTTGTGTAGTCTCTTTTAATACATCTCTATGAAGGTCACTGATTACTTTTAGAGTCCTATAATTAGATATTATAGGTGGTTTTATAACCTGTGCCTGTCAGGCGCAATGCGCCGGAGCTCGGGAGTACCAGAGGTGTGCCACTATCCATCGTACATGTTTTGTTAAGGACATGAAAGCACTAATGGTAGGTTGATACTACACTTTGCCGGTACATCTGACTAACTAGTAAAATACTTGTGCGCTGGATGATTCTGATAACTTACACTGGTAAAAATATAATTGTTATCAGTAGCACATCACCCCATGTGAAGAAGAAATGAGCTGTTGATAACATGATACTGTTGAGGACAGAACAATCATTCTATCCCCATCAATATTTGATAGACAAGTGCTGATGGACTTGTACAGTGGGTCAGCACTCGTTAAGATGCATTGACAGGCTCAAATCAGCAAATAAACATGCACCGTTAGCCTCAACAGTTTTGAAAAGTACAGTTGACTACACTTTTCGAAACATCTATTTCTGGAAAAAAAACTATTTAATTTTGTGTTGTGCAGTGCTTTTTCTGGCAATGACTGTACAGCATTGTATATGCCTGCAGCACATACAGAAGTTGTTGCAAACATCTTGGAGAACTAATAGCCATAGATTTTCTGTGGATATAGGCTTGTGCAAATCTTTCTGTCTCTTCATGTAATCCCAGACCAACTTAATGTTAAGATCAGGACTCTCTGAGGCCATATCATCACTTCAAGGATTCTTTGTTCTTCTTTATGCTGAAGATAGTTTTTAATAACATTGGCTGTATGTTTGGGGTTGCTGTCCTGGAGCAGCATACATTTGGAGCCAATTACATGCCTTACTGATGGTGTTACATGATAGATAAGCATCTGCTTGTATTTCTCAGCATTGAAATCACCATTAATCCTGACCAAATACCCAATTCAATTTACTGAAATGAGACCTCAAACTTGCAAGGAACCTCCACCGTGCTTCACTGTTGCCTGCAGACATTCATTATTGGACCTATCTCCAGCACTTCAGCAAACAATCTGCTGTCTGTTTCAGCCAAAGATTTCAAATTTTAATTAAACAGTTCACTATTAATCTGAACCCCACTTCCTATATTTTCATGCATAGTTGAGTTGCTTGGCCTTGTTTCCATGTTGAAGTTACGATCTTTTGGCTGCAATTTTTTTTCATGAAGATCACTTCTATACAGACTTCTTTGAACAATAGATGGGTGTAGCTTGGTCCGAATGGTTCCTACCAGTTCTGAGCTGAGGGGACTGCTGGACCTTTTCCAATTTTAACGGCATGATGTACATCTGCTGCACTAAGATTCCTTAGTGACAACAGCGTATACTGTAACCAGTGCTGCCCATTTCTTGGTGCTTGGTCAAAAGAGGTTGGAAAGCACATTTTGAAACCACAGTCTGCTTTGAAATATTTGCCTGAGAGATACCTTGTTATAGTATAACTTACTTGCTTCAAGTACCTGTGCTCAGTCTTGTAAAGGTGTATGACATATGACATGTAACTGACTTCTATAGCCTCACCTTTTTAGCAGTTTGGCTGTTCTTCACCCAGTTTTAAGATTTCTACACAGCTGTTTATGTTTCAGTTAATGATTATGTTTCAACCTACATATGAAAATGATGATCATTATCACCTATTTAGTATAATTGGTTAGTCATACACCTGACTATAATCCCTAAAAATCCATGAATTTTTGCAGATGTATCTAGAAGAATTTATGCTGTTTTGAGGGCAAAGGATGGCCACACCATATATTTTTGCTACATATGAACACACTGTGAGGCTAGGCGCACACTGTAACTGTGCCAATCTCAGGTGCATACACTCAGAAGGATGTCAATGCATCAGTCCACCATATGGACCCATTATAAAAAAAAAAGAAAAAGTGCACCTCATGGTATATATTGCTTTGCAGAGCCTTTATTTAAGAAAGAGCAGTCCACTTTGGGAACGTTATAGTCTACGTTAGGAAAAACTATACACGTAAAAATAGAAGTATGTATTAGAGATGTATCAATATTTGCACTGTCTTCCAAAATAAGCAACTTTGTGACAAAGGAGAAATGATGTGAGCAGTGGGAGGATTTCTCAGGGCTCCACGCTTGGAAGCAGGAGACCAGCCAGATCAATTGTACAAAAGGTTTATTCGACACATTGAGGATAAAATGGTAAAATGTTACCATTTTATCCTCAATGTGCCAAATAAACCTTTGTGTGACAAAGACATAGTGTGCACATAGCCTTTTTCACATAGTTGCTTATTTTGGAAGACTGTACAAATATTAATATTTTCTTGTTTTTATGTAAATAGGTTTCCTTTATGGTATGTGTTAATAAATAATTTTGGTATCTATTTAAAACAGAATTATATTTTGAATATTCTTCAATATTAATAGCTAGAAATGTGAATTGTGTTTTGGCATCATCCAGCTCAAATCATTGTTCTACTCCCACTCACCAGGGGATTGTGGAAAATTTACCATATTAATATATTTTGTGGTTTATAGTTTGCGCCACAAAAAATAGGCAAGAGCTGTTTTAAAATGAATTCTCCTGATTCTCAATGAAGCTTTCTGGACATGGAGCTGGCAGCACTGGGTGATTTTTATAAACCCAATTTCTTCTTTGATATACAAGTAAAAACAAACTTGAATTCACAAAGAACACATTGGTCCCTTCTAAATGTGGAGGTCTCCAATCTGTTTACCACTAACTCAATCATTTTCTGATCTCTCTGGCAGTACAAAGGTTCATGCCCAATGTTATGCACACGCCCGGGCTGAGCGGCGTGTGCGTGTGATTGTAGTGATTCCACTGGACCGTGCCGGAGAGTGAATGCCTGGAGGGGCTTAACTAGGTATTCACCCGATCCGACCAGGGTCGCACGACGGCATACGACGCCAGTGCACCAAGGAGGAACCGAGCAAAGGGACCAGGTGCTACTCCAGGACAGACCCCGGACACGGCTGTTGACCCACACAGGGGAATACAGGAACAGACTGGTAGGCTGGCACACAGACTGGTGGGTATAGGCAGGCACGACTGGTATGCAGGCAGGCGGGTAAGCAGGCAGGGGGGTACAGGCAAGCACAGCTAGAGTGCAGACAGGGAGGCACTAGCAGGTAGGAACACAGGCGGGATAGGACCCAGTACACACTGGGACTCAGGAACAATACAGGCAGAGGGGTACAGGCAAGCACAGCTAGAGTGCAGACAGGGAGGCACTAGCAGGTAGGGACACTGGCGGGATAGGACCCAGTACACACTGGGACTCAGGAACAGAGCCACAGATGTGGCGGAAAAACACAGCAGAGTGAGGCCGCCCAGAGAGGTGAGCGAGAACAGGGCAGGACAAGGCCGCCTGGAGCGGTGAGCAAGAGTAGAGCAGGACAAGGCCGCCAGGAGTGGTGAACAAAGGATCAAAGCTGAGCGAGACTGCTGGAGCAGTGAGCAAGAGTAAAGCAGGACGAGGCCGCCTGGAGCGGTGAGCAAGAGTGGAGCGAGACTGCCGGAGCAGCGAGCAAAAGGGTCAGAGCGGAGCAAGGCTGCCGGAGCAGCGAGCAAAGGAGTCAGAGCAGGCTAGAACCGCCGGAGCGGTAAGCAAAGGAGTCAGAGCAGACTAGAACCGCCGGAGCGGTGAGCAAAGGAGTCAGAGCAGACTAGAACCGCCGGAGCGGTGAGCAAAGGAGTCAGAGCAGGCTAGAACCGCCGGAGCAGTGAGCAAAGGAGTCAGAGCAGGCTAGAACCGCCGGAGCAGTGAGCAAAGGAGTCAGAGCAGGCAAGGCTGAGTAGGGGGGACAGGGCTCTGTTCACACGGAACAGACAGGAAGGGAAAGGCAGAGCCAGACACCCACAGGGTACTTGCAGTGAAGTAGCGAGTGGACCAGAAACTCACAAACGGGAGTACAGAGACAACAGGCAGGAGTAGGTACGAGTTCAGACTCTGCAGAAAAAGGAAAGGAACGGACATAGAGAAAAGACAGATGAAAGATAGGAGAGAGTACAGACTGGAACTGAGTGTACGGACGAGACCGACACAGGAGCGGGACACAGGAGCGGGTCTGGGAATACGGCCCCCAGAGAGGCAGGACGAACAGGCAAGGAGCGTGTTCAGACAGAACAGACAAGATACAGGAGCAGGTCTGGGTAATCGGCCCCCAGAGAGGCGGGACAAACAGGCAAGGAGCGTGTTCAGACTGGACAGACAAGATACAGGAACGGATCTAGGTAATCGGCCCCTAGAAGGCGGGAGGAACAGGCTAGGAGCGTGTTCAGACAGGCCTGGAAATACAGCCTCCAGGAAAGGCAGCAGGCAAGAGTACACAGACAGGACTCAGTTCAGACACGGGAACTGATACCGCAAGGCAGGAGACAAAGAACGGGACCTGGCATCTTCAGAGTGAAGGCACACACTGAATGAAACACTATGCTCAGGCAGGGATAGATGGGAGCAGCTGAGCTATATACCAGGTGACAGACAGCAATAGGCTGAGGACGCACAAGGGGTGTGACCCACAGCAGGTACAAAAAGCAGGAAGTGATCGGGCGCCGCCCTTAAGCAGCAGAAACAGACACAAACAGACAGCATGGAGGGAAGCCAGAGAGACATTCTGGACTGGAGATCAAGTGCGCGCTCTTGCACAGTGGGAGATGGACCACCATGCAAGGACGCCGCCAGGTATGTTACAGTACCCCCCCCCTTACGCCCCCTCTTCTTCAGGCCTGCCAGAATCTTCCTCAGGGAATTCGAGGACCAGTCGTTCACTTCAAGGAGATCACTTCCACTGTCCACAGGAAAAACTGATCTCATCTGGTTAGCTAGGATGCTACCTCCTATCCAGCCATCCTCAGCAACAGACGAAATGGGTGGAGTACCAGGAACAGCACACAAGGAAGTCTCTCTCCACATATTTTCAGGTGGCACCCCAGAGGGTACAGGAGACAACTGGAAGTCCTTCACCGGGTTGGAGGGGGACAGAGACTTGGGGGTAATCTCTGCTTCGAGGTACATCTTGTCAAGCTCACGGGAAGAAATAGACGGGTTATCAGGTACATAATGAGGAAAAGTCACTGTCTCTTTGTTATCTGGTGGTACCCCGGAGGATTCAGGAAACAACTGGAGGTCCTCCGCCGGGTCAGAAGAGTGCAGAGGCTCAGAGAAAACATCTGCTTCAGAGTACACTAGGTCGGACTCACTGGACGAAGCAGGCGAGGTATCGGGTACCGAGTATAGGAAAGTATCTGTCCATTCACCACCAGGTGGCACCCCGAAGGGTTCTGGAGACAACTGGCGGTCCTCCGCCTGGTCAGAGGGGTGTAGAGACTCACGGGTAACCTCTGCTTCAGAGTACACTAGGTCGGACTCACTGGACGAAGCAAGCGAGGTATCAGATCTAGGATATAGGAGAGTCTCTGTCCATTCACCACCAGGTGGCACCCAGAAGGGTTCTGGAGACAACTGGAGGTCTTCCGCCTGGTCGGAGGGGTGTAGAGACTCGGGAGTAACCACTGCTTCGGAGTACACTAGGTTGGACTCAGTGGACGAAGCGAGCGAGGTATCAGGTACAGAGTATAGGAGAGTCTCTGTCCTTTCGCTACCAGGTAGCACCCCGAAGGGTTCTGGGGACAACTGGAGGTCCTCCGCCTGGTCGGAGGGGTGTAGAGACTCGGGAGTAACCACTGCTTCGGGGTACACTAGGTTGGACTCAGTGGACAAAGCGAGCGAGGTATCAGGTACAGAGTATAGGAGAGTCTCTGTCCTTTCGCTACCAGGTAGCACCCCGAAGGGTTCAGGAGACAACTGGAGGTCCTCCGCCTGGTCGGAGGGGTGTAGAGACTCGGGGGTAACTACCACTTTGGGGTACCCATTGTCAGGCTCACAGGACGAAGCGGACAAAGTATCGAGTACCGGGTGTAGAGAAGTCTCTCTCCATTTGTCATCGAGTGGTATCCCGGAGGATTCAGGAGGCAACAGGGGGTCCTCCACCAGGTAGTAGAGGTGCACAGACTCTGAGGTAACCACAGCTTTGGAGCATCCTTGGACATGCACACCGGTTAAAGTGGGTGAAGCATCTGATGCCGGGTGCAGGAAGTTCTCCTGTGTGGAGTCTGGATGGGCAGAAGTCTCTTCGGGCAGGAGAACTGGTGCACTACCCACGCACATTACCCATTGGGGCTTCTCCGGGATACAGGGAGATGAAGCTTCAGTAAGGACTTCAAGGTTGGGGTCAGGAGGTCTCAGGGAGGACAGACCCTGGCGTGACGGCTTGCCTCTACGTCTAGCACGTCTGGACTGCCTCTTGAGGTTGGGAGAAGTATTCCGGAAAGCGTAGTCACCCTGTGAGGATTCTGGGTGGGCAGTAGTCTCATTGGGCTGGAGGACTATTGCGCTACCCACACACATTACCCGTCGGGGCTGCTCCGGGATATTGGGAAGTGAAGTTTCAGCAGGGGCTTCAGGGTTAGGGTCCTCGAAGACCATACGAAAGGCCACCAGGAAGGCCTGCAGGTCAAGGACGACAGGATCCCATGCTTCCCATAGGGGGGTGACCCATTTCAAGGCATCACCCGCTAGGTAGTCAATCATAAAGGCCACTTTAGCCCAATCGGAAGGAAAATAGAGAGGGTAGGCCTTAAAGTGTAGCATGCATTGCTCCACAAATGCACGACACTGTCTTGGATCCCCATAGTAACGTGGCGGATCCGCAGGAACGAGAGCTGATAGATCCATCTGGACGGTGCGTAATTCGCCTGGAACTCAGCTAAGGAAAAAAAAAATTATTTATTTATTTTAATGCATGTATTCGCTGGAAAACTTCTCAGAGAGCGAAGGCCGTGGGGCTCAACGGGAACCATGGCCTGAGCATGCTGTTATGCACACGCCCGGGCTGAGCGGCGTGTGCGTGTGATTGTAGTGATTCCACTGGACCGTGCCGGAGAGTGAATGCCTGGAGGGGCTTAACTAGGTATTCACCCGATCCGACCAGGGTCGCACGACGGCATACGACGCCAGTGCACCAAGGAGGAACCGAGCAAAGGGACCAGGTGCTACTCCAGGACAGACCCCGGACACGGCTGTTGACCCACACAGGGGAATACAGGAACAGACTGGTAGGCTGGCACACAGACTGGTGGGTATAGGCAGGCACGACTGGTATGCAGGCAGGCGGGTAAGCAGGCAGGGGGGTACAGGCAAGCACAGCTAGAGTGCAGACAGGGAGGCACTAGCAGGTAGGAACACAGGCGGGATAGGACCCAGTACACACTGGGACTCAGGAACAATACAGGCAGAGGGGTACAGGCAAGCACAGCTAGAGTGCAGACAGGGAGGCACTAGCAGGTAGGGACACTGGCGGGATAGGACCCAGTACACACTGGGACTCAGGAACAGAGCCACAGATGTGGCGGAAAAACACAGCAGAGTGAGGCCGCCCAGAGAGGTGAGCGAGAACAGGGCAGGACAAGGCCGCCTGGAGCGGTGAGCAAGAGTAGAGCAGGACAAGGCCGCCAGGAGCGGTGAACAAAGGATCAAAGCTGAGCGAGACTGCTGGAGCAGTGAGCAAGAGTAAAGCAGGACGAGGCCGCCTGGAGCGGTGAGCAAGAGTGGAGCGAGACTGCCGGAGCAGCGAGCAAAAGGGTCAGAGCGGAGCAAGGCTGCCGGAGCAGCGAGCAAAGGAGTCAGAGCAGGCTAGAACCGCCGGAGCGGTAAGCAAAGGAGTCAGAGCAGACTAGAACCGCCGGAGCGGTGAGCAAAGGAGTCAGAGCAGACTAGAACCGCCGGAGCGGTGAGCAAAGGAGTCAGAGCAGACTAGAACCGCCGGAGCGGTGAGCAAAGGAGTCAGAGCAGACTAGAACCGCCGGAGCGGTGAGCAAAGGAGTCAGAGCAGGCTAGAACCGCCGGAGCAGTGAGCAAAGGAGTCAGAGCAGGCTAGAACCGCCGGAGCAGTGAGCAAAGGAGTCAGAGCAGGCAAGGCTGAGTAGGGGGGACAGGGCTCTGTTCACACGGAACAGACAGGAAGGGAAAGGCAGAGCCAGACACCCACAGGGTACTTGCAGTGAAGTAGCGAGTGGACCAGAAACTCACAAACGGGAGTACAGAGACAACAGGCAGGAGTAGGTACGAGTTCAGACTCTGCAGAAAAAGGAAAGGAACGGACATAGAGAAAAGACAGATGAAAGATAGGAGAGAGTACAGACTGGAACTGAGTGTACGGACGAGACCGACACAGGAGCGGGACACAGGAGCGGGTCTGGGAATACGGCCCCCAGAGAGGCAGGACGAACAGGCAAGGAGCGTGTTCAGACAGAACAGACAAGATACAGGAGCAGGTCTGGGTAATCGGCCCCCAGAGAGGCGGGACAAACAGGCAAGGAGCGTGTTCAGACAGGACAGACAAGATACAGGAACGGATCTAGGTAATCGGCCCCTAGAAGGCGGGAGGAACAGGCTAGGAGCGTGTTCAGACAGGCCTGGAAATACAGCCTCCAGGAAAGGCAGCAGGCAAGAGTACACAGACAGGACTCAGTTCAGACACGGGAACTGATACCGCAAGGCAGGAGACATAGACAGGACTCAGTTCAGACACGGGAACTGATACCGCAAGACAGGAGACAAAGAACGGGACCTGGCATCTTCAGAGTGAAGGCACACACTGAATGAAACACTATGCTCAGGCAGGGATAGATGGGAGCAGCTGAGCTATATACCAGGTGACAGACAGCAATAGGCTGAGGACGCACAAGGGGTGTGACCCACAGCAGGTACAAAAAGCAGGAAGTGATCGGGCGCCGCCCTTAAGCAGCAGAAACAGACACAAACAGACAGCATGGAGGGAAGCCAGAGAGACATTCTGGACTGGAGATCAAGTGCGCGCTCTTGCACAGTGGGAGATGGACCAGCATGCAAGGACGCCGCCAGGTATGTTACACCCAATATGTAAGAATTACAAACCAAATTTAAATTTTAATATATTTTAACATAATTTTAGTTAAAGGGTTAAATAGGGGGAGGCAGACAGTTGACATCCGTCTGTCGTCTGCACTAATAGCTGAATTTTGAGGGTGCTGGGTATCAGACTTCTACGATCTGATATTCATGGGTTAGGTCATCAATATTATAATGGTGGAACAGCCCTTTAAGCGTTTCATGATCATGAATAAGGGTGCCAGATCACCAGAAATGCATAGATGTCGCATGTCATGTAAGCTGTACTTGCCTTGTTTTATCCTCCACAAAGCACTTTGTGAATAAAGCTTGTTCCCAGTTCGTTGATCTGGATCCCCATATTTTCACTAGCAGGGGTAATGCAAAGCTTAGGATGTGTAATTTCTAAGATTTCTCAGCAAAATCTGCAGCCGATGAAATCTGATACATGTGAGATCATTCTAAGCTAAGACTCTTTTACAACCATTCGAGTACCTGAAGCCCCCAACCTTAATGAAATTTTTTACAATGGATGTTTTACAATCCTGTATGGTAGGGATATATCTTCCAATTTTTGACATTCTTCATGACCTTGCTTCACTTGTATGCAGTAGCATGTTGCACTATGGGTTTCTGGTATCACTGCAGGAAATATAGCCGACCATGGTCATTTCATGAATTCTTACATGTGTTGTGCACTAGACAATATTTCAGGGTCTTTAAATGGTGGCAGTTGTAAAGGTAAATCATTTTCATTAAACAGCAATGCTTGAATTACCAGCTCTGTGAAATGAGAAAAAGCTTCTTCGTACTGTAGAAATGTACAATCCATGAAGAAGAATTGGAGTATAATGCATGGAATTGTGTCTTCAAGATGAATCATTGATGACATTTCCACATATCTGAATAACTCTATTGAGTACGGTTTACTGGGGTCATAATCTGAACCAAAATCTCTAATATACAGTAACATGGAGATACCTCCATAGAAGGAATTGTCAGCTCATATATTTTATATGGACAAGTATGAGAAATATGACCAACCCAACTGATTACAGCCGTTGTATAGGTGCATTACCAACTTCATGGTTCTGTATGACATCACTTCCAAAACTCCATCAAAAACACGTTCGCTTGTCAAACAGTTGATGCAAGTCCAACTTTTCACACACATTATTGATGGGGCAGTGAATACTGTAAGAAAATGCAATATTGAATGATCACCATTCAATTACATGGTGACCATCTAATGCCTGTCACATGCAAAAGAATGATAACCGGCACCACGCATGCAGAGCGTACCTTTCAGTGCGGAGCTCTGAAGTCAATAACAACTGAAGCAGCTACCCTTGTTAGCAGCTGCAGCACCTCCAAAGGTAAAGTCCATAGAATTACACGTAGAAATGCACGGGGTGGCACATTGCATGAGGTAAAATCTTCTTTTATTCACATAAAGATTAAAACATGGATGCGGGGGAGCGGGTCCACAGTCGGACGACGGACGTTTCATGTGCCAAACACGCTTCTACGAGTCTAGGTCCTGGACCTGTAGAAGCATCCTTGGCACGTGAAACGGCCATCGTTCGACTGTGGACCCGCTCCCCCGAAACAACGGATACTGGAAGCCTGTGCTAGCATTTCTTCTGCAGTGTTGCTATCAGTGTGTCAAAAGTGGGAGAAGGGTTGCATTGAAAATCCAACACAGTGGGCAGCACTTTGAACACATTTTATAAGTGGTCATAAACTTGTAAAAATCTCATGAAAGAATAAAGTTACGTTAAAACCAAGCACATCATTGTTTTTCTTATGAAATTCTCAATAAGTTTGATGTGTCACATGACCCTCTTCCCATTAAAAAAAATAAAGTTAGATCCAAAATGGCCAACTTCAAAATGGCCACCATGGTCACCACTCATCTGGAAAAGTTTTCCCCCTCCCATATACTAATGTGTCACAAACAGGAAGTTGATATCACCAACCATTCCCATTTAATTTAGGTGTATCCATATAAATTATATCCATTACTCAAAAATACACCAAAGGGATAGTAGAGTAATAAAGTTGTGCCAAATTTTGTGACTTTTTAAAAAAGTCACAAATGATGAATCTGGAAAAAGACATCTGGAATTGTTAAACTCCAACCACAAAGCAGAAAAAAAAGAAAAAAATCAGGCCAGTACATACTGTATAAAATAGACTAAAAAAGATGCAAATTAAATAATGAATTGGGCGCAAACAAAAAAAAATGGCAAAGAACACACAAAACTAGACAAAAAACAGGTGCAAAGGCATTAATGAAGCGAGGCCATAAACTCATTTTTAGTGTTGAGCCACCCCCGTAGTGTTCGAGTTCAGTTCGGTTCGTCGAACACCCGTGTGTTCGCCGAACTGTTCGTCGAACTGTTCGTCGAACACCTTCGAACACCGTTAAAACCAATGGCAGGCAAACAAAAACACATAGAAACACATCGAAAACACCTTCAAAAGTGTCCAAAAGCTGACAAACTGCTCAGAAGACACAACTAACACATGGAAAAGTGACAAGTACATATAGTCATGCGAAAAGAAAAGAGGTGGAGGAGTAAAAGGAGGGGGAGACACAGATATAGGCATGTCATGCCCTTCTAAAATCCAAAAAGTGAGAAGCCGACACGTTCAGTCCGCTCCTGCCCGTGCCACCTCCGTGTCGCCGGGTTTGCGCCAGAGCCGCGGTGAACCCTGACGGCCAGCCCCACTCTCCCAATACTGGTGCCTGTCCGCTGGTGGGTCGAGCGAGCCCCCCTGTGGTGGAGGCAGCTCTAAGCTTTTTAATTTAAATTGTCTCTCTAATTTGAATGAATACACATTAAATCCATTTACAAGGATCTATTGGAGGGCAAGTCTCATGCCAGCAGCCGCGTAATTCCAGCTCCAGTAGCGTCCACTAAAGCTGCTGCAGTTAAAAAGCTTTTATAAGGATCGAGCTCGGCTGTCCACCGCAAGGCATCCTACTGCCAGTCCCAGCCCCTATGCCTTGGGGTGCCTCCTGATGCTCTTCACTGAGTATCCCGTGGTCCCGAAGCATTTCCTTTGAAAAAATTAAGTGTCCAAACTACGGGTGGTGTAGCTTGCTTAACAGCCGGGATAATCTGCTGACTAGCAGACACTGCTACTAGGCACAAAGTATTTCCTGGGCTAGATGCAGTTAAAAATTTGTAATTAGATACTCTCATTGGATGCTGAGAAAGCATTCCATAGAGTCTTCTGGCACGCCATATATGATTCTCTTAAAAAGCTTGGGGTAGGGGTCTAGGGGACCCTTTTATAGCCAAAATCACGGCCCTGTATCACAATACGTCACCTAGGCTGAAGATAAATGGAACTGTAGCACCCTGAGGGCTCGGTTGCTACAGAGGTATTGCACCTCACCCAGAGGTGTGATATCTCACTCTCAGGTAAGGATGGAGTGTGGATCAGGACCCGACACCTGCATGCATTACACCACATTGCCGTGGGGCAGGGCGACCAATATGCCTCTGAGATGAGCACGACAGTCCCTGTCCCTGGCTGGAGTGGGGGGAGGGAACACTGAGGAAGGGGTACCCTGCAGTGCAGGAGCAGGGAGGAAGCAGTTCCTGGGTGCATTGAGAAGGGAGTATAAAAGGTGGGCACCATCTTAGTTCAGTGCAGAGAAGTCTGAGCAGAAGTGGCAGGGAGCAGGGGCTCTGCATGAGCTCTGCTCCGGAGGCGGGCCTAGTAACAGAGGCCCAGGCCTGGAAGAGGGAGAAGGAAGGAAGAGGAGCGGAAAAGGCTCCAGGAACGAGGAATGAAGGGATCCCAGGGGTGCGGATGGGCGAGTTGCCACCGCACGCCCGAATCCACCTGCGTGGAGGGGTCAGGCCAAAGGGGGAGACCGGTCCCCGAAACTAGTGGAGGCAGGAAATGACCCTCAGCTAGAAACCGGAGGCTGTGACATTTTATATGGCGCAGCCCCTCACTACACCCGCTAGGAAGGCACCACATAGGGTCAGGGAAACTGGCGCCAAGTTTACCAAGAGGAGGCCCGAGGCAGTCGGACAGAAGGGTTGGTAAGAAAGACCAGACAAAGGACACACAAAGGGGGTCCTTTGAAGCGCTCCAAAGTTATCTGGGAGTTGTCTGAGCCCCTCACCTGGTGAGCACAGTACGACGTGGGCAGCCGTTACCTGCAGACGTGGTCTGGATAATAAGAACTGTGAGTAAAGACCCTGGACTGCATCACTGGCTCCGTGTCGTTACTGCTGCTGCCCTGCACCATCACCCCCATCCTCCGCATACACTGCCCTGAGGCTATACTCCTCCCGTGGGGAGTTATGCTACGCTCTGCTGCACCCACAACACCAGCCTCAGTGGTCTGCCCTGCAGCGGCGGTTCACTCTGACCGCAATCCACGGGTGGCGTAGTCGGACATTTAAACATCAAAACCACATAAATAGTTCCGCCACTGGTTTGACCACCCTGAGCCACGGAACCGGGTCGCCGCCACGAAGACTACAACCACCAGCATCCACCAAAAAGGGTCCGGCTCCGGGTGTCCCAAGGCCCAGGGGGTGCATCAGAACATTTTCATCACCTTTCACAATCACCAATGGGACAAGGCAGGGATGTCCTCTGTCCCCTCTCTTATACATCCTAGTGATGGAGCACCTGCTCTCATCAATTCGCCATAACCTCAATATTAGGTGGATTGAGGTGGGAAGCACCGAGTACAAGTGCTCTCTATTTGCTGATGATGTCCTAGTATATATCACTCAATCACATATATCCATCCATGCTGTTATGGCTGAAATAGATCACTTTGTTACATGGTCAAATTTTAAAATCAATGCAGCGAAGTCTGAGGCCCTCGATGTCTCCCTCCCCAAATCCATATAGGATTCCATCCAGTCCAACTTTCCCTTTGCCTGGCCCTCACAGGGTATCAAATACTTAGGAATTCCTATTCATAGAGACCTCTCCCATCTATGTTATCTTAATTTTGGGACCTTTATTGAACAACTCCATACAGACCACGGTTGGCAAGTTAGAACTGTAAGATTCACTACGTGAACCACTGGTGTTTTGTGGAAAAGCACATGTACACTGTGTTCCAAATTATTATGCAAAAAGTGTTTAGGAGTGATAAGGGAAGAATTTGTTTGTTTGTCAGTTAAACTCATTGATGGTGATGTGTGTCAGGGCTCTTTATATCACTGTAAGCAATTGCAGACACCTGTGCTAATTAGTTTGGCAGGTGTGTCCAATGAAAGGCAAGACTACTTAAGAAGGCTGTCTCACATTATTAAGCAGCCTACATTTTCTGCCAAAATGGGAAAGAAAAAGGATGTGTCGGCTGCTGAGAAGCAACAAATTGTGGAGTGTTTAGGTCAAGGCATGACTACAATCAACATTGTGCGATGATCAGGATGAAGTGTCTTGGCAATCAAGAAGTATGTAGCTGATTCACAGTACACACGTGTGTGTGCTGATAAGGGCAAATTGAGGACTCTTTCCTACAGGCAATTACGTCAGGTTAAAAGAGCAGCGGCAAAAAAGCCTTGTCATAGCAGCAGACACGTTTTTGAAGCTGCTGGTGCCTCCAACGTCCCCCAAACAACAAGATGCAGGGTCCTTCAGAGGTTTGCAGCTGTGCATACGCCATCCTGTCGACCTCCTCTATCCACTTCACACAAGCAGAAACGGCTCCAGTGGGCCAAACATTACATGAAGACTGATTTCAAAACTGTTTTGTTCACGGATGAGTGCCGTGCAGCGCTCGATGGTCCAGATGGATGGAGTGGAGGATGGCTGGTTGATGGACACCCCACGCAAACACGGCTACAGCGCCAACAAGGAGGAGGTGGAGTAATGTTTTGGGCTGGAATCATGGGGAGAGAGATTGTCGGCCCCTTTAGGATCCCTGGAGGCGCTAAAGATGAACTCCATAATGTATGTGGATTTTCTCAAACAGCACTTCCTGCCATGGTTCAAGAAGAAGAACCGTGTATTTCACAGCAAGATCATTTTTTTGCATGATAATGCACCATCTCATGCTGCACATAAAACATCTGCATCTCTGGCTGATATGGGCATAAAAGGGGACAAACTTATGGTGTGACCCCCATGCTCCCCTGACCTCTACCCCATTCAGAACCTCTGGAGCATCATCAAAAGGAGTGTCTATGATGGCGGGAGGCAGTTCACATCTAAGCAACAGCTCTGGGAGGGTATTCTGTCCTCATGCAAAACAATTGAAGCAGAAACCATCCAAAACCTGACAAATTCAATGGACGAGAGAGTTCAGAAGCTCCTTTCGAACAAGGGGTCCTATGTGAAAATGTAACATCACCTATATTAAAGTTTTGAGTTGAAAACTGTTTGATTTCAGTTTCTAATAACCTGCTAATGCTTATAATTTCAAAAATGACCATTTTTTTGGTCTTTATTAAAATGAAAAGGTTGATCGAAAAGTTTGGGGGATCTAAGAGTGTGGCAACCCAGTAGTCATGATTACTTCGAATTCTGACAATATGAGGGTCATGTTGCAGGTAGTGCAGCAAGAAGGCACTTATGTGTCTTGCGCATCTCGGAGCCCCAAAATTATTTTCCGGGCTAGATGCAGCTAAAAATTATTATTAATTTTAAATCTGGTGGAGCTTAGTATAGATGGCCTAATAGGATCAGTGCTGCACACTGCTACAAAGCCCAAATTATTTTCCAGTCAAGATACAGATAAACATGATTAGTAATTTTAAATCTGGTGGAGCTTATTATAGATGGCCTAATAGAATCAGTGCTGCACACTGCTACAAAGCCCAAATTATTTTCCAGCCAAGATACAGATAAACATGATTAGTAATTTGAAAGCTTAAAACGGTTGGTAGGGTGATTATAACCAATCAACAAGCTTTTACTCTCCCCAGGATGACACAGGGGTAGAAAATTCGTTTCGGATCCATGATTTGTTCATCTTTATGAACGTGAGTCTGTCTACATTATCAGTGGAGAGCCGCGTGCGCTTATCTGTCAGCACACCACCAGCAGCGCTGAACACACGTTCAGACAGAACGCTGGCTGCGGGGCATGACAAGATCTCCAAGGCGTAAGTGGCTAGCTTCGGCCATTTATCCAGATTGGAAGCCCAAAAAGAGCAAGGGTCCAGTGACACAGTCATGGCTTCAATGTTTACTTGGAGATACTCCTGTACCATCGTCTCTAGGCGTTGACTATGAGTCAGACTTCTTGTCTCCTGTGGCCTTGCAAAGGATGGGCTAAAAAAGTGGTGAAATGATTCCGCAAAATTGATGTTACCAGCAGATACTGTGGTTCTGTTACGGTTTGAGTGCTGAACACTTGACGGTCCCACGGTTGGCAAGTTGGAACTGTGAGATTCACTACGTGCACCACTGGTGTTTTGTGGAAAAGCACATGTAAGATTCTGCAACAGTCTCTGCTGATACTCCTGCATGCGTGCATCCCTTTCTATGGCAGGAATAATTTCTGCAAATTTACTTTTGTACCGGGGATCTAACAGTGTGGCAACCCAGTAGTCAGGATTATTTCTAATTCTCACAATTCGAGGGTCATGTTGCAGGTAGTGCAGCAAGAAGGCACTCATGTGTGTTGCGCATCCAGGAGCACCAAGTCCCTGTTGTGTTGGTGGCGAGGTAACAATCATGCTTCCTTCCTCTGTCCTCTCCCCCCAACCTCGCACAACAGAAATGTGATCAAGGTCTCCCTCATCTGATGAGTCTTCCATCAGTTCGTCCTCCACTTCTTCCTGGGCTCCTGCACCTTCCTCACTAGTTTGGCTGCTACCATGCGCCCTGGTAAAACCATCTCCCCCACCCTCACATGCCTGCCGCCTTGGTGCTGCCGACCGTCTGGACCTTGCAGATGTTAGCCCTTCCGCATACAACTCCTCCTCCTCTACTTCCTCCACCTCCTCTTGTGCCACCACCTGACTCCAAATTCTGTTTAACATGTGCTCCAGCATGTAAATCACCGGAATAGTCATGCTGATAATGGCATCGTCAGCACTAAACATCTTCAACGCCATTTCAAAACTGTGCAGAAGGGTGCATAGGTCCCTGATCTGAGACCACGCACTCCAGCGTGATTTGCCCCACCTCTGGATCTCGTTGGCCCAGGCTATACGTCAGAACGTGTTGCACCAGGGCTTGTCGGTGCTGCCACAGTCGCTGCAACATGTGCAGAGTTGAATTCCACTGGGTAGGCACATCGCATTTTAGCCGGTGAAGTGGCAGGCCCAACGACTTCTGTAGAGATGTAATCGCTGAGCTGCGGGATGCGAACGGCGGAAGTGAGCAAACAGCGACCGTGCCCTCTGCAGAAGGCCATCTAGTCTGGGATAGTGGGCTAAAAATTGCTGGACAACCAGGTTCAACACGTGAGCCATACAAGGCACGTGTGTGACATTGCTCCGGCGAAGGGCCGCACCCAGGTTTGCAGCATTGTCGCACACGGCTTTCCCTGGTTTCAGGTCCAGTGGAGACAACCATTCATGAAATTGGTTCTCCAGAGCTGACCACAACTCCTTAGCTGTGTGACTCACATTTCCCAGACATTTCAAAGTAAAAACCGCCTGATGACGTTGAGCCCTACTGCCAGCATAGTAAGGAGGTGTGCAGGATCCCTTCTGCGCAGTTAGAAAGCTTGTGGCATGACCAGACAGGCTTTGGGTGCAGGTGGAAGACCGAGAGGAGGTTGAGGAGGCAGAAGCAGTGGAGGAACTTTGACATAAAGAGGATTGACGCACAACTCGTGGGGACGGCAAAACTTGGACAGCAGCCCCTTGTCCTGCTGTCACCATAGTTACCCAGTGCTCAGTCAGCGACATGTAACGCCCCTGTCCATGCCTACTCGTCCAAGTGTCTGTGGTGAAATGCACCCTGTCACACACAGAGTTTCTCAAAGAAGCGGTGATGTTGTGTGCGACATGCTGGTGGAGCGCAGGCACACCTTTCTTTGAGAAGTAGTGCCGACTGGGCATCTTGTACTGGGGCACTGCGACGGACATAAGGTCTCGAAAATCCTCTGTGTCCACCAGGCGGAAAGGCAGCATTTCTGTAGCCAAGAGCTTGCAGATGGTGAAATTCAACCTCTTAGCTTTCTCATGGCTAGGAGGAAATGGTCTTTTACTTGTCCACATCTGAGGGACCGAGGGCTGGCTATTGTGCTTAGACGGGGTTGATAAGGGTGTCCCCGGCAAACTGCCGGTCTGTGAGGAAGATGCAGGCGGACATGTTAGGTTGCCTTGATCCAAAGGTGGTGCTATCGAAGTCGGACAGCGCTCAACACCAGCTGGTGTTACCGCCTCCAAAGAAAATGATGACCTGCCAATCACGCTGGCTGTTGCGGGTAAAGAGGTGGCAGGTCTGCGCCCCAAAACAGGTGTGACTGCTGTCACCCCAGTCACAGAGGATGAAGAGGCCGCGGATGCACAAGATATGGCAGACGGTGGTTGGCCCGGCCGGCTAGGCCGCATTGTAGCACACTGAGCTTCCCACTGCAACTTATGCTTCATGTCCATGTGCCGGTTCATGCATGAAGTACTCAAACTATGTATTTTTTGGCCTCTACTTAGCTTTTGCTGACAAATGTTACAGATAACACGAGTTGGGTCATCTTTATCGATCTGAAAAAATGCCCAGGCTATGCAAGGCTTAGCACCCATGCGACCTGAAGAGCCACCACGACTTGTGGTGAGAGGCAGAGTTGTGTTTGAGGATGCAGTTGTTGACGTGCTTCCAGTACTACGTCTCTGTCCAGGAAGGCGCAATCTGACCTCGTAGTCACTAGCTTCTTCCTCCACCTCCTCTGCTGACCTCATCTCTTGGCTGACTGTGGGTTGACAGTAAGTGGGATCTCCAACCTCATCATCATCACCCTGTGCGTTATCACACCCGTCGTCCTCAGAGCCAACCTGTTCCTGCCCTGACAAAAAACTAAAGTTGTCGCTCCAATCAGGTATTTAAGTCTCATCATCATCTTCCTCATTGTCTCCACCAACAGGAGTTACAGTTTGGGAATGAGGGTCTACATTATGGTCAGAACCTTCTGCGTCTGGTCCTGGATCCGACTCATAAAGATTCTGGGCATCAGTGCAGATCATTTCCTCGTCTGGATTCACAGAAGCGCTGGAGTCGACCTCTGATTCCCAGGCTATAGTATGAGTAAACAGCTCTGCAGACTCAACCATCTGTTCTACCTCATACTCAGACGGGCAGCTGGAGATTTGGGAGCTGTGAGGAAGCAAGTGCGATTGGGGTGACACCTTTGAGGACTGGAGTATTTGTGATGTTGAAGTTGATGTGGAGGAGAGCCCACTTAAAGGAGCACTTGATATCCGTTGAAGCAACTGCTGTTTTTGTGCCTCATCTGGAATTTGTAGCGATTGGCGTGGCCATAAGAAAGGGATCTTATCACATTGTCCGCTAAAAGAAGTAGACATTTTAGTTTGGCTGGAAGATGGTCTTTCTTCTGCAGATGTTACTGTTGCTTTAACACCTACCCCACGGACACAACATTTTTTCCCCTTCCCAACACGCCTATTCCCCTTTCCACCGGCAGCAGGCTTTTTTCCACTCATTTTGGTGGTTAACTAATTCATAACTCTGGAGTTGTTTGCACAATAAAACAATGGATGGGAACCGAGCAGAGCTGAGTGGCCAAACTGTGGTATTAGGCCAAAACTATTGGCTGGGTTAGATGCAGAAAAAAATTATATTCAATTTGCAACCTGATGGAGGTCAGTATAGATGGACTAATAGAACAAGTCCCACACACGGCTAGAAGCCCAAATATTTTTTCAGAGGTAGATTCAGAAAAAAAATATATTCAGTTTGCAACCTGATGGAGGTCAGTATAGATGGACTAATAGAACAAGTCCCACACACAGCTAGAAGCCCACATATTTTTTCAGAGGTAGATGCAGAAAAAAAATATATTCAGTTTGTAACCTGATGGAGGTCAGTATAGATGGACTAATAGAGAAAGTCCCACACACTGCTAGAAGGCCAAATATTTTTTCAGAGCTAGATGCAGACAAAAAATTATTTTGAATTTGCAACCTGATGGAGGTCAGTATAGGTGGACTAATAGAACAAGTCCCACACACTGCTAGAAGGCCAAATATTTTTTCAGAGCTAGATGCAGAAAAAAATTATATTCAGTTTGCAACCTGATGGAGGTCAGTATAGATGGACTAATAGAACAAGTCCCACACAGAGCTAGAAGCCCAAATATTTTTTCAGAGGTAGATGCAGAAAAAAATTATATTCAGTTTGCAACCTGATGGAGGTTTGTATAGATGGATTAATAGAACAAGTCCCACACAGAGCTAGAAGCCCAATATTTTTTCAGAGGTAGATGCAGAAAAAATTTTTATTCAGTTTGCAACCTGATGGAGGTCAGTATAGATGGACTAATAGAACAAGTCCCACACAGAGCTAGAAGCCCAAATATTTTTTCAGAGGTAGATGCAGAAAAAAATTATATTCAGTTTGCAACCTGATGGAGGTCAGTATAGATGGACTAATAGAGAAAGTCCCACACACTGCTAGAAGGCCAAATATTTTTTCAGAGCTAGATGCAGAGAAAATTTTTTTTTTAATTTGCAACCTGATGGAGGTCAGTATAGATGGACTAATAGAGAAAGTCCCACACACTGCTAGAAGGCCAAATATTTTTTCAGAGCTAGATGCAGAAAAAAAATATATTCAGTTTGCAACCTGATGGAGGTCAGTATAGATGGACTAATAGAACAAGTCGCACACACAGCTAGAAGGCCAAATATTTTTTCAGAGGTAGATGCAGATAAAATTATTTTTAATTTGCAGCCTGATGGAGGTCAGTATAGATGGACTAATAGAGAAAGTCCCACACACTGCTAGAAGGCCAAATATTTTTTCAGAGCTAGATGCAGATAAAAAATTATTTTGAATTTGCAACCTGATGGAGGTCAGTATAGATGGACTAATAGAGAAAGTCCCACACACTGCTAGAAGGCCAAATATTTTTTCAGAGCTAGATGCAGACAAAAAATTATTTTTAATTTGCAACCTGATGGAGGTCAGTATAGATGGACTAATAGAGAAAGTCCCACACACTGCTAGAAGGCCAAATATTTTTTCAGAGCTAGATGCAGATATAAATTATTTTTAATTTGCAACCTGATGGAGGTTAGTATAGATGGACTAATAGAGAAAGTCCCACACACTGCTAGAAGGCCAAATATTTTTTCAGAGCTAGATGCAGACAAAAAATTATTTTTAATTTGCAACCTGATGGAGGTCAGTATAGATGGACTAATAGAGAAAGTCCCACACACTGCTAGAAGGCCAAATATTTTTTCAGAGCTAGATGCAGATAAAAATTATTTTTAATTTGCAACCTGATGGTGGTCAGTATAGATGGACTAATAGAGAAAGTCCCACACACTGCTAGAAGGCCAAATATTTTTTCAGAGCTAGATGCAGAAAAAAATTATATTCAGTTTGCAACCTGATGGAGGTCAGTATAGATGGACTAATAGAACAAGTCCCACACACAGCTAGAAGCCCAAATATTTTTTCAGAGGTAGATGCAGATAAAAATTATTTTTAATTTGCATCCTGATGGAGGTCAGTATAGATGGACTAATAGAGAAAGTCCCACACACTGCTAGAAGGCCAAATATTTTTTCAGAGCTAGATGCAGACAAAAAATTATTTTTAATTTGCAGCGTGATGGAGGTCAGTATAGATGGACTAATACAACAAGTCCCACACACTGCTAGAAGGCCAAATATTTTTTCAGAGCTAGATGCAGAAAAAAATTATATTCAGTTTGCAACCTGATGGAGGTCAGTATAGATGGACTAATAGAACAAGTCCCACACACTGCTAGAAGCCCAAATATTTTTTCAGACCTAGATGCAGAAAAAAATTATATTCAATTTGCAACCTGATGGAGGTCAGTATAGATGGACTAATAGAATGATGCTATGCCCAAAAGATTTTACTTCACTAGGTGCAGTAAAAAAATTGGTATTCTATACACAGGTGGTATATCTTGCAACACAGATAGGCTACTCCACTGACTAGCACACTCTGCAATAGGCCAAAAAGGATTAGCTTTGCTAGATTCAGCCAAATGCTGTGAAAAAAACTTGCACAGCACTGTCACAGACCTGCCTGGCAAAAACTGATAGGAACTGATGTAACCTAGTCCTGAAAAGGACTGCAATTACAATTAGTCTTTACTCCCACAATCTATCTATTTAAGAGCACAGACCTGCCTGATAAAAGTCGTAGGAAATGCTGTAACCTAGTCCTTAAAAGGACTGCAATCACAACTATTCCCTACTCCCAAGCTATCTGTAGATTTGTGCGAAAATTGGCTTGAAATTAACAAGGTATAGCGCACACAGCAACAGCGGTGCCGTCTAACACGCAGCTGCAGCAGTGAGAAAATGGTGGCGACGGGGAAAATGGCTTGGTCTTATAGGGCAAGGACATGTGACATACACTGCCAATGACACATGCCCTTGCTTGTGTGAAAAAAAGCACTTCGCTCCGTGTGTGCACTGCTGATAGGCTGACAGACTGCACCTCCCCACTGCAAATGCGGGAAAGAGAAAAAAAAATGGAGATCTTCATTATTCCTGCAGAGATCCATCCCCTGCCCCTCCCCCCACCCCGCTGTACACTCAAACTGCGTATTAACATTAATTTTCATCATTACTGAGAAAAAATCCAGTTATGATTTTGGTGCACGAACAGTTATCGAACATAACCTCGAACAGCCGAATTTTTCTCAAATCGTTCGTGTTCGCCGAACGGCTCGAACACCGCCCAAAACAGCTCGAATTTGAGATTGGCGAACAGTTCGAGTCGAACAACGCTCATCTCAACTCATTTTTTCCTTTTACATTTATTATTCTTTTACTTGAGAAACAAATGGTTTTGAAGAGCCAGATAGATTTAACATTTACTATTTTACCAAGATCCAGTTTGCATCTTAGCACCTCATAAACGACTAATCAGATTGGCTTGGAAGAGAAGTCTTCCATGAGCCCCTGTTTATACTGTGTTATGAGTTTATTTTCCATAAGATAATTTTGGATAGCATCCATTCAGATTCTTTCATATGTTTTTACTACAATTTATATATTTGTTATCTTTGAATCTGATCTATGTGTGACTATCGGTAAAAGATCCACTTTATATCAGGTATTTGGTATAAGAGCACTGCAGAGACAGTACATTCAAAAATGTATAGAAATATTTTGTATACAGAATATAATGTGCCATTTATGCTTGCTATGTAGAGCAGTTTTTTTTTATCAATTTCATACTTTAGATACATAGATGTATTCATCTAGAAAAAATAAATCGTATGCTGTGTTATCCATTACGTGATAGCACAATATTAAATCACTGTCATATGCTAGCCATCGTCAGTGTTCTGCGTCCTGAAGTTACATCTTTGACTACTGCGCTTCATAAATAAAACAACAAACATCTTGAATTATTCCATGAATTCAGCTATTTATTTAGTCAGTGAGATGTTTGCACCAGTTGACAAGGGAAGCCAATGTTTTACTGGCTGTGATACAATGTAACACTGCCATGGAGGCTAATCAATGAGCTGATCAGGCTTGAATGCTGGAAGTAATATTATAGCAGTCACCATTTACTCAGTGAGCAGAACAGTCACAGTTAATATTTATTACCAGTGCTTTTGTGGATTTAATCACAAGTTATCTCATAAATTACAGTACAGACCAAAAGTTTGGACACACCTTCTCATTTAAAGATTTTTCTGTATTTTCATGACTTTGAAAATTGTACATTCACACCGAAGGTATCAAAACTATGAATTAACACATGAGGAATTATATACTTAACAAAAAAGTGTGAAACAACTGAAAATGTCTTATATTCTAGGTTCTTCAAAGTAGCCACCTTTTGCTTTGATGACTGCTTTGCACACTCTTGGCATTCTCTTGATGAGCTTCAAGAGGTAGTCACCGGAAATGGTTTTCACTTCACAGGTGTGCCCTGTCAGGTTTAATAAGTGGGATTTATTGCCTTATAAATGGGGTTTGGGACCATCAGTTGTGTTGTGCAGAAGTCAGGTGGATACACAGCTGATAGTCCTACTGAATAGACTGTTAGAATTTGTATTATGGCAAGAAAAAAGCAGATAAGTAAAGAAAAACGAGTGGCCATCATTCCTTTAAGAAATGAAGGTCAGTCAGTCTGAAAAATTGACAATGAAAAAACAAAGTAGCACTCTGTAGCACTGAGTATGTGAATATGAAGTATGAAATATGAATAGCATTACTGCTGTAGAAAATAGAAATAAATGAAAAATATTTGAAAAATTTTAGCGCATGTAAATATGAAGTATGAAATATGAATAGCATTACTGCTGTAGAATATAGAAATAAATGAGAAATCTTAGCGCATAAATTGGCCAATTCATGTGTACCTGACAGCCGCGATAAGGCATTTCTCGATGTCAGGACCTAACAATGTGAATACCTCTCTAAGGGACATCTGTCTGCTTATGTGTGGGAAGGTAAGATCCTGATGCTATTAAAACCACCTGCGGTATGGGGGTGGAGTGCTCAGTCAAAGCTTAAATCTAGTAACAAAGAAAATGACGGCACTTCCACTATAAGAAATAGGTGTGAACAGGTGCTTACTAAGAGGAGCTACCTCCATATACAATGAAAAAACAAAGTAGCACTCTGTAACGCTGAGTATGGGAATATGAAGTATGAAATATGAATAGCATTACTGCTGTAGAAAATAGAAATAAATAAAAAATATTTGAAAAATAATAAGCGCATGTAAATATGAAGTATGAAATATAAATAGCATTACTGCTGTAGAATATAGAAATAAATGAGAAATCTTGGCGCATAAATTGGCCAATTCATGTGTACCTGACAGCCGCGATAAGGCGTTTCTCGATGTCAGGACCTAACAATGTGAATACCTCTCTAAGGGACATCCGTCTGCTTATGTGTGGGAAAGTAAGATCCTGATGCAATTAAAACCACCTGCGGCATGGGGGTGGAGTGCTCAGTCAAAGCTTAAATCTAGTAGCAAAGAAAATGACAGCACTTCCACTATAAGAAATAGGTGTGAACAGGTGCTTACTAAGAGGAGCTACCTCCATATACAATGAAAAAACAAAGTAGCACTCTGTAACGCTGAGTATGTGAATATGAAGTATGAAATATGAATAGTATTACTGCTGTAGAAAATAGCAATAAATGAAAAATATTTGAAACATTTTAGCGCATGTAAATATGAAGCATGAAATATGAATAGCATTGCTGCTGTAGAATATAAAAATAAATGAGAAATCTTAGCGCATAAATTGGCCAATTCATGTGTACCTGACAGCCGCGATAAGGCGTTTCTCAATGTCAGGACCTAACAATGTGAATACTAGTGTTGAGCCACCCCCGTAGTGTTCGAGTTCGGTTCGTCGAACACCCGTGTGTTCGCCGAACTGTTCGTCGAACTGTTCGTCGAACACCTTCGAACACCGTTAAAACCAATGGCAGGCAAACAAAAACACATAGAAACACATAGAAAACACCTTCAAAGGTGTCCAAAAGCTGACAAACTGCTCAGAAGACACAACTAACACATGGAAAAGTGACAAGTACATATAGTCATGCGAAAAGAAAAGAGGTGGAGGAGTAAAAGGAGGGGGAGACACAGATATAGGCATGTCATGCCCTTCTAAAATCCAAAAAGTGAGAAGCCGACACGTTCAGTCCGCTCCTGCCCGTGCCACCTCCGTGTCGCCGGGTTTGTGCCAGAGCCGCGGTGAACCCTGACAGCCAGCCCCCCTCTCCCAATACTGGTGCCTGTCCGCTGGTGGGTCGAGCGAGCCCCCCTGTGGTGGAGGCAGCTCTAAGCTTTTTAATTTAAATTGTCTCTCTAATTTGAATAAATACACTTTAAATCCATTTACAAGGATCTATTGGAGGGCAAGTCTCATGCCAGCAGCCGCGTAATTCCAGCTCCAGTAGCGTCCACTAAAGCTGCTGCAGTTAAAAAGCTTTTATAAGGATCGAGCTCGGCTGTCCACCGCAAGGCATCCTACTGCCAGTCCGAGCCCCTATGCCTTGGGGTGCCTCCTGATGCTCTTCACTGAGTATCCCGTGGTCCCGAAGCATTTCCTTTGAAAAAATGAAGTGTCCAAACTACAGGTGGTGTAGCTTGCTTAAAAGCCGGGATAATCCGCTGACTAGCAGACACTGCTACTAGGCACAAAGTATTTCCTGGGCTAGATGCAGTTAAAAATTTGTAATTAGATACTCTCGTTGGATGCTGAGAAAGCATTCCATAGAGTCTCCTGGCACGCCATATATGATTCTCTTAAAAAGCTTGGGGTAGGGGTCTAGGGGACCCTTTTATAGCCAAAATCACGGCCCTGTATCGCAATACGTCACCTAGGCTGAAGATAAATGGAACTGTAGCACCCTGAGGGCTCGGTTGCTACAGAGGTATTGCACCTCACCCAGAGGTGTGATATCTCACTCTCAGGTAAGGATGTAGTGTGGATCAGGACCCGACACCTGCATGCATTACACCACATTGCCGTGGGGCAGGGCGACCAATATGCCCCTGAGATGGGCACAACAGTCCCTGTCCCTGGCTGGAGTGGGGGGAGGGAACACTGAGGAAGGGGAACCCTGTAGTGCAGGAGCAGGGAGGAAGCAGTTCCTGGGTGCATTGAGAAGGGAGTATAAAAGGTGGGCACCATCTTAGTTCAGTGCAGAGAAGTCTGAGCAGAAGTGGCAGGGAGCAGGGGCTCTGCATGAGCTCTGCTCCGGAGGCGGGCCTAGTAACAGAGGCCCAGGCCTGGAAGAGGGAGAAGGAAGGAAGAGGAGCGGAGAAGGCTCCAGGAACGAGGAACGAACGGATCTCAGGGGTGCGGACGGGCGAGTCGCCTCCGCACGCCCGAATCCACCTGCGTGGAGGGGTCAGGCCAAAGGGGAAGACCGGTCCCCGAAACTAGTGGAGGCAGGAAACGACCCTCAGCTAGAAACAGGAGGCTGTGACATTTTATGTGGCGCAGCCCCTCGCTACACCAGCTAGGAAGGGACCACATAGGGTCAGGGAAACTGGCGCCAAGTTTACCAAGAGGTGGCCCGAGGCAGCCGGACAGAAGGGTTGGTAAGAAAGGCCAGACAAAGGACACACAAAGGGGGTCCTGTGAAGCACTCCAAAGTTATCTGGGAGTTGTCTGAGCCCCTCACCTGGTGAGCACAGTACGACGTGGGCAGCCGTTACCTGCAGACGTGGTCTGGATAATAAGAACTGTGAGTAAAGGCCCTGGACTGCATCACTGACTCCGTGTCATTACTGCTGCTGCCCTGCACCATCACCCCCATCCTCCGCATACACTGCCCTGAGGCTATACTCCTCCCGTGGGGAGTTATGCTACGCTCTGCTGCACCCACAACACCAGCCTCAGCGGTCTGCCCTGGAGCGGCGGTTCACTCTGACCGCAATCCACGGGTGGTGTAGTCGGACATTTAAACATCAAAACCACATAAATAGTTCCGCCACTGGTTTGACCGCCCTGAGCCACGGAACCGGATCGCCGCCACGAAGACTACAACCACCAGCATCCACCAAAAAGGGTCCGGCTCCGGGTGTCCCAAGGCCCAGGGGGCGCGTCAGAACATTTTCATCACCTTTCACAATCACCAATGGGACAAGGCAGGGATGTTCTCTGTCCCCTCTCTTATACATCCTAGTGACGGAGCACCTGCTCTCATCAATTCGCCATAACCCCAATATTAGGTGGATTGAGGTGGGAGGCACCGAGTACAAGTGCTCTCTATTTGCTGATGATGTCCTAGTATATATCACTCAATCACATATATCCATCCCTGCAGTTATGGCTGAAATAGATTACTTTGTTACATGGTCAAATTTTAAAATCAATGCAGCGAAGTCTGAGGCCCTCGATGTCTCCCTCCCCAAATCCATATAGGATTCCATCCAGTCCAACTTTCCCTTTGCCTGGCCCTCACAGGGTATCAAATACTTAGGAATTCCTATTCATAGAGACCTCTCCCATCTATGTTATCTTAATTTTGGGCCCTTTATTGAACAACTCCATACAGACCACGGTTGGCAAGTTAGAACTGTAAGATTCACTACGTGAACCACTGGTGTTTTGTGGAAAAGCACATGTACACTGTGTTCCAAATTATTATGCAAAAAGTGTTTAGGAGTGATAAGGGAAGAATTTGTTTGTTTGTCAGTTAAACTCATTGATGGTGATGTGTGTCAGGGCTCTTTATATCACTGTAAGCAATTGCAGACACCTGTGCTAATTAGTTTGGCAGGTGTGTCCAATGAAAGGCAAGACTACTTAAGAAGGCTGTCTCACATTATTAAGCAGCCTACATTTTCTGCCAAAATGGGAAAGAAAAAGGATGTGTCGGCTGCTGAGAAGCAACAAATTGTGGAGTGTTTAGGTCAAGGCATGACTACAATCAACATTGTGCGATGATCAGGATGAAGTGTCTTGGCAATCAAGAAGTATGTAGCTGATTCACAGTACACATGTGTGCGTGCTGATAAGGGCAAATTGAGGACTCTTTCCTACAGGCAATTACGTCAGGTTGAAAGAGCAGCGGCAAAAAAGCCTTGTCATAGCAGCAGACAAGTTTTTGAAGCTGCTTGTGCCTCCATCGTCCCCCGAACAACAAGATGCAGGGTCCTTCAGAGGTTTGCAGCTGTGCATACGCCATCCTGTCGACCTCCTCTATCCACTTCACACAAGCAGAAACGGCTCCAGTGGGCCAAACATTACATGAAGACTGATTTCAAAACTGTTTTGTTCACGGATGAGTGCCGTGCAGCGCTCGATGGTCCAGATGGATGGAGTGGAGGATGGCTGGTTGATGGACACCCCACGCAAACACGGCTACAGCGCCAACAAGGAGGAGGTGGAGTAATGTTTTGAGCTGGAATCATGGGGAGAGAGATTGTCGGCCCCTTTAGGATCCCTGAAGGCGCTAAAGATGAACTCCATAATGTATGTGGATTTTCTCAAACAGCACTTCCTGCCATGGTTCAAGAAGAAGAACCGTGTATTTCACAGCAAGATCATTTTTCTGCATGATAATGCACCATCTCATGCTGCACATAAAACATCTGCATCTCTGGCTGATATGGGCATAAAAGGGGACAAACTTATGGTGTGACACCCATGCTCCCCTGACCTCTACCCCATTCAGAACCTTTGGAGCATCATTAAAAGGAGTGTCTATGATGGCGGGAGGCAGTTCACATCTAAGCAACAGCTCTGGGAGGGTTTTCTGTCCTCATGCAAAACAATTGAAGCAGAAACCATCCAAAACCTGACAAATTCAATGGATGAGAGAGTTCAGAAGCTCCTTTCGAACAAGGGGTCCTATGTGAAAATGTAACATCACCTAGAATAAAGTTTTGAGTTGAAAACTGTTTGATTTCAGTTTCTAACAACCTGCTAAAGCTTATAATTTCAAAAATGACCATTTTTTTGGACTTTATTAAAATGAAAAGGTTGATCGAAAAGTTTGGGGGATCTAAGAGTGTGGCAACCCAGTAGTCATGATTACTTCGAATTCTGACAATATGAGGGTCATGCTGCAGGTAGTGCAGCAAGAAGGCACTTATGTGTCTTGCGCATCTCGGAGCCCCAAAATTATTTTCCGGGCTAGATGCAGCTAAAAATTATTATTAATTTTAAATCAGGTGAAGCTTTAGTATAGATGGCCTAATAGGATCAGTGCTGCACACTGCTACAAAGCCCAAATTATTTTCCAGTCAAGATACAGATAAACATGATTAGTAATTTTAAATCTGGTGGAGCTTATTATAGATGGCCTAATAGAATCAGTGCTGCACACTGCTACAAAGCCCAAATTATTTTCCAGCCAAGATACAGATAAACATGATTAGTAATTTGAAAGCTTAAAACGGTTGGTAGGGTGATTTTAACCAATCATCAAGCTTTTACTCTCCCCAGGATGACACAGGGGTAGAAAAGTCGTTTCGGATCTATGATTTGTTCATCTTTATGAACGTGAGCCTGTCTACATTATCAGTGGAGAGCCGCGTGCGCTTATCTGTCAGCACACCACCAGCAGCGCTGAACACACGTTCAGACAGAACGCTGGCTGCGGGGCATGACAAGATCTCCAAGGCGTAAGTGGCTAGCTCCGGCCATTTATCCAGATTGGAAGCCCAAAAAGAGCAAGGGTCCAGTGACACAGTCATGGCTTCAATGTTTACTTGGAGATACTCCTGTACCATCGTCTCTAGGCGTTGACTATGTGTCAGACTTCTTGTCTCCTGTGGCCTTGCAAAGGATGGGCTAAAAAAGTGGTGAAATGATTCCGCAAAATTGATGTTACCAGCAGATACTGTGGTTCTGTTACGGTTTGAGTGCTGAACACTTGACGGTCCCACGGTTGGCAAGTTGGAACTGTGAGATTCACTACGTGCACCACTGGTATTTTGTGGAAAAGCACATGTAAGATTCTGCAACAGTCTCTGCTGATACTCCTGCATGCGTGCATCCCTTTCTATGGCAGAAATCATTTCTGCAAATTTACTTTTGTACCGGGGATCTAACAGTGTGGCAACCCAGTAGTCAGGATTATTTCTAATTCTCACAATTCGAGGGTCATGTTGCAGGTAGTGCAGCAAGAAGGCACTCATGTGTGTTGCGCATCCAGGAGCACCAAGTCCCTGTTGTGTTGGTGGCGAGGTAACAATCATGCTTCCTTCCTCTGTCCTCTCCCCCCAACCTCGCACAACAGAAATGTGATCAAGGTCTCCCTCATCTGATGAGTCTAACCAGGGGAGGAGTCCTGAGGAGATAATTTGCATATTCCCACTGCATTTTGGGGTAAGTGAAGAGTCTCCGCGAGCTCAAAGAACACTGGATTTTGGCTGTTGGAGCTGAAAAGAGGACATCGGTAAACCAGGGGAGGAGTCCTGAGGAGATAATTTACATATTCCCACTGCATTTTGGGGTAAGTGAAGAGTCTCCGCGAGCTCAAAGAACACTGGATTTTGGCTGTTGGAGCTGAAAAGAGGACATCGGTAAACCAGGGGAGGAGTCCTGAGGAGATAATTTGCATTTTCCCACTTCATTTTGGGGTAAGTGAAGAGTCTCCGCGAGCTCAAAGAACACTGGATTTTGGCTGTTGGAGCTGAAAAGAGGACATCGGTAAACCAGGGGAGGAGTCCTGAGGAGATAATTTGCATATTCCCACTGCATTTTGGGGTAAGTGAAGAGTCTCCGTGAGCTCAAAGAACACTGGATTTTGGCTGTTGGAGCTGAAAAGAGGACATCGGTAAACCAGGGGAGGAGTCCTGAGGAGATAATTTGCATATTCCCACTGCATTTTGGGGTAAGTGAAGAGTCTCCGCGAGCTCAAAGAACACTGGATTTTGGCTGTTGGAGCTGAAAAGAGGACATCGGTAAACCAGGGGAGGAGTCCTGAGGAGATAATTTGCATATTCCCACTGCATTTTGGGGTAAGTGAAGAGTCTCCGCGAGCTCAAAGAACACTGGATTTTGGCTGTTGGAGCTGAAAAGAGGACATCGGTAAACCAGGGGAGGAGTCTTGAGGAGATAATTTGCATATTCCCACTGCATTTTGGGGTAAGTGAAGAGTCTCCGCGAGCTCAAAGAACACTGGATTTTGGCTGTTGGAGCTGAAAAGAGGACATCGGCATTTTGAAGCTTTTTTTTTTTTTTTAAGCTTTTTTCACTGTTTTCAGAACATTAACAGTAAGAACATGGAAGAGTCCAGGAGCCATTTGGTGAGCTGCATATCTTGCTACATGTTCACAGACTTGCCAGTGGAAAAGCCAAACTTCACATGCCAGAAATGCAAGCTTGTGTCCCTGTTGGAGGAAAAGTTGCGAAATCTAGAAGAGAGGTTAACTACCTTGAAAATCATTAAGGAAGGTGAAGAGTTCTTAGACAGAGCAGAATTATCTCTTCATGATTCAGAAAGAGAAGAAATTCGAACTGCACCTGACGAAACAGAGGAATGGAAGCATGTGACCCAGAGAAGTAGGAGGATAGAGAGGCAGTCAGCACCCATACTGCTCAGGAACCAGTACCAGGCTCTCACGCAGGAGAACCATGAAGAAATACAGCAAAATAAGACTTTGCCAGCAATGAATTACCTTGTAAGCCCTCAGAATCCTCCTGGATGGAGAAAGAAGAATGTTGTGAAGAAAAAACGGAGAGTGGTGGTCATGGGGGATTCCCTGTTAAGAGGAACAGAGGCCGCTATCTGCAGACCAGACATAACCTCAAGAGAAATGTGCTGTCTTCCAGGAGCAAAAATTAAAGATGTGTCTGACAGGATATCAAGACTCTTCAGACCTACAGATCACTACCCATTCCTGCTAATACATGTGGGGACAAATGACACCGCAAGAAAGGACCTGGAAACCATCTGCAGTGACTTTGAAGACTTAGGCAAGAAAGTGAAAGAATTGGGAGCGCAGGTGGTCTTCTCATCCATCATCCCAGTGGATGGCCATGGAACAATGAGGTGGAATAAGATTCTACAGGTGAACAACTGGCTACGTCGATGGTGCCGTCAACAAGGATTTGGATTTCTGGATCACGGAATGAATTACCTATACGATGGACTACTTGCTAGAGATGGGGTGCACCTTACGAAGACTGGAAAACATGTATTTGGAAGTCGCCTTGCTACACTCATCAGGAGAGCTTTAAACTAGAACAATGTGGGAAGGGAAGCAAAAGGCCAGAAAAAGCCATACAGCTGACAAATACTATTGAGATCTCTGCTACTGGAAGTGGAAAGGAAGAACAAAGACAAAACAATTTAAATAATAAAAATATGGGAGGAAGAGAAACCAATCACAAACTAAAATGTTTTTATACAAATGCACAAAGCATGGGCAACAAACAAGGAGAATTGGAACTACTAACGCAGGAAAAGGAATATGATGTTATTGGAATCACTGAAACTTGGTGGGACGATACACATGATTGGAATAAAAGGCTAAAAGGATACAACTTATTTGCAAGAAACAGACTTGATAAACGAGGAGGAGGTGTCGCATTGTATGTTAGAAAAGCGTATATCTGCACAGAGATTGAAGCTTCAGAGACTGGGAGTTCTGTGGAAACTGTTTGGGTAAGAATACAAGGAGAGAACAACGGAAAGGACACCATTGTAGGCATTTACTACAGGCCACCTGGGCAAGCTGAAGATATGGATGAACTCTTTATGTATCAAATGACCAAGTTCTCCAAAAAATATGACGTAGTGGTCATGGGAGATTTCAACTATCCAGACATTTGTTGGGAATCTCTCTCAAGTAAAACTAACAGGTCAAGCAAATTCTTATCCTCTCTTGCTGACAACTTTATCTTCCAAAAGGTAGGGGAGAAAACAAGGGGATCTGCTACTTTGGATCTAATCCTTATAAACAGGGAGGAAATGGTTGAGGAGGTAAAGGTGGCTGGGACGCTAGGAGGCAGCGATCATGCTATTATAGAATTTTGGATAACTAGAGGAGGAAGACATGTGAAGACTCAAACTTCAAGGTTAGATTTTAGAAAGGCAGATTTTAAGAGACTCAGAAAGAGAATAGGAGGGATCCAATGGCTGGATGTCCTTAAGGACAAAAATGTCCAGGAAGGATGGGAAATTTTTAAAAATGAGATTCTCAAAGCACAATCGTTAACAATCCCGAAAAGTAGGAAGAATGGGAAGCATTTAAGGAAACCAGGATGGATGAACACAGAACTTAAACACATGCTAAAAAGAAAGAAAGAAATGTTTATTAAATGGAAAGAGGGAGGCATATCTAAAGAAGATTATAATGCAGTCTGCAGATCCTGCAGGGCACGTATCAGGTTAGCTAAAGCTGACAATGAATTAAGGCTTGCAAGAGATGTCAAAAGCAATAAAAAAGGATTTTGGGGGTATGTCAAAAGTAAAAGAAAAGTCAAAGATGCTATAGGATTTTTACAGGATGAAAATGGAGAAATGGTAAGAGAGGATGTTGAGAAGGCCGAACTTTTTAATTCCTATTTTGCATCTGTTTTGTCTCAGAAAGAAAATGTAACATCAACTGATCTTCACTGTCCTTTTAGAGGAATAGAGGAATCCAAGTTATCTGTAAACAGAAAGATTGTGAGGGAATATTTAGCTAACATAAATGAGTTCAAGTCTCCAGGTCCAGATGAATTACACCCCAGAGTACTGAAGGAGATCATAGAAGAAATTTTAGAACCACTCTCCATAATCTTTGAAAATTCTTGGAGAACAGGAGAAGTCCCAGAAGACTGGAGAAGAGCAAATGTTGTTCCTATCTTCAAAAAGGGGAAGAAGGTGGACCCAGGGAACTATAGGCCGGTGAGTCTGACTTCTATACCAGGAAAGATCTTTGAACAAATTATTAAACAACATGTATGTAAGTACATGGATAAGAATGAAGTGATTAACCAGAGTCAGCATGGGTTTGTAACTAACAAGTCATGTCAGACTAACTTAATTTCCTTCTATGACAGAATCACTGACTGGGTGGATCAGGGAAATGCTGTAGATATAGTATATCTTGACTTCAGCAAAGCATTTGACAAAGTATCTCACACCATCCTTATTGAAAAAATGACCAAGTATGCAATGGACCAGGCAACTGTTAGGTGGATTCATAACTGGCTTAGTGATCGGACTCAAAGGGTGGTTGTAAATGGCTTCACATCCAGCTGGATGAATGTCTCAAGTGGGGTACCACAGGGCTCCGTCCTGGGACCTGTATTGTTCAACATCTTTATCAATGATTTAGATGAAGGAATTGAGGGTAAACTGATTAAATTTGCTGATGACACAAAGCTAGGAGGGATAGCTAATACTAGAGAAGAGAGAGAGAGGATTCAAAAAGACCTAAATAAACTGGAGCAGTGGGCAGCAACCAACAGATTGGTTTTTAACAGGGAAAAATGCAAAGTACTACATCTGGGCAATAAAAATGAAAAAAGCATATACAGAATGGGAGGAATAGAGCTAAGCAACAGTACATGTGAAAAAGACTTAGGTATACTAATAGATCATAGACTGAACATGAGTCAACAGTGTGATGCAGCAGCAAAAAAGGCAAATACAATTCTGGGATGTATTAACAGAAGCATACAGTCTAGATCACGTGAAGTCATTATCGGTCTTTACTCCTCTTTGGTCAGACCTCATCTGGAATACTGTGTACAGTTTTGGGCACCACATTTTAAAAAAGACATAGACAAACTGGAGCAAGTTCAGAGAAGAGCGACCAGAATGGTGACTGGTCTGCAAACCATGTCCTATGAGGAACGGTTGCAGGATTTGGGAATGTTTAGCTTGCAAAAAAGAAGACTGAGAGGAGACTTAATAGCTGTCTACAAATATGTCAAGGGCTGTCACATTGTAGAAGGATCATCATTATTCTCATTTGCACAAGGAAAGACTAGAAGCAATGGGATGAAACTAAATGGGAGGAGACACAGATTAGATATTAGAAAAAACTTTTTGACAGTTAGGGTGATTAATGAGTGGAACAGGCTGCCACGAGAGGTGGTGAGTTCCCCTTCAATGGACGTCTTCAAACAGAGGCTGGACAGACATCTGTCTGAGATGATTTAGTGAATCCTGCTTTGAGCAGGCGGTTGGACCAGATGACCCAGGAGGTCCCTTCCAACTCTACCATTCTATGATTCTATGATTCTATGATTCTTCCATCAGTTCGTCCTCCACTTCTTCCTGGGCTCCTGCACCTTCCTCACTAGTTTGGCTGCTACCATGCGCCCTGGTAAAACAATCTCCCCCACCCTCACATGCCTGCCGCCTTGGTGCTGCCGACCGTCTGGACCTTGCAGATGTTAGCCCTTCCGCATACAACTCCTCTTCCTCTACTTCCTCCACCTCCTCTTGTGCCACCACCTGACTCCGAATTCTGTTTAACATGTGCTCCAGCATGTAAATCACCGGAATAGTCATGCTGATAATGGCATCGTCATCACTAAACATCTTCGTCGCCATTTCAAAACTGTGCAGAAGGGTGCATAGGTCCCTGATCTGAGACCACTCCTCCAGCGTGATTTGCCCCACCTCTGGATTTCGTTGGCCCAGGCTATACGTCAGAACGTATTGCACCAGGGCTTGTCGGTGCTGCCACAGTTGCTGCAACATGTGCAGAGTTGAATTCCACCGGGTAGGCACATCCCATTTTAGCCGTTGAAGTGGCAGGCCCAACGACTTCTGTAGAGATGTAAGTCGCTGAGCTGCGGGATGCGAACGGTGAAAGTGAGCACACAGCGACCGTGCCCTCTGCAGAAGGCCATCTAGTCTGGGATAGTGGGCTAAAAATTGCTGGACAACCAGGTTCAACACGTGAGCCATACAAGGCACGTGTGTGACATTGCCCCGGCGAAGGGCCGCACCCAGGTTTGCAGCATTGTCGCACACGGCCTTCCCTGGTTTCAGGTCCAGTGGAGACAACCATTCATGAAATTGGTTCTCCAGAGCTGACCACAACTCCTCAGCTGTGTGACTCACATTTCCCAGACATTTCAATGTAAAAACCGCCTGATGACGTTGAGCCCTACTGCCAGCATAGTAAGGAGGTGTGCAGGATCCCTTCTGCGCAGTTAGAAAGCTTGTGGCATGACCAGACAGGCTTTGGGTGCAGGTGGAAGACCGAGAGGAGGTTGAGGAGGCAGAAGCAGTGGAGGAACTTTGACATAAAGAGGATTGACGCACAACTCGTGGGGACGGCAAGACTTGGACAGCAGCCCCTTGTCCTGCTGTCACCATAGTTACCCAGTGCCCAGTCAGCGACATGTAACGCCCCTGTCCATGCCTACTCGTCCAAGTGTCTGTGGTGAAATGCACCCTGTCACACACAGAGTTTCTCAAAGAAGCGGTGATGTTGTGTGCGACATGCTGGTGGAGCACAGGCACACCTTTCTTTGAGAAGTAGTGCCGACTGGGTATCTGGTACTGGGGCACTGCGACGGACATAAGGTCTCGAAAATCCTCCGTGTCCACCAGGCGGATAGGCAGCATTTCTGTAGCCAAGAACTTGCAGATGGTGAAATTCAACCTCTTAGCTTTCTCATGGCTAGGAGGAAATGGTCTTTTTCTTGTCCACATCTGAGGGACCGAGGGCTGGCTATTGTGCTTAGACGGGGTTGATAAGGGTGTCCCCGGCAAACTGCCGGTCTGTGAGGAAGATGCAGGCGGACATGTTAGGTTGCCTTGATCCAAAGGTGGTGCTATCGATGTCGGACAGCGCTCAACACCAGCTGGTGTTACCACCTCCAAAGAAAATGATGGTGGCAGGTCTGTGCCCCAAAACAGGTGTGACTGCTGTCCCCCAAGTCACAAAGGATGAAGAGGCCGCGGATGCACAAGATATGGCAGACGGTGGTTGGCCCGGCCGGCTAGGCCGCATTGTAGCACACTGAGCTTCCCACTGCAACTTATGCTTCATGTCCATGTGCCGGTTCATGCATGAAGTACTCAAACTATGTATTTTTTGGCCTCTACTTAGCTTTTGCTGACAAATGTTACAGATAGCACGAGTTGGGTCATCTTTATCGATCTGAAAAAATGCCCAGGCTATGCAAGGCTTAGCACCCATGCGACCTGAAGAGCCACCACGACTTGTGGTGAGAGGCAGAGTTGTGTTTGAGGATGCAGTTGTTGACGTGCTTCCAGTACTACGTCTCTGTCCAGGAAGGCGCAACCTGACCTCGTCGTCACTAGCATCTTCCTCCACCTCCTCTGCTGACCTCATCTCTTGGCTGACTGTGGGTTGACAGTAAGTGGGATCTCCAACCTCATCATCATCACCCTGTGCGTTATCACACCCGTCGTCCTCAGAGCCAACCTGTTCCTGCCCTGACAAAAAACTAAAGTTGTCGCTCCAATCAGGTATTTGAGTCTTATCATCGTCTTCCTCATTGTTTCCACCAACAGGAGTTACAGTTTGGGAATGAGGGTCTACATTATGGTCAGAACCTTCTGCGTCTGGTCCTGGATCCGACTCATAAAGATTCTGGGCATCAGTGCAGATCATTTCCTCATCTGGATTCACAGAAGCGCTGGAGTCGACCTCTGATTCCCAGGCTATAGTATGAGTAAACAGCTCTGCAGACTCAACCATCTGTTCTACCTCATACTCAGACGGGCAGCTGGAGATTTGGGAGCTGTGAGGAAGCAAGTGCGATTGGGGTGACACCTTTGAGGACTGGAGTATTTGTGATGTTGAAGTTGATGTGGAGGAGAGCCCACTTAAAGGAGCACTTGATATCCGTTGAAGCACCTGCTGTTTTTGTGCCTCATCTGGAATTTGTAGCGATTGGCGTGGCCGTAAGAAAGGGATCTTATCACATTGTCCGCTAAAAGAAGTAGACATTTTAGTTTGGCTGGAAGATGGTCTTTCTTCTGCAGATGTTACTGTTGCTTTAACACCTACCCCACGGACACAACCTTTTTTCCCCTTCCCAACACGCCTATTCCCCTTTCCACCAGCAGCAGGCCTTTTTCCACTCATTTTGGTGGTTAACTAATTAACAACTCTGGAGTTGTTTGCACAAAAAAACAATGGATGGGAAACGAGCAGAGCTGAGTGGCCAAACTGTGGTATTAGGCCAAAACAATTGGCTGGGTTAGATGCAGAAAAAAATTATATTCAATTTGCAACCTGATGGAGGTCAGTATAGATGGACTAATAGAGAAAGTCCCACACACTGCTAGAAGGCCAAATATTTTTTCAGAGCTAGATGCAGAAAAAAATATATTCAGTTTGCAACCTGATGGAGGTCTGTATAGATGGATTAATAGAACAAGTCCCACACACAGCTAGAAGCCCAATATTTTTTTAGAGGTAGATGCAGAAAAAAATATATTCAGTTTGCAACCTGATGGAGGTCAGTATAGATGGACTAATACAACAAGTCCCACACACAGCTAGAAGCCCAATATTTTTTCAGAGGTAGATGCAGAAAAAAATATATTCAGTTTGCAACCTGATGGAGGTCTGTATAGATGGATTAATAGAACAAGTCCCACACACAGATAGAAGCCCAATATTTTTTCAGAGGTAGATGCAGAAAAAAATATATTCAGTTTGCAACCTGATGGAGGTCAGTATAGATGTACTAATACAACAAGTCCCACACACAGCTAGAAGCCCAATATTTTTTCAGAGGTAGATGCAGAAAAAAATATATTCAGTTTGCAACCTGATGGAGGTCAGTATAGATGGACTAATACAACAAGTCCCACACACAGCTAGAAGCCCAATATTTTTTCAGAGGTAGATGCAGAAAAAAATATATTCAGTTTGCAACCTGATGGAGGTCTGCATAGATGGATTAATAGAACAAGTCCCACACACAGCTAGAAGCCCAATATTTTTTCAGAGGTAGATGCAGAAAAAAATATATTCAGTTTGCAACCTGATGGAGGTCAGTATAGATGGACTAATACAACAAGTCCCACACACAGCTAGAAGCCCAATATTTTTTCAGAGGTAGATGCAGAAAAAAATATATTCAGTTTGCAACCTGATGGAGGTCTGTATAGATGGATTAATAGAACAAGTCCCACACACAGCTAGAAGCCCAATATTTTTCAGAGGTAGATGCAGAAAAAAATATATTCAGTTTGCAACCTGATGGAGGTCTGTATAGATGGATTAATAGAACAAGTCCCACACACAGCTAGAAGCCCAATATTTTTTCAGAGCTAGATGCAGAAAAAAATGATATTCAATTTGCAACCTGATGTAGGTCAGTATAGATGGACTAATAGAATGATGCTATGCCCAAAAGATTTTACTTCACTAGGTGCAGTAAAAAAATTGGTATTCTATACACAGGTGGTATATCTTGCAACACAGATAGGCTACTCGACTGACTAACACACTCTGCAATAGGCCAAAAAGGATTAGCTTTGCTAGATTCAGCCAAATGCTGTGAAAAAAACTTGCACAGCACTGGCACAGACCTGCCTGGCAAAAACTGATAGGAACTGATGTAACCTAGTCCTGAAAAGGACTCCAATTACAATTAGTCTTTACTCCCACAATCTATCTATTTAAGAGCACAGACCTGCCTGATAAAAGTCGTAGGAAATGCTGTAACCTAGTCCTTAAAAGGACTGCAATCACAACTATTCCCTACTCCCAAGCTATCTGTAGATTTGTGCGAAAATTGGCTTGAAATTAACAAGGTATAGCGCACACAGCAACAGCGGTGCCGTCTAACACGCAGCTGCAGCAGTGAGAAAATGGTGGCGACGGGGAAAATGGCTTGGTCTTATAGGGCAAGGACATGTGACATACACTGCCAATGACACATGCCCTTGCTTGTGTGAAAAAAAGCACTTCGCTCCGTGTGTGCGCTGCTGATAGGCTGACAGATTGCACCTCCCCACTGTAAATGCGGGAAAGAGGAAAAAGAATGGAGATCTTCATTATTCCTGCAGAGATCCATTCCCTGCCCCTCCCCCCACCCCGCTGTACACTCAAACTGCGTATTAACATTAATTTTCATCATTACTGAGAAAAAATCCAGTTATGATTTTGGTGCACGAACAGTTATCGAACATAACCTCGAACAGCCGAATTTTTCTCAAATTGTTCGTGTTCGCCGAACGGCTCGAACCCCGCCCAAAACAGCTCGAATTTGAGATTGGCGAACAGTTCGAGTAGAACAACGCTCATCTCTAGTGAATACCTCTCTAAGGGACATCCGTCTGCTTATGTGTGGGAAAGTAAGATCCTGATGCAGTTAAAACCACCTGCGGCATGGGGGTGGAGTGCTCAGTCAAAGCTTAAATCTAGTAACAAAGAAAATGACGGCACTTCCACTATAAGAAATAGGTGTGAACAGGTGCTTACTAAGAGGAGCTACCTCCATATACAATGAAAAAACAAAGTAGCACTCTGTAACGCTGAGTATGTGAATATGAAGTATGAAATATGAATAGCATTACTGCTGTAGAAAATAGAAATAAATGAAAAATGTTTGAAAAATGTTAGCGTATGTAAATATGAAGTTTGAAATATGAATAGCATTACTGCTGTAGAATATAGAAATAAATGAGAAAATTTAGCGCATAAATTGGCCAATTCATGTGTACCTGACAGCCGCGATAAGGCGTTTCTCGATGTCAGGACCTAACAATGTGAATACCTCCCTAAGGGACATCCGTCTGCTTATGTGTGGGAAAGTAAGATCCTGATGCAATTAAAACCACCTGCAGCATGGGGTTGGAGTGCTCAGTCAAAGCTTAAATCTAGTAACAAAGAAAATGACGGCACTTCCACTATAAGAAATAGGTGTGAACAGGTGCTTACTAAGAGGAGCTACCTCCATATACAATGAAAAAACAAAGTAGCACTCTGTAACGCTGAGTATGTGAATATGAAGTATGAAATATGAATAGCATTACTGCTGTAGAAAATAGAAATAAATGAAAAATGTTTGAAAAATTTTAGCGCATGTAAATATGAAGTACGAAATATGAATAGCATTACTGCTGTAGAATATAGAAATAAATGAGAAAACTTAGCGCATAAATTGGCCAATTCATGTGTACCTGACAGCCGCGATAAGGCGTTTTCTCTGAAAAATTGGGGAAACTTTGAGAGTGTCCCCAAGTGCAGTTGCAAAAACCATCAAGCGCTACAAAGAATCTGGCTCACATGAGGACTGCCCCAGGAAAGGAAGACCAAGAGTCACCTCTGCTTCTGAGGATAAGTTTATCCGAGTCACCAGCCTCAGAAATCGCAGGTTAACAGCAGCTCAGATTAGAAACCAGGTCAATGCTACACAGAGTTCTAGCAGCAGACACATCTCTACAACAACTGTTAAGAGGAGACTTTGCGCAGCAGGCCTTCATGGTAAAATAGCTGCTAGGAAACCACTGCTAAGGACAGGCAACAAGCAGAAGAGACTTGTTTGGGCTAAAGAAAACAAGAAATGGACATTAGACCAGTGGAAATCTGTGCTTTGGTCTGATGAGTCCAAATTTGAGATCTTTGGTTCCAATCACCGTGACTTTGTGCGACGCAGCAAAGGTGAACGGATGGACTCTACATGCTTGGCTCCCACCATGAAGCATGGAGGAGGCGGTGTGATGGTGTGGGGGTGCTTTGCTGGTGATACTGTTGGGGATTTATTCAAAATTGAAGGCATACTGAACCAGCATGGATACCACAGCATCTTGCAGCGGCATGCTATTCCATCCGGTTTGCGTTTAGTTGGACCATCATTTATTTTTCAACAGGACAATGACCCCAAACACACCTCCAGGCTGTGTAAGGGCTATTTGACCAAGGAGGAGAGTGATGGGGTGCTACGCCAGATGACCTGGCTGTTATGCTGGCGTGTTCTTTAATAAAATAAAATAAAACTTAAAGGACACGTCGGGGTCCACCGGACTGCAGAGGAGCTGCAGCAGCTGAGTCCCAGAGGAATGTTCAGCTAAGCACAGAGAAAGAAATGAACTAGTGTGTTAAGTGCACACACAAGTAGTAACAAAACAAGGTACAATGCTGGGAGTTAACAACACTCCAGAAACAAAACTAATAAACTTCTGCACTGCAAGACACCGCTGTGCAGAGCAGGAAGGATTTGGCAGCATGAAACGCCTGAGCACTAGATGGCGGCGTATAGAGCTGCAGATAGCTGCAGGCCAGGAAAGGCCTGGAACCTAAGTTCCTAAAGAGAGGGAGGATCTCTGCAGCACCCAACACATGGGTGTAAGAGCGGCAGTGTGACCACACATACAATGGCGGACCCTGGAATGCTGGATCGGTAGCAAGGAGTCCTCCGTGGCGTGGAGGTGAACCGACAAGGTAGAGCGTGCTGCTCACAGCATTCCCCTAGCCCTAATTGGTGGCTAGGATGACCAGGGAGCTTTCAGCAGGAACCCTTGACAACGACTCTCACACACTGCATTTACTGCCAGAGACCTCATCCCAGGTTAGAAAGAGATAGACTAGGCACCGGGGCGGAGCCCACAGAGCCCTTAAATACACTAGAGACAGCCCCAGCCCCCCAGGACAACCAACCACGCTGTACCAGACTGCAGGGGGTGTCGCTTAGTGGCACATGACCGCAATGGGGCATGGCTTAGCGGCACATGACGGCAAGAGGGCATGGCTTAGTGGCACATGAACACAATGAGGGTGTGGCTTAGCGGCACATGACGGTAAGAGGGCGTGGCTTAGCGGCACATGAGCAGAAATGCAGAACCACACTTAGAATCCCTAGAACCTAACCTAAATGCTGACAATTACTGACCAGCAGGAAAGGGCCTGGCCAGATGCCACGAGAAAGCCCTTCTCCTGCGTACTGGCCTAACACTGGCCTCCACAGTCACCAGACCTGAACCCAATCGAGATGGTTTGGGGTGAGCTGGACCGCAGAGTGAAGGCAAAAGGGCCAACAAGTGCTAAGCATCTTTGGGAACTCCTTCAAGATTGTTGGAAGTCCATTTCCGGTGACTACCTCTTGAAGCTCATCAAGAGAATGCAAAGAGTCTGCAAAGCAGTCATCAAAGCAAAAGGTGGCTACTTTGAAGAATCTAGAATACAAGACATATTTTCAGTTGTTTCACACTTTTTTGTTAAGTATATAATTCCACATGTGTTAATTCATAGTTTTGATGCCTTCAGTGTGAATGTACAATTTTCATAGTCATGAAAATACAGAACAATCTTTAAATGAGAAGGTGTGTCCAAACTTTTGGTTTGTACTGTAGCTGTTTATGAAATTGGACCATCTGGGTATCATAAAGCTGAAATCTTCTCTGCAAAGCCCTTTAAAATATGACAACATATTGCATACAAAATAAATAAAATAATGAATAAGAAATTAAAAAAATAAAGAGAAAAAGCATAAAAATTCAAGCAAAAAAAATTTGAGATTGAATGTTAAAGGGGTTATCCTGGACTATTTATTCATTTATTGGCCTAAGAACTTACAGGCATTTATTTGCTAACTAACTGCCTGGTTTGCCCGGTGCTGATCTCTTTAGCTCTCCGGACTGCGAATCTGTGGCCTACAGTGTCATTCCCCAGAATCCCTGGGTGAGTCTCTCTCTTCTGTAGAGTGTAAGCTCTTATGAACAGCAGGTTCCTCTTTCTCTCCTGTAGAATATGAGCTCTTATGGTCAGCAGGGTCCTCTTTCTCTCTCCTGTATAGTGTAAGCTCTTATTGTCAGTTGGGTCCTCGTTCTCTTTTACTCTCCTCTCCTACTATCTTTCCAGTATTCTGAATCAAACTACTCAGGAAAATTTGGCAAAGCAAATTGAAATTTCAAATGATCTGTTCATCTCTATTCATTGATCATCTATCTTTCTGGGTGGATTTATTCTTGATGAGGCATGGGGTAAATCTCAAAAAAATGATAAACCATTAGAGCAAATGTTGAGATCCGTTAACTGAATAAGGTTTGAACACACGTTCAGTAAAAAATTAAAAGAAATCTGATGGATTCAAGATCTATGACAGATATGACTGTTCCATTATTAACTATTAAGATTGGTTATGATATTTTGTATTAATTTTTATTGTCAAAGATCACAGCCTGGGAGGTTGTGCAGATCCATCCGCTGTTATCGTTTGTCATGAACAGCCCTCTGCTGCCCCCTATCGTCCGGACAATTACGCGATTGACCGACGATTAATGGAGGAGGCCTCAGGCTGTTTCCACTAATAGGTAGGTTATTGGAAAACTAACAGTGAGCGTATGTTATATACATCTCCGATTATAATGCATGGAATATGTGTCTATACCCCTGGTACAGTCACTGCTAACCCCAAGACTACTCACTGCCCCCACTAGTTGTTTTTATACAGGCTAACTGGATGCCTGATTTCTGGTAGCATATGGCTTTGGGGAGCGGTTTACAGAACAAAAGGAACAGAACTATCACATATTATATTTAATCCAGACCGATAGGCAGTGTTCATAAAAAATACACAAAAGATTTTACAAAGGGGACAAAACAATACAGCATATAAAATTACCTGAAATAAAAAGGAAAAACGAAAGAAACTTACTACGCTGATCAGAGAGATGATTCAGCTTAGCGAAGGAGAGCACTTTGATTGAAAACGTCCAGTGAATGGGAAGCATGTATACACCGATGTATATCTCTCTACAGGAACAAAGATCATAATTTGCCTTTACCTTTTATCAGCACCTAAATTTCACCCACACACCCCCCTTTGATGACCTCACGTGGGCCAGGTTGTGGGATGTTCTCAGCCCTTTAGGATTTTATGAAATTCCCAACATTAACAATATCTTCACTCCTGATGATCGCAGAAGTTCGAGATTGTTGTCATCTTTTTTATCTGGATTTTACCTTTCCATAGATAGTAAACATGACATGATTATTGTCAGCTATCTGGTCACTACTGATTTGGGGCTTCGAGGCATGTGTTACAGTTATGATAAAACATGCATGTTCTTCCCCGATTAGTCCTGAAGCTGAAATGTATGTCCTGTCAATATTGGATCTATACAAATCCCAATATTCATAACTTCCCACCAATGCCCAACTGTCTAGCTGGAGGTGTAACATTACCGCTGAAGGGAACAAAAGATTGCTTTCAGCTCAAGATGTCTTTCCTGGTGACAAAAGAGACTTTTCCACTTCTCTATCTATGCATAATAATGTGTCCCTTTTGTTCTCTGAACCTCAGAAAATATCTTTCCTGTCTAATTACTTGTCCAATTTATAAAACTCAGCCTTCCTCACAATAGATATCCTTTTTCAGTCATCTGGACATACAGGGAGTCTGGGCTTCAAAAGGATTTTTATGGTTCAATAAGTTTTATTATTGCAAATAAAATGTAACAAATGATGAACAAAAATAAAATATGCTGCTGAAAAGATCACAATAGGTAACATATGTACAATATGAATTATAAGCATATTGACCTCATGTACTCAATTAGTAGAAAATGTCATTATTTAACATCAGCCATTATTCAGTATAATAAAGGAGAAAGGAAAAATAACAAATGAAATCTCAGTTCATGAAATACAGTTTACACAAGGGAAGATGGGGGATAAATACAAAGGATAAGACAAGAGGAATGTAAAAAGATTTCCATGTATTTCATATAGCTGGCTAGTTATTCGCTTTTTTGCTTTTCACCTTTTCTCTCCCATTAAAATGGTGAGGAAATCCATGTTTTAAATTCAGATGAGTCTCTGAAATAATTCCAAGGCAGCCAAGCTCTCATGTATTTGTATGAGCTTGCCCTTAGCCAATTGTCTGAGATTACCAGCTCCTCCATGTGGATCAGGTTATCCAAAGATTCTACCCATTCTACCCTTGATGGGATGGTGGTTGATTTCCAGTGTCTGGGGATGACCTGTCTTGTCGTTACCAAAAATAATCTAAAAACCCCTTTTTTAATGTTGGATACAGACATAGGCAAAATTGACAGCAAAGCCGCTTCAGGGATATTTAGTAAATTAGTACCAAATAACAAAACAACTATATAAGTAAATAACTAAATAAGTGATCAAATATTACAATCCGGACTCTGGAGATTTGGGAGCAGAACCACCAAATGTGAGTCATGTTACCAATGGCAGATTCACATCTCCAACATTTATTTAAGGTGTTTGGAAACATGCGGTGAATCCGATCTGGAGTCCTGTACCACCAGGAAATGATCTTGTAATTTGTTTCCTGGATGTGACATGAAATGGAAAGCTTGTGAGTGAGAATAAAACCCTTTTCCACTCCGAAGAAGAAAATTAAATGTCTAGCTCCTGTTCCCAAACAAGCTGAATTGGAGTTGTGGAAACTAGGAATTCTTCCCTGTTCAGAAGTCCGAATAGCAAAGAGATACAATGAGCAGGACTCAAAAGGAAATTTTATTAGATTTGTCATTTCCCATATGAGGACTGTGCAATTCTACATAAAAAAGGTTTAGTTTGCCAGCTCTTTTTCCTACTGGAAATTCTGTTTTAAAAGAGGAGGGGGGGTGTCCCCTTCCTTGAGAGGTCTATGAATCTTAATGCTTTCTACGACATTTATATTCAGTAAAAATAGAAGCCATGTTGTCAGTGTAAATTAGAAAATGTTCTGGATTTAAATGGCAATCATAGTCATTAGCTTTTATAGACATCAAAACTAGATAGTTAGGTCAGAATGTAAGGCTTGGATTACACCGGCCGTAAAATTTATGTTGTTAAACCAGCCTACAAAAACTTCAAAATCTGTGCATTTTGTTGCTGATTTTGTTGCGGACTTAGGGTCTTGTCTAAGCATGGGGTGTACATACCTACAGAATTGTAAGCAAATGTTTCTGAGATTAACTCCAAAACCGTGGCCCCAGAACTACAAAGTCTTCTCTGCACATGAAGCTTCTTTCCAAAGAACACATTATAACAATGTTCTAATTTCTTGTGGGTTTTGAAGCATGAAGGGGCTATAGTCCTGAAGAATTTGTGCACATGAAGCTTTAAAACATGTTATTTTTCAAACCTTGACAAGAAGTCTATAAATCCTTGTGGTATCCATCCTTGAACACAGGATCTAACATCTGTTACTAGTTTCTTTGACAGGTTTCTGTGAAGAAGTTCCTTTTACCACTTTCACAGATATTTTAGGATAACAAGTTAACAGCAGGGGAGCTTCCTGGTTTTCTTTGTCAGACCAGGGTATACAATGAAGTAATCCATTTGTTATGCTTAAAAACATTATGTTATTTGCCAAAATTCCTGAAAAGTATTTTCAGGGCTTAGAGGTACAAAAAACATGGAAGCAAAGAAACAACCTTTGTAATATGGGGTTTGATCTTGTTTCTTTTGTGTTGTTGTACTATATGGGTGGTATTCTACATTAAAGTGCTCATAGTACTGAATGTGTCACCATTTGTGTTGGAATGGAAGATAAATTATATACAGTTTAATAACTAGAGATAGAGTAGGCAAAAGGGTTTGATGATCCAGGTAAAGGCATATCGAAGAGAGAAAAAACATGCAGCTGCCATTGGCCCAACACCCCATTTACTCTTGTAAGATTCCCCTGATCAGAGGAACAGTATTGCTGGCGAGAAAATGTTGGGGAATCATAGCATTAAAAAAAGGCAATGTAGGGGGAGGGGCAGGGTCCAACTGGCCTACCAGACCACTATACCTAAAAAATGGGCTTCCAACTTTTAATAAAAGTGACCCCCATAGCGCTGCATCCTACATGTCACTGTGAAATGCAGTCACTGAGGCACAGAGGGTTCGGATCCTGAAACAACAGGCATCCTAAAATCTGTAGGATGAAGCAGAAGAATTGGAGAATACAGAACCAATGTGGAGAAGTAGGTGGAGCAGTGTAGCGTGAAGTAAGGGACAATTAAAGGAGCTGGCTGGGCTGTGGAGAAGCAGACCAGCAATTGTGTACCCACAGGCTGCAGGAAGGCATGAGGAGCGGAGAGACTGGATATTGGGACATAGGTGGGGTCATCTGCCTTTGATTTGTTGAAGTTCACCACCAGAATTACCTAAAGATGGAGAATGAGTGTGGGGTATGCCCTTTCTTGAAAGGAATTTCCCAACTTTTCTTTGTTTCTCTTGTATCCTCAATATTGCTTTCTGGCAAATATTCAAGTTATGCTGGATTTATATGTTTATTAAAAGCAAAGGCACACAAAGAGGAATTAAAATTCCCCTGAAAATTAAAGAATTAATACAGCAAGAATGGGTAACAGTATTTACCTGCCCAGGTCACAGAAGCTAATGCATCAGGATGCAGCTAACCCACTTAATAAAGATGGAGGCAACAAAGATGAATACTGATGAGACAACCAGTCACAACCTACCAATTCATGGACATGGAGGTGGATTCACATGTTGCAGCAAAAAATGCAACACAATCACAACATGTGAACACAGCCTAAGTCTATTAAACAAAGATTTTACTAAATAGCTTAATTTTGTATCCCTCTAAATTGCAGACTTTAATTCAATAGTTGTAAGTTTAATTTGGAGAAAGAAAAAGCTAATTTATAAGAAAAAGTAAACAATTAACAGTTTTTACATTAATAATTATTCTAAAAATAAATTTATGTCGTAAAAATAACCAATAAAAAATACATATCTGGTACCAATGTAATGACCCATTGCACAAAGATAATATAGAATTACTACAGCATTCTGAATAACATGAATAAAAATAATGTGGGATTTCTATTGTTTTTCCTATTCCAGCTCAAAAATGTAAAGAAAGCCAGTAACCGATTTATATGTAATCCAAACTGAGGCAAATAAAAACTGCAAATCATCTCACTAAAAAGAAGCCCTTAATCTGCTTGTAAAAATCATCATTTGAAAAGAAAAAAAAAAGGAACAGCTCTTGGAATAGTAGAAAAAATATTAAGTAAAACGAATAAGAACAACATTATCATGTATACTGTCTACTATATGCAGGAAGAAATAAAATTACCCTATTTTTCAGACTATAAGATTCATCAGACAATAAGATGCACCCCAAGTTTAGAGGAGGAAAATAGGTAAAAAAAAATTTAAACCCGTCGTCAGGATCTGGCATGTTAGGGTTCATAAGTGTGTCTTACAGTCCGAATGTAGCTTACCAGGGGGTGGGGGGCCGCGGTGGGGCGGAGTTACATGAGGCAGGAGTAAGGTCACATTAATATAATTTGACAGCCAGAGTGGAGTGATGCTGCGAGTCCTGGGCTAGGAGGAGGGGGTGTCCCAGTGATGCAAGACAGGAGAGGAGTGCCTGTTGCGCACATTGATCTCCCGGCAGCCTTTAGTAAAATGGCACGGGAGGTGGCACATGCATAGATTGAGATCTCGGCTAATCATTGAGCCGACATCTAAATCTGCACATGCACAGACCCCAGCACCATTTTCCTGGACACCACCCCACTCTGCTCCTGCTTTACACTGCCGGGACACCCCTTCCTCCTAACCAGGGCCCGCAGCATTGCCCCACTGCTGCTGTCAAATGACAGTTGTCTGAAACCAACTGTTTTAAATAGGCCTAATTCACACATCTAAGTTTTATGGTCCAGATATGGACCACAATGTACAGAATGGCCGTGAGTCTCCTGGCACAAACTCGACAGCATTATAATGTAGACACAAAGTGGGAGTGGTAAAAGACTTGACATACCCAGTATTAATCAGAGCAGACTTTCCTTTGCTTTGGGGCATGTGGGGGGAAAGCAGTGATGCTGGGTAATTTGGATGGCAGTAGGGTTCCATTTACAGAAACCTTGTAGCAGGCTGAGGTGGGCGGGTTTCCATTTTTTAGGTTTATCGGTAACAGGGACAAGGTAGCATTCCTTGAAGCCAATGTTGGAACTTAGGTAAAAAAAAGACTTGGGTAAAAGTAAGGGTGCGCAATGTTGTTCCCGTAGAGTCAGGTCCCAGTAATTATGTTATGTAGTTGACTGGGCATAATGGTCAGTTACATCAAGGGGCCAGAGTCAAGGGCCAGGAAAAAGAATGCATCTTCGGGGCATGAAGTGCTGGATCCCAGGGGAAATTGTTGGTTGACCTGTATGAACCAGTTTAAACTTAAGGATTGTATGCAGGTGTTGGTACCTAGGATGGAGAGTAAGTTCCTCGGCAAGTGGCAAGATCCCTATGAGGTCATGGAAAGGGTTGGAGAGGGCCACTATAAAGTTTACTGACCAGTGAATGTGTATGCCCTCTAAAAAGACCACGGTATGTTGGTGGAAGGTGCCCAGTTCCCAGCTTTGGGCAAAGAGGGAGGATATGTTCACAGGCAGCAAGATGGAGTATGCTACAGAAAGGTCCAGAACGTAGTGGATTTGTCACCGAGGTACCTGGCCTCGGTGATATGACACCTGAAAAGGGCTCCAGCACTGATAGGGTGCTGAGCTGATTTGGTTTAGTGGAGTAGTACAGGTTCTGCTGTCAGGAATGATTGGTAAGTGATGGGTGGGAACACTCCAATCCTGGAGGTATAGCTGGAGTTCAAAGTGCAGCAGAGCTGTTCATATGTGCCTGGTTGTGGAGGTGTGAGCACCTCTGAACCTTAGCTCTGATTGAAGGACCTGTAGGATACCGGCCTGCCTAGCCAGTGCCTAATAGGGCTTACAAAACCTGGACGTCAGGTGTACGCGTTGACAAAGGGTTCCGAAACGCATTTTGGGGCAGCCGCGAGGCAGTTTGGCGCATACACTTATCCCCTCCACTTTGTCACCGCTTCCAGGTCTCTGTTTGATATAGGTAAGCCTTAATTTATATGGGTACATATGTGGACCAGTGTTAGCAGTAACAATTCCTTCTACAAGCGATTTACCCTATAATGTTATTACCTATAAAAGGAAAGGAGGAAGCAGTAGATCAAGGTGATTTGTATATCAAAAGAAGTTTATTGGATCAAAGGTTAAAATATGTTATAGTATAAATATTTTCATATACATGGATACAGGATATATGCTTAGTACAAAAGGTTTATAAGAGACCAATGAGCCAGACTACTATGTTATTGCTCCTCACAGTCCAGAGTCTAAGGTAGAAAGGTTTAAGTAGTATAGAGGAGTTTGGGAGTCTTCCTTATAGTTTATATATTGGGTCTGATTATAATAGGACCATAGGTAATGTTCAAAGGGTAGCTCCAAGAGTGCAATTAGAAAAATATATTACCTGTAGACATTGGGATGTGGTCTTAGATGGCTCACTTATTACCTCGACGAGCGTTTCACCGCTGCTGCAGTTTCGTCAGGAGGTATTGAATGCACTGGAGTGTCAGGGTTTTATATGTGTGGTTCTATTGTGATAGGCTTGATATGAGCGGCGCATATCCGCCATGTTGCTGAGTCATCCAGGGGGGCCGCGCACCCTGCCCGCGTTGCCATCTCCACATGATTCGGTCATGTGACTGGAGTCCTAGCCATGGCGACGCGCCGCAGTTATGGAGCACTCCTCCCCGGGGACGCTGCAGCGCATGCACGGTATGCGCTCCATCAGGCCTATAGTACGAGTGATGTTTGAAAGTTTTCCTCTTTATCAGATAGATATGTTTATTCTTATTGTCTTGGAGTGTTATGGGCTACTAGTGGGAGCATATAAAATAATAATTTATCTTTGAGATTACTGATATATATATATATTGGTTGATTGCATATGTGTCTAGAAAGACGTATATCAATATGTGTGTGTGCTATTACTTAGCATAGAGAAGTATTTCTCAAATTTAAGGAAACAGATATTCTAAATATGGGGATATTTTAAAATGTAGTTTTGTTATATATATACATTTACATTTACAGAGGTCGGTTCCTCTGAAAGGGGGTAAGTGTCTCCTAATGAGAATACAGATTATAAATATCTGACCACTGTAGATGTGTGTATAAGTCAGGCAGCATATCCAATAATGGTAAGTTATTAGAGAGTAGCAGGTCTTTGATATTGCCATAAGGTTGCATCTATAAATAACACCCCAAGGATCGTTCTCAAGTATTTATCCTCTATAATTTCAGTCTCTCACATATAGTCCAGATGGAGGGCGGCCGCATGGCCAAAGGCCACACATCCCCACCGGAAGAAAGGGCTTCATCAGGATGGATCGCCTCTCTTGTATGTTATCCTCTGATTATTCTTTAGTTGAGGAGTTGATCCTGTATATATTAATCTTTCCTTGTATTTTCTTTCCGTAGGTATGGTGTAACAATAGTTCCGAAGTTCGCATCGCCATCTCTCTCCACTCTCCAGTCCTCAGAAAAAAACACACAGCAAAATATGGGTAAATAGAGTATACTATTTTATCTAAAAGGATGTAAACTGAACCTATATTTCCCTGACTTTCCAGGGAGTATCGAAAGCATAGATAAAATACTTAACATAAATATTAGTTGTTTAAAATTCGCGCATTCACAGAAAGGGTTTGAAACTTGTATGTTCATTTAGGCCATTAGGGGTTATTGTGTTCAGGGTCACTATCCATTTTGTTTCTTTTTTTAAAAGTTCTTTTTTATAATTTCCTCCCCTGATGCCCAGGTGTACTCGGTTAATTCCTCGTATTTTGAGCAGTTTTGGGTTACTGTTGTGACATTTTTTAAAATGTTTGGGAATAGTTTTAAGAATCCCTAGGTCTGTTGCTTCTGCAGCATTTTTAATGTCTCTAATGTGCTCCAGTGTTCTAACTCTCAGTTCTCGAGTTGTCATCCCTATGTAAATCAGTTTGCATGGGCAATATGCGTAGTAGATCACATTATCTGTTTTACAATTGATATGGTGTGTCTTATAGTAAAGGATTTGCTGCTATCACTGTTAGAAAATGCAAATGATCTTTCTATGTATTCGCATGCCATACATCCTCCACATTGAAAGGATCCCCATATTGGACCTGCTCTATCAGAAAACAAGCTTTTCTTTGGTGCTGTATAGTGACTTTTTGTAATTATGTCTTTAAGATCTTTGGATCTTCTCCAGGTGACAGATGGATGTTTTGGGAGATGTTTTGCCAGGTCTTCATCTGTTAATAATATTGACCAATGTTTGTCTAGTATCTGTCAAATGTCTTGCCATCTGGAGTTAAATGTGGTAATAAATCGAATAGACTGTTTTTCTCGACTAGTGGTTTGTTGTGAATATGTTAGTAGTTGATTTCTAGGAGTGAATTTTGCCCTTCTGTAGCCAGCCCTGATTGTTTTATGATTATAGCCTCTATTTTGTAAATTATTTTTCAGAAAATTAGCTTGATTTTCAAATTTATCATTGTCTGAACATAGACGTTTCACACGTAGGAACTGTCCTATTGGTAGTGCTCTTTTTATCTGGGGAGGATGAGAGGAAAAAGCATGAAGAAGTATGTTAGTGGTTGTTTCTTTTCGATAGACGTCTGTGGAAATGAATCCCTCCGAAGTAACCTCAATGTGTAGGTCGAGGAAGTCTACACTGGTCTTACTGTAGTGCCATGTAAGCTTGATATTTAGCTCGTTAGTATTGTGCTTTTCTATGAAAGTAAGTAGGTCCGATTCGGGGCCTTGCCAGATGAATAGAATATCATCTATATATCTCGACCATGAGACCACAGCGTCCATCTCATCCATATTTTGGATGGTTTTGCTCTCCCACAGCCCCAGGAAAAGATTAGCGAACGAGGGCGCACAAGTCGGCCCCATAGCGGTACCCCGGAGCTGTAGGAAAAATCTGTCTTTTAATGTAAAAAAGTTATGTGTTAGAGCAAAATATAGAAGATCGATAATGAAGTTTATTAGTTCTCCATCCAAATTTGACATGTCCAAGAAGTGTCGGGACACCATGATCCCAAGGTCGTGACATATAGACGTGTAAAGCGATTCGACGTCACATGTGACTAGAAACTTGTCTTCTTCAAGTTGTATGTCTGCAAGGCATCGCAACATTTCTGTTGTATCTTTAATGAAAGATGGTAGTGTTTCGACGCATTTTTGTAAATTGAAATCTATAAATTTACATGTGCCCTCACATAGCCCTCCCATTCCTGATACAATGGGGCACCCCGGAGGGTTCTGCTTGTTTTTGCGGATTTTGCGTTTTAAATAGAACGTCGGAACAATTGGAAAGTCGGGTATGAGGTCTTTTAGCATGTCATTGGAAATGATTCCTTGTTGATGACCTGTTAGGAGAATGGAGTCTAGTTCCAATTTGTATTTTTGCATAGGATTTGACTCTAGTTTTCTATAGAAGTTTGATTGATTGAGTTGTCTAAAAACTTCTCTCTCGTACATATCTGCAGGCCATAGTACAACATTTCCCCCCTTGTCTGCAGGTTTAATAACCAGATGTTTCATGTTTTTTAATTCTTTAATTGCTTTATTTTGTTGAGATGTTAGATTATATAGAGAAATATTCTCTGGTATTTTGGAGATTTCTTTTCTCATAAGTTTTACAAATATGTCTACGTTGGGGCATAGTCCTATAGGGGGGAAATGTTGTGAACGGCCATGCAGATGTGTCGGGAGGTGCTGCTCTCCTGTATCTGTTTGTTCCATTAGTAGTTCCTCCAGATCTGCCAATGCTGTTTGTTCTGTGTCAGTAGGAAATATATTTCACGATTGATTGGCAAAATATTTTTTGTAATTTAGTTTTCTGGCAAATAGTTCTACATCTTTAATCATAGTGAAAGAGTCGAAACGTGCCGCCGGTGCAAAAGTTAAACCCTTTTCCAACACCTGAATTTGTGCTTTAGTGAGGTGTGTATCTGAGAGATTAATTACCTTTAGATTCTGTACTGTTTTTTGTCTTTTTTGTAGAAGTTGCATGTCCTGATTGATTGACGAGGGGTAGCGTTTTTTTGGGCCTGGTAGTCTGGGTAATTAGCTTATATCCTGTATCCATGTACTGTATATGAAAATATTTATACTATAACATATTTTAACCTTTGATCAACTAAACTTCTTTTGATATACAAATCACCTTGATTTACTGCTCCCTCCTTTCCTCTTATAGGTAATAATGTTTTAGCTGGAGGGGATCCCCCTCACTATCTTGAGGCTTTTCCTTAGTATAGATTTACCCTATAATGACTGGCCAGTATGTGGGTATATATAGCCTTGCACATACTGAAGTTGTTCAGTACTATCCTTAAGAGTGACATACTATACTAAGATCAATTTATACTTGTTCATTCTTATATTTATTATATCCATTGATCCCTGGATGTGTAGGGGGATACACATTTATATAAATTATACTCTTTAACTTACTGTTTCTATTATGTATCCTCACTGTTGCGCACCTCTATGTATAGCCAATTGCATTGTGCTCTGTTCACTTCCATGCCCTGTGATTGATTATTGATACTAATAAAGATTAATGTAGTTTTACAATATGGCCTCTAGATAGGCCTTTTTCGGTTTCTTTTGGTAATGTTTATGGTGATTGGTCATGATATTTAGTCCTAATATATGGTAGGATCCTAGTATCGTACTATTGTGATTGATATATGAGATATATATTGCTCTCCCTACTATTGTTCCTATGAATTTCATCTAAAAAAATATTTCAGTGTATTTACATGTATGGTAAACCTGTTTATAGTTATCAACACAATTTGGTGTGCCATTTATGTCTTTATTAGTGATGGGCGAGCACTAAAATGCTCGGGTGCTCGATGCTCGGGTCGAGCAAATTTGAATGCTCGGGTGCTCGACCCAGGCAACCAGCCCAACGTAAGTCTATGGGAAACTCGAGCATTTTTCAGGCGGCTCCCTCCAGAGGTCTGCAGAGGGCCTAAAAATTGCCCAAATCGATGGGAACAGTGCTCAAATTACATGGGAACAGCATGGGGAAGACCCCTGGTAGCATTTCTGACTCCCAGGTCACTGCTGTCAACAACTTTGTCAGAGGTATTACAACACTTTTACGCACTCACAATAAAACATACAAAAACAAAACCAAAATGGATTTTCCTGGGAAATATGTTAAGGAACATCCTTTCCAGGGTAATGATTTGTATATAAGGCAAAATAAATAACCAAAAACAAAAATACTCCTCCACACCTTGGGCTATGTTCACACGTAGCGTTTTTGATGCATTTTTGCACTTTTGCATTGCTTTCAACAGTAACAAATGCATTCACCGGGATATGTCATTTTAACATTTTACAACCTTATCTGGCCATGTGGTGTGTGAGACATGATCAGACACATCCTGTTTCATTTATGAAGGAGGGACTGTAAAAGTCACAAAGCCTATTTTTATAGGGCCATCAGGCGACCTTTACTCTTCTTAAAGGACCAGCAGTCGGTCCTCACTATTGTTAAAGAACCATCAGCCGGCTATGCTTTATTGATCCCATTACTAAAGAGTGGGTCTCCTATACTGTTATTGCATATGCAGTGAGTGGCAGGGCTGTCCAAAATTTGGATGCACCCCAATACCCCTTTGAAGAGGCTTAGAGGAGGGCCTCCTGAAAACAATGTTCCCACTATTAAGAAGCGGGTCTCCCATACTGTTTGCCTATGCAGTGAATGCTAGGGCTGCCAAAAATTTGGACCTACTCCAATGCCACTTGGAAGAGACGTAGAGGAGGGCCTCCTGAAAAAAAATGTTCCCATTATTAGGAAGTGGGTCTCCCATTGTTTTGCCTATTCAGTGAATGCAAGTGTTGCCAAAAATTTGGAGGCACTCCAATGCCCCTTGAAGAGACGTGAAGGTCAGAGGGCCTCCTGAAAACAATGTTCCCATTATTAGGAAGTGGGTCTCCCATTGTGTTTGACTATGCAGTGAATGCAAGGGTTGCCAAAAATTTGGAGGCACTCCAATGCCCCTTGGAAGAGACGTGGAGGTCAAAGGGCCTCCTGAAAACAATGTTCCTATTATTAGGAAGTGGGTCTCCTATAGTGTTGACCTATGCAGTGAATGCAAGGACTGAAAAAAAAATTGGGAGGCACTCAAATGCCCCTTGGAAGAGACGTAGAGGGCCTCATGAAAAAATGTCCCCATTATTAGGAAGTGGGTCTCCCATAGTGTTGACCTATGCAGTGAATGCAAGGGCTGCCAAAAATTGGGAGGCACTCCAATGCACCTTGGAAAAGTCGTGGAGGAGGGCCTCATAAAAAAATATTCCCATTAGAAAGGAGCGGGTCTCCTATACTTGTAATGCCCATGCACTAAGTGTATGGGCTGACAAACCTTTTCCCCCTGGGGGCTATACATTAACATACAGTATAAAAAATTTTTTTTATGGGCATCATAAGTACACTTTAAAAAAATTATGTGGGTGTTGCATCACGGACCACGGTTACCCTGGTGATATGGTGGTGAAGGATGAAAAAGAAAAGACACTGGATTTGAGTTTATGTTACGCTGCTATCATTCGGTGGTGTTGAGAAGTCTTGCCCAATCCAGCCCTTGTTCATTTTTATAAGAGTCAGCCTGTCAGCATTTTCATTTGACAGGCGTATGCGCTTATCAGTTATACTTCCACCAGCACTAAAACCTGCTCTGATAAAACGCTAGCGGCAGGGCAGGCCGGGACCTCCAAGGCGTGGAGAGCCAGTTCATTCCACTTGTCCAGCTTGGATACCCAATAATTATAAGGCACAGAGGAATCACGGAGGATGTTGGTACGGTCGGCAAGGTACTCCCTCAGCATCTTCCCAAACTTTGCACTCCTTGTGAGAGTACCACACGCCTAAGGGCCTGTGCGAAGAGAGGGTCTGAGAAAACTCTCCCAGAACTTTGACAGTGTTCCCCTGCCTCTGCTGGATTGGAGTTGTATCTCTCTCTGCTGTACTCCTTAGTTGTCCAATGAACTGTGACCTCTGCCTCCAACATTTTCAGATGGGAAAACGCAACAAGGGCCTTCTGGTACTGCCCCATTTTTGTAGACCTGTCCACCTCAGGGATAAGAGATATAAAGTTCTCCTTGTAGAGTGGGTCTAGAAGTGTCACCAACCAGTAATGACTGTCACCGAAAATTTTGAGAATGCGAGGATCACGGGGAAGGCAGAGTAACATAAACTCAGCCATGCGTGCCAGACTGCTAACAGGCAAGACTTCCGTGTCCTCACCAAGAGGACGACTGACCACACTCTCCTCCTCCTTATACTCAGGCCATCTACGCTGAACAGATGGTATGACAGTTGTGCAGGTAGTACCATCTATAGCGCATGAAACTAGCTCCTGTTCTTCCTCTTCCTCCTCCTCTTCTTCATTGTCACCCAATCCATGTTGGGATGAGATGAGGCTGGGCAGTGTGTAATCACCCTGTATGGTTCCTTGCTCCATCTCATCGTGCTCCGCCTGCAATGCATCCTCTATGATTGTGAGCAGAGAGCGTTTCAGAAGACAGAGAAGCGGGATGGTGACACTAATTATGGCATCATCGCCGCTCACCATCTTGGTGGAGTTCTCAAAGTTTTGGAGGATGGTACAGATGTCTGATATCCATGTCCACTCCTGAGGTCTTATGTGTGAAGTATGAACTGAATACCGACGGCCTTGTTGATGCTGATAGTCAACAACTGCCATCTTCTGCTCATAAATCCTTCACAAACTCTGCAGTGTAGCGTTCCAATGCGTGGGGACATCACACACCAGTCGGTAAGTCGGAAGCTGCACGACAAGGGCGGCGGAAGCTATAGCTGACTTTCTAAAATGGGCATACAGGTGACATATTTTGACAAGCAGATCCGGCAGCTCCGGGTAGCTTCTGAGAAACCGCTGAACCATGAGGTTAAGCACATGGGCCAGGCATGGTACATGTGTGACCTCGCCTCAGAGCCGCCACCAGGTTGTCACACACGACCATGCCTGGCTGTAGGTTCAGCGGTGTCAGACACAGATCTGCCTGCTCTTTTAGAGCTGTCCACAACTCTTCAGCATTGTGTGGTTTGTCACCTAAGCATATTAGCTTCAGCACAACCTGTTGCAGCTTGGCCGAGGCAGTGCTGCAGTGCTTCCAGCTTGTGACTGATGTGGTCATTTCGGAGATAGAGGCTGAAGAGGAGGAGGAGGCTGAGGAGGATGAGGTGCAGGAGCTGTAGACTGTGAGGGCAGCCCTGATTGACCTAGGGCCCGCAATCCTCGGCGTCAGGAGGATGTGTTCCATCCCAAGTTCCGACTCGGTCCCGGCTTCCACTATGTTAACCCAGTGTGCCATCAGCGAGATTTACCATCCCTGCCCACAAGAACTTGTCCACGTGTCCGTGGTTAGGTGGACTTTCCCAGTAACTGCATTGTTGAGGGCACGGCTAATGTTGTGGGACATGTGCTTGTGTAATGCGGGGATGGCACACCGGGAGAAATAGTGGTGGCTGGGGACCGAGTACCGAGCGATGGCAGCCGCCATCAGGTTGCGTAAAGCTTCCATCTCCACGAACTTAAAAGGCAACTGCGCAAGCAGTCGCAAAATGTTGGAATTTAGTAGTGTGGCCTGTGGGGCGTTGGCTGCGTATTTTGTACTGGCAACTTCCGTCGTGTTGATGTTACGGGGAACTGTTGACCGCCACCACACTGCTTCTTCCTGCCTGTTGGGGGGCTCTGCCTCCCTCCCCCTGTGTGCTGCTGTCTTCACTCTGCATGTCCTCCTGCCAGGTTGGGTCAGTTACTATATCATCCATCACCTCGTCTTTCACTTCCGCACCCTGTTCCTCCTCCTGAATTTCTGGTAATTGTGTCTCATCATCGTCCACCTCTTGTGACACTTTACCACCTTCGACTTCGTATGACCGTGGCTGCTCAAATATTTGGGCATCGCTACATGCGATCTCCTGTTGCCTCGCTTCAAGTGGACCGGGCGAGAGGCCTGAATCTATAAATGGAAAAGCTCTTCAGAGTGTCCAAGTATGGGATCAGTTGTCTCTGGGCACTCGGCATGGTGGGAGGAAGGAGGATCAGGGTGAAGAATATGCGGTCCAGACTCATAGCTACTGACACTTGACCGTGTGGAAGACAGGGTGGTGGTGGTGGTGGCTAAGTGACTGGAAGCATTATCTGCTATGCAACAAATAACCTTTTCACACTGCTCTGTGTTTAATAGTGGTGTTCTGAGGTCCCCTATTAATTGGGACAGAAGGTCGGGCGAGAAGATGTGGGTGTTTGTTGTGGCACAATTTCAACTTGCCCAAGGCCTCACCATCACGTCCAGTTGCCCGTCCCTTGCCACGTGCCTTGCCCATTTTAAATGGAGGACAATATCTTCCACGCTCACTACAAAAGGCTGAATTTGGAGCGAACTTATATTTGATCTTTGTGACGGACAAACCACAGTTTTAAATAGCTGGCCTTTAGCTAACTATTTTTAACAGCAAACTGGTGTCAATAACTTCACTGACACACTGAAACAAAATTTCAATGGAGGCCAGAAATGGCAGAATTTTCAGCGCAATTATATGTGATCCGTGTGACGGACAGTCCACAGTTTTAAATAGCTGGATTTTTAGCACTGTTATATGGAAAGGACCTGGCTGTATTCTGCAGTGCCAACAAGCAAATGGTGCAGAAAAGCGGTGTTCTCTGGATTGCTTTTTAAGCAAATAATCAGGATTAAGATAAAAAAAAAAATATTCCTGGCCCCTCATACCTGGGCCTATTTCTACAAATATCTGTAAAAGCACCAGCAGACAGAACTGGAATGGACCCTCTTTCTATATGCACTGCAGTCTGCTATATACCCTGCCTGCCTACCTAGCACTGATATCTCTGCAGCTGGATTAGTCCTCAGAAGGACTATTAGTTGAGATGGATATGTGTCTCTAATTTAGTCTGGTATACCTACTCTAACTAGAAACAAGGAAATCTCTCCCTAGCTCAGCAGCACCTCTTCCTACTCTGTCTGATTCCAGAGTGACTGTGACAAGCATGGCGGCACCAGGTCTGATATAGACCTGATGACACTGTGCACTCTAAAGAGCGCCAAACATGCAGGGAGGAGACCCGAGCTCCCGCCGAGCAACCCCGGAAATACTCGGCGAGCACCAAGCAGTAGCGAGCATGCTCGCTCATCACTAGTCTTTATGTTTCATAAGTCCAAATAAAATTTGCAAATTTAAAAATATAAATGAAAGGAATCTGCAAGATGTGTTTTTTCAAAATAAGTGGACTGTACAGGTTAGTCGCATTAATCTTTACAAAAAGTTCATTAAAAGCATTATGTTTGTTCTTTTATGTCCCATAGTAACAGCTATGATGCTCTGCAGATAGTGTAGGTTTATACCACATTTGCTCATGATATTAGAAGGAGTCTCCTAAAAGTATGCCTAATACACATTCAGCTACATGCTTATGCGGCTGAAATCTGCAAATTGTAGTCAACTGTGGTTTTTAGTATTGTATATGAGAGTAATGCCTGGTTCAGATAAGTGTATGAAAATGTTTCCGTATTTCTTCTGTATGTTTGTTTTTGATGTCCATTGGTTTTCATTTCATACGTTAACAATTAAAAAAATAATATAAGCGTAAAATACAGTTTCCTATGTAACTATTGAAATAGTTCTGTTAAAAACAGATGGTGCAGTATTTATTTTTCTTGCTGATGTAGCGCCATCATATTCCACAGCGCTTTAAAGACATTATCATAACTCTCCCCTTTTGGCGCTCACAATCTAAATTCCCTAAAGGTATGTATTTGTAGTGTGGAAAGAAACAGAAGAGCCCAGAGCAATCCACGTGAGAACACACTGACTAGTGATGGGTGAGCGTGCTTGGCACTGCTCGATACTCAATCCATCATCGGGGTGCTCAATCGACTATCGAGCAGTGCCGAGTATCGCGTGCTGCTCGAGTGCTCGGATCCCCGTAAGAAGCTCATTTGAATAATTGTGGAATATTCGTTTCATATTCACTTCTTTCCATTATGCTCACTTCTCGAGTCCAGCACTTCTGAGTGTCAACGAGCTCGATTCGAGTACTGAGCACTCAAGCATTTAAGTGCTCGATCAACACTAAGGCTGCGTGCCCACGATGCGTTTTTCATGCGTTTCCGCAGCGGAAATGCATAAAAAACGGTTGGTAATCCACACCCCATGGTCGCCAATGGCATTCCGCAATGTCAATGCACTTGCTGCGGATTTTTCCGCAGCGTTTCTGCAGCGCTCATAAATCCGCAGCATGTTCATTAATTTTGCGGAAGCGCCGCCATTGACTTGCATTGAGACGCATAGAAACCGCGACTGTACATTTGTACACGCGGATAATATGCAATTCAATGTGTGGATGGTACCCAGGTCTGGAGGAGAGAAGACTCTCCTCCAGACCTGGGTACCATTGTACCTGTAAAAAAAAGAATAAAATAACAAATAAAGTTTATATTCACCTTTCCGACGGCTCTCTCTGCATGCCGGTAGCGCTGAAGGACCTTCGGTGACGTCACAGTCATGTGACCGCAGGCCATTCACCGCTGTTTCTCGCGATATGCCGGCAGCCAGGAACCAGACAGGAACGAGCGCTGCAGCCACGCCGGGGCATCGGGGGTGAGTATAGCTTTATTTTAAGCATTGTTTTATGGTCACACTATATAAATCCATGCTGTTTGCATGGATATATATAGTGTGACCTAGTTGTCAAGCACTTTCCAAGTGATGCTAATCTCCTGGAAAGCGCATGTCAATCTGCATGCGTTAACGCATGTGGGTACGCATGTGAATCCGCATGTATTCCGCATGTATTCTGCAGGAAAAACTCATGCACAATCTGCATGCGTTTTTTCTGCCAGGGAGATGCTGAAATGCTGCAGAAATTTTCTGCTTCATTTCTGCATCGTGGGCACATAGCCTAATACTGACTCCTTTCTTTTGTTGAGATTTGAACCCAAGCGCTACAAATCACTGAACCATGGTACTGGTCTCGGCAATCTTTTTCAGTCCCACAAAAAATAAATGGAGTGGATTCTGTATGGCATTCATTTTTTATGCACCCATTGAGTTCAATGGATGAGTCTGACCCAGAAACAGATTAGAATAACGCATGCTGCTATTTTTTACAAATAGACTGATATTCATCTGCACTACCCTATTCACTTTTTAATAACCTTTGGGATTGCGCACACCAGTGATTTTCCACACAATCCAAAGGGTCATGTGAAAAAAATCACAGCAGACAGCTCTTGCACCCATCCGCTATGCGGACAAGCTAGCAGGACTGCATACAGGTCAGATTTGCAGATGTGACTGGGCAAAGTTTTGGTACCACTGTATAACTCCGGTTTAGAAACATCTTGGAGAACAATCCAGCACTGCTGCTTCCTTAGCCCACAGATAAGATAAAAGAATTGTGTCATTTCTATGTTGCCAAGGTTCACTAGTTCACAACTTAGGGAGGTTGCAGCAATGCCTTTGAGCTTTGACCTTCATGGTTAAATCTAATTTAGTGCAAACACTTTCACCATGGTAGAGCAGATGACTTCAGAAAGAAAGTGTTAGCAGATCATTACATTATTACAATTACTAAAAAAGGAGAAACGTGAATGTAAAGGCGAGAACAATTAGCAAATTAGGCTGAAAGTGAAATTTTATCTACTCCACAAAAAATAATTGAACTCCAAAGGCCCATTGATGTGAAGTATCTTGACCCTCCGCTTCTTTCAGATCAAGCCATTGTAAATGTTATTTTTGAAATCCAAACTGTTTAACAATTACTGACCGTGAAAATATGATTATCTTCTTAGTATTGTTTGCTCCATGCTAAATGAATACACGTTTCTACAGAACAAGTATTTATTTCAACAGACAATTCTCTCCATATGTTTCATTCAATTAAGTCATCAGTTTTATAATGTTCCGAATTAGGCAAGAATTTCTTTATAACCTGGTGTGATTTCAATTACTAAACACTACAGTGAATATACACATGGCTCATTTTCCAACAAAATCTTCACTTCCCGCAATACCCTTTACTCATTTGGCTCGTCTTCATAAACCTCGTGAAGTTATCATCTGATGTTTGCTTCATTTTACATTCATAATGATTTCTGTTATTCCCATATGTGATATTATCCAGAATCACTTGATCCCAATGTGAAGCGATCCTTGCCATTTTGAATCAGACGTGTCTAGCAGCTTAAAGGGGAAGTAAACATCTTCTAATGTTTTACAGTTGCAAGTCATAAGATGGTATAAGTGATAGTCCATTGAGAATTAAATGTTTGGGAATAACTAAGCGAAAAGGTGACTTTTAAACCCCAAACCCTTCTCTGAGATAACCAGATATTGTACTATTGGATACATTTAAAGGGATTATGTCAGCAGGTTTTGCAGCATGATGTAGTGGCTGAGACCCTGATTCCAGTGATGACTCATTTATTGGGCTGTGTGCTGTTTCAATAACACATTCAGGAGATTATTACTACAGGACTAGTTGTCTTGTGCCATGTAGTACCCCTGCTCTTATTTATTTATTATACTTTGCTTTGCTTTTATAAGCCACCACCATAACTCATAGCTCTTAACAGACATTGTTGGCACTGTCCCCATTTGGGTTCACAATCTACATTCCCTATTAGTATGTACACCAGAGAACGCAGAGGAGACCCACGCAAACACAGGGAGAACATACAAACTCCTCTGTGATATGTTCACAAAAAACAAATTTGAATAGACTTGGATTTTTTTTATTTAATTCAGTCACCTTTAGAATACATCAGTCCAATATGTGACATTTTGACTTGTACATAAAGTCCAAATCATCTGCATTTATAAAAAGGGATTATAAATGAATAAAAAATGAATAAATGGAATTGTCAGATCCTTTTTAGTTCTTAAAGGGAAAAAAAGGAATTTTTTAAACTCTCTTAAGATGGATCAAAAAAAGTTTAGCAAACATTAACCCACATGTTCGTGCCTGCCATTGACTTTCCTTATAAAATTATATATACTTACAACTTACTTGTTTCAGTTCTATCCAAAAAAAAATATCTAGATGTAAATCTTTTAGACATATGCCAGAAAGATAAACTGTTAAGAGAAGATACGATATATATTTTTTCCTACATACTTAAGGTACTGCATAAGTGGTGTGAATACAGGCTAATAATCACTAATCTGAAATTTGGCAATTTAGTAAAGGAAACCTATGAAGAACCATAGTCCTTCACTCTTTCTATTGTCCTAGAGGTGACTTATTACAAGGATATCAATCAATGCCTAATTTATCTCTGTCTTTTAAACAGCCGACTGGTTGAACATAGAGTGGTACTAGGGTGAAAGTCCAGAGACTAAATCATTTGACCTTTCTTAGTAAAACAAACCTGTAACCTGAACACTTGCTTCTTACCATGGACAGATAAATGGGTCATAGAATAACATTTGATTTCTGAGCAGAAATAGTGCACATTCCTTCCCTGCACTCATTGCTTCTTTACACCTACTGAGATTAAAGTAGTCAAGAATTTACACAAATGTTTCTAAAATTACTGTCAGGAAACGTGTAAAGATTGTATTAAATTCACTGATTAATCGCACTCCATAGTCCGGTTACTATCCCAGTGTTACTGCTATATAAGTCATAAAGCTTCTTGTAAATTCATGCTAAACAATACTAAATCAACGTATTACATTGTCATACAAAAATTTTTTCGGTGCTTTGCATGTCGTAGTATTTACAAGAAGGAAACAGCAAGGAAACAGAGTATGTTATAGTACATGAGCACTTGCAAAGTGGAAACGGAGAACATCACATCCTGGAAGGTATATACAAATATCTTATATAATAACAATTTAAGGTACATGCAAATATGTTGTATAATAAGAATTTAAGGCATATATGTTATATAATAAAATTACATAATTAGCTCCATCATATCCTGTAGTGCAAAGAAAGAACATGAGACTACTACAGATATAGCAGTAACAGAGCATTAGGACCCATAATACTGGACCATAGGGACTGTAAAGTTTTTGGGATGGCATGGAAATAATAGCAGGTGGAGGCAGACTTAAAAATTAAAGCCAAACATAAAACTTTATCGAAAGAGTTTCGAGCACAAGCAAGCATGGCAGCTCCAAATACACACATTTTATTATGGCTCAACTGGTAAAGTGGACCCACTAAGCCCCAGGTCATGGTGAGTACACTCACCCTAAGCGTCGGTGCAGCTGGGAGGATTGTAAGGGACCATTCGTGGCGAGATTTGCTTTGAGGTCCCAAAACATCTTGTTACGGTACCCTTGAATGTGTGTGTGTTCTGGGGATTTGCTGCTTACCATTTTTCAGGCCACAAATGGTATGATGGTATGGGGACCTTGAAAATATGCAACGAGACAATAAGACCAGGTTCCATTTTTAAAAGATAAAAACGTCTTTATTGCAATACTTCAAACAGGGTTTCAATACATAATAGTGTAATTGTGGCGCCCCTGAGGGTTCGGTTGCCACAGAGGTACTGCATCTCAGATGTGAGGTGTGGTATCACACTCTCAGGTAAGGAAGGAGTACAGCCCGGGACCCTAACACCTGCATTCAACACTACACTACTCCAGACCAGCTGGAAGGGCAAGATGTGTCGCGCTTCCTGCTGAGCCCTGTCCCTGGCTGGAGTGGGGGGAACCAAAGAAGGGGGAACCATGTAGTGGGTGTGGGTGGAGGAAGTAAATCAGGGGAGCATTGAAAGGAGTGATATAAAAAGAGGGTGGAACATTCTAGAGTTGGTCGTTCTTCAATGAGAGGAAGAGTTGGGAGCAGGAGCTCTGTAGGAGCTCTGCTCAGAAGGAGGGCCTGAGGGGAGGCCGAGGACAGACTGAGGAGGAGAGGAGCAGGAAAGGCTCCAGGAACGAGTAAGGGACCCCAGGGGTACGGGAAGTGCTGGAGGTCACCCGTAAGCCCAAATCTGCCAGGTGGTGGAGGGGTCAGGTCGCACAGAGGGGACCGGTCCCTAAACTAGCAGAGCACTTCAAGTCTCAACTAGGAAACCGGAGGCTGTAGTATTTTAGGTATTGCAGCCACAATCCACATCAGTCTCACCAAGAAGGTAGCCATAGAGGACCTAGGGGACAGAGAAGACGTTGCCCGACAAGGTCCGCGGTCACTGGATTGGGACACTAGGTGTGAGGTGTAGGGAGATGGTCAGAAGGAACACACAGAAGAGGGTCCTGCTATGTACTCTGGAGGTACCTGAGGGATGGCTGAACCCCTGCCCGCGATGTGGGAGGCTGTAAGCTGGACAGTGCAACCTGTGCAACTGTGAGTAAAACCCTGAAGACTGCACCCCACCGTCTCTGTCAGTTATTGCTGCTGCGCCATCACCACCTGTAATACACCGCAACATCCATAACCATCTCAGCACAGTCCTGGAGCTAAGCTCTACCTGTGGAGAGCTAAACCAACTCTGCTGCATTTACACCAGCTCCAGAGGACCTGCTCCACAGCGGCGGCTCTATATAGCCGCATACCACAGGTGACATCACGAACTGTATATAAAAACTTTAATTCCCCTTTAAATATTCTACTGTTGATCGACCGCCCTGGGTCACGGACCGGGTCACCGCCACTGTGACATCTCCCCTAGCAACAACCGGCCCGGCACCGAGTACCCCACAGCCCAGGGGGCGCGTCATAATGACCGGAGGTCCTAGAGAGATCCAGTGAGTCACAAACTGAGACAGAGACAGAAATAAACAACACTTTCTTTATTGAAACAGGGGTAAGACTACGATTCAGTATTGAATGAATCAGTCTCAGGTTCCCCCTAGGACACTAACTCTAATAGTTACACACACTCAGCAAAAGCTGAAATCAATGTGCCAATCCCAAGGTTCCCAGGTTACGTGAGTTACACTAAAGATCTGGATCAATTTTACCTAAACACAGTGACAATCTAGTGAGGGTGTTCTATGGGAATCCCTGAAATGTCACACTGAATACAAACCTACCAAAATTAACAATAATAATACATGACACTACACCAATTGCTCTTATACCCCTAGTATCCCTGGGTATCTTAAACCTATGGCACCGTTAACCTCAGATGTGGTCTCTCACAGGTCTGTGATTCGCGGTGGCTGCAGCTAGTCCCGAAAAACTTTGGCGCCGAATAAAAATAACTTTTTCTTGTCTTGTCGGCCGATGCCGAGCACACACCGGGGACTTTAGTCCTGTAGCCTCGGGTTACAGTACGGGAAAAACTCTTCACCAGGGCTTATCAGTATCCTCTCAATGTGAATAGCACCGGACCTCGTCTCTCCTCTCGCGGTCACTCACTGTTTCCCAGGCCACCAACCACGCGCTCTATCACAGAAATGGTATCCTTTGTCTCTTTCCGAATCCTCGCCCGTTCAGCACAAAGTCTCTAGTCCACTCCGCATGGACTTCCACAAAACTCCAAAGAGTCACACAGCTTTCCCCAGCTCAGCACTTGTTCTTAAGCAGGGTCACAGCTTTCCTAGGGACAGGGGTTAACAACCCCCACAGGAAAGCTTGTGGAGAGAGTCTCACCGAAGGTCAGTCCTCACAGTTCTCCTCAGACTCAGCTTCCTGTGTCTCACACAGCAGTCTGCTTCACAACACACAGGGTATCCCGGTCTGCCCCTGCTCTCTGCTCAGCCAGGCAAAACCCACAGGGTCCTAATGCTCTCCTGCTGCTATTACAGTTCACACTCTCACAATAGCATGCACGATACTTCTTATACTTTTCTTCTGCATTAGGCAGAGGCTCATATTTATATTGAGTTTCATATGGTATAGTTATAATTCAGGAATGTCAGAGCTTCCTGCCTCTGACATTCACTTCCTCTATCCTCCACTTCAATGGTTACCCTGTATTCCTTCATGGTCGGAAAAGGACTTCTCTAAACCTCCAGGGCCAGTTTACACATTGCCTTTCTGTAGCCTATTCCTTCTCGCTGCCTAGGGGAATTATGCCTCCCTCAACTCTGTTAATTGTTACAGTTGGTACTCACTGATGGTGGAAAGGAACCTTCGCGTTACTTCTCCTTCTATCTATGCACTATGGCTGTGTAAGAGTTTAGTTACTGTAGAACTTGTTCTTGAACTTATTAACCCTTTCATTCTTCTGTTACTAACACACTACACTATCCAGCTTGCAGCCTTCTAAATAACAATACTTCTTATTCTTTCAAAGGGTATTCAACAACTGCCTAACAAACAAGAACTAGCATCCTGTGTGCCCGTGTAACTCCTCCTCACCTGGGCTGGCTTATAACTATTAATCCTATCCACAGGCTAATTAAACTGCTGCTATATATAGTATGTAAAATCATATATAAAAAGGGTTATTGCAATAAGTTAATACAATACATTTTGAGACAGGGTGTCAGGACAACTCCAACTTTAGAGGATAACATGTGCAGAGCAAGGATGAGACACCTTTAGGAATCCTGGGAACTGTAAGTTGGACACAGCGAAGTCAACAGGGCAGCAGAAACAGGTAACACAGTGTGCACAGTAGGAGAGTAGGATAATAGCAAACTAAAGTCTGGAATAACAATCTGAAGACACAGGCATGTGCCCTAATGCACCTTAAAAGACCTAGGGAGAAGCTGTCACATGACGGGCAACATACAAAACCCGACGTGGAGCACAACAGAGAGCAGCACGCCGGGGTGGAGGGAGAAGAGCCCGGATCTGGGACAGATGTGTAACACATTTACAAATTTCTCACTATAAAGTGTTAAGTAAGTGTCTGAAATTGCTGCTGCCACCTCTGCCCTAGACGTTAGATGGTGCCACACTAAGAGTTTGCCCACACTAGCGTATTAAACGCACGAGTGCAATGCGATAAAAATTGCATTGCACTCTGACCAATGTTAGTCAATGAGCTAGTGCTGATCTGCATATTTTTTCTCAGCTGGATTTGACGTGAAGAAAAAATCTCAGCATGCTGTGAGTGGATGCGTATATTGTATGAGACTCACCAATACAAGTCTATTGGTGCAAGAAGAAAAAACGAACTGCACATGGACCAGCCATACGGATTCCAATTTTTATGCATCACAAAGAAAAATGACACAGGATATTCAATCATCCTATGACAGGAAATAACCACACAAAGTTTTTTATTCAAGCCTGAACATACACATCTCCACGGAGAACAGCAGAAAATAATATGTCCAGGCCAATCAATGTTGAGATGCTCCTGGTCCTTGTACAGGAGTGTCCTGAGCTATGAGTCACTAGGGGTTTGGGGTACACAGACAAGGTGGAGGGGACGTACAGTATTTATGCCATCAGATGTAAGACACCAGCCCACGGGATGTCCAAATAGGAATTAGGACGTTTTTTATTTTCTCAAAAAAATATTGTTTCCTACCCTCATGTCTGTCTCACATATGTTAATTTGCTTGCCAGCATAACTACTTACAGTCCATTTAGGCATTGATTTTGACCACTATACCTAATACCACATCCAACATCATGCAACATATCTAACACACTGCATGCACCCCAATATGTGATAGCTTATTGTACTGCTACATTGGCAAACAACTTTCTTATGTCATTTATGTGTTTTGGCTAATCATAACTTCTGTCTATGTAATGTCGCTTGTTTCCAAATGACCAACTGCGTATTATTCTCTTCATTATTTTCAGACAGCTAATCACATTTGTTCTACAATGACATGCCAAATTTTGTAATTGAAGCCATGCACGAGCAGGCAATGTGTTTTTAACCCCTAAATAATTGTCAAAAAACGCTCATAATCTTCATAATTTGCAAAGATATACACTGACATTGCAGAAGCCACAAACCCCTCTGCATGTTTCATATGTGGCTTTTTTAAGTCCTGATCTGTTTATATTTGTATTGTACCCATTCCAGTGAATGATGAGACAAGACACTGGTGGGAGCGGCAGCAGCAAGGAAGGAGTGGAGATGGGGTCCCCAAAAAGAGACTCTATCTGTATATGGAGTGACTTAGTTTTCTCACACCCATCATGGAGCTTACACTGTAAATTTACTGTAAGCTGTTGTTTTGAATTGTGTTTTGTTTGTCTATTATTTGTACTTATCTTGCAAATGTTAAACTCCAGAACTGATATCAACTTACGGGACCAGGACTCTCCATCAGAGCCTGAGGTGCTGGACGCGCAAGAGGAGGCCCTGCAGTGGAGCCCGACCAGGAGGAACAATTTATAGGATGTGCAATCAAAAAGGACATACAGTACACTAAGAGGCCCTTATGTTTGAAAAAGATACTGAAAAAACACATGGAATATGGACTGCATACTCAAGTCAAGCAGATCGCATATAGATACGAGCTGAGAAAATAATTGCACGCGCGCATGACAGACAGTAAACCATACAAATTCCACTCGTCCAACTGTTTTTGTCTCTGACATGACCTCTTGGTATCGAGGTTGTGTGTTGACCCTTCTTGCTGCATGTTTACTGACTCTGTGGCCCTTGCCCAGAAGTCTCTGTGTAAGCTCAGATCCCTGTACAGGGGATTAAAGTGAATCTGTCACCAGATTTTTGCTAAGTTACTTGAAAGCAGCATGATGTAGGGACAGAGAACCTGATTTCAGCAATGTGTCCCTTACTTTTGTGCTTGTCGTCATTTTGATAAAATCGTTCTTTTCTCTGCTGCAGATCTTTTGCAGCTACTGCTAAGCTATTGATGGTGGCCATTATGAATAGTATTTTTCCCCTCTAAAAGGAGCCTCAGTCTCTTTCAAAGCTCTCCATTAGGACTTGAAATTAGGACTTGAAGAAGCATGGCATCCATGCTGCAGTAGACTCTATCCTATATGTACAGACTCTCTGTTTACTCTACCCATACATACTGTACCACATTGTCACAGAGAATGGAGAAAAATATGTAGAAAAAAAGAAAATATAGCAGAAAAAACTCAGTATATATATATATATATGTACACCGTATTTTTCGGACTATAAGACGCACCAGATCATAACACGCACCTAGGTGTTGGAAAATAGAAAAAAATGTAAGGAAAAATTGTGGTCTTGATGCCCTATTAGGGGGGAGGTCTGCTGCTCACACTGTTATAGGGGTAATGTCCCCCAATTCTGTTAATATACCCCATACTGGTATATATGGCCCCTCCTTCCTGTTATACATGGCCCTCATCCCCATCCTGATATGCATGGCACCCCTCATCCCCATCCTGGTATGCATGGCCCTCCTCATCCCTCTTCCTGGTAAGTATTGCACCCTTCATCCTTCATTCTGGTATGTATGGCCCCCTCATCCCCATCCTGGTATGTATGGCACCCCTCACCCCTCACCCTGGTATGTATGGCCCCCCTCATCCGTCTTCCTGGTATGTATGGCACCCCTCATCCCTCTTCCTGGTATGTATGGCACCATTCATCCCTCATCCTGGTATGTGTGGACTCCCTCATCCCTCTTCCTGGTATGTATGGCACCCCTCATTCCCCTTTATGGTATGTATGGCACCCTTCATCCTTCTTCCTTGTATGTATTGCACCCTTCATCTTTCATCCTGGTATGTATGGCCCCCCTCATCCCCATCCTGGTATGTATGGCACCCCTCATTCCTCATCCTGGTGGGTATGGCCCCCCTCATCCCTCTTCCTTGTATGTATGACACCCCTCATCCCTCTTTATGGTAAGTATGGCACCCTTCATCCCTCATCCTGGTATGTATGGCACCCTTCATCCCTCATCCTGGTATGTATGGAACCCTTCCTCCCTCTTCCTGATATGTATGACACCCTTTATCCCTCATCCTGGTATGTATGGCCCCCCTCATCCCTCTTCCTGGTATGTATGGCACCCTTTATCTCTCATCCTGGTATGTATGCCCCCTCATGCCCATCCTGGTATGTATGGCCCCCCTCATCTCTCTTCCTGGTATGTATAGCACCCCTCATCCCTCCTCCTGGTATGTATGGCACCTTTCATCCCTTATCCTGGTATGTATGGCCCCCTCATCCCTCTTCCTAGTTTGTATGGCACCCCTCATCCCTCTTCCTGGTATGCATGGCACCCCTCATCCCTCTTCATGGTATGTATGGCACCCTTCATCCCTCATCCTAGTATGTATGGCACCCTTCATCCCTCTTCCTGGTATGTATGACACCCTTTATCCCTCTTCCTGGTATATATTGCACCCTTCATCCTTCATTCTGGTATGTATGGCCCCCTCATCCCCATCCTGGTATGTATGGCACCCCTCACCCCTCATCCTGGTATGTATGGCCCCCTCATCCGTCTTCCTGGTATGTATGGCACCCCTCATCCCTCTTCCTGGTATGTATGGCACCATTCATCTCTTATCCTGGTATGTATGGCCCCCCTCATCCGTCTTCCTGGTATGTATGGCACCCCTCATCCCTCTTCCTGGTATGTATGGCACCCCTCATTCCCCTTTATGGTATGTATGGCACCCTTCATCCCTCTTCCTTGTATGTATTGCACCCTTCATCTTTCATCCTGGTATGTATGGCCCCCCTCATCCCCATCCTGTTATGTATGGCACCCCTCATTCCTCATCCTGGTAGGTATGGCCCCCCTCATCCCTATTCCTTGTAAGTATGACACCCCTCATCCCTCTTTATGGTATGTATGGCCCCCTTCATCCCTCATCCTGGTATGTATGGCACCCTTCATCCCTCATCCTGGTATGTATGGAACCCTTCCTCCCTCTTCCTGATATGTATGACACCCTTTATCCCTCATCCTGGTATGTATGGCCCCCCTCATCCCTCTTCCTGGTATGTGTGGCACCCTTTAACTCTCATCCTGGTATGTATGCCCCCCTCATGCCCATCCTGGTATGTATGGCCCCCCTCGTCTCTCTTCCTGGTATGTATAGCACCCCTCATCCCTCTTCCTGGTATGTATGGCACCTTTCATCCCTTATCCTGGTATGTATGGCCCCCTCATCCCTCTTCCTGGTATGTATGGCACCCCTCATCCCTCTTCCTGGTATGTATGGCACCATTCATCCCTTATCCTGGTATGTATGGCCTCCCTCATCCCTCTTCCTGGTATGTATGGCACCCCTCATTCCCCTTTATGGTATGTATGGCACCCTTCATCCCTCTTCCTTGTATGTATTGCACCCTTCATCTTTCATCCTGGTATGTATGGCCCACCTCATCCCCATCCTGGTATGTATGGCACCCCTCATTCCTCATCCTGGTAGGTATGTCCCCCCTCATCCCGCTTTCTTGTATGTATGACACCCCTCATCCCTCTTTACGGTATGTATGGCACCCTTCATCCCTCATCCTGGTATGTATGGCACCCTTCATCCCTCATCCTGGTATGTATGGAACCCTTCCTCCCTCTTCCTGATATGTATGACACCCTTTATCCCTCATCCTGGTATGTATGGCCCCCCTCATCCCTCTTCCTGGTATGTATGGCACCCTTTATCTCTCATCCTGGTATGTATGCCCCATCATGCCTATCCTGGTATGTATGGCCCCCCTCATCTCTCTTCCTGGTATGTATGGCACCCCTCATCCCTCTTCCTGGTATGTATGGCACCCCTCATCCCTCTTCCTGGTATGCATGGCACCCCTCATCCCTCTTCATGGTATGTATGGCACCCTTCATCCCTCATCCTAGTATGTATGGCACCCTTCATCCCTCTTCCTGGTATGTATGACACCCTTTATCCCTCTTCCTGGTATGTATTGCACCCTTCATCCTTCATTCTGGTATGTATGGCCCCCTCATCCCCATCCTGGTATGTATGGCACCCCTCACCCCTCATCCTGGTATGTATGGCCCCCCTCATCCATCTTCCTGGTATGTATGGCACCCCTCATCCCTCTTCCTGGTATGTATGGCACCATTCATCCCTTATCCTGGTATGTATGGCCTCCCTCATCCCTCTTCCTGGTATGTATGGCACCCCTCATTCCCCTTTATGGTATGTATGGCACCGTTCATCCCTCTTCCTTGTATGTATTGCACCCTTCATCTTTCATCCTTGTATGTATGGCCCCCCTCATCCCCATCCTGGTATGTATGGCACCCCTCATTCCTCATCCTGGTAGGTATGGCCCCCCTCATCCCGCTTCCTTGTATGTATGACACCCCTCATCCCTCTTTATGGTATGTATGGCACCCTTATCCCTCATCCTGGTATGTATGGAACCCTTCCTCCCTCTTCCTGATATGTATGACACCCTTTATCCCTCATCCTGGTATGTATGGCCCCCCTCATCCCCTCTTCCTGGTATGTATGGCACCCTTTATCTCTCATCCTGGAATGTATGCCCCCCTCATGCCCATCCTGGTATGTATGGCCCCCCTCATCTCTCTTCCTGTTATGTATAGCACCCTTCATCCCTCATCCTAGTATGTATGGCACCCTTCATCCCTCTTCCTGGTATGTATGACACCCTTTGTCCCTCATCCTGGTATGTATGGCCTCCCTCATTCCTCTTCCTGGTATGTATGGCACCCTTCATCCCTCATCCTGATATGTATGCCCCCTCATCCCCATCCTGGTATGTATGGCCCCCCCTTCATCTCTCTTCCTGGTATGTATGGCACCGCTCATCCCTCTTCCTGGTATGTATGTCATCTTTCATCCCTCTTCCTGGTATGTATGGCACCCTTCATCCCTCATCCTGATATGTATGCCCCCTCATCCCCATCCTGGTATGTATGGCCCCCCTTCATCTCTCTTCCTGGTATGTATGGCACCGCTCATCCCTCTTCCTGGTATGTATGTCATCTTTCATCCCTCATCGTGGTATGTATGGCACCCTTCAGCCCTAATCCTGGTATGTATGGCACCCTTCATCCCTCTTCCTGGTATGTATGACACCCTTCATCCCTCTTCCTGGTATGTATGACTACCTTCATCCCTCATCCTGGTATATATGGTCCCCCTTATCCCTCTTCCTGGCATGTAAGGCACCCTTCATCCCTCATCCTGGTATGTATATGGCCCCCCTCATCCCTCTTCCTGGTATGCTTGGCACCCCTCATCCTGGTATGCTTGGCACCCCCTGATCTCCATCACTCTGCGCACAAAAAAATCAACAATCATACCCACCTCATCTCTCATGGAATTGGGTTGTAGTGAAGTTTCATGGTCTTTAATAGCGGGCACACAGACCGCAAAGGGGCAGCAGGAGCCATGCTGCGGGTACAGTATGCGAGCTATTAAGGAGAATGAATGGTCACTGCTCCCCACTCCCATAGTCCCATCATGGGGAGCAGTGACTTAATCCGGCAGACCATCTCACAATGTGAGGGCACATGGCAGTTATGCCATGCGCGACTCACACAGTGAGATCCCTGTTGGCAGCAGAGCAGAGCGCAGCGCTGGAGGTGAGAGGAGGTGAGTATAATTATTTATTTATTGTGTGCAGCGTGATGGGGATCAGGGGGTGCCAAGCATAGCAGGATGAGGGGTGCCAAGCATACCACGATGAGGGATGAAGGGTGCCATACATATCATGAAGAGGGATGAGAGGGCCATACATACCGGGATGAGGGGGGCCATACATACCAAGGTGTGGGATAAAGGGAGCCATACATACCAGGAGCCGTGCTGCAGGTAACGTGTGTGCGCTATTAAGGAGAATGAATATTCACTGCTCCCCATGCCCATTTTCTTTAGCAGCGGGCAAAGTGCAGGATTCAGCAGTGGGCTACTGCCTCCTGTGTCCCGCTCCTCCACTGCTGCTGCTCCCCCCCACACACACCCACAGCCACAGTGTATCTATGTGTATGTATATGTATATATATCGGACTATAAGACACCCCCCCGCCACTTTCCTCCAAAATTTTGGACGGTAGTGCAGCTCATGAAGCATAGCACATCAATGCGAGCTGCGGCAAGAAGGGTAGCTGTGTTTCTCAGCACAGAGTACAGAGCATGGATCAGATACCAGTAGACAGGTCAGTACACCAGGATATGTTGAGGGGGCCGTAGGAGGGCATCAGCCCATCAGCTGGACCGCTACCTCCTCATTTGTGCAAGGAGGAATAGGAGGAGCAGTGCCAGAGCCCTGCAAAATTACCTCCAGCAGGCCACTAACATCCATGTGTCTGCTCAAATTGTCAGAAACAGACTCAATGAGGGTGGTATGAGGGCCCGACGTCCACAAGTGGGTGTTGTGCTTACAGCCCAACACCATGCAGGGCGATTGGCATAGAGAACACTAACAGCAGGTTCACACTGTGCACATGTGACAGACATGACAGAGTCTGTAGTCAGTTCTTTGGAGGACCACTCAGCCCTCCATGTGCTAGCCAGAGGTATACTGACTAGAGATGAGCGGTGTTCGACTAGAACTGTTCGCCAATCTCAAATTCGAGCTGTTTTGGGCGGTGTTCGAGTTGTTCGACGAACCCGAACGATTTGCAAAAAATTCGGCTGTTCGAGGTTATGTTCGATAACTGTTCGTGCACCAAAAGCGTGTCCTGCATGTCTGGCGCTATTTAGAGCACCAATCATGCAGGGATTGTCTGCCACTCACTGTAATGCCACAGCCATGGTGGTTGTGGCATTACAGTGATTGCCCAAATCGATGGGAACAGTGCCAACAGTGAAACATGAAAAGCCGGCAATTCAGCAGCGGCATACACCTGTACCCGACAATTTAGAACCGAAAGAATACAGCTTCACACATAGATTAGATAGATATAAACATGTCAGCCACATATATACGAAGTACAGTGAAAGTGCTGCTTACTGTACTTGTCATTTAGCGTAAAGGATTTATCAAAAAAAATAATAGTGTTTTCATGCACCGTCTCTTTAAAAAAGCCGGCCGGCAATTCAGCAGCGGTACCCGACAATTTAGAATAGAAAGAATAGAGAATCACACATAGATTAGATAGATAGAAACATGTCAGTCACATATATATGAAGTACAGTGACAGTGCTGCTTACTGTACTTGTCATTTAGCGTAAAGGATTTATCCAAAAAAATAATAGTGTTTTCATGCACCGTCTCTTTAAAAAAGCCGGCCGGCAATTCAGCATCTGTACCCGACAATTTATAACAGACAGAATAGAGCTTCACACATAGATTAGATAGATAGAAACATGTCAGTCACATATATATGAAGTACAGTGATAGTGTTGGTTACTGTACTTGTCATTTAGTATTAAAATAAAGGATTTATTATTAAAAAAATTGGCGTGGGGTTCCCCTTAATTTTAGGCTCTAGCGGAGGTTAAGCAGACGGCTGGGGCAGATGTTTGAAGCCTGGGAAGGGGGTAATACCCACGGAGCTTCCCAGGCTACTAATATCAGCCCCCAGCTGAATACATAGCCTTTACTAGCTATTAAAATGGGGGACCCCCCAAAAAAAATGACGTGGGGTCCCCCCTAATTTAATAGCTAGCAAAGGCTAGGCAGACAGCTGGGGGCTGATATTAATAGCCCAGGAAGGGAGCCATGAATATTGGCCCCCTCCCAGGCTAGAAACACCAGCCGTCAGCCGCCCCAGAAATGGCGCATTCATAGGATGCGCCAATTCTGGCACTTAGCCTCGCTCTTCCACGCTGCCCTGGTGCGGTGGCAGGGGGTAATAGGGTTGGGGTTGATGTCAGCTTATAATGCCAGCTGACATCAAGCCCAGGTTAGTAATGGAGAGGCGTCTATAAGACACCCCCATTACTAACCCCATAGTCAAAGTTAAAAAAAACACAAACACCCAGAATAAAGTCCTTTAATTGAAATAAAGACACAATCCTTTATTGTTCTAAATTAAACCATACTTACCGTCACGCCCATTCCAGCTGAAGCCAACGATCTCCTGCAATAAAAGAAAAATAATAAAGCAACCTCATCCTTACCTTTCCATGGTTCCCACGACAGCTTCAGCTCTGCTACATCGAGATGACAGGCTGGACCGCAGCAGAACGCTGCCATCCAGCCTCTCATCCCGCAGACACTGAGAAGCGCAGGCTTGCTTGCGCTGCTCAGCGTCTCTCTGTGACGACATCCAGATGAGCCGAGTTCATGTCCAATGAACTCGGCTCACCTCATGCACGTCACTGACAGCGTGGGAAAATTCTCACGCTGAAGCGGTGAGTGCAGGAGAATTCTCCCACGCTGTCAGTGACGTGCATAAGGTGAGCTCATGTCCAATGAACTCAGCTCACCTCCTGCACGTCACTGACAGCGTGGGAGAATTCTCCGGCACTCAGCGCTTCAGCGTGAGAATTCTCCCACGCTGAAGCGCTGAGTGCAGGAGAATTTTCCCACGCTGTCAGTGACGTGCATAAGGTGAGCTCATGTCCAATGAACTCAGCTCACCTCCTGCACGTCACTGACAGCGTGGGAGAATTCTCCTGCACTCAGCGCTTCAGTGTGAGAATTCTCCCACGCTGAAGCGCTGAGTGCAGGAGAATTTTCCCACGCTGTCAGTGACGTGCATGAGGTGAGCCGAGTTCATTGGACATTAACTCGGCTCATCTGGATGCCCTCACAGAGAGACACTGTGGAGCGCAAGCAAGCCTGCGCTTCTCAGTGTCTGCGGGATGACAGCCTGGATGGCAGCGTTCTGCTGCGGTCCAGCCTGTCATCTCAATGTAGCAGAGCTGAAGCTGTCATGGGAACCATGGAAAGGTAAGGATGATGTTGCTTTATTATTTTTCTTTTATTTCAGGAGATCGTTGGCTTCAGCTGGAATGGGCGTGATGGTAAGTATGGTTTAATTTAGAACAATAAAGAATTGTGTGTTTATTTCAATTAAAGGACTTTTTTCTGGGTGTTGTGTTTTTTTTAACTTTGACTATGGGGTTAGTAATGGGGGTGTCTTATAGACGCCTCTCCATTACTAACCTGGGCTTGATGTCAGCTGGCATTATAAGCTGTCATCAACCCCAACCCTATTACCCCCTGCCACCGCACCAGGGCAGCGTGGAAGAGCGAGGCTAAGTGCCAGAATTGGCGCATCCTATGAATGCGCCATTTCTGGGACGGCTGGTGTTTCTAGCCTGGGAGGGGGCCAATATTCATGGCTCCCTTCCTGGGCTATTAATATCAGCCCCCAGCTGTCTGCCTAGCCTTTGCTAGCTATTAAATTAGGGGGGACCCCACGTCATTTTTTTGGGGGGGTCCCCCATTTTAATAGCTAGTAAAGGCTATGTATTCAGCTGGGGGCTGATATTAGTAGCCTGGGAAGCTCCGTGGGTATTACCCCCTTCCCAGGCTTCAAACATCTGCCCCAGCCGTCTGCTTAACCTCCGCTAGAGCCTAAAATTAAGGGGAACCCCACGCCAATTTTTTTAATAATAAATCCTTTATTTTAATACTAAATGACAAGTACAGTAACCAACACTATCACTGTACTTCATATATATGTGACTGACATGTTTCTATCTATCTAATCTATGTGTGATGCTCTTTCTTTCTCTTCTAAATTGTCGGGTACCGCTGTTGAATTGCCGGCCGGCTTTTTTAAAGAGACAGTGCATGAAAACACTATTATTTTTTTAAATAAATCCTTTACACTAAATGACAAGTACAGTAAGCAACACTATCACTGTACTTATTATATATGTGACTGACATGTTTCTATCTATCTAATCTATGTGTGAAGCTCTATTCTTTCTGTTCTAAATTGTCGGGTACAGATGCTGAATTGCCGGCCGGCTTTTTTAAAGAGACGGTGCATGAAAACACTAATATTTTTTTTAATAAATCCTTTACACTAAATGACAAGTGCAGTAACCAACACTGTCACTGTGCTTCTTATATGTGTGACTGACATGTTTCTATCTATCTAATCTATGTGTGATGCTCTATTCCTTCTTGTCTAAATTGTCGGGTACCGGTGTATGCCGCTGCTGAATTTGCCGGCCGGCTTTTTTAAAGAGAGTGTCTTCTGAGCAGTTTGTCAGCTTTTGGACACCTTTGCAGGTGTTTTCTATGTGTTTCTATGTGTTTTTGTTTGCCTGCCATTGGTTTTAACGGTGTTCGACGGTGTTCTAAGGTGTTCGACGAACAGTTCGACGAACAGTTCCTCGAACATCCCGGTGTTCGACGAACCGAACCGAACCCGAACACTACGGGGGTGGCTCAACACTAATACTGACTGTCATTAGGTACCGGGATGAGACCCTCAGACCTATTGTCAGACCATATGCAGGTGCAGTTCCTGGGTTCCTTCTGATGCATGACATTGCTATGCCTCATGTAGCTGGAGTGTGTCAGCAGTTCCTGCATGATGAATGCATTGATGCTTTGGACTGGCCTGCCCGTTCCCCAGACCTGAATCTAATCGAGCACATCTGGGACATCATGTCTCGTTCCATCCACCAACGCCACGTTGCACCACGTTACATATATACATATACAGTTGAAAACCACAAGTTTAGATACACTATATAAAAAGACACATATGCATGTTTATCTCAATATCTGACATGAAAACAGAATAAACCTTTCCTTTAGGTCAATTAGGATTACCATACTTGTTAATATTTGCCAAATGCCAGAATAATGAGAGAGAGAGAATGTTTTAAGGCATTTTTATTACTTACTGCAAAGTCAAAAGTTTACATACATTTCATTAGTATTTGGTACCATTGCCCTTAAACTGAATGACTTGGGTCAAACGTTTGGAATATCCTTCCACAAGCTTCTCCTCCTGACAAAACTGGTGTAACTGATTTTCAAGAGGATTGATTTTTCACAGTCTGTTGCATTGTGGGAGGGACCAATGCATTGTGGGTGGGAGTTTGTATGTTCTCTCCGTGCTTGCATGGGTTTCCTTCGAGTTCTCCGGTTTCCTCCCACATTTCAAAGACATACTGATAGGGAATTTAGATTGTGAGCCCCGATGGGGAAAGTGCCCATAATATCTGTAAAATTGTCTGAATTGTAAAGCGCTGCAGAATATGTTGACGCTATATAAATAAAAAGATTATTATTACTAAGAAGGTCCTGGTGAAGCAGTCATTTTATAAGAAGCAGTCTAGCAGAACAATTGTGTAAAACTTTCTCCTGCATTATCTTACTAAAACTCCATTATCCTGGACAAAGTATATCTGGTAAGGGAACAATCTCTGTTCATGTGATATTGGGTATTCAGAACTGTTGTTAAATCAGACGGTGAGTGTTACTAGGTTATGTGTTCACATGTAAAATCTCCATATTGCTGTGTACTTTCACTGTTAATTGTAAATGTCATAGTTATGTGATATTCTAAGCTCAATACTTTTACCTGATATTTGTATTCTTGTAGTTTTGCCACAAATACATTTCAGTTTTATACAACCATTAGTTGATTAATAAACAAGTTAGACTACAGAGAACAGTCTGCCTATTTTTGAAGACAGAAGAGGTTTATGCTGTATATCAGATTACACACCGTGTGAATGTGTTAGAAGACAGAACAGAAACTTTGTGGGTACATGAAAACCAAAATTATTGAAAAATATTAATAATCTCGAGGTTACAAGTCCATCTCCAGAGATTTTGATGTTCCTGTGTCCGGGGTGTGCAAAATAATCAAGTAGTTTACAACCCACGGCACTGTAGCTAATTTCTCTGGACGTGGACGGCAAAGAAAAATTGATGTAAAGTTGCAACACAGGATAGTCCGTATGGTGGATAAGCAGCCCTAATCAAGTTCCAAAGAAATTCATGCTCTCCTGCAGGCTCAGGGTGCATCAGTGTCAGTGTGAACTATCTGTCGACATTTGAATGAAATGAAACGCTATGGCAGGAGACAGAGAAGGACCCCACTGCTGACTGCATAAAAAAGCTAGACTGCAGTTTGCCAAAATGTATGTAAGCCAAAATCCTTTTAGGAAAGCATCTTGTGTACAGATAACACTAAAATAGAGTTTTTTGGTAAAGCACATCATTCTACTGTTTACTGCAAATGGAATGACACCTACAAAGAAAAGAACACAGTACTTACAATCAAATATGGTGGAGTTTCAAAGATGTTTTGGAGTTGTTTTGCTGCCTCTGGCGTTGAGTGCCTTGACTGTGTTTAAGGCATCATGAAATCTGAAGATTATCAAAGATTTGAGTTGCAGTAGAGTGCGCAGTGTCAGAAAGCCGGGTTTGCATCCTAGGTCATGGGTCTAACAGCAGGACAATGACCCCAAACATACTTCAGGAAGCACCCAGAAATCTGGAAAGCGCTGGAAAGTTCTGAAGTGGCCAGCAAGGAGTCTGGATTTAAATCCCATTGAACACCTGTGGAGAGATCTTAACCCCTTTCTGACATGGGACTTATCCATATGTCCCTGTGGCCTGGTACTTACCAACATGGGACATGGATATAGCCAGGCAATTTTGCGCGCACAGAGGCTGTGCGCACGCGATCAGCGCCGAGTGTCAGCTGATTGTGACAGTGTGCAAAGCCTCTTCTCTATTTTTGCTCCATTCACTGGGACTCTGTTGCTACTCTTGGATTTATACATTCATGAGCACAGGTTTGTTATATTAAGTATTTAGCAGTGATCTTTATGGGGTTAACATTATTTATGTGTTTATTTAGCCTATGGTACCCAAATTGATATTCTACTTGAATGCTGCTATACTAATATACTCTACACTAGCTATTGAACCCATTCTACGCCCGGGTGGCGAGCATTTTTATTGGTATATGGTCTCCCATGCTGGTATGTGCTTCCCCCATCCTGGTATTTGTGCTGCCCCCCTCCTGTCCCCACCATCTTATTCTGGTATGCATGGCACCCCTCATCCCCATCCTGGTATGCATGGCACCCTTCATCCCTATCATGGCATGCATGGCACCCCTCACCCCCAATCCTGGTATGCATGGCACCCCTCACCCCCAGTCCTGATATGCATGGCACCCCTGATGCCCAATCCTGATATACATGGCACCCCTCACGCCCAATCCTGATATGCATGGCACCCCTCATCCCCTATCCTGGTATGCGTGGCACCCCTCACTCCCAATCCTAGTATGTGTGGCACTCCTCATCCCCAATCCTGGAGTGCATGGTATCCCTCATCCTGGTATGCATGGCATCCCTCACCCCCATCCTGGTATGCATGGCACTCCTCATCCCTATCCCGGTATGCATGGCACCCCTCATCCCCAATCCCGGTATGCATGGCACCCCTCATCCCCAATCCCGGTATGCATGGCACCCCTCATCCCCATTCCCGGTATGCATGACACCCCTCATCCCCAATCCCTGTATGCATGGTACCCCTCATCCCCAATCCTGGTATGCATGGCACCCCTCATCCCCAATTCTGGTATGCATTGCACCCCTCATCCACAATCCTGGTATGCATGGCTCCCTTCATCCCCAATTCTGGTATCCATTGCACCCTCATCCCCAATCCTGATATGCATGGCACCCCTCATCCCCAATCCTGGTATGCATGGCTCCCTCATCCCCAATCCTGGTATGCATGGCTCCCTCATCCCCAATCCTGGTATGCATGGCTCCCTCATCCCCAATCCTGATATGCATGGCACCCCTCATCCCCAATCCTAGTATGCATGGCTCCCTCATCCCCAATCCTGGTATACACGGCACCCCTCATCCCCAATACTGGTATGCATGGCACCCTCATCCCCAATCCTGGTATGCATGGCTCCCTCATCCCCAATCCTGGTATACACGGCACCCCTCATCCCCAATCCTGGTATGCATGGCTCCCTCATCCCCAATCCTGATATGCATGGCTCCCTCATCCCCAATCCTGATATGCATGGCACCCCTCATCCCCAATCCTGGTATGCATGGCTCCCTCATCCCCAATCCTGATATGCATGGCTCCCTCATCCCCAATCCTGATATGCATAGCACCCCTCATCCCCAATCCTGGTATGCATGGCTCCCTCATCCCCAATCCTGATATGCATGGCAGCCCTCACCCCCAATCTGGTATGCATGGGCCCCTCATCCCCAATCCTGGTATGCATGGCACCCCTCATCCCCAATCCTGGTATGCATGGCTCCCTCATACCCACTCCTGGTATGCATGGCTCCCTCACCCCCATCCTGGTATGCATGGCACCCCTCATCCCTATCCTGGTATGCATGGGCCCCTCGTCCCTAATCCTGGTATACATGGTACCCCTCATCCCCAATCCTGGTATACATGGTACCCCTCATCCCTATCCTGGTATGTATGGTACCCCTCATCCCTATTCTAGTGTGTATGGTACCCCTCAGCCTAGAATGCATGGCACCCAATCCCTCATCCTGGTATGCATGGCACCCCATTCCTCTTCCTGGTATGAATGGTACCCTGTATTCCTATCCTGGTATGTATGGTACCCCTCATCCTTATTCTGGTATGCATGGCACCCCTCACCCCCAATCCTGGTATGCATGGTGCCCTCATCCCCCTACAATGGTATGTATGGTACCCCTTATCCCCAATCCTGGTATGCATGATCCCCTCACGCCACAATCCTGGTATGCATGGTCCCCTCACCCCCAATCCTGGTATGCATGGTCCCCTCACCCCCCAATCCTGGTATGCATGGTCCCCTCACCCCCTAATCCTGGTATGCATGGTCCCTTCACCCCCCATTCCTGGTATGCATGATCCCCTCACCCCACAATCCTGGTATGAACTGTCCCCTCACCCCCCAATCCTGGTATGCATGGTCCCCTCACCCCCTAATCCTGGTATGCATCGTCCCCTCACCCCCCAATCCTGGTATACATGGTCCTCTCACCCCCCAATCCTGGTATGCATGGTCCCCTCACCCCACAATCCGGGTATGAACGGTCCCCTCACCCCCCAATCCTGGTATGCATGGTCCCCTCACCCCCTAATCCTGGTATGCATCGTCCCCTCACCCCCCAATCCTGGTATACATGGTCCCCTCACCCCCCAATCCTGGTATGTATGGTCCCCTCACCCCACAATCCTGGTATGCATGACCCCCTCACCCCACAATCCTGGTATCTGTGGTCCGCTCACCCCCCTATCCTGGTATGCATGGTCCCCTCACCCCACAATCCTGGTATGTGTGGCCCCCTCAATCCTTGTATGCATGGTCCCCTCATACCCCAATCCTGGTATGCATGGTCCCCTAACCCCACAATCCTGGTATGTGTTGCCCCCTCACCCCTCAATCCTGGTATGTGTGGCCCCCTCATCCCTTTCACGCTGTACACACATACAAAAAAGTAAACAGTTATACTCACCTTTCTTCTCTGTGCTCCAGAGGTTCTGTGTCCTGTTCTGCCGGAGGCCGGGGGAGGATTGCGGCACCGGAGCACCGCACTGTCCGGAACCATTTTGCTGAAGACACACTGCAAATGTGTCTTCAGTAAAATGGCACCGGATAGCGCCATGCGCATGCGCCAATCCGACGCCTCACTCCTGTCCCGGTCTCCAGCGAAGAGAGATGTGGCATCCCTGAGGGTTCAGTCGCCAAAGAGGTACTGCATCTCACCCAGAGGTGTGGTATCCCACTCTCAGGTAAGGATAGAGTGCTGCCCGGGACCCTAACACCTGCATCCAACACATCCACTTCAGTAGGGCAGGGTGAGATTGTGCCTAAGGGAGAGCACAGTCCCTGATCCCTGGCTGGAGTGGAGGGGAACCAAGTGAGGGGGAACCATGTAGTGAGTGTGGGTGGAGGAAGAAGATTAAGGGAGCATGAAAGGATGCTGTATAAAAAGAGGGAACCATCTTGGAAAGGGAGTCCAGTCAGAGTGTTCAGTTGGAGGAGGAAAGTGAGGGGAGCAGGGGCTCTGCACGAACTCTGCTCTGGAGCAGGCCTGAGGAGAGGCCCAGGACTGAGAAAGGAAAGGGAGCAGGAGAAAGGCTCCAGGAACAGAAGAGATCCCAGGGGTACGGGAAGTGCTGGAGACCACCCGTACGCCCGAATCTGCAAGGCGGTGGAGGGGACCAGCCCTTAAACTAGTGGAGAACTACAAGGCTCAGCAAGAAACCGGAGGCTGCTGTACTTGCAGGGTGCAGTGGCCACAACCGCAATTATATCGCCGAGAAGGTGGCCACAGAGGGTCCAGGGGACTGCAGGTCGCCCGACAAGACCCGAGGCTATGGATTGGGTCACTGATTGTGAGGCACAGGGCAGGAGGGCGAGAGCCAGCACAGGAAGACGACTGAGGAAGGCACATAGAAAGGGGTCCTGTCAGGCACTCTTGAACTACCTGAAAGAATGCTGAACCCCTGCCTGGTGAACGCAGCACGACGTGGGAGGTTGTAGTCCGGAACCTGTAACCTGAGGAACTTATTAACTGTGAGTAAACTCAGAAGACTGCACCCCACTGTCTCTGTGATTATTATCCGCGCCACCACCCCTGCACTACAACGTCCAGCATCACCTGTAACATCTACACTGCCCTGGAGCTAAGCTCTACCTGTGGAGAGCCACACCAGCTTTGCTGCACTAACATTAGCTCCAGTGGACCTGCTCCGCAGCGGCGGCTCCCTTTAGCCGCATTCCACAGGTGGCGTCACGAACTTTGTACATAAAAACTATAAAATCCCCTTTTTACTGACCGCCACTGTGACATCTCCCCTAGCAACGACCGGCAACGCTCCTCCCGGTCAGGTAAGTATGTAAGCATGGCGCCGGAGATCGCGGTATGCGTTCAGTGTCTACGCATACCGCGATCTCCGGCGCCATACACTCCTCTTACCTTTAACGGCTGGATGCGGTCTTCTGTCTGGAGCCAGACTGCGCGTCACGCATGCGCAGTCTATAAAGGCTTCAGACAGAGACACGCTTAGCCGATTATATTATAGATGAGTGATTAGATTTCCTGTTAGTTCTTATTTAACAACTTATCTTCAGGTACAGTTTTTGCAAGGTGTTGGATAATCCATTTGTTAATATATTATTGCAATATTTGTCTCTATTTTGTATCTATGAATAATTCCCAGGTGAATATCATATTGTTGAGCAGATGAGGAAAGGCTATGGTTATTTTTCATGGCCTTTTTGGCATTTTGTAATCTTGTGGTTTTTAATTGCTTTTCATCTATTTTTGTAAGTGTGTATATGTAGGTAATAATACATTTTGATATGGTGATCCCAAGTTGTCTTTGCATACTACTTTCTTTTTGTTTAATATTTTGAATCACAATAAAAGCTTCAATAGGGGGCTTCCACGGGGGCTTCCATGTTTCTGGTAGCACGAAGGCTCTGGAAAAGCGAAATGGCCCTTCCCCCCAAAAAAAAGAAATTCAGCAAATTCTGTGTTCCCAAATCCAAATGCGCCCTCCCTTCTGAGCCCCATAGTATGCCTAAACCGCAGTTAGTGTAAACATGTTTGGCATTTCTGTATCGATGGGAGCCCATCTAATTTACGAGCGCATGTCTTCAGAAGCATGAGCTGGGCATAACATACAGGGTACTACAACGTACTGGGCACTACAATGGCAGTTTGAAATTTTCACTCAGCAACATCCGCTGCTGCTTGTTTCTGGAAAACACCCATGTAGTTAAAAATCCTCACCACACTTGTAGATGAATTCCCAAAGGGGTATAATTTCCAAAGTGCGGTTACTTGAGGAGGTATTCTGCTCTTCTAGCACTAAGGGTCTCTGTATAGTCCACAAACTATTTTAGGAAAATCTGCAGTCCATGAGGCAAATAGCGCTCATTCCCTCTGGATTCTCGCCGTGTGGCTAAGTAGTACTGCTCAGTTGCATATGGGGTATTTCTACATTCAGCAGAAATTGTGGGACAAATTTTGGTGGCATTTTTTCCCAGTTTGAAAATGTAAAATCTGGGGCTAAAACAAAACTGTGGTGGTAAAAATGTAATTATTCTTTCTTCATTGCCCAATGGTGTAAAATTCTTTGAGGCACATGTGGTGTCAACATGCTCACTGCACCCCTAGATGAATTCATTGAGAGGTTTAGTTTGTAAAATGGGGTCTCTTAAGGGGGGATTCTGCTGTTCTGGCACCTTAAGGGCTCTGCCAATGTGACAAGGCACCGTCAAACCAGCCCAGCAAAATATGAACTCTTATATGGCACTTCTTCCCTTCTGAACTTTGCACTGTGCTTCAAAAGTAGTTTTCGACCACATATTTTCTCCTGCTATCCTTGTGGAAATGAAAAAATTGAGGACTAAAACAACATTTGTGGGAAAAATATATAGTTTTTTCATTTTCACAGATCAATGTTGTAAAATTCTGTGAAGCACGTATAGGTTCAAGGTGCTGAACACAAATCTAGATAAGTTTCCTGAGGGGTCTAGTTTCCAAAATGGTGTCACTTTTTGGGGGTTTCCATTGTTTAGATAAATCAGGGGCTCTCTAAACGCGACATTCATCAAATCAAAGTCTGTGTTCCAAACCGCCACTCCTTATCTTTGCTCTGCCGTGTGCCCAAAGAGTAATTTATCTGCACATATGGGGTATCTGCATAATCAAGAGAAATTGCACAACAGATTTTGTTTTCCATTTTCACCTGTTAACCTTGTGATAATAAAAAAATTGGTGCTGATAAAACATTTTTGGGTGAAAAATATGAAATTTTTATTTTCATGGCTCAAATGTTATAAACTTCTGTGAACCACCTGGGGGTTCAAGGTGATCAACACACATCTAGATAAGTTTTATGAGTTCTAGTGTTGAGCGAGCACTAAAATGCTCGGGTGCTCGAAGCTCGGGCCGAGCTCACCGTGATACTCGGGTGCTCGACCCGAGCAACGAGTCCAATGTTAGTCTATGGGAGACTCGAGCATTTTTGCGGTGGCACCCCCGGCAGTCTTTAAAAAGCCTAACAAGTGCCCAAAACGATAGTGACAGTGCTCAAATGACATGGGGACAGCATGGAGATCACCCCAGGAAGCATTTCTGACCCCCAGGTCACTGCTGTCAACAATGTGGTCAGAGGTATTAAGCCACTTTTACGGGCTCACAATAAAACGTTCAAAAACGAAAGTGAAACTTTTTTCCTGTGAAATATGTTAAGGAACATCCTTTCCAGGGAAAAGACTTGTGTATAAGTTAAAATAAATGACCAAAAACAAAAATACTCCTCCACACCTTCGGCTATGTTCACAAGTAGCATTTTTTATGCGTTTTTGCACTTTTGTATTGCTTTCAACTATGACAAATGCATTCACCGGGAAATGTCATTTTAACATTTTACAACCTTATCTGGCCATGTGCTGTTTGACACATGCATAAAGTGCTGAAAAGACATGGGAACAGCATGGGGAAGACCCCTGGAAGCATCTCTGACTCCCAGGTCACTGTCTAAAAGTATGCCCATCATAAGTGATCCTTGCCGCATCAGAAGATGCAGACTCGCACCTATCCCCATGCAAGTTCTAGTCCCAGGGCAGTGTTCAATTGTACCTCCCCCATTCCTTGCAATACAAGCGCAAGTATGCAGCCTGCCACCCACCCACCCCCAGGCTGCAATACCATACTGCTTGCTTGAACTTGAAATTGGGCCTTTTAGGCATGTGGAGGCGGAATCTGGCCACCACGTCATGGCTGTGTTGGCGGACAGGAATCCATACTCAGTCCCCTGCCGCCCGGCGGCCGGGTGTCCACACACGGTCCCCAGCCACCTGGGGGTAGCCGGGTGTCCATAAACGATCCCCTATTTCTCCTTGGAACATCCCCCCACACACTTTTCTTAGCCCGGCCTGCTTTAGGCAGCATTGGACGAGCCCACCAGAGAACCAGACTCCTCCGGTGGGCCCTGACTTCTCCATCGATGGAGTTGAGAGTGCCAAGGTGAGGAGCATGATGATGATGACAGAAGTTAGCATCTGCTATGTTTTCTTTTAATGCAAGTGTAAGTGTGCAGCCTGCCACCCACCCACCCCCAGACTGCAATTCCATACTGCTAGCTTGCACTTGAAATGGGGCCTTTTAGTTTGGAGGAGGCCGAAGATGGCCACTACCTCATGGCTGCTTCGGCAGCGAGGTATCCATACTCAGTCCCCAGCCGCCCCTATTTGTCCTGGTGTGCCTTATACATAAGATTAAGCGCGTATACCAAAACATTACCTGTGCCCCCCCCCCAGTGCATTTAGTGGGAAGGAGAGCCTATTCCGCTGTAGTGTGTGCATGCCAAACCCCTGTTCATGGTACATGCGAAGATGCCTCCCACCTTGCACCTGTCGTTGCAGACTTGCAACTATCCCCATTCAAGTCCTTGTCCCAGGGCAGTGTTCAATTGTACCTCTCCCATTCCTTGCAATGCAAGTATGCAGCCTGCCACCCACCCACCCCCAGGCTGCAATACCATACTGCTTGCTTGCTTGCACTTTAAATTGGGCCTTTTAGGCATGTGGAGGCGGAATCTGGCCACCACGCCATGGCTGTGTCGGCGGCCTGGTATCCATACTCAGTCCCCAGCCGCCTGGTGGCCGGGTGTCCCCGCTTGCTCCCCAGTCTCCAGGGGGTGGCCGGGTGTCCATACTCGGTCCCCAGCCACCCCTATTTGTCCCGGTAACTTTTCCCACACTTTTCTTAGCCTGGCCTGCTTTAGGGCAGCATTGGCCGAGCCCACCGGACTATCAGACTCCTCCAGTGGGCCCTGGCTTCTCCATCAGGGGAGTTGAGAGTGCCAAGGTGAGGAGCATGATGAGGATGATAGAAGTTAGCATCTGCTTTGTTTTGTTGTAATGCAAGCGCATGTATGTAGTAGCGGCTAGGCCTGAGGTGGTCAGCGTTTTGGCGCATATCCTACCTCCTCCGAGGATTGCTGGATGTTTTCCTGCTACTATCCAAGTTCTATGACTCCCGTTAAAACAAAGCTTCAGGTGATAAATGATGGATGAGGCAGTGGCAAAGGAGAAAGACCAGGAGGAACAGGAACCATTCACATCAATATCAGGCCAGTCAACCAGATATGTCTTGTAGGATATGTTTCTGTAACAAAAGGAGCGGTTCGGCTACACAGTTATAGGGCAGACAGTGAGTGCAATGCCTACCAAAAATTTCGAGGCACTCCAATGCCCCTTGGAAATGACATGGAGGTCAGAGGGCGTTAACTTAACCTTTTTTTCCATTTATAGCAGCTGGGTCTCCTGTGCACTGTTGGCATAAGCAGTGAATGGAAGGCTTTCCAAAAATTCTGAGGAACTGCAATGCCCCTTACAAGAGCCATGTGTGGTACCCCAGGGGTCTGGTCACCACAGTAATAGAGATATTACATCGGAGAGCAAGTGGGAGGTTTCCTGGTCAGGATCCCTTAAACATGCAACATCCTCCTGCCCCAGTCCTGGGAGGGGAGAATTCTGCCCTTATAAACTGGATCTGAGGCGGGGTTGAGTCAGTCAGAGAACAGAGAACAGTCAGAGTCAGAGTGAGAGCAAGGGAAAGTAACAGCAAGGAGCTCTGTAGGAGCTAGGAGCTAAAGACCAGGGGCTGGAAGCTGAGCAGAGCTCGCCCTGGCAGAAGACAATAGGAACCGGACACAGGAGTCCGAGGCTGTGAGGACTTATATATCCAGCAGCAGAAACCAGCCGGCAGGGGATTTCAGGTCCTCTGGCCATAGAAGCCCGGAGGCTCAGTCACAAGCAAGGGACCAGCACCGCCGTCGTGGAGCGGAGGCTAACAGAAGGCCCCAAGTCACCAGCCATACGGGTGAGCACTACACGGTACACTCAGGGACGTGGGCTACTTCTACCCGCTTACAGCAAGGTAGCCAGGAAGAGTGTAGACAGACGGGGAGGCCTACAACTCCACCTGGCCAGGGGAACTCCTGCTTGCTCACAGACTGACCAGGCCTCTTATGCTAGCCAGTACTCCCAGGAGGGTCTACCTTATAATCATCAGTAAAGACCCTGAACTGCACTGCAAAGACTCTGAGTCGTTCCTGCTGCGCTCGTGCACCATCAACCCCATCATCCACACTCACTGCCCTGAGGCTATACTCCTACCGTGGGGAGTTATTGTTAGAACCTTGCTCTTAGGTTTTTTTTCCTTTGCTGGTCACATGACCTTGTTGGCCTATTTAATCCTGCTCCACCCTTCTGGCTTTGCTGGACTTCATTGTATAACTACTTTCTAGCTAGCCTGTGCTCTGTATCTAACTCTGTTAGTTTGCTTGGTCTACGGACCTCTATGTTCTATATATTTTGTTTGTTCGTCTGTCTGCTACTATTTCTGTTAGGAGGTGTCCCATATTCCTCCCAGTCCTTAGTACTTGTAGGGATTCCTTCCCCACATCTATAGGTCTCCGTACAGACTAGCTTAGGACTTTAGCAGGTCTGATCGCAGGATCAGGTTCCCTGTTACATCGTAGGGATTCAGCTGAGTTCTATCGTAGGGACAGATCTCCTCTCTTTCCTTAGCTCTGGTAGCAGAACATAACAGTTATCCCATTCTCTGCAGCGCACACAACACCAGCCTCAGCGGTCTGCCTTGCAGCGGTGGTACTCCCTGACCGCAATCCACGGGTGGCGCAGTCGGACAATTAACCTCAAAACCTAAGAAAGACTGCCACTGGTTTGACCAGCCTGAGCCATGGGACCGGGTCACCGCCACGGAGACTACAGACCACAGAGACCCGGCACCGGGCATCCCACACACGTGTACACACGGCCCAGGGGGCGCGTCACATGCAGTACAGCATATTACAAACATAAGTCCCATTATTGGGGAGTGGGTCTCCCACAGTATTTGCTTATGCCTTGCAAGCAAAAGCTGCCAAAAATTAGGACGGAGCAACTTACAATGCCCCTTACAAGAGCCATGCAGTACAGCATATTACAAACATAAGTCCCATTATTGGGGAGTGGGTCTCCCATAGTATTTGCTTATGCCTTGCAAGCAAAAGCTGCCAAAAATTAGGACGGAGCAACTTGCAATGCCCCTTACAAGAGCCATGCAGTACAGCATATTACAAACATAAGTCCCATTATTGGGGAGTGGGTCTCCCATAGTATTTGCTTATGCCTTGCAAGCAAAAGCTGCCAAAAATTAGGACGGAGCAACTTTCAATGCCCCTTACAAGAGCCATGCAGTACAGCATATTACAAACATAAGTCCCATTATTGGGGAGTGGGTCTCCCATAGTATTTGCTTATGCCTTGCAAGCAAAAGCTGCCAAAAATTAGGATGGAGCAACATGCAATGCCCCTTACAAGAGCCATGCAGTACAGCATTTTACAAACATAAGTCCCATTATTGGGGAGTGGGTCTCCCATAGAATTAGCTTATGCTTTCCAAGCAAAAGCTGCCAAAAATTAGGACGGAGCAACTTGCAATGCCCCTTACAAGAGCCATGCAGTACAGCATATTACAAATATAAGTCCCATTATTGGGGAGTGGGTGTCCCATTGTATTTGCTTATGCCTTGCAAGCAAAAGCTGCCAAAAATAAGGACGGAGCAACTTGCAATGCCCCTTACAAGAGCCATGCAGTACAGCATATTACAAATATAAGTCCCATTATTGGGGAGTGGGTCTCCCATAGTATTTGCTTATGCTTTCCAAGCAAAAGCTGCCAAAAATTAGGACAGAGCGACTTGCAATGCCCCTTTCAAGAGCCATGCAGTACAGCATATTACAAACATAAGTCCCATTATTGGGGAGTGGGTCTCCCATAGTATTTGCTTATGCCTTGCAAGCAAAAGCTGCCAAAAATTAGGACGGAGCAACTTGCAATGCCCATTACAAGAGTCATGCAGTACAGCATATTACAAACATAAGTCCCATTATTGGGGAGTGGGTCTCCCATAGTATTTGCTTATGCCTTGCAAGCAAAAGCTGCCAAAAATTAGGACGGAGCAACTTGCAATGCCCCTTACAAGAGCCATGCAGTACAGCATATTACAAACATAAGTCCCATTATTGGGGAGTGGGTCTCCCATAGTATTTGCTTATGCCTTGCAAGCAAAAGCTGCCAAAAATAAGGACGGAGCAACTTGCAATGCCCCTTACAAGAGCCATGCAGTACAGCATATTACACACATAAGTCCCATTACTGGGGAGTGGGTGTCCCATAGTATTTGCTTATGCCTTGCAAGCAAAAGCTGCCAAAAATTAGGACGGAGCAACTTGCAATGCCCCTTACAAGAGCCATGCAGTACAGCATATTACAAACATAAGTCCCATTATTGGGGAGTGGGTGTCCCATAGTATTTGCTTATGCCTTGCAAGCAAAAGCTGCCAAAAATTAGGACGGAGCAACTTGCAATGCCCCTTACAAGAGCCATGCAGTACAGCATATTACAAACATAAGTCCCATTATTGGGGAGTGGGTCTCCCATAGTATTTGCTTATGCTTTCCAAGCAAAAGCTGCCAAAAATTAGGACGGAGCAACATGCAATGCCCCTTACAAGAGCCATGCAGTACAGCATATTACAAACATGAGTCCCATTATTGGGGAGTGGGTCTCCCATAGTATTTGCTTTTGCCTTGCAAGCAAAAGCTGCCAAAAATTAGGACGGAGCAACTTGCAATGCCCATTACAAGAGCCATGCAGTACAGCATATTACAAACATAAGTCCCATTATTGGGGAGTGGGTCTCCCATAGTATTTGCTTATGCCTTGCAAGCAAAAGCTGCCAAAAATTAGGATGGAGCAACTTGCAATGCCCCTTACAAGAGCCATGCAGTACAGCATATTACACACATAAGTCCCATTATTGGGGAGTGGGTGTCCCATAGTATTTGCTTATGCCTTGCAAGCAAAAGCTGCCAAAAATTAGGACGGAGCAACTTGCAATGCCCCTTACAAGAGCCATGCAGTACAGCATATTACAAACATAAGTCCCATTATTGGGGAGTGGGTGTCCCATAGTATTTGCTTATGCCTTGCAAGCAAAAGCTGCCAAAAATTAGGACGGAGCAACTTGCAATGCCCCTTACAAGAGCCATGCAGTACAGCATATTACAAACATGAGTCCCATTATTGGGGAGTGGGTCTCCCATAGTATTTGCTTATGCTTTGCAAGTAAAAGCTGCCAAAAATTAGGACGGAGCAACTTGCAATGCCCATTACAAGAGCCATGCAGTACAGCATATTACAAACATGAGTCCCATTATTGGGGAGTGGGTGTCCCATAGTATTTGCTTATGCCTTGCAAGCAAAAGCTGCCAAAAATTAGGACGGAGCAACTTACAATGTCCCTTACAAGAGCCATGCAGTACAGCATATTACAAACATAAGTCCCATTATTGGGGAGTGGGTGTCCCATAGTATTTGCTTATGCCTTGCAAGCAAAAGCTGCCAAAAATTAGGACGGAGCAACTTGCAATGCCCCTTACAAGAGCCATGCAGTACAGCATATTACAAACATAAGTCCCATTATTGGGGAGTGGGTCTCCCATAGTATTTGCTTATGCTTTCCAAGCAAAAGCTGCAAAAATTGGGACGGAGCAACTTGCAATGCCCCTTACAAGAGCCATGCAGTACAGCATATTGCAAACATAAGTCCCATTATTGGGGAGTTGGTATCTCATAGTATTTGCTTATGCCTTGCAAGCAAAAGCTGCCAAAAATTTGGACGGAGCAACTTGCAATGCCCCTTACAAGAGCCATGCAGTACAGCATATTACAAACATAAGTCCCATTATTGGGGAGTTGGTCTCCCATAGTATTTGCTAATGCTTTCCAAGCAAAAGCTGCCAAAAATTAGGACGGAGCAACTTGCAATGCCCCTTACAAGAGCCATGCAGTACAGCATATTACAAACATAAGTGCCATTATTGGGGAGTGGGTGTCCCATAGTATTTGCTTATGCCTTGCAAGCAAAAGCTGCCAAAAATAAGGACGGAGGAACTTGCAATGCTGGCACCCTGGTGGTATAGTGGTGGTGGAGGCTGAGGATAAAGAGAAGAAGATAAAACAGCCGAAACGAGGAAGCGTATACCCATGTGTGGGTGTGAAGCGGTGCATGTGAATACACCTCTCGAAATAACACAGTGGATTTGACTTTATGTTACTCTGCTGTCATTTGGTGGTGATGAGAAGTCTAGCCCAATCCAGCCCTTGTTCATTTTGATAAGGGTCAGCTTGTCAGTATTGTCAGTTGACAGGCGAGTGCGCTTATCAGTTATAATTCCCCCAGCGGCACTAAAAACACGCTCCGATAACATGCTAGCAGCAGGGCAGGCCAGGACCTCCAAGGCGTACAGAGCGAGTTCATTCCAAGTGTCCAGCTTGGATACCCAATAATTAAAAGGCAGAGAGGAATCACGGAGGACGCTGGTACGGTCGGCAAGGTACTCCCTCACCATCTTTTGAAACTTCCAACTCCTTGTGAGAGTACCCCGCGCTTCAGGGCCTGTAAGCTGGGCGGGTGTCAGAAAACTTTCCCAGAACGTTGACAGTGTTCCCCTGCCTCTGCTGGATTGGAGTTGCATCTCTCTCGCCTGTACGCCTTGGTTGGGCAACGAACTGTGACCTCTGCCGCTAGCGTGTTCAGATGGGAATTTTTTTAAGAGTTCTGCAGCAAGGGCCTTCTGGTACTGCCCATTTTTGTAGACCTCTCCACCTCAGGAATAAGAGAGTGAAAGTTCTCCTTGTAGCGGAGGTCTATGAGTGTCACCAACCAGTAATGACTGTCACCCAACATTTTGACAACGCGAGGGTCACGGTTAAGGCAGCGTAACATAAAGTCAGCCATGCATGCCAGACTGGTAACGGGCAAGATTTCCATGTCCTTACCAAGATGACGACTGACCATGCTCTCCTCCTCCTCTTCCTCCTCCCCCCTGTCCTCAGGCCACCCACGCTGAACCGACGGTATGACACTTGTACAGGTACTACCGTCTACAACGCATGATAGCAGCTCCTGTTCTTCCTCCTCCTCCTCCTCCTCCTCCTCCTCTCCCTCATTGTCCCACAAAGCACATTGGGATGAGATGAGGCTGGGCTGTGTGTAATCGCCCGCTACGGCTTCTTGATCCATCTCATCAAACTCTGGCTGCAATGCCTCCTCTTTAATTCTCTGCAGAGAGCGTTGCAAAAGACAGACAAGTGGGATGCTGACACTAATGACGGCATCATCGCCACTCACCATGTTGGTGGCCTCCTCAAAGTTTGTCAGGATGGTACATATGTCAGACATCCAGGTCCACTCCTGAGGTCTTATGTGTGGAGTCTGACCTGAAGATCGACGGCCTTGTTGCAGCTGGTACTCCACAACTGCTCTCTTCTGCTCACAAATCCTTTGCAACATGTGGAGGGTAGAGTTCCAACGTGTGAGGACATCACACTCCAGTCGGTGTGCTGGAAGCTGCAAACGCTGCTGCAACACAGCAAGGGCAGCGGAAGCTGTAGCCGACTTGCGAAAATGAGCTGACAGGCGGCGTACTTTCACGAGCAGATCTGGCAACTCGGGGTACGATTTAAGAAACCGCTGAACCACGAGGTTAAGCACATGAGCCAGGCATGGTACGTGTGTGATCTCACCTCGCCTCAGAGCCGCCACCAGGTTACCGCCATTGTCACACACGACCATGCCGGGATGTAGGTTCAGCGGTCTCAGCCACAGATCTGCCTGCTCTTTCACAGCTGTCCACAACTCACAAGCAGTGTGAGGTTTATCACCTAAGCTTATGAGTTTCAGCACAGCCTGTTGCCGCTTGGCGGAGGCAGTACTGCAATGCTTCCAGCTTGTAACTGATGTGGTGATATCTGAGATGGAGGCTGAACATGAGGAGGAGGAGGATGCGCAGGAGCTGTACACTGTGGGGGCAACTCTGACTGACATAGGGCCCGCAATCCTTGGTGTGGGGAGGATGTGTTCCGTCCCAAGGTCCGACTGGGTCCCGGCTTCCACTATGTTTACCCAGTGTGCCGTCAGAGAGATGTACCGTCCCTGGCCACAAGCACTTGTCCACGTGTCCGTTGTCAGGTGGACTCTCCCAGTAACTGCGTTGTTGAGGGCACGGCAGATGCTTTGGGACACGTGCTTGTGTAGTACGGGGATGGCACACCGGGCAAAATAGTGTCGGCTGGGGACCGAGTAATGAGGGACGGCCACCGCCATAAGATTGCGGAAGGATTCCGTCTCCACCAGCCTAAAAGGCAGCATTTCCAACGCAAGCAGTCGTGAAATGTGCGAATTTAGGACTGTGGCCTGCGAGGCGTTCGCTGCGAATTTCCGCTTTCGTTCAAAGGTCTGGATATGGACAATTGAACGCTGCGGTGGGACGTGGACGTTGATGCTGTTTCTTGAGAAACTGCCATAACAAGTGAAGACTGAGAGGAGGGGGCATCTTTACATGCAGTATGGACAGGGGATTGCCTTGCACACACAACAGGGGGTTCTATTGCACGCACAACAGTGGAAGAAGCACTGGTGACACCCACTGACACTGGTCGTGGACCCTGGGTTTCGCCCCACAAAGTCGGGTGCTTTGCTGCCATGTACCTGATCATGCTGGTGGTTGTCAGGCTGGTAGTTTTGTCACCCCTGCTGATGCTGGCATGGCAGGTGGAACATATGGCCTTTTTGGGGTTATCAGCAGAGTCTTTAAAAAAATTCCAGACTCTGGAAGACCTACCGCTTGTACTGGCAACGTCCCTCGTGTTGGTGTTACGGGGAACGGTGGCCTGCCTTCTGTCTGCGGCCACCAAACTGCTTCTTCCTGCCTGTTGGGGTACTCTGCCTCCCTCCCCCTGTGTGCTGCTGGCCTCACTCTGCATGTCCTCCTTCCACGTTGGGTCAGTTACTAGATCATCCACCACCTCCTCCTCTTCCACTTGCGCACCACGATCCTCCTCCTCACTTCCTGGCAATTGTGTCTCGTCATCGTCCACCTCTTGTGACAGATTGCCATTGTCGACTTCCTGTGGCCGTGGCTGTTCAAATATTTGGGCATCGCAACATGGGATCTCCTCTTCCACCACTTCAAGCGTATCAGGCGAGGGGCCCAAATATGGAAATGGACCAGTGAACAGCTCTTCAGAGTGTCCAAGTGTGGGATCACTTGCTGTCTGACGACACTCGGCATGGTGGGAGGAAGGAGCATCAGGGTGAGGAGGAGTATGCGGTCGAGACTCACTGCTACTTAGAGTTGACCGTGTGGAAGACAGACCGGAGGTGGTGGTGCCCAGGTAACTGGAAGTATTATCTGCTATCCAATCAATAACCTGTTCACACTGATCAGTTCTCAATACTGGTGTTGTTCTGTGCTTCCCTAGTAATTCGGTCAAGAAGTGGCAGCGAGAAGATGTGGCTGTTGGTTGTGGCACATTTTCACCTTGGCCAGGGCCCCATCCTCTGCACGAACCATCACCAGAACGTCCACTTCCACGTCCCTTGCCACGCGCCTTGCCCATTGTAAATGAAGTAAAATAGCTTACACTTGCACTATCAATGGAAAAAGGGTAATAAAGAGTAGATTAGAACCGTGGAAGAGGAAAACCACAGTTATTGTTTACTGGGGTATACCACACTTTTTTAAATAGAGATATTTGCGGCTGAGCAGTGAGAGACACACTCAAACTGCTTTTTTTTTAGATACCAAAGGCCCAAAACTGGATAGTACAGTGATTTGACCCGTGGAACTGCGAAACCACACTGGAATGTCGGGCCTACACAAGACTATTTTCAACAGATATATTTTTGTGTCACAACAGTCAGGAGACACTACTGTTTTTCTTTACGGAAAAAACTACCAAAAGCTGAATAATAGAGATTTTTTACCGTGGGATGGCAAAACCACAGTTATTGTTTACTGGGGTATACCACACTTTTTTAAATAGAGATATTTGCGGCTGAACAGTGAGCGACACACTCAAACTGCTTTTTTTTTTAGATACCAAAGGCCCAAAACTGGATAGTACAGCGATTTGACCCGTGGAACTGCGAAACCACACTGGGATGTCGGGCCTACACAAGACTATTTTCAACAGATATATTTTTGTGTCACAACAGTCAGCAGACACTACTGTTTTTCTTTACGGAAAATATACCAAAACCTGAATAATAGAGATTTTTTACAGTGGGATGGCAAAACCACAGTTATTGTTTACTGGGGTATACCACACTTTTTTAAATAGAGATATTTGCGGCTGAGCAGTGAGCGACACACTCAAACTGCTTTTTTTTTAGATACCAAAGGCCCAAAACTGGATAGTACAGCGATTTGACCCGTGGAACTGCGAAACCACACTGGGATGTCGGGCCTGCACAAGACTATTTTCAACAGATATATTTTTGTGTCACAACAGTCAGGAGACACTTCTGTTTTTCTTTACGGAAAAAACTACCAAAAGCTGAATAATAGAGATTTTTTACCGTGGGATGGCAAAACCACAGTTATTGTTTACTGGGGTATACCACACTTTTTTAAATAGAGATATTTGCGGCTGAACAGTGAGCGACACACTCAAACTGCTTTTTTTTTAGATACCAAAGGCCCAAAACTGGATAGTACAGCGATTTGACCCATGGAACTGCGAAACCACACTGGGATGTCGGGCCTGCACAAGACTATTTTCAACAGATATATTTTTGTGTCACAACAGTCAGGAGACACTACTGTTTTTCTTTACGGAAAAAACTACCAAAAGCTGAATAATAGAGATTTGTTACCGTGGGATGGCAAAACCACAGTTATTGTTTACTGGGGTATACCACACTTTTTTAAATAGAGATATTTGCGGCTGAACAGTGAGCGACACACTCAAACTGCTATTTTTTTAGATACCAAAGGCCCAAAACTGGATAGTACAGTGATTTGACCCGTGGAACTGCGAAACCACACTGGGAAGTCGGGCCTACACAAGACTATTTTCAACAGATATATTTTTGTGTCACAACAGTCAGGAGACACTACTGTTTTTCTTTACGGAAAAAACTACCAAAAGCTGAAAAATAGAGATTTTTTACCGTGGGATGGCAAAACCACAGTTATTGTTTACTGGGGTATGCCACACTTTTTTAAATAGAGATATTTGCGGCTGAACAGTGAGCGACACACTCAAACTGCTTTTCTTTTAGATACCAAAGGCCCAAAACTGGATAGTACAGTGATTTGACCCGTGGAACTGCGAAACCACACTTGGATGTCTGGCCTACACAAGACTATTTTCAACAGATATATTTTTGTGTCACAACAGTCAGGAGACTCTACTGTTTTTCTTTACGGAAAAAACTACCAAAAGCTGAATAATAGAGATTTTTTACCGTGGGATGGCAAAACCACAGTTATTGTTTACTGGGGTATACCACACTTTTTTAAATAGTGATATTTGCGGCTGAACAGTGAGCGACACACTGAAACTGCTTTTTTTTTAGATACCAAAGGCCCAAAACTGGATAGTACAGCGATTTGACCCGTGGAACTGCGAAACCACACTGGGATGTCGGGCCTACACAAGACTATTTTCAACAGATATATTTTTGTGTCACAACAGTCAGGAGACACTACTGATTTCTTTACGGAAAATATACCAAAACCTGAATAATAGAGAATTTTTACCGTGGGATGGCAAAACCACAGTTATTGTTTACTGGGGTATACCACACTTTTTTAAATAGAGATATTTGCGGCTGAACAGTGAGTGACACACTCATACTGATTTTTTTTTAGATACCAAAGGCCCAAAACTGGATAGTACAGTGATTTGACCCGTGGAACTGCGAAACCACACTGGGAAGTCGGGCCTACACAAGACTATTTTCAACAGATATATTTTTGTGTCACAACAGTCAGGAGACACTACTGTTTTTCTTTACGGAAAAAACTACCAAAAGCTGAAAAATAGAGATTTTTTACCGTGGGATGGCAAAACCACAGTTATTGTTTACTGGGGTATGCCACACTTTTTTAAATAGAGATATTTGCGGCTGAACAGTGAGCGACACACTCAAACTGCTTTTCTTTTAGATACCAAAGGCCCAAAACTGGATAGTACAGTGATTTGACCCGTGGAACTGCGAAACCACACTTGGATGTCTGGCCTACACAAGACTATTTTCAACAGATATATTTTTGTGTCACAACAGTCAGGAGACTCTACTGTTTTTCTTTACGGAAAAAACTACCAAAAGCTGAATAATAGAGATTTTTTACCGTGGGATGGCAAAACCACAGTTATTGTTTACTGGGGTATACCACACTTTTTTAAATAGTGATATTTGCGGCTGAACAGTGAGCGACACACTGAAACTGCTTTTTTTTTAGATACCAAAGGCCCAAAACTGGATAGTACAGCGATTTGACCCGTGGAACTGCGAAACCACACTGGGATGTCGGGCCTACACAAGACTATTTTCAACAGATATATTTTTGTGTCACAACAGTCAGGAGACACTACTGTTTTTCTTTACGGAAAAAACTACCAAAAGCTGAATAATAGAGATTTTTTACCGTGGGATGGCAAAACCACAGTTATTGTTTACTGGGGTATACCACACTTTTTTAAATAGAGATATTTGCGGCTGAACAGTGAGCGACACACTCAAACTGCTTTCTTTTTAGATACCAAAGGCCCAAAACTGGATAGTACAGCGATTTGACCCGTGGAACTGCGAAACCACACTGGGATGTCGGGCCTACACAAGACTATTTTCAACAGATATATTTTTGTGTCATAACAGTCAGGAGACACTTCTGTTTTTCTTTACGGAAAATATACCAAAACCTGAATAATAGAGATTTTTTACCGTGGGATGGCAAAACCACAGTTATTGTTTACTGGGGTATACCACACTTTTTTAAATAGAGATATTTGCGGCTGAACAGTGAGCGACACACTCAAACTGCTTTTTTTTTAGATACCAAAGGCCCAAAACTGGATAGTACAGCGATTTGACCCATGGAACTGCAAAACCACACTGGGATGTCGGGCCTACACAAGACTATTTTCAACAGATATATTTTTGTGTCACAACAGTCATGAGACACTAGTGTTTTTCTTTACGGAAAATATACCAAAACCTGAATAATAGAGATTTTTTACCGTGGGATGGCAAAACCACAGTTATTGTTTACTGGGGTATACCAGACTTTTTTAAATATATAGATTTGCGGCTGAACAGTGAGCGACACACTCAAACTGTTTTTTTTTTAGATACAAATGGCCCAAAATGGATAATACAGAGGTTTGAACCGTGGAAGTGCAAAATAACACTTCTGTTTCTCTAGCCTACACCAGACTATTTTCAATAGTTATATTTGTGTCTGAAAAATCAGAGACTCGCTTTTTTTTTGGGGGGGGGGGGACACACCAAAAGGTTAATAAGACAGGTATTTGTACAGTGTGAAGGAGGAAAAAAAAAGGATTTTTCCTGGCCCCCTACACCTGTTGCTAAGTCCAGCAATTTCAGCAACTGGAGCACACAGGACTGTAATGCAGCGTTTGCTGGTATAACCACTGTGTCTCCTATACAGCCTGCCTGCCTGGTATCTGGGATGGATATTAGTCCTGAAAAGGACTGTTTGTTTGTTCTGGCAGCCTTTCCAGACCCTACACTAACTATTTTGCAGTTTATATCTCTCCCTAAATCAGCAGCGCTGTCCCTACACTGTCTAATCCGGAGCGACTGTGTCCAAGATGGCGGCGCCCGGTTTTAAATACTCGAGGTGACACTGTGCGGCCAGCCAATCACTGTAATGCCCACAACCAACGTGGCTGCAGCATTATAGTGACTGGCTGGCAATCCCTGCATGTTCATTGGCTCTGTAAAGAGCGCCAAACATGCAGGGCGGAGACCCGAGCTCCCGCCCGAGTAACCCGGAAATGCTCGGTGCTCGCCGAACATCCCGAGTAGCGTGATGCTCGGGCGAGTACCGAGCAGTGTCGAGCATGTTCGCTCAACACTAATGAGTTCTCTAGTTTCCAAAATAGTGTAACTTGTTGGGGGTCTCCACTGTGTAGGCAGATGAGGTGCTTTCCAAATGCAGCATGGCACCCGCTAGTTATTCCAGCAAATTTTGCATTCAAAAAGTGAAATGGCGCTCCTTCCCTTCCAAGGCCTGGTGTGCGCCCAAGCAGTAGTTTTCCTCCACATATTGGGTATCATTGTACTCAGAAGAAATCGCACATAAAAATTTGGTGTCTATTTTTTCCTTGTACCCTTACAAAAATAAAAAAATGTAGTCTAAACTAAAAAATGTTGTGAAAAAAGTTAAATGTTCATTTTTTTCTTCCACATTCCAAAGATTCCTGTGAAGCACCTGAAGGGTTAATAAACTTCTTGAATGTGGTTTTGAGCAACTTGAAGGGTGCAGTTTTTATAACAGTGCCACTTTTGGTATTTTCTGTCATATAGACCCCTCAAAGTCACTTCAAATGTGATGGGGTCCCTAAAAATGGTTATGAAAATTTTGTTGGAAAAATTCTAGTGTAGTCTCCCCGACGTAAAGAAGATTACACGGGCACTGCAATAGATAGATAACATAATTTGATAAACGAGTTGGGAGCCAATACCTGCTTGAATCAACCTATCCTTGATGTTTTTGGCACGTTTGTAGGATATCAGGGGAGGCAATTGAAATTCTTTGATTTCTGGTAGACATTTATTTAACATTGGCCAATGGCGTTTAACAATATTAGCCACCATCTTAGTTTCCTCACAGAAAGACGTCACCATTGCTATTCTATTTAAATTTCCATGTTTTTTCACTAGTTTATTTAGCAGACAATTACGTCGGGGAGACTACGCTAGAATTTAGAATTAGTCTTAATCAGTATAGATATACGATTCGGAAAAAAAGACTTGACCTACCTGTTCCAAAGCATTTTACTGAGCTGCAACATTCAGAGAAACATTTGAAATGCAGAATTATTGATCATATACCACCCTTGAGACGGGGTGGAGATGGGGTCCGTTTATTGAAAATTAGGGAATTGGAATGGATTAAGAGACTTAGAACTAGAGATGAGCGTTGTTCGACTCGAACTGTTCGCCAATCTCAAATTCGAGCTGTTTTGGGCGGTGTTCGAGCCGTTCGGCGAACACGAACGATTTGAAAAAAATTCGGCTGTTCGAGGTTATGTTCGATAACTGTTCATGCACCAAAATCACAACTGGATTTTTTCTCAGTAATGATGAAAATTAATGTTAATACGCAGTTTGAGTGTACAGCGGGGCGGCGGGAGGGGCAGGGGATGGATCTCTGCAGGAATAATGAAGATCTCCATTTTTTTTTCTCTTTCCTGCATTTACAGTGGGGAGGTGCAATCTGTCAGCCTATCAGCAACGCACACACGGAGCAAAGTTCTTTTTTTCACACAAGCAAGGGCATGTGTCATTGGCCGTGTATGTCACATGTCCTTGCTCTATAAGACCGAGCCATTTTCCCCGTCGCCACCATTTTCTCACTGCTGCAGCTGCGTGTTAGCGGCACCGCTGTTGCTGTGTGCGCTATACCTTGTTAATTTCAAGCCAACTTTCGCACAAATCTACAGATAGCTTGGGAGTAGGGAATAGTTGTGATTGCAGTCCTTTTAAGGACTAGGTTACAGCATTTCCTACGACTTTTATCAGGCAGGTCTGTGCTCTTAAATAGATAGGTTGGGAGTAAAGACTAATTGTAATTGCAGTCCTTTTCAGGACTAAGTTACATCAGTTCCTATCAGTTTTTGCCAGGCAGGTCTGTGCCAGTGCTGTGCAAGTTTTTTTCACAGCATTTGGCCAAATCTAGCAAAGCTAATCCTTTTTGGCCTATTGCAGAGTGTGCTAGTCAGTGGAGTAGCCTATCTGTGTTGCAAGATATACCACCTGTGTATAGAATACCAATTTTTTTTACTGCACCTAGTGAAGTAAAACCTTTTGGGCATAGCATCATTCTATTAGTCCATCTATACTGACCTCCATCAGGTTGCAAATTGAATATAACTTTTTTCTCCATCTAGCTCTGAAAAAATATTTGGGCTTCCAGCAGTGTGTGGGACTTGTTCTATTAGTCCATCTATACTGACCTCCATCAGGTTGCAAGCTGAATATAATTTTTTTCTGCATCTAGCTCTGAAAAAATATTTGGGCTTCTAGCAGTGCTTGGGACTTGTTCTATTAGTTCATCTATACTGACCTCCATCAGGTTGCAAATTGAATATATTTTTTTTCTGCATCTAGCTCTGAAAACATATTTGGCCTTCTAGCAGTGTGTGGGACTTGTTCTATTAGTCCATCTATACTGACCTCCATCAGGTTGCAAATTGAATATATTTTTTTTCTGCATCTAGCTCTGAAAAAATATTTTTGCTTCAAGCAGTGTGTGGGACTTGGTCTATTAGTCCATCTATACTGACCTCCATCAGGTTGCAAATTAAAAATAATTTTTTTCTGCATCTGGCTCTGAAAAAATATTTGGGCTTCTAGCAGTGTGTGGGACTTGTTCTATTAGTCCATCTATACTGACCTCCATCAGGTTGCAAATTGAATATAATTTTTTTCTGCATCTAGCTCTGAAAAAATATTTGGGCTTCTAGCAGTGTGTGGGACTTGGTCAATTAGTCCATCTATACTGACCTCCATCAGGTTGCAAATTAAAAATAATTTTTTTCTGCATCTAGCTCTGAAAAAATATTTGGGCTTCTAGCAGTGTGTGCGACTTGTTCTATTAGTCCATCTATACTGACCTCCATCAGGTTGCAAATTGAATATATTTTTTTCTGCATCTAGCTCTGAAAAAATATTTGGGCTTCTTGCAGTGTGTGGGACTTGGTCTATTAGTCCATCTATACTGACCTCCATCAGGTTGCAAATTAAAAATAATTTTTTTCTTCATCTAGCTCTGAAAAAATATTTGGGCTTCTAGCAGTGTGTGGGACTTGTTCTATTAGTCCATCTATACTGACCTCCATCAGGTTGCAAATTGAATATAATTTTTTTCTCCATCTAGCTCTGAAAAAATATTTGGGCTTCTAGCAGTGTGTGGGACTTGGTCTATTAGTCTATCTATACTGACCTCCATCAGGTTGCAAATTAAAAATATTTTTTTTCTGCATCTAGCTCTGAAAAAATATTTGGGCTTCTAGCAGTGTGTGGGACTTGGTCTATTAGTCCATCTATACTGACCTCCATCAGGTTGCAAATTAAATATAATTATTTTCTGCATCTAACCCAGCCAATAGTTTTGGCCTAATACCACAGTTTGGCCACTCAGCTCTGCTCGGTTCCCATCCATTGTTTTTTTGTGCAAACAACTCCAGAGTTGTGAATTAGTTAACCACCAAAATGAGTGGAAAAAGGCCTGCTGCTGGTGGAAAGGGGAATAGGCTTGTTGGGAAGGGGAAAAAAGGTTGTGTCCGTGGGGTAGGTGTTAAAGCAACAGTAACATCTGCAGAAGAAAGACCATCTTCCAGCCAAACTAAAATGTCTACTTCTTTTAGCGGACAATGTGATAAGATCCCTTTCTTACGGCCACGCCAATCGCTACAAATTCCAGATGAGGCACAAAAACAGCAGGTGCTTCAACGGATATCAAGTGTTCCTTTAAGTGGGCTCTCCTCCACATCAACTTCAACATCACAAATACTCCAGTCCTCAAAGGTGTCACCCCAATCGCACTTGCTTCCTCACAGCTCCCAAATCTCCAGCTGCCCGTCTGAGTATGAGGTAGAACAGAAGGTTGAGTCTGCAGAGCTGTTTACTCATACTATAGCCTGGGAATCAGAGGTCGGCTCCAGTGCTTCTGTGAATCCAGACGAGGAAATGATCTGCACTTATGCCCAGAATCTTTATGAGTCGGATCCAGGACCAGACGCTGAAGGTTCTGACCATAATGTAGACCCTCATTCACAAACTGTAACTCCTGTTGGTGGAGACAATGAGGAAGACGATGATGAGACTCAAATACCTGATTGGAGCGACAACTTTAGTTTTTTGTCAGGGCAGGAACAGGTTGGCTCTGAGGACGACGGGTGTGATAACGCACAGGGTGATGATGATGAGGTTGGAGATCCCACTTACTGTCAACCACAGTCAGCCAAGAGATGAGGTCAGCAGAGGAGGTGGAGGAGAATGCTAGTGACGACGAGGTCAGGTTGCGCCTTCCTGGACAGAGACGTAGTACTGGAAGCACGTCAACAACTGCATCCTCAAACACAACTCTGCCTCTCACCACAAGTCATGGTGGCTCTTCAGGTCGCATGGGTGCTAAGCCTTGCATAGCCTGGGCATTTTTTCAGATCGATAAAGATGACCCAACTCGTGTTATCTGTAACATTTGTAAGCAAAAGCTAGGTAGAGGCCAAAAAATACATAGTAGGAGTACTTCATGCATGAACCGGCACATGGACATGAAGCATAAGTTGCAGTGGGAAGCTCACTGTGCTACAGTGCGGCCTAGCCGGCCGGGTCAACCACCGTCTGCCATATCTTGTGCATCCGCGGCCTCTTCATCCTCTGTGACAGGGGGGACAGCAGTCACACCTGTTTTGGGACGCAGACCTGCCACCTCTTTACCCGCAACAGCCAGCGTGATTGGCAGGTCTTCATTTTCTTTGGAGGTGGTAACACCAGCTGGTGTTGAGCGCTGTCCGACATCGATAGCACCACCTTTGGATCAAGGCAACCTAACATGTCCGCCTGCATCTTCCTCACAGTCCGGCAGTTTGCCGGGGACACCTTTATCAACCCCGTCTAAGCACAATAGCCAGCCCTCGGTCCCTCAGATGTGGACAAGTAAAAGACCATTTCCTCCTAGTCATGAGAAAGCTAAGAGGTTGAATTTCACCATCTGCAAGCTCTTGGCTACAGAAATGCTGCCTTTCCGCCTGGTGGACACAGAGGATTTTTGAGACCTTATGTCCGTCGCAGTGCCCCAGTACCAGATGCCCAGTCGGCACTACTTCTCAAAGAAAGGTGTGCCTGCGCTCCACCAGCATGTCGCACGCAACATCACCGCTTCTTTGAGAAACTCTGTGTGTGACAGGGTGCATTTCACCACAGACACTTGGACGAGTAGGCATGGACAGGGGCGTTACATGTCGCTGACTGGGCACTGGGTAACTATGGTGACAGCAGGACAAGGGGCTGCTGTCCAAGTCTTGCCGTCCCCACGAGTTGTGCGTCAATCCTCTTTATCTCAAAGTTCCTCCACTGCTTCTGCCTCCTCAACCTCCTCTCGGTCCTCCACCTGCACCCAAAGCCTGTCTGGTCATGCCACAAGCTTTCTATCTGCGCAGAAGGGATCCTGGACACCTCCTTACTATGCTGGCAGTAGGGCTCAACGTCATCAGGCGGTTTTTACTTCGAAATGTCTGGGAAATGTGAGTCACACAGCTGAGAAGTTGTGGTCAGCTCTGGAGAACCAATTTCATGAATGGTTGTCTCCACTGGACCTGAAACCAGGGAAGGCCGTGTGCGACAATGCTGCAAACCTGGGTGCGGCCCTTCGCCGGGGCAATGTCACACACGTGCCTTGTATGGCTCAAGTGTTGAACCTGATTGTCCAGCAATTTTTAGCCCACTATCCCGGACTAGATGGCCTTCTGCAGAGGGCACGGTCGCTGTGTGCTCACTTCCGCCGTTCGCATCCCGCAGCTCAGCGACTTACATCTCTACAGAAGTCGTTGGGCCTGCCACTTCACCGGCTAAAATGCGATCTGCCTACCCGGTGGAATTCAACTCTGCACATGTTGCAGCGACTGTGGCAGCACCGACATGCCCTGGTGCAATACGTTCTGACGTATAGCCTGGGCCAACGAGATCCAGAGGTGGGGCAAATCACGCTGGAGGAGTGGTCTCAGATCAGGGACCTATGCACCCTTCTGCACAGTTTTGAAATGGCGACGAAGATGTTTAGTGCTGACGATGCCATTATCAGCATGACTATTCCGGTGATTTACATGCTGGAGCACATGTTAAACAGAATTCGGAGTCAGGTGGTGGCACAAGAGGAGGTGGAGGAAGTAGAGGAGGAGGAGTTGTATGAGGAACGGCTAACATCTGCAAGGTCCAGACGGTCGGCAGCACCAAGGCGGCAGGCATGTGAGGGTGGGGGAGATGGTTTTACCAGGGTGCATGGTAGCAGCCAAACTAGTGAGGAAGGTGCAGGAGCCCAGGAAGAAGTGGAGGATGAACTGATGGAAGACTCATCAGATGAGGGAGACCTTGATCACATTTCTGTTGTGCGAGGTTGGGGGGAGAGGACAGAGGAAGGAAGCATGATTGTTATCTCGCCACCAACACAACAGGGACTTGGTGCTCCTGGATGCGCAATACACATGAGTGCCTTCTTGCTGCACTACCTGAAACATGACCCTAGAATTGTGAGAATTAGAAATAATCCTGACTACTGGGTTGCCACACTGTTAGATCCCCGGTACAAAAATAAATTTGCAGAAATTATTCCTGCCATAGAAAGGGATGCACGCATGCAGGAGTATCAGCAGAGACTGTTGCAGAATCTTACATGTGCTTTTCCACAAAACACCAGTGGTGCACGTAGTGAATCTCACAGTTCCAACTTGCCAACCGTGGGACCGTCAAGTGTTCAGCACTCAAACCGTAACAGAAACACAGTATCTGCTGGTAACATCAATTTTGCGGAATCATTTCACCACTTTTTTAGCCCATCCTTTGCAAGGCCACAGGAGACAAGAAGTCTGACACATAGTCAACGCCTAGAGACAATGGTACAGGAGTATCTCCAAGTAAACATTGAAGCCATGACTGTGTCACTGGACCCTTGCTCTTTTTGGGCTTCCAATCTGGATAAATGGCCGCAGCTAGCCACTTACGCCTTGGAGATCTTGTCATGCCCCGCAGCCAGCGTTTTGTCTGAACGTGTGTTCAGCGCTGCTGGTGGTGTGCTGACAGATAAGCGCACGCGGCTCTCCACTGATAATATAGACAGACTCACGTTCATAAGGATGAACAAATCATGGATCCGAAACGACTTTTCTACCCCTGTGTCATCCTGGGGAGAGTAAAAGCTTGATGATTGGTTAAAATCACCTCACCAACCGTTTTAAGCTTTCAAATTGCTAATCATGTTTATCTGTATCTTGGCTGGAAAATAATTTGGGCTTTGTAGCAGTGTGCAGCACTGATTCTAATAGGCCATCTATACTAAGCTCCACCAGATTTAAAATTACTAATCATGTTTATCTGTATCTTGGCTGGAAAATAATTTGGGCTTTGCAGCAGTGTGCAGTACTGATTCTATTAGGCCATCTATACTAAGCTCCACCAGATTTAAAATTAATAATAATTTTTAGCTGCATCTAGCCCGGAAAATAATTTTGGGGCTCCGAGATGCGCAAGACACATAAGTGCCTTCTTGCTGCACTACCTGCAACATGACCCTCAGATTGTCAGAATTCGAAGTAATCCTGACTACTGGGTTGCCACACTCTTAGATCCCCCACACTCTTCGATCAATCTTTTCATTTTAATAAAGACCAAAAAAAAGGTCATTTTTGAAATTATAAGCATTAGCAGGTTATTAGAAACTGAAATCAAACAGTTTTCAACTCAAAACTTTATTCTAGGTGATGTTACATTTGCACATAGGACCCCTTGTTCGAAAGGAGCTTCTGAACTCTCTCGTCCATTGAATTTGTCAGGTTTTGGATGGTTTCTGCTTCAATTGTTTAGCATGAGGACAGAATACCCTCCCAGAGCTGTTGCTTAGATGTGAACTGCCTCCCGCCATCATAGACACACTTTTGATGATGCTCCAGAGGTTCTGAATGGGGTAGAGGTCAGGGGAGCATGGGGGTCGCACTATAAGTTTGTCCCCTTTTATGCCCATATCAGCCAGAGATGCAGATGTGTTATGTGCAGCATGAGACGGTGCATTATCATGCATAAAAATGATCTTGCTGTGGAATACACGGTTCTTCTTTTTCGACCATGGCAGGAAGTGCTGTTTGAGAAACTCCACATACATTATGGAGTTCAGGGATCCTAAAGGGGCCGACAATCTCTCTCCCCATGATTCCAGCCCAAAACATTACTCCACCTCCTCCTTGTTGGCGCTGTAGCCGTGTTTGCGTGGGGTGTCCATCAACCAGCCATCCTCCACTCCATCCATCTGGACCATCGAGCGTTGCATGGCACTCATCCGTGAACAAAACAGTTTTGAAATCAGTCTTCATGTAATGTTTGGCCCACTGGAGCCATTTCTGCTTGTGTGAAGTGGATAGAGGAGGTCGACAGGATGGCGTACGCACAGCTGCAAACCTCTGAAGGACCCTGCATCTTGTTATTCGGGGGACGTTGGAGGAACCAGCAGCTTCAAAAACTTGTCTGCTGCTATGACAAGGCTTTTTTGCCACTGCTCTTTTAACCTGACGTAATTGCCTGTAGGAAAGAGTCCTCAATTTGCCCTTATCAGCACGCACACGTGTGTACTGTGAAACAGCTACATACTGTACTTCTTGATTGCCAAGACACTTCATCCTGATCATCGCACAATGTTGATTGTGTAACATACCTGGCGGCGTCCTTGCATGGTGGTCCATCTCCCACTGTGCAAGAGCGCGCACTTGATCTCCAGTCCAGAATGTCTCTCTGGCTTCCCTCCTTGCTGTCTGTTTGTCTGTTTTGGCTGCATAGGGCGACGCCCGCTGAACTTCCTGTTTCTTGTACCTGCTGCGGACACGCCCCTGTTGCACCTTCAGCCTATTGCTGTCCATCTTTGGGTATTTATACCACCTTCTTCCTCAAGATGGCGCCTGAGCATTGTGTCCTGTCAGTCGGCTTTTTGTCTCTGACATGCCAGGTCCTATCTTGTTTTCCTGCCTGTTTTCCAGTTCTGTGTCTGAACTGTGGTCTGTTCTTGTGAACACGCTTCTTGCCTGTTCTTTCGCCTTCTAAGGGCCGTATTCCTAGATCTGCCTGTCTGTGCCTTGCGGTATCTGTTCCCGTCTGAACAGAGTCCTGTTTGTGTCTCTGCCTTGCGGTATCTGTTCCCGTCTGAACAGAGTCCTGTTTGTGTCCCTGCCTTGCGGTATCTGTTCCTGTCTGAACTGAGTCCTGTCTATGTCTCCTGCCTTGCGGTGTCAGTTCCCGTGTCTGAACTGAGTCCTGTCTGTGTACTCTTGCCTGCTGCCTTTCCTGGAGGCTGTATTTCCAGGCCTGTCTGAACACGCTCCTAGCCTGTTCCTCCCGCCTTCTAGGGGCCGATTACCTAGATCCGTTCCTGTATCTTGTCTGTCCTGTCTGAACACGCTCCTTGCCTGTTCGTCCCGCCTCTCTGGGGGCCGTATTCCCAGACCCTCTCCTGTATCCCGCTGCAGTGTCGGTCTCTTTCGTACACTCAGTTCCAGTCTGAACTCTCTCCTATCCTTTACCTGTTTTGCCTCTATGTCCGTTCCTTTCCTTTTTCTGCAGAGTCTGAACTTGTACCTAACTCCTGCTTGTTGTCTCTGTACTCCCGTTTGTGAGTTTGTGGTCCACTTGCTACTTCACTGCAAATACCCTGTGGGTATCTGGCTCTGCCTTTCCCTTCCTGTCTGTTCCGTGTGAACAGAGCCCTGTCCGTCCTGCTCTGACTCCTTGCTCACTGCTCCGGCAGCCTTGCTCCGCTCTGACCCTTTTGCTCACTGCTCCGGCAGCCTTGCTCCGCTCTGACCCTTTTGTTCACTGCTCCGGCAGTCCTGTCCTGCCCTGCTTCTGCCCACTGCGCCGGCAGTCCTGTCCTGCCCTGCTTCTGCCCGCTGCTCCGGCAGTCCTGTCCTGCCCTGCTTCTGCCCGCTGCTCCGGCAGTCCTGTCCTGCCCTGCTTCTGCCCGCTGCTCCGGCAGTCCTGTCCTGCCCTGCTTCTGCCCGCTGCTCCGGCAGTCCTGTCCTGCCCTGCTTCTGCCCGCTGCTCCGGCAGTCCTGTCCTGCCCTGCTTCTGCCCGCTGCTCCGGCAGTCCTGTCCTGCCCTGCTTCTGCCCGCTGCTCCGGCAGTCCTGTCCTGCCCTGCTTCTGCCCGCTGCTCCGGCAGTCCTGTCCTGCCCTGCTTCTGCCCACTGCTCCGGCAGTCCTGTCCTGCCCTGCTTCTGCCCGCTGCTCCGGCAGTCCTGTCCTGCCCTGCTTGTGCTCGCTGCTCCTGCAGCCCCGTCCTGCTCTGTTCTTGCCCAACGCTTTGGGCGTTCCCTCTCTGCTGTGGTTGTCTACCGCATCTGCGGTTCTGTGACCCAGTCTGTACTGGGTCTTAACCTTTCTGTGCTCCAGCCCGTCCTTTCGGCCAGTACCTCCCTGCCTGCATACTCGCCTGTATCCACCCATCTGCATACCTGCTGTGTTTGCTTACATCCACCAGTCTGTGCCAGCCTAACCTGCCTGTTCCAGTAATCCCAGTGTGGGTCAACCCCCGTGTCCGGAGTTTGACCTGGAGTAGCACCTGGTCCCTCTGCCCGGTTTCTCCCTGGTGCACTGGCGTCGTATGCCGTCGTGCCACCTTGGTCGGATCGGCCAGATACTTAGTCACGCCCCTCCAGGCACTCTCCGGTCCATGGTCCAGTGGAACCACAACACCCGCACACGCCAGACAGTCCGGGCGTGTGCATAACAGATTGTAGTCATGCCTTGACCTAAACACTCCACAATTTGTTGCTTCTCAGCAGCCGACACATCCTTTTTCTTTCCCAGTTTGGCAGAAAATGTAGGCTGCTTAATAATGCGGGACAGCCTTCATAAGTAGTCTTGCCTTTCATTGGACACACCTGCCAAACTAATTAGCACAGGTGTCTGCAATTGCTTACAGTGATATAAAGAGCCCTGACACACATCACCATCAATGAGTTTAACTGACAAACAAACAAATTCTTCCCTTATCACTCCTAAACACTTTTTGCATAATAATTTGGAACACAGTGTACATGTGCTTTTCCATAAAACACCAGTGGTTCACGTAGTGAATCTTACAGTTCTAACTTGCCAACCGTGGTCTGTATGGAGTTGTTCAATAAAGGGCACAAAATTAAGATAACATAGACGGGAGAGGTCTCTATGAATAAGAATTCCTAAGTATTTGATACCCTGTGAAGGCCAGGCAAAGGGAAAGTTGGACTGGATGGAATCCTGTATGGATTTGGGGAGGGAGACATCGAGGGCCTCAGACTTCGCTGCATTGATTTTAAAATTTGACCATGTAACAAAGTGATCTATTTCAGCCATAACAGAAGGGATGGATATATGTGATTGAGTGATATATACTAGGACATCATCAGCAAATAGAGAGCACTAGTACTCGGTGCCTCCCACCTCAATCCACCTAATATTGGGGTTATGGCGAATTGATGAGAGCAGGTGCTCACTAGGATGTATAAGAGAGGGGACAGAGGACATCCCTGCCTTGTCCCATTGGTGATTATGAAAGGTGATGAAAATGTTCTGACGCGCCCCCTGGGCCTTGGGACACCCGGAGCCGGACCCTTTTTGGTGGATGCTGGTGGTTGTAGTCTCCGTGGCGGCGACCCGGTTCCGTGGCTCAGGGCGGTCAAACCAGTGGCGGAACTATTTATGTGGTTTTGATGTTTAAATGTCCGACTACGCCACCCGTGGATTGCGGTCAGAGTGAACCGCCGCTGCAGGGCAGACCGCTGAGGCTGGTGTTGTGGGTGCAGCAGAGCGTAGCATAACTCCCCACGGGAGGAGTATAGCTTCAGGGCAGTGTATGCGGAGGATGGGGGTGATGGTGCAGGGCAGCAGCAGTAACGACACGGAGTCAGTGATGCAGTCCAGGGCCTTTACTCACAGTTCTTATTATCCAGACCACTTCTGCAGGTAACGGCTGCCCACGTCGTACTGTGCTCACCAGGTGAGGGGCTCAGGCAACTCCCAGATAACTTTGGAGCGCTTCACAGGACCCCCTTTGTGTGTCCTTTGTCTGGCCTTTCTTACCAACCCTTCTGTCCGGCTACCTCGAGCCTCCTCTTGGTAAACTTGGCGCCAGTTTCCCTGACCCTATGTGGTGCCTTCCTAGCGGGTGTAGCGAGGGGCTGCGCCACATAAAATGTCACAGCCTCCGGTTTCTAGCTGAGGGTCGTTTCCCGCCTCCACTAGTTTCGGGGACCGGTCTCCCCCTTTGGCCTGACCCCTCCACGCAGGTGGATTCGGGCGTGCGGTGGCGACTCGCCCGTCCGCACCCCTGGGATGCCTTCGTTCCTCGTTCCTGCAGCTTTCTCCGCTCCTCTTCCTTCCTTCTCCCTCTTCCAGGCCTGGGCCTCTGTTACTAGGCCCGCCTCCGGAGCAGAGCTCATGCAGAGCCCCTGCTCCTTGTCACTTCTGCTCAGACTTCTCTGCACTGAACTAAGATGGTGCCCACCTTTTATACTCCCTTCTCAATGCACCCAGGAACTGCTTCCTCCCTGCTCCTGCACTACAGGGGTTCCCCTTCCTCAGTGTTCCCTCCCCCCACTCCAGTCAGGGACAGGGACTGTCGTGCCCATCTCAGGGGCATATTGGTCGCCCTGCCCCACGGTAATGTGGTGTAATGCATGCAGGTGTCGGGTCCTGATCCACACTCCATCCTTACCTGAGAGTGAGATATCACACCTCTGGGTGAGGTGCAATACCTCTGTAGCAACCGAGCCCTCAGGGTGCTACAGTTCCATTTATCTTCAGTCTAGGTGACGTATTGCGATACAGGGCTGTGATTTTGGCTATAAAAGGGTCCCCTAGACCCCTACCCCAAGCTTTTTAAGAGAATAATATATGGCGTGCCAGGAGACTCTATGGAATGCTTTCTCAGCATCCAACGAGAGTATCTAATTACAAATTTTTAACTGCATCTAGCCCAGGAAATACTTTGTGCCTAGTAGTAGTGTCTGCTAGTCAGCGGATTATCCCGGCTGTTAAGCAAGCTACACCACCTGTAGTTTGGACACTTAATTTTTTCAAAGGAAGTGCTTCGGGACCACGGGATACTCAGTGAAGAGCATCAGGAGGCACCCCAAGGCATAGGGGCTGGGACTGGCGGTAGGATGCCTTGCGGTGGACAGCCGAGCTCAATCCTTATAAAAGCTTTTTAACTGCAGCAGCTTTAGTGGACGCTACTGGAGCTGGAATTACGCGGCTGCTGGCATGAGACTTGCCCTCCAATAGATCCTTGTAAAAGGATTTAAAGTGTATTCATTCAAATTAGAGAGACAATTTAAATTAAAAAGCTTAGAGCTGCCTCCACCACAGGGGGGCTCGCTCGACCCACCAGCGGACAGGCACCAGTATTGGGAGAGGGGGGCTGGCCGTCAGGGTCCACCGCGGCTCTGGCACAAACCCGGCGACACGGAGGTGGCACGGGCAGGAACGGACTGGCCGTGTCGGCTTCTCACTTTTTGGATTTTAGAAGGGCATGACATGCCTATATCTGTGTCTCCCCCTCCTTTTACTCCTCCACCTCTTTTCTTTTCGCATGACTATATGTACTTGTCACTTTTCCATGTGTTAGTTATGTCTTCTGAGCAGTTTGTCAGCTTTTGGACACCTTTGAAGGTGTTTTCTATGTGTTTCTATGTGTTTTTGTTTGCCTGCCATTGGTTTTAACGGTGTTCGAAGGTGTTCGACAAACAGTTCGACGAACAGTTCGGCGAACACACGGGTGATCGACAAACCGAACTCGAACACTACGGGGGTGGCTCAACACTACTTAGAACTTTAAAAACCTTATGGATTAAATGTTGATTATATATTGAGTGTAACTATCTAGGGATGTTTTGCTTGCCTACCTCCTTCTTGTGATTGTTTCTTAAATCCTTCATGATGTGGTTATTTTTAAGAATTATTATTAATATTTATTTTTTCCTTATTTTCTTTTTAGACCTACCACCACTGTCTGATGTTTGGGAACATGATTCATCCCTATCAAAATTGTTAGTTTTCATCTAAAAAAGGCGCAATGTGTGTATAGGAATATAATGGTAAAAGATACTGAGTGGGCTCCATGTGATAAATCTTTCATTTACAATACACTGAGGGGTTATTATATAACTATCTAAGGGAGTATATGGACCAGTAGGCAGCCTGTGTAATAGGGGTGGTGAGATCGGTGCCCTCATGGGTACCTGTCTCCCATCCTATTAAGGTTATTGGGTTGCCACCCCCAGCTAATGGGGGGCGTTCCCATGCCTCTCAGGCATAAATGTCTGTAACTCCGTCCATTAAATGAGTTCTTGACTCTGTTATAATGAGCACTAGAGTGCTGTGTCCCCTATGCGTAATGTGTATTAGGCTTTTTGTGCTTCAATGCAGCAAGATGTGGGCGTACTGCCCTCAATTAACATGGTTGCCCAAGCCTTGAGTCTGTTTGTGACCGCATAGTGGTATGTATCTGCGCCTTTTCGCGCATGCGCGGTCGCTCTTATTAGGATTCCTGTCATAGCGCCGCCCTTTCTGATCTTTGGAATGCAAGTGCGCTCCAGAATCATTATATTCCTTCTGGACATGCGCAATAGAGATAGCGGGAGATTTCAGCGTTTCTCATGTTTACATTATGAGATTGATTATGATCAATTATTGACACAAATGGTTTTTATAATGATGCTTTGAATCTTTTTTGTCTCTTTAGCACTTTTGCACTTTATATACTGTATAGATTGTATGAATCATGATAAATAATATATTTATTGCATCTGCATCATGTTTAAAACATATATGTCACATTAATTACTGCTAATCAATGTGTGTGATTAAGCAGACTTAAATACTTTGCACATTGCACTTTTACATTGCTTAAAAAAGGTCCATATCTTGGGACCGAAACGTTGCACAGCCACATGGGCTATTAAAAGACAATTTTTTCATCATCAATTTGAGTGCTGCCTCCATTCTTTTTCTTGGATATTTAAAGGACTGGTGTGTACCTGGGGGGCTTTGCACCTTTTTTCAAAAAAATCTTTTTCTTGTGCTGCTTTGGATCTATTTTTTATATATATACAGTACAGACCAAAAGTTTGGACACACCTTCTCATTTAAAGATTTTTCTGTATTTTCATGACTATGAAAATTGTACATTCACACTGAAGGCATCAAAACTATGAATTAACACATGTGGAATTATATACTTAACAAAAAAGTGTGAAACAACTGAAAATATGTCTTATATTCTAGGTTCTTCAAAGTAGCCACCTTTTGCTTTGATGACTGCTTTGCACAATCTTGGCATTCTCTTTATGAGCTTCAAGAGGTAGTCACCAGAAATGGTCTTCCAACAATCTTGAAGGAGTTCCCAGAGATGCTTAGCACTTGTTGGCCCTTTTGACTTCACTCTGCGGTCCAGCTCACCCCAAACCATCTCGATTGGGTTCAGGTCTCATGACTGTGGAGGCCACGTCATCTGGCGCAGCACCCCATCACTCTCCTACTTGGTCAAATAGCCCTTACACAACCTGGAGGTGTGTTTGGGGTCATTGTCCTGTTGAAAAATAAGTGATGGTCCAACTAAACGCAAACCGGATGGAATAGCATGCCGCTGCAAGATGCTGTGGTAGCCATGCTGGTTCAGTATGCCTTCAATTTTGAATAAATCCCCAACAGTGTCACCAGCAAAGCACCCCCACACCATCACACCTCCTCCTCCATGCTTCACGGTGGGAACCAGGCATGTAGAGTCCATCCGTTCACCTTTTCTGCGTTGCACAAAGACACGGTGGTTGGAACCAAAGATCTCAAATTTGGACTCATCAGACCAAAGCACAGATTTCCACTGGTCTAATGTCCATTCCTTGTGTTCTTTAGCCCAAACAAGTCTCTTCTACTTGTTGCCTGTCCTTAGCAGTGGTTTCCTAGCAGCTATTTTACCATTAAGACCTTCTGCACAAAGTCTCCTCTTAACAGTTGTTGTAGAGATGTGTCTGCTGCTAGAACTCTGTGTGGCATTGACCTGGTCTCTAATCTGAGCTGCTGTTAACCTGCAATTTCTGAGACTGGTGACTCGGATAAACTTATCCTCAGAAGCAGAGGTGCCTCTTGGTCTTCCTTTCCTGGGGCGGTCCTCATGTAAGCCAGTTTCTTTGTAGGGCTTGATAGTTTTTGCAAATGCACTTGGGGACACTTTCAAAGTTTTCCCAATTTTTCGAACTGACTGACCTTCCTTTCTTAAAGTAATGATAGCCACTCGTTTTTCTTTACTTAGCTGCTTTTTTCTTGCCATAATACAAATTCTAACAGTCTATTCAGTAGGACTATCAGCTGTGTATCCACCAGACTTCTGCACAACACAACTGATGATCCCATCCCCATTTATAAGGCAAGAAATCCCACTTATTAAACCTGACAGGGCACACCTGTGAAGTGAAAACCATTTCCGGTGACTACCTCTTGAAGCTCATCAAGAGAATGCCAAGAGTGTGCAAAGCAGTCATCAAAGCAAAAGGTGGCTTCTAGAACCTAGAATATAAGACATATCTTAAGTTGTTTCACACTTTTTTTGTTAAGTATATAATTCCACATGTGTTAATTCATAGCTTTGATGCCTTCAGTGTGAATGTACAATTTTGATAGTCATGAAAATACAGAAAAATCTTTAAATGAGAAGGTGTGTCCAAACTTTTGGTCTGTACTGTATGTGTGGTGCCCCTGAGGGTTCAGTCGCCAAAGAGGTACTGCATCTCACCCAGAGGTGTGGTATCCCACTCTCAGGTAAGGATAGAGTGCTGCCCGGGACCCTAACACCTGCATCCAACACATCCACTTCAGTAGGGCAGGGTGAGATTGCTCCTAAGGGAGAGCACAGTCCCTGGCTGGAGTGGAGGGGAACCAAGTGAGGGGGAACCATGTAGTGGGTGTGGGTGGAGGACGTAGATCAGGGGAGCACATGAGAAGGAGCTGATATAAAAGAGGGAACCATCTTGGGAAGTGTGGTCATTTGGAGGAGGAACGTGAGGGGAGCAGGGGCTCTGCACGAGCTCTGCCCCAGAGTGGGCCTAGCAGAGAGGCCCAGGAGGAGAAGGAGAAAGAGAGGAAAGGAGTAGGAAGGAAGGCTCCAGGAGGAGGAAGGGGTCCTAGGGGTACTGGCAGTTCTGGAGGCCACCCGTACGCCCGAATCTACCTGGTGTGGAGGGATCAAGCCGCAGAGGGGACTGGCCCCTAAACTAGTAGAGAGCTACAAGGCTCAGCTAGAAACTGGAGGCTTCTGTACTTTTAGGGTGCAGTGGCCACAACCACAATTACATCGCCGAAAAGGTGGCTGACGCGCCCCCTGGGCCATGGGATACCCGGAGCCGGGCCGGTTGATGCTGGGGGTTGTAGTCTCAGTGGCGGTGACCCGGTCCGTGACCCAGGGCGGTCAATCCAAGGGGTTATTTGTATATATGGGTTTTTATAATGTCTGACTACGCCACCTGTGGAGTGCGGCTAAAGGGGGCCGCCACTGCAGAACAGTCCTCTGAAGCTGGTGGTATTGCAGCAAGGGTATTATTACTCCCCACAGGAAGAGTGTAGCTTCAGGACAGTGTGGGTGGATGATAGTGGTTGTAGTGCAGGGAGTCAGTAATGAACACAGAGTCCGTGTGATGCAGTCCCAAGATCTTTACTCACAGTTGTTGCAGTTCTTGTTACAGGGACCCATGTAACGGCCCTCGTCATTCTTTCCTCACTCAGTGAGGGGTTCAGCCGACCCCCAGGTAACTCCGGAGTATTTATCAGGACCCCCTTCTGTGTGTCCTTTCTCTGGCCTTCTCCCTGCACCTCACACCCAGTGACACTTCTATCCGGTACCCTTGGGCCTTGGCGGGCGACGTGTGTTCCGTCCCCTGGGTCCTATGTGGCTACCTTCTTAGTGAGACTGGTGTGGACTTTTGGCTTATGGTACATAAAGTGCTGCAGCCTCCAGCTTCTAGTTGAGCCTTGCTGTTTCTCCGCTAGTTGAGGGACCGGTTCCCCTTATCTGGCCTGACCCCTCTACCTCCTGGTAGCAGCGGGCGTACGGGTGGCCTTCTGCACGGCCTGTACCCCTAGGGTCCCTTCTCCTCTGTTCCTGGAGCCTTTCCTTGCTCCTCTCTCTCCTCTCATGCTTGGGCCTCTCAGGCTAGGCCTGCCCCTGGAGCAGAGCTCCTACAGAGCCCCTGCTCCTTCACTTATTGCAGCAAGGGTATTATTACTCCCCACAGGAAGAGTGTAGCTTCAGGGCAGTGTGGGTGGATGATAGTGGTTGTAGTGCAGGGAGTCAGTAATGAACACAGAGTCCGTGTGATGCAGTCCCAAGATCTTTACTCACAGTTGTTGCAGTTCTTGTTACAGGGACCCATGTAACGGCCCTCGTCATTCTGTCCTCACTCAGTGAGGGGTTCAGCCGACCCCCAGGTAACTCCAGAGTATTTATCAGGACCCCCTTCTGTGTGTCCTTTCTCTGGCCTTCTCCCTGCACCTCACACCCAGTGACACTTCTGTCCGGTACCCTTGGGCCTTGGCGGGCGACGTGTGTTCCGTCCCCTGGGTCCTATGTGGCTACCTTCTTAGTGAGACTGGTGTGGACTTTTGGCTTATGGTACATAAAGTGCTGCAGCCTCCAGCTTCTAGTTGAGCCTTGCTGTTTCTCCGCTAGTTGAGGGACCGGTTCCCCTTATCTGGCCTGACCCCTCTACCTCCTGGTAGCAGCGGGCATACGGGTGGCCTTCTGCACGGCCCGTACCCCTAGGGTCCCTTCTCCTCTGTTCCTGGAGCCTTTCCTTGCTCCTCTCTCTCCTCTCATGCTTGAGCCTCTCAGGCTAGGCCCGCCCCTGGAGCAGAGCTCCTACAGAGCCCCTGCTCCTTCACTTCTCCTCCTCTGACTGGCTGACTGAACTAAGATGGTTCCCTATTTTATACAGCTCCCTTTCAAGTGCTCCCAGGATCTACTTCCTCCACCCCATCCACTACATGGTTCCCCCTCTCTCCAGGTGGTTCCCCCCACTCCAGCCAGGGACCAGGGACTGTGCTCTCCCGTTGGAGCAATCTCGCCCTGTCCCCCGGAAATGTGGTGTAGTTAATGCAGGTGTTAGGGTCCTGAGCTGTACTCCTTCCTTACCTGAGAGTGAGGTACCACACCTCTGGATAAGATGCAATACCTCTGTGGCGACCGAACCCTCAGGGGCGCCACATGGCCACAGAGGGTCCAGGGGACTGCAGGTCGCCCGACAAGACCCGAGGCTACCGGATTGGGACACTGATTGTGAGGCGCAGGGCAGGAGTGTGAGAGCCAGCGCAGGAAGACGACTGAGGAAGGCACATAGAAAGGGATCCTGTCAGGCACTCTTGAACTACCTAAGGGATTGCTGAACCCCTGCCTGGTGAACGCAGCGTGACGTAGGAGGCTGTAAGCTGGACAGTGCAACCTGAGGAACTTAACAACTGTGAGTAAACTCAGAAGACGGCACCCCATTGTCTCTGTGATTATTATCCGCACCATCACCCCTGCACTACAACGCCAAGCATCACCTATACCTCCTATAACATCTACACTGCCCTGGAGCTAAGCTCTACCTGTGGAGAGCCACACCAGCTTTGCTGCACTAACATCAGCTCCAGAGGACCTGCTCCGCAGCGGCAGCTCCCTTTAGCCGCATAACACAGGTGGCGTCACGAACTTTGTACATATAAACTATAAATCTCCTGTAAATATCCCCCTTTTGATTGACCGCCCTGGGTCACGGACCGGGTCACCGCCACTGTGACATCACCCCTAGAAACGACCGGCCCGGCACCGAGTACCCCACGGCCCAGGGGCGCGTCATCTATATATATATATATATATATATATATATATATACTGTATATATGTATATACAGTGGGAAAAATAAGCATTTGATACACCTACGATAAAAATTACAGACCTCTCCCTTCTTTTTAGGTGGAAAAACTTGCAAAATCAGCAATGTATCAAATACTTACTTTTCCCCGCTGAATATATACATATCCTAAAGATATCTGAATATTTTCCCTTTCCTGAAATTGGAAAATATTGTGTCCCCATTGTATATGATGTGAGCTTGCAAATGCTGAGTGTTACTCATCTTTGCTGTCAATGCCGCTGTCAATTTAACTGTGTTGTCTGGGGAGCGCTCCAAGGGTGACACCCCCTAAGTTGATGATGACAATTGCGCCCCCCTTCTTCGACGGCTGACCCTAGGAGACCCTAGAACGCCCTAACCCTAGATGAATTGTTTAAGAACTACATAGTTACTATATTATCTATTTTCAACATCAACTTAGGGTGTGGACGTCCACGGTTAGTCAGATATATATCAATGAGAGTTATTTTTTATGGGGTTTAATAGGGTCCCATAGTAACCAGCCTGGTATTTTATCAAGGCACAAACTTTTACATGCCACTGTAAATAGTATGATGGCCCCAAAATAGTATAATGGCCCCCCAAATAGTATGATGGCCCCCTTAAGTAGCAAGATGGCCTCCACATAGGACTCCAAATAGTATGATGTCCCCCACAAGGTACTCATAGATGAAAAAGAAAAATGCTCATCCTTCACAGTGGTCGCTATGTAATGACATAATCGCACCCTATGCGCTGAGATGTCAGATGCACAGGGAGAATGATGGAGGAGGAAGCATCAGCTGACGGCTCTCTCTTCTATCATTCCTTTCAACTGTATCTGCATCCAGGATGCTTACAAGGGTACAATTGATTCTTGATTACAGTTCCTTTAATATACCACTGATTGTACACATTCTGGCTTATTGGAAGATCAAATGTAAATTTTACTTATAAAGGAAGTAATTCTCTCAAAATTAAAGAGGTCCCTCATCATAGTTATCTATAGCATATCCATGGCAGACTGGCAGCAGCATCTCGACAAAAACTGTAAAGCTGGCCAAACGTGTGTGGCTCTCTCTATTCCAGTCTATGGGAATGCTGAAGCATTGCTACCACCCCTCATATTACCCTCATTCATTTAGCTGGAGGTTTGCTTATAAAATCCTATTCTGAAACCTGCAGGTTGGAAATAAACTTAAACAAATAATTTTCTCACAGTTCACAATGACAACACAGTACAGGCAGGAATTTGCATTACAGCTAATGGGGAACGTTCCCATCTTAACAGTCTAAAAATAATGATAATAATTTATAAATAATTCACTTAGTCGCTCTTTTCTCATATTTTTTTTGATCCTGCTATTAGATGACTTTTGCAAGGCAGTTTAATGTGAAAGTTATATCACTTATATATTCATATACTTAGGCTAATGGCCAGAGCGGGCCATTTCAACTTTGTTCTCTTGTGCACTTGCAATTAGGATAACAAGGGTCAGTATTAGTGTTGAGCGAGTATGTTCTATTAACCCTTTCGCCGAGTACGCTCGGGCCGAGCTCCGAGTATTTACAGCTGCTTGGTGACAAGGTTAAATCGCTCCCATGTGCATGATTTGCAACTGTTTGACAGCTTTAATACATGTGAGGAATGTCTATTTCTTACACATTCCTCACATGTAATAAAGCTGTCAAACAGTTGCAAATCATGCACACGGGAGCGATTTAACCTTATCACCGAGCAGCTATAAATACTCGGAGCTCGGCCCGAGCATACTCGGACAGGTCATACTCGCTCAACCCTAGTCAGTATCTTTACTTACAGACCACATATATAATGTGCTTTTGCTCAGTGACTACTACAGAGGAGTGAATACTGTATATAGTTTGAAACATTAACCCTTCCTGACTTCACAATTTTCAGTTTTTGCCCTTTTGTTTTTTTTCTCCCTTTCTTCCAAGAAGAAGAGGAGAAAAAAGGAGAAGAAGGGGAGAAAAAATTTAGACATAGCCTTGTTTTTTTGTGGGATGAGTTGCTGTTTTGATTGAAACTATTCATTATAAAATACAGCGTACTGGAAAACAGGAACAAAATTCAAGTTTTCATTGTTTTTTGAATTTTGTTTTTACTGCATTTATTGAACGGTAAAAATAACCTGGCAATATTATTCACCAGATCAGGACAATTATGTCAGGACCAAACTAAACTTTCTGTTTTATATAGGTAGTTAAGAAAGATTCAGAAATTTCTAAAAAATAAATGACGTGTCGCTATTTTTTGAGATCTTTAACATCTTCATTTATACATCAAAGTGAGCTAACAGTTTTATTGAAACCATTTTGCGGTAGATACATCATCTTAATAACTTTTTATTGCATTTTTTGCCGAGTTGCAGCAAACGGAAAGCAGCATTTCTGGCATTTAATTAATTCTAGGTTTTGATAGTTCAGACTTTTCCAGACACATCAAAAATCCCTTTCTAAAAATCTTAATTTTATTTCATATGCATTAAAAAACCCCAAAAGAAAATACAGGCGACACATACCACTAAAAACTGTAACGGGTCCGGGTGGTGGAACCTCTGTGCCTTGGAACAAGGAGGGAGCCATAGGGGCAGGTGCTACTCTGGGGACGACCTTGTAAAAGAGCAGGTGGCTCCCACGGGTCAGATAGCTGGGACTGACCGGGGACTCCTTAGGACGGCGCGCGTGGTCCCTTTAAGAGAGGGGGAGCGCGCGCGCGCCCTAAGCACAGAGCCCGGGAAGGAGCGCGCGCCGGCAGCAGCAAGGAGGGGAGCGCAGGAGGAGGCCGCGCCAGGAGCGGGAAAGTGAGAGGGACGGCGTCTCTGCCTAGCAGTGGTCGATGCTACAGTACCCCCCCCTTTAGGCCCCCCCTTTTTTAGGCCAGAGAGAAATGTCTCAAGAAGAAGCGGGGCGTTGATGTTCTCCCTGGGTTCCCACGTTCTCTCCTCAGGACCAAACCCCTTCCAATCCACCAGAAAAAAAGTTCTCCCCCTTACCCTTTTGGTGGCCAGAATACTCTCTCTATCTCAAAGACTTCCTCAGCAGAAACCGGAGCAGTAGGAGTACCTGGATTGTGGGAAAAAGTGTTAAGGATAATGGGTTTGAGGAGAGATACGTGGAAGGAGTTGGGAATGCGTAGGGTGGCCGGGAGTTTTAATTTGTAGCCTACTGAATTAATTTGCCTGAGGACTTTGAAAGGACCGATGAATCGAGGGCCCAACTTGTAGGAGGGTACTTTGAGCTGCACATATTTGGAGGAGAGCCAGACCTTGTCTCCTGGATGAAATAGAGGCGGATCCAGACGTCTCTTATCAGCATATCTCTTCATCCGCTCGGAAGACAGAAGAAGAGTGGACCTAGTACTCTCCCAAATGGTAGAAAATTCGCTGACAAGAGACTCCGCAGCAGGGTTGTCCACAGAAGCGGAGACGGGAACCGGAATCCGGGGATGTTGGCCACAAACTATAAAGAACGGAGACTTGGAAGAGGATTCGCTCTCATGGTTATTATAAGAGAACTCGGCTCAAGGTAGGAGTTCCACCCAATTGGAATGGTGGGCATTAACGAAGTGCCGGAGGTAGCTGGTAAGGATCTGATTGATCCGCTCTACTTGACCATTGGACTGTGGGTGGTAAGCGGAGGAGAAATCCAGGGTGACATCCAGCAGCTTACATGTGGCTCTCCAGAAGCGTGAGGTGAACTGAACCCCTCGATCCGATACGATGTGGAGGGGTAGGCCATGGAGACGGAAAATGTGGCGGATAAAGTCCTTAGCTAGCTTGGGTGCAGATGGGAGACCAGGCAGGGGAATGAAGTGGGCTATTTTAGAAAAGCAGTCAGCGACCACCCAAATGACTGTACACCCAGCAGAAACAGGAAGGTCGGTGATAAAGTCCATAGCAATGTACTGCCATGGAGCAGCAGGTACGGGAAGGGGCAGAAGATGACCGGCTGGTAGATGTCTGGGAACTTTGTTGCGGGCACAAGACGAACAGGACATGACGAAGTCTACAACATCCTTACGCAGGGTAGGCCACCAGTAATGCCGGGTAATGAGCAGGATGGTCTTCTTTTGGCCAGCATGGCCAGCTTGTTTAGAAGAATGACCCCAGCGAAGAACCTTCTCACGATCTGGTACAGGTACAAACATCTTACCGGGTGGAAGACGAGTCAGATCCAAGGAGGCCACATTCATCACCTTGGAGGGGTCGATGATGTGCATAGGCTCCTCCTCTTGATCGGAGGACAGGAAGGATCGGGACAAGGCATCAGCTTTAACATTCTTGTCCGCCGGGCGGAAATGTAATATGAAGTCGAAACAGGCAAAAAACAAAGAACACCGGGCCTGACGCGGATTAAGTCTCTGGTCATTTTGGAGATATGCCAGTTTTTTGTGATCCGTGTAGATGATCACTGGGTATAGAGCCCCTTCAAGCAGGTAGCGCCACTCCTCCAGCGCCAATTTGACGGCTAGCAATTCTCGGTCTCCTATGGAGTAGTTGCGCTCAGATGAGGAGAAGATTTTGGAGAAGAAGCCGCAGGTTACCATTCTCCCGGTAGAAGATTTTTGGGTGAGTACCACTCCGGCTCCGGAGGAGGAGGCATCAACCTCCAGGCAGAATTGTTTATTACAGTCCGGACGGTGCAGGACTGGGGCAGAGGCGAAGGCTTTCTTTAAGGAAAGAAAGGCCTCCTCGGCTTCCGGCGACCATACCTTGGGATTAGCCCCGTTACGGGTGAGCGCAGATAAGGGAGTAGTCCGGGACGAGAAGTGTGGGATGAAGAGACGATAGTAATTGGCGAAGCCCAGGAATCGCTGTATCGCCTTCAACCCCTCCGGACGGGGCCACCTCAGGACAGCAGAGAGCTTCTTGGGATCCATTCGCAAGCCTGTCTGGGAGATAACATAGCCCAAGAATGGAAGGGAGGTCTGGTCGAAGAGGCACTTCTCGTACTTGGCATAGAGGTGGTTCTGCCTGAGCCTAAACAGGACCTGACGAACATCCCTCCGGTGTGTGGGGAGATCTGGAGAGAAGACCAAGATATCGTCCAGGTATACCACCACCCAGGAGTACAGGAGATCGCGGAAGATGTCGTTGATCAGTTCTTGAAAGACGGCGGGAGCATTGCAGAGACCGAAGGGCATCATAGTGACCGTCCCGGGTATTGAATGCTGTCTTCCACTCGTCTCCTTGACGGATACGGACCAGGTTATATGCTCCCCGAAGATCCAGCTTGGAGAAGATCCTGGCACCTTTGAGGCGATCAAACAACTCGGAGATGAGCGGCAGGGGGTATTTGTTTTTTACCGTGATTTCATTGAGTCCTCTATAGTCAATACAGGGACGTAGCGAGCCGTCTTTCTTTTTGACAAAGAAGAATCCAGCTCCAGCTGGGGAGGTAGATTTTCAAATAAATCCCCTAGCCAGATTCTCTTCAATGTATTCAGACATGGCCCGGGTTTTGGCCGCAGACAATGGGTAGATACGCCCACGGGGCGGAGTGGCGCCAGGTACCAGGTCGATCGGACAATCATATGGCCTATGGGGTGGCAACGTCTCTGCTTCCTTTTTACCGAAGACGTCCGCATAGGGCCAGTATGGAGCCGGGAGACCGGGTAGATTAGCTTGAGTAGGCGGAGGGCGAGCTGGGCGGACCGGAACCAGATAGGTCTTATGGCAGTCTGGTTCCCACCGGATTACTTCACCGGATCGCCAGTTCAAAACGGGTTCATGTATCTGTAGCCAGGGTAGACCAAGCAATAGGGAGTGAGAGAGTCCGGACAGCACATGGAATGAGATTTCCTCAGAGTGCAGCATTCCCACCAACAGGGTTATGGGTTCAGTGACGAGCAGGAAGGTCACCGGGAGAAGTCTTCCATCCACGGAGGCGACTGACAATGGTTCAGCCAGGGGCTTGGTGGGAATACGGTATCTCTCTACCAAAGACTGGGAGATGAGGTTTCCAGCAGCTCCAGAGTTGAGGTAGGCGATTTCAAAGTGGCGATTCTCTCCCCAGGAGATAGATACAGACAAGGTTAGAGATGGAGAGGGCTTACTTTTGTCTAGGATGACCTCTCCAAGCGGACCTAGACACTGGAGTTTTCCGGCTTCTCCGGGCAGGAACGGATCAGGTGCTTTTTACTGCCACAATAGAAACAGCTCCCCTCGGCTCGGCGTGACTCTTGGCGAGATTTGACCATCTTGGTCTGGTCGATCTGCATGGGCTCGGGTGAGTGTGCCCGGGGAGTGACAGATGAAGAGACAGGTCTCTGGAAAGTAGGAGCAAGGCGGGGAAACCTCCTCTCACGGGTGGTCTCTTTGGTACGTTCCTGGAACCGGATGTCAATCCGGGTAGCTAGTGTCACCAAGTCATCCAGGGTGGTTGGAATGTCCCGACCGGCAAGTCCGTCTTTAATATGACCTGAGAGGCCCTCCCAGAAGACGGACACCAGGGCCTCGCTATCCCAGGCAAGTTCAGAAGCGAGGGTACGGAACTGTATGACATATTGGCCCACGGTGAGACTCCCTTGGCGGAGACGTAGCAGAGAGGAGGCTGACGAGGTCTTTCGTCACGGTTCATCGAAGACTTTCCGGAAAGCAGTGAGGAAAGCTGACAAGTTGGATACCAGGGGATCCCCTCTCTCCCACAGGGGATTTAGCCAAGCCAGTGCTTCCCCAGTGAGATGGGACATGATGAAGGCCACTTTGGCCCAGTCAGTGGAAAAGTGATGTGCCAAGAGTTCAAAGTGCAGGGTGCACTGGTTAATGAAGCCTCGAGCCAAGGCGGGGTCTCCACCAAAACGAGGCGGTGCAGAGAGCCAGGGACCCGGACCGGGTAGCATGGTATTGATGGGCAGCGGCGCTGCGGGGCGTGAGTCGTACGACTGGAGGCAGGTCCTGGTGGAGCAGTCAGTGTGTCCAGGCGGGAGTTGACATTAGGCAGGTGGTTCAGGATGGATTCCTGTTGGGATCTCTGACGGGAGACTTCGTGAAACAGGTCAGAGAGCGAGGGAGCTTGGGTGTCACCGGGTTCCATGGCCAGAGCAAACTGTAACGGGTCCGGGTGGTGGAACCTCTGTGCCTTGGAACAAGGAGGGAGCCAGAGGGGCAGGTGCTACTCTGGGGACAACCTTGTAAAAGAGCAGGTGGCTCCCACGGGTCAGATAGCTGGGACTGACCGGTATAGCGGGTGGACACAACAGGCAGGCAGCAGTCTCTGGGTTAGCTGACGGGTGGTCACGGTACGTGACGGAAGAAGTCTCTTGACTAGCAGGCAGGTGGTCACGGCAAGTGACGGCAGAGCAGGTAGAAGTCTCTTGGCTAGCAGGCAGGTGGTCACGGCATGTGACAGCAGAACAGGTAGAAGTCTCTTGGCTAGCAGGCAGGTGGTCACAGCATGTGACGGCAGAACAGGTAGAAGTCTCTTGGCTAGCAGGCAGGAGGTCACGGCATGTGATGGCAGAGCCTCCAGGTAGGCCAGCAGGCGAGTAGCAGATGTGCGCTCCCAGGTGAGCGGGCTAACAGGTACGGCAGGTAGCAGGCAGGTAACTGGCAGGTGCTTCCTGGTATGCAGACTGGTGGATGATTGGAGACAGACTGTCGGGCTGGAGAGAAGACAAGCTGGCAGACAGGACTGGTAGTCAGGCAGGCAACGGGACCTGAGGGCTGAAGCAGAGGTGAGTATGCTTTGCAACAACTTTGCTCGGGCACCTCCATTTTGGAGGAGGTGCTTTATATATGGGAGGTCCTCCGGCCATTGGCCGGGGACTCCTAAGGACGGCGCGCGTGGTCCCTTTAAGAGAGGGGGAGCACGCGCGCGCCCTAAGCGCAGAGCCTGGAAAGGAGCACGAGCTGGCAGCAGCGAGGAGGGGAGCGCAGGAGGACGCCGCGCCAGGAGCGGGAAGGTGAGAGGGACTTTTGTAGCCAGACAAGAGTCTTTCAATTGTTGTATGAGAGATTTTAATCCATTCTTCCTTGGAAAATTCTTCCAATTTATTTATTTATTTTACTCTGTGATTGAGCGCCATTAATTCCACAGCACTTTACAAACATTATTGCCACTGTCCTCATTAGGGTTCACCATCTAAATACCCTATCAGCATGTTTTTGTAGCATCGGCGTCTCTGCCCACTGCTAGGCATGCTGATAGGGTATTTAGATGGTGAACCCTAATGAGGACAGTGGCAATAATGTTTGTAAAGTGCTGTGGAATTAATGGCGCTCAATCACAGAGTAAAATAAATAAATAAATTGGAAGAATTTTCCAAGGAAGAATGGATTAAAATCTCTCATACAACAATTGAAAGACTCTTGTCTGGCTACAAAAGGCATTTACAAGCTGTGATACTTTCAAAAAGGGGTGCTACTCATTGTTTGAGTCGAGCAAATTAGATTGCTCGAGTGCTCGGTCTGAGTAACGAGCCCAATGTAAGTCTATGGGAAACTCGAGCATTTTTCCGGAGGCTCCCCCCGGCGGTCTGCAGAGGGCCTAAAATTGCCCAAATCGATGGGAACAGTGCTCAAATGACATGGGAACAGCATGGGGAAGACCCCGGGAAGCATTTCTCACTCCCAGGTAAATGCTGTCAACAATGTTGTCAGAGGTATTACGCCACTTTTACAGACTCACAATAAAACATACAAAAACGAAACCAAAATGGATTTTGCTGGGAAATATATTAAGGAACATCCTTTCCTGTGTAATGACATGTATATAAGGCAAAATAAATATACAAAAACAAAAATGCTCCTCCACACTTTGGGCTATGTTCACACATAGCGTTTTTGATGCATTTTTGCACTTTTGCATTGCTTTCAACTAAGACAAATGCATTCAACAGGAAATATCATTTTAACATTTTACAACCTTATCTGGCCATGTGGTTTGTGACACATCATCAGACACATCCTATTTAATTTATGATGGAGGGTATCTGAAAGTCGCAAAGCCTATTTTTATAGGGCCATCAGGCGGCCCTTACTATTCTTAATGGGCCAGCAGTCGGCCCTCGCTATTGTTAGAGAGCCATCAGCTGGCTATGCTTTGTTGTTCCCATTATTAACGAGTGGGTCTCCTATACTGTCATTGCTTATGCAGTGACTGCAAGGGCTGCCAAGAATTTGGACGCAACCCAGTACCCCTTTGAAGAGACATAGAGGAGGGTCTCAGTAAAAAAAATGTTCCCATTATAAAGGAGCAGGTCTCCTATAGAGGTAATTGCCATGCTGTAACTGCAAGGGCTGCCAAAATTTAGGAAAAAAACAACTAACAATTTAAAGACACATAGAGCTGGGCTACAGTAATGAGTACCACATGTTCCCATTAGAAAGGAGAGGGTCTGCTATTCAGTTATAGGGTATGCAGTGAGTGCAACGGCTGCCAAAATGTAGGAAAAACCCCACTAACAATTTAAAGACACATAGAGCTTGGCCATAGTAACAAGTACGACATGTTGCCATTAGAAAGGAGAAGTTCTGCTACTCAGTTACAGGGTATGCAGTGAGTGCAACAGCTGCCAAAATTTAGGAAAAACCCTACTAACAATTTAAAGACACGTAGAGCTGGGCCACAGTAATAACATGTTCCCATCAGAAAGGAGAGGGTCTGCTATTCAGTTATAGCGTATGCAGTGAGTCCAACGACTGCCAAAATTTAGGAAAAACCCCACTAACAAGAGGTGAACCTCAGTAACCACATATTCCCATTAGAAAGGAGAGGGTCTCCCATACTGTTTGCCTATGCAGTGAAGCAATGGCTGCCAAAAATTTGGAGGAACTCCAATGCACCTTGCAAGAGAGGTAGAGGTCAGAGGGTCTCCTAAAAACAATGTTCCCATTATTAGAAAGTGGGTCTCCCATACTGTTTGCCTATGCAGTGAAGCAATGGCTGATGAAAATTTGGAGGAATTCCAATGCCCCTTGGAAGAGACGTAGAGGTCAGAGGGCCTCCTGAAAACAATATTCCCATTATTAGGAAGTGGGTCTCCCATACTGTTTGCCTATGCAGTGAATCAATGGCTGTCAAAAATTTGGAGGAACTCCAATGTCCCTTGCAAGAGACGTAGATATGTTGATATGGTACATGTGGTGGTGATATGGTGATGGAGGATGAGGATGCAGAGAAGGAGGAGGACAAGAGCAAATAAGCAAAATCAGGAAGCGAATGCCCATGTCTTGGTGTGAAGACAGAGGTACATGGGAATAGAGTTAGACCTCCCAAAAATAAGACACTGTATTTGAGTTTATGTTACGCTGCTATCATTTGGTGGTGTTGAGAAGTCTGGCCCAATACAGCCCTTGTTCATTTTTATAAGAGTCAGCCTGTCAACATTTTGAGTTGACAGGCGGATACGCCTATCAGTTATAATTCCACCGGCGGCAATAAAAACCCGCTCTGAAAAAACGCTAGCAGCAGGGCAGCCCAGGACCTCCAAGGCGTAGAGAGCCAGTTCATGCCACGTGTTCAGCTTGGATACCCAATAATTATAAGGCACAGAGGAATCACGGAGGACGTTGGTACGGTCGGCAAGGTACTCCCTCACCATCTTCCGCAACTTTTCTCTCCTTGGTAGAGAACCCCACGCATCAGGGCTTGTGAGAACGGAGGGTCTGAAAAAACTGTCCCAGAACTTTGACAGCTTTCCTCTGCCTCTGCTGGATTGCATTTGTGTCTCTCTCGCCTGTACTCCTTGGTTGTCCAACGAACTGTGACCTCTGCCGCCAGTGTTTTCAGATGGGAATTTTTTTAATAATTCCGCAATAAGGGCCTTCTGGTACTGCCTGTCCTGCGCTGGAATAAATGACAGAAAGTTTTCTTTGTAGTGTGGATCTAGAAGTGTCACCAACCAATAATGACTATCACCCAAAATTTGGACAACGCGGGGGTCACGGGAAAGGCAGCGTAACATAAACTCAGCCATGTGTGCCAGACTGAAAGGAGGCAAGACTTCCGTGTCCTCACCAAGAGGATGACTGATCACGCTCTCCTCCTCATCCTCCTCCTCTTTCTCCTCCTCCCTGGCCTCAGGCCATCCACGCTGAACAGACGGTATGACAGTTGTGCAAGTAGTACCATCAATAGCTCAGGAAACTAGCTCCTGTTCTTCCTCCCCCTCCTCTTCCTCATTGTCACCCAATCCACGTTGGGATGAGATGAGGCTGGGCTGTGTGTAATCGCCCTGTATGGTTCCTTGCTCCATCTCATCGTGCTCTGCCTGCAATGCATCCTCTTTAATTGTGAGCAGAGAGCGTTTGAGAAGACAGAGAAGCGGGATGGTGACACTAATTATGGCATCATCGCCGCTCACCAAATTGGTGGAGTCCTCAAAGTTTTGGAGGATGGTACATTTGTCTGACATCCATGTCCACTCCTGAGGTCTTATGTGTGGAGTCTGACCTGAATACTGACAGCCTTTTTGATGCTGGTAGTCAACAACTGCCCTCTTCTACTCACAAATCCTTCCCAACATTTGCAATGTAGAGTTCCAACGTGTGGGGACATCGCAGATCAGTCAGTGAGCTGGAAGCTGCAAATGCTGCTGAAGCATGGCAAGGGCGGCGGAAGCTTTAGCTGACTTTCTAAAATGGGCTTACCGGCGGCGTACTTTGACAAACAGATCTGGAAGCTCCGGGTAGGTTTTGTGAAACCACTGAACTACGTTAAGCACATGGGCCAGACATGGTACGTGTGTGAGCTCGCCTCGCCTCAGAGCCGCCGCCAGGTTCCGGCCATTGCCACACATGACCATGCCTGGCTGTAGGGTCAGCAGTGTCAGCCACAGATCTGCCTGCTCTTTCAGAGCTGTCCACAACTTTTCAGCATTGTGCGGCTTGTCACCTAAGCCTATTAGCTTCAGCACAGCCTGTTGCCGCTTGGCCGAGGCAGTGCTGCAGTGCTTCCAGATTTCGACTGATGTGGTCATTTCGGAGATGGAGGCTGAAGAGGAGGAGGTGCAGGAGCTGTAGAATGTGGGGGCAACCCTGATTGACCCAGAGCCCGCAATCCTCGGCGTGTTCCGTTACAAGGTCCGACTGGGCCCCGGCTTCCACTACATTAACCCAGTGTGCCGTCAGCGAGATGTACCGTCCCTGCCCACAAGCACTTGTCCACGTGTCCGTGGTTAGGTGGACTTTCCCGGTAACTGCGTTGTTGAGGCCCCGTCTAATGTTGTGGGACACGTGCTTGTGTAATGCATGGACGGCACACCGGGAGAAATAGCAGCGGCTGGGGACCGAGTACCAAGGGACGGCCGCCGCCATCAGTTTGCGGAAAGCTTCGATCTTCACGAGTCTAAAAAGCAACATTTTGAGCACAAGCTTTCACGAAATTTGTGAGTTTAGTAGTGTGGTCTGTGGGGCGTTGGCTGGGTATTTGCACTTGCGCTCCAAGGACTGGGGTAGGGACAACTGAACGCTGCACTGGAACAAGGATGTGGATGTGCTTGCTGATGGTGCTAGTTGAGAGTGTTCAACGACAGGTGCAGGGTGGGAGGCATCTTGGCATGCGCCATGGACAGGAGATTGGCGTGCACGCACAACTGCGGAACAAGCAGTGGTGTCACCCGCAGACACTGTTGCTGGACCCTGGGGTTAGGCTCACTTAGTTGGGTGCTTTGTTGCCATGTGCCTGATCATGCTGTTGGTGGTCAGGCTGCTAGTTTTGCCACCCCTGCTGATGCTGGCCTTGCAGGTGGTGCAAATGGCCTTTTTGGTGTTATCTGCAGAGTCTTTAAAAAATAACCAGACCTGGGAAGACCTAACAGTTGTACTGGCAACTTCCGTTGTGATGGCGTTACGAGGAACGCTTTCCCGCCTTGTGTCTGTGGCCACCACACTGCTTCTTTCTGCCTCTTGTGGTGTTACGCCTCCCTCCCCCTGTGTGCTGCTGTCCTCGCTCTGTTTGTCCCCCTGCCAGGTTGGGTTAGTTACTACATCATTCACCACCTCATCTTCCATTCCGCACCCTGGTCCTCCTCCTGACTTTCTGGTAATTGTGTCTCATCATCAATATCATTTACCTCTTGCGACAGTAATTGCACTTTCCCACTGTCGCCTTCGTTTGACTGTGGCTGCTCCAATATTTTTGGCAATGCTACATGCGTTCTCCTCTTGACCTGCTTGAAGCTGGCCGTGCGAGAGGCCCGAATCCACAAATGGAAAAGTGAACAGCTCTTCTGAGTGTTCAAGTGTGCGATCAGTTGTCTCCGGGCACTCAGCATGGTGGGAGGAAGGAGAATCAGGGTGAGGAATATGCAGTCCAAACTCCCAGCTACTGAGACTTGACCATGTGGAAGACAGGGTGGTGGTGGCAAAGAGACTGGAATAGTGTTGAGCGAACATGCGCGACACTGCTTGGTACTCGCCCGAGCATCACGCTACTCGGGATGTTCGGCGAGCACCGAGCATTTCCGGGTTACTCGGGTGGGAGCTTGGGTCTCCGCCTTGCATGTTTGGTGCTCTGTACAGAGGCAATGAACATGCAGGGATTGCCAGCCAGTCACTGTAATGCCACAGCCATGTTGGTTGTGGGCATTACATTGATTGGCTGGCCGCACAGCGTCACCTCGAGTATTTAAAACCGGGCACCGCCATCTTGGACACAGACGGGATCAGACAGTGTAGGGACAGCGCTGCTGATTTAGGGAGAGATATATACTGCGAAATAGTTAGTGTAGGGTCTGTAAAGGCTGCCAGATCAAACAAACAGTCCTTCTCAGGACTAATATCCATCTCAGATATCAGGCTGGCTGTATAGGAGATGCAGTGGTTATACCAGCAAACGCTGCATTACAATCCCGTGTGCTCCTGTTGCTGAAATTGCTGGACTTAGTTCCAGGTCTCTGGGGCCAGGAAAAATCCTTTTTTTTTCATCTAAATCCTCTTTTTTTTTTTTTCCTGCTTCACACTGTACAAATACCCATTTTATTAAGCTGTTGGTGTCCCGCCCCCCCCCCCCCAAAAAAAAAGTTTGTCTGTGACAGTTCAAACACAAATATATTTTAAAAAGTCTGGTATACACCAGTAAATTATAACTGTGGTTTTGCCGTTCCACGGTAAAAAAATCTCTATTATCCAACTTTTGGTATTTTTTCCGTAAAAAAAACTGCAATAGTGTCTCCTGATTGTTCAGACACAAATATATTTGTTGAAAAGAGTCTGGTATACACCAGTAAATTATAACTGTGGTTTTGCCGTTCCACGGTAAAAAAATCTCTATTATCCAACTTTTGGTATTTTTTCCGTAAAAAAAACTGCAATAGTGTCTCCTGATTGTTCAGACACAAATATATTTGTTGAAAAGAGTCTGGTATACACCAGTAAATTATAACTGTGGTTTTGCAGTTCCACGGGTCAAATCTCTGTATTATCCTGCTTTTGGCATTTTTTGCCGTAAAGAAAAACAGTAATAGTGTCTCCTGATTGTTCAGACACAAATATATCTGTTGAAAAGAGTCTGGTATACACCAGTAAATTATAACTGTGGTTTTGCCGTTCCACGGTAAAAAATCTCTATTATCCTGCCTTTGGCATTTTTTGCCGTAAAAAAAAAAAATAATAGTGTGTCCCTGATTGTTCAGACACAAATATATTTGTTGAAAATAGTCTGGTGTAGGCCAGAGAAATAGAAGTGTGGTTTTGCAGTTCCACGGTTCAAACCTCTATATTATCCACTTTTGGGCCATTTTTACCTAAAAAAAAACTGTTTGAGTGTGTCGCTCACTGTTCAGCCGCAAATATATCTATTTAAAATTGTCTGGTATACCCCAGTAAACAATAACTGTGGTTTTGCCATTCCACGGTAAAAAATATCTATTATTCAGCTTTTGGTATTTTTTCCGTAAAGAAAAACACTAATAGTTTCTCCCTGATTGTTGAGATTGTTTAAAAGAGTCGGGTGTAGGCCAGAGAAATAGAACTGTGATTTTCCTCTTCCACGGTTCTAATCTACTTTTTATTACCCTTTTTCCATTGATAGTGCGAGTGTAAGCTATTTTACTTCCTTTACAATGGGCAAGGCATGTGGCAAGGGACGTGGAACTGGACGTTCTGGTGATGGTGAGTGCAGAGGACGGGGCCGCGGCCAAGGTGAAAATGTGCCACAACCAACAGCCACATGTTCTCGCTCCCACTTCTTGACCGAATTACTAGGGAAGCACAGAACAACACCAGTATTGAGAACTGATCAGTGTGAACAGGTTATTAATTGGATAGCAGACAATACTTCCAGTTACCTGGGCACCTCCGGTCTGTCTTCCACACGGTCAACTCTTAGTAGCCGTGAGTCTCGACCGCAAACTCCTCCTCACCCTGATGCTCCTTCCTCCCACCATGCCGAGTGTCGTCAGACAGCAACTGATCCCACACTTGGACACTCCAAAGAGCTGTTCACTGGTCCATTTCCATATTTGTGCACCTCGCCTGCTCCGCTTGAAGTGGTGGAAGAGGAGATCCCATGTAGCGATGCCCAAATATTTGAACAGCCACAGGAAGTCGACGCTGGAAATTTGTCACAAGAGGTGGACGATGACGAGACACAGTTGCCAGGAAGTGAGGAGGAGAATCGTGGTGCGCAAGTGGAAGAGGAGGAGGTGGTGGATGATCTAGTAACTGACCCAACGTGGCAGGAGGACATGCAGAGCAAGGCCAGCAGCACACAGGGTGAGGAAGCAGAGTACCCCAACAGGCAGTAAGAAGCAGTATGGTGGCCGCAGACAGAAGGCAGGCAACAGTTCCCCGTAACACCAACACAAGGGACGTTGCCAGTACAACCTGTAGGTCTTCCAGAGTCTGGAATTTTTTTAAAGACTACTGATAACCCCAAAATGGCCATTTGTACCACCTGCCATGCCAGCATCAGCAGGGGTGCCAAAACTACCAGCTTGACCACGACCAGCATGATCAGGCACATGGCAGCAAAGCACCCGACTTTGTGGGGTGAACCCCAGGATCCACGACCAGTGTCAGCGGGTGTCACCACTGTTTCTTCCGCTGTTGTGCGTGCAATAGAACCCCCTGTTGTGTGTGCAAGGCAATCCCCTGTCCATACTTCATGCAAAGATGCCCCCTCCTCTCAGTCTTCACTTGTTATGGCAGTTTTTCAAGAAACAGCATCAACGTCCACGTCCCACCACAGCGTTCAGTTGTCCATATCCCAGACCTTTGAACGAAAGTGGAAATTCGCAGCCAACGCCCCACAGGCCATAGTCCTAAATTCGCACATTTCACGACTGCTTGCGTTGGAAATGCTGCCTTTTAGGCTGGTGGAGACGGAATCCTTCTGCAACCTTATGGCGGTGGCCGTCCCTCGGTACTCGGTCCCCAGCCGACACTATTTTGCCCGGTGTGCCGTCACCGCCCTACACAAGCGTGTCCCAAAACATCTGCCATGCCCTCAACAATGCAGTTACTGGGAGAGTCCACCTGACAACGGACACGTGGACAAGTGCTTGTGGCCAGGGACGGTACATCTCCCTGACGGCACACTGGGTAAACATAGTGGAAGCCGGGACCCAGTCGGACCATCCTCTCCACACCGAGGATTGCAGGCCCTATGTCAGTCAGAGTTGCCCCCACAGTGTACAGCTCCTGCGCATCATCCTCCTCCTCCTCATGTTCAGCCTCCATCTCAGATATCACCACATCAGTTACAAGCTGGAAGCACTGCAGTACTGCCTCCGCCAAGCGGCAACAGACTGTGCTGAAACTCATAAGCTTAGGTGAGAAACCTCACACTGCTTGTGAGTTGTGGACAGCTGTGAAAGAGCAGGCAGATCTGTGGCTGAGACCGCTGAACCTACATCCAGGCATGGTCGTGTGTGACAATGGCCGTAACCTGGTGGCGGCTCTGAGGCGAGGTGAGATCACACACGTACCATGCCTGGCTCATGTGCTTAACCTCGTGGTTCAGCGGTTTCTTAAATCGTACCCCGAGTTGCCAGATCTGCTCGTCAAAGTACGCCGCCTGTCAGCTCATTTTCGCAAGTCAGCTACAGCTTCCGCCCCCCTTGCTGTGTTGCAGCAGCGTTTGCAGCTTCCATCACACCAACTGGTGTGTGATGTCCCCACACGTTGGAACTCTACCCTCCACATGTTGCAAAGGATTTGTGAGCAGAAGAGAGCAGTTGTGGAGTACCAGCTGCAAGAAGGCCGTCGATATTCAGGTCAGACTTCACACATAAGACCTCAGGAGTGGACCTGGTTGTCTGACATATGTACCATCTTGACAAACTTTGAGGAGTCCACCAAGATGGTGAGTGGCGATGACGCCATAATTAGCGTCAGCATTCCACTTGTCTGTCTTTTGCAACGCTTTATGCAGAGAATTAAAGAGGAGGCATTGCAGCCAGAGTATGATGAGATGGATCAAGAAGACGTAGCGGTCAATTACACACAGCCCAGCCTCATCTCATCCCAACGTGCATTGGGGGACAATGAGGGAGAGGAGGAGGAGGAGGAGGAAGAAAAGGAGCTTGTATCATGCGCTGTAGATGGTAGTACCTGTACAACTGTCATACCGTCGGTCCAGCGTGGGTGGCCTGAGGACAGGGGGGAGGAGGAGGAGAATGAGGAGGAGGAGAGCATGGTCAGTCGTCATCTTGGTGAGGGCACGGAAGTCTTGCCCGTTACCAGTCTGGCACGCATGGCTGACTTTATGTTACGCTGCCTTAACCGTGACCCTCGCGTTGTCAAAATGTTGGGTGACAGTTATTACTGCTTGGTGACACTTTTAGACCCCCGCTACAAGGAGAACTTTCACTCTCTTATTCCTGAGGTGGAGAGGTCTACAAAAATGGGGCAGTACCAGAAGGCCCTTGCTGCAGAACTGTTAAAAAAATTCCCATCTGTACACGCTAGCGGCAGAGGTTACAGTTCGTTGCCCAACCAAGGCGTACATGCGAGAGAGACGCAACTCTAATCCAGCAGAGACAGGGGAACACTGTCAACGTTCTGGGACAGTTTTCTCAGACCCTCCCTTCGGACAGACCCTGAGGTGCGGGGTACTCTCACAAGCAGAGGAAAGTTTCAAAAGATGGTGAGGGAGTACCTTGCCGACCGTACCATCATCCTCCGTGATTCCTCTGTGCCTTTTAATTATTGGGTATCCAAGCTGGACACTTGGAATGAACTCACTCTGTACGCCTTGGAGGTACTGGCCTGCCCTGCCGCTAGCGTGTTATCGGAGCGTATTTTTAGTGCCGCTGGGGGAATTATAACTGATAAGCGCACTCGCCTGTCAACTGGCAATGCTGACAAGCTGACCCTTATCAAAATGAACAAGGGCTGAATTGGGCCAGACTTCTCATCACCACCAAATGACAGCAGAGTAACATAAAGTCAAATCCACTGTGTTATTTCGGGAGGTGTATTCACATGCACCGCTTCATACCCACACATGGGTATACGCTTCCTCATTTCGGCTGTTTTATGTTCTTCTCCTTATCCTCAGCCTCCACCACCACTATACCACCAGGGTGACCGTGGTCCGTGTTGCCATTATTGAAAGTTCCTCCGTCCTTATTTTTGTCAGCTTTTGCTTGGAAGGCATAAGCAAAGACTGTGGGAGACCCACTCCTCAATGATGGGAATAATATTTTTAAGATGCTGTAATGTATGGCTCTTGTAATGGGCATTAAAAACGTCTTGTTAAGCTGCTGCGACCTCCACCACTTTTTCAAGGGGCATTAAAACCGTCTTGTTAAGCTTCTGCGACCTCCACGTCTCTTCCGAGAGGCATTAAATGCGTCTTGTTAAGCTACTGGGACCTCCACGTCTTTTCCAAGGGGCATTAAAACCGTCTTGTTAAGCTACTGGGACCTCCATGTCTCTTCCGAGGGGCATTAAAAGCGACTTGTTAAACCACTCTGAACTCCACAGCTCTTCCAAGGGGCATTGAAATGTTGTTTTTAATTAACTCTAACCTCCACGATTCTTTGAACGGGCATTGTATTTCCTCCTAATTTTTGGCAGCTTTTGCTTGGAAGGCATAAGCAAAGACTATGGGAGACCCACTCCCAAATAATGGGAATAATGTTTGTAATATTCTGCACTGCATGGCTCTTGTAAGGGGCATTGCAAGTTCCTCCGTCCTAATTTTTGGCAGCTTTTGCTTGGAAGGCATAAGCAAAGACTATGGGAGACCCACTCCCCAATAATGGGAATAATGTTTGTAATATGCTGTACTGCATGGCTCTTGTAAGGGGCATTGCAAGTTCCTCCGTCCCAATTTTTGGCAGATTTTGTTCGGAAGGCATAAGCAAAGACTATAGGAGACCCACTCCCCAATAATGCGAATAATGTTTGTAATATGCTGTACTGCATGGCTCTTGTAAGGGGCATTGCAAGTTCCTCCGTCCTAATTTTTGGCATCTTTTGCTTGGAAGGCATAAACAAAGACTATGGGAGACCCCCTCCCCAATAATGGGAATAATGTTTGTAATATGCTGTACTGCATGGCTCTTGTAAGGGGCATTGCAAGTTCCTCCGTCCTAATTTTTGGCAGCTTTTGCTTGTAAGGCATAAGCAAAGACTATGGGAGACCCACTCCCCAATAATGGGAATAATGTTTGTAATATGCTGCACTGTATGGCTCTTGTAAGGGGCATTGCAAGTTTCTCCGTCTTAATTTTTGGCAGCTTTTGCTTGGAAGGCATAAGCAAAGACTATGGGAGACCCACTCCCCAATAATGGGAATAATGTTTTTAAGATGCTGTACTGTATGGCTCTTGTAAGGGGCATTAAAACCATCTTGTTAAGCTACTGCGACCTCCACCACTTTTCCAAGGGGCATTTAAACCGTCTTGTTAAGCTACTATGACCTCCACCACTTTTCCAAGGGGCATTAAAACCATCTTGTTAAGCTACTGCGACCTCCACGTCTCTTCCGAGGGGCATTAAAACCATCTTGTTAAGCTACTGTGACCTCCACCACTTTTCCAAGGGGCATTCAGACCATCTTGTTAAGCTACTGTGACCTCCACCACTTTACCAAGGGGCATTAAAACCGTCTTGATAAGCTACTGCGACCTCCACGACTCTTCCAACGGGCATTGCATTTCCACCGAATTTTAGTCAGCTTTTGCTTTTCAATGCATAGGCGAACACTAAGGGAGACCCACTCCCCAATAATGGGTAGATGGTTTTTAGTACGCTGTAATCCACGTCTGTTTCAAGGGGCATTGCAGTTCCTCATAATTTTTGGAAAGCCTTCCAATCACTGCTTAGGCCAACAGTGCACAGGAGACCCAGTTGCTATAAATGGAAAAATGGTTTAGTTAAGGCCCTCTGACCTCCACGTCACTTCCAAGGGGCATTGGAGTGCCTCTAAATTTTTGGTAGGCATTGCACTCACTGTATGCCCTATAACTGTGTAGCCGAACCGCTTATTTTGGTACAGAAACATATCCTACAAGACATGTGTGGTTGACTGGCCTGATATTGATGTGAATGGTCCCTGTTCCTCCTGCTCTTTGTCCTTTGCCACCACCTCATCCATCATTCATCACCTGAAGCTTTGTTTTAACGGGAGTCATAGAACTGGGATAGTAGCAGGAAAACATCCAGCAATCCTCGGAGGAGGTAGGATATGTGCCAAAACGCTGACCACCTCAGGCCTAGCCGCTACTACATACATGCGCTTGCATTCCAAGAAAACAAAGCAGACACTAACTTCTATCATCATCATCATGCTCCTCATCTTGGCACTCTCAACACCCCTGATGGAGAAGCCAGGGCCCACTGGAGGAGTCTGGTTCTCTGGTGGGCTCGTCCAATGCTGCCCTAAAGCAGGCCAGGCTAAGAAAAGTGTGTGGGAATGTGACAGGAGAAATAGGGGCGGATGGGGACCGTTTATGGACACCCAGCCGCCGGGCGGCTGGGGACTGAGTATGGATACCAGGCCGCCGAAGCAGGCATGAGGTAGTGGCCAGCTTCGGCCTACTCCAAACTAAACGGCCCCATTTCAAGTGCAAGCTAGCAGTATGGCATTGCAGCCTGGGGGTGGGTGGGTGGCAGGCTGCACACTTACACTTGCATTAAAAGAAAACAAATCAGATGCTAATTTCTATCATCATAATCATGCTCCTCACCTTGGCACTCTCAACTCCCCTGATGGAGAAGCCAGGGCCGACCGGAGGAGTCTGGTTCTCTGGTGGGCTCGTCCAATGCTGCCATAAAGCAGGCCAGGCTAAGAAAAGTGTGTGGGAAGGTGACAGGAGAAATAGGGGCGGCTGGGGACCGTTTATGGACACCCGGCCGCCCCCAGGTTGCTGGGGACCGTGTGTGGACACCCAGCCACGGGGCGGCTGGAGACCGGGCATGGACACCCGGCCGACCCCTGGCGGCTGGGGACCGAGTGTGGACACCCGGCCGCTGGGCGGCTGGGGACTGAGTATGGATACCAGGCCGCTGAAGCAGCCATGAGGTAGTGGCCAGCTTCAGCCTACTCCAAACTAAAAGGCCTCATTTCAAGTGCAAGCTAGCAGTATGACATTGCAGCCTGGGGGTGGGTGGGTGGCAGGCTGCACACTTACGCTTGCATTAAAAGAAAACAAAGCAGATGCTAACTTCTATCATCATCATCATGCTCCTCACCTTGGCACTCTCAACTTCCCTGATGGAGAAGCCAGAGCCCACCGGAGGAGTCTGGTTCTCTGGTGGGCTCGTCCAATGCTGTCCTAATGCAGGCCAGGCTAAGAAAAGTGTGGGGGAAGGTGACAGGAGAAATAGGGGCGGCTGGGGACCGTTTATGGACACCCGGTCGCCCCCAGGTGGCTGGGGACCGTGTGTGGACACCCGGCTGCGGGGCGGCTGGGGACCGAGTATGGACACCCGGCCGCCCCCTGGCGGCTGGGGACCGAGTGTGGACACCCGGCCGCCAGGCGGCTGGGGACTGAGTATGGATACCAAGCAGCCATGAGGTAGTGGTCAGCTTCGGCCAACTCCAAACTAAAAGGCCCCATTTCAAGTGCAAGCTAGCAGTATGGTATTGCAGCCTGCGGGTGGGTGGGTGGTTGGCTGCATATTTGCGCTTGCATTGCAAGGAATGGGGGAGGTACAATTGAACACAGCCCTGGGACAAGGACTTGCGTGGGGATAGTTGCTAGTCTGCATCTTCTGATGCAGCAAGGATCACTTCTGATGGGCACACTTTTAGGCAGTGACCTGGGAGTCAGAGATGCTTCCAGGGGTCTTCCCCATGCTGTTCCCATGTCACACAGCACATGGCCAGATAAGGTTGTAAAATGTTAAAATGACATTTCCCGGTGAATGCATTTGTCACGGCTGAAAGCAATACAAAAGTGCAAAAACGCATGAAAAATCCAACTTGTGAACATAGCCCAAGGTGTGGAGGAGTATTTTTGTTTTTGGTTATTTATTTTACCTTATACACAAGTCTTTACCCTGGAAAGGAAATTCCTTAACATATTTCACAGGAAAGCACTTTCAGTTTCGTTTTTGAAGGTTTTATTGTGAGCCCGTAAAAGTGGCTCAATACCTCTGACCACGTTGTTGACAGCAGTGACCTGGGGGTCAGAAATGCTTCCAGGGGTGATCCTCATGCTGCCCCCATGTCTTTTGAGCACTGTCACTATCGTTTTGGGCACTTTTTAGGCTTTCTAAAGGCTGCCGGGGGTGCTGCCGCAAAAATGCTCGAGTATCCCATAGACTAACATTGGGCTCGTTGCTCGGGTCGAACACCAGAGTATAACGGTGAGCTCGGCCCAAGCTTCGAGCACCCGAGCATTTTAGTGCTCGCTCAACACTAGACTGGAAGCATTATCTGCTATCTATCCAACAACCTTTTGACACCGCTCTGGGTTCAATAATGGTGTACTGCGGTCCCCTAGTAATTGGGACAAGAAGGTCAAGAGACAAGATGTGGGCGTTTGCTGTGGCACAATTTCAGCTTGCCCACGGCCACGTCCTCGGCCTCTGCATGTACCATCACGTCCACTTCCCCGTCCCTTGTCACGCACCTTGCCCATTTTTAATGGAGTACAATATTTTCCACGTTCAAGAGAAATGGCTGATTTTGGAACATAGTTATATGTGATACGTCAGACAGAGAACCACAATTTTAAATAGCAGACCTGTAATTTACTACTATTATTCCACATACAGACCTAGTGTGAATAGCTTGACCGACACACTGCAACAGAATGGAAATGGAAGAAATGGCTGATTTTGGAACAGTCTTATAGATGATATGTCTGACAGAGAACCATGGTTTTAAATAGCAGGCCTGTAATTTGCTAATACTATTCTTCAGACACCTAGTGTGAATAGCTTAACCAACACACAGCAACGGAATGGAAATGGAAGAAATGTCTGATTTTTGAACAGTCTTATAGGTGTTATATCTGACAGAGAACCACGGTTTTAAATAGCATGCCTCTAATTTATTAATACTATTTCACACAAAGACCTAGTGTGAATAGCTTGAACGACACACTGCAACGAAATGAAAATGGAAGAAATGTCTGATTTTGGAACACTCTTATAGGTGATATGTCTGACAGAAAACCACGATTTTAAATAGCAGGCCTATAATTTGCTAATACCATTCTTCACAGACACCTAGTGTGAATAACTTCACCGACACACTGAAACAGAATGGAAAAGGAAGAAATGTCTGATTTTGGAACAGTCTTATAGCTGATATGTCTAACAGAGAACCATGGTTTTAAATAGCAGGCCTGTAATTTGTTAATACTATTCTTTACAGACACCTAGTATGAATTGCTTGATCGACACACTGCAACAGAATGGAAAAGGAGGCCAATATTTTCTCTTTTAGCTTAAATTTCTGGATTTTTATCGTTGAAATATGGAACAGATCTGGCTGTATTCTGCAGTGAGAACAAGCAAATGGATCAGAAAAATGGTGTACTCTAGATTGCTTTTTAAGCAAATAACCAGGATTAAGCTAAAAAAAAAAATTGCCCTGGCCCCTGATATTTGGGGCTATGTCTACAAATATCTGTAATTATTTCAACAGCAGCAGACAGGACATTCAATAGACCCTCTTGTGCTGTATCATACACTGCAGTCTGCCACATACACTGCCTGCCTGCCTAGCACTGATTATATGCAGCTGAATTAGTCCTCAGAAGGACTGTTAGTTCAGATGGATGTATATATATATATATATATATATATATATATATGTTGTGGAATACCTATACTAACAGGACGTTCAATGGACCCTCTTGTACTATATGCACTGCAATCTGCCACATACCCTGCCTCCCTGCCTAACTTCTGCTATCACCACTGAATATATGAAGCTGGATTAGTCCTCAGAAGGACTGTTAGTTCAGTTGGAATTATATATACACTGCTCAAAAAAATAAAAGGAACACTCAAATAACACATCCTAGATCTTAATGAATGAAATATTCTCATTGAATACTTTGTTCTGTACAAAGCTTAATGTGCTGACAACAAAATCACACAAAAAACATCAATGGAAATCAAATTTATTAGCCAATGGAGGCCTGGATTTGGAGTCACCCCCAAATTTAAAGTGGAAAAACACACTACAGGCTGATCCAACTTTGATGTAATGTCCTTAAAACAAGTCAAAATGAGTCTCAGTATTGTGTGTGGGCTACACGTGCCTGTATGACCTCCCTACAATGCCTGGGCATGCTCTTGATGAGGTTGCGGATGGTCTCCTGTGGGATCTCCTCCCAGACCTGGACTAAAGCATCTGCTAACTCATGGACAGTCTGTGGTGCAACGTGACATTGGTGGATGGAGCGAGACATGATGTCCCAGATGTGCTCAATCGGATTCAGGTCTGGGGAACGGGCGGGCCAGTCCACAGCTTCAATGACTTCATCTTGCAGGAACTGCTGACACACTCCAGCCACATGAAGTCTGGAATTGTCCTGCATTAGGAGGAACCCAGGGCCAACCGCACCAGCATATGGTCTCACAAGGGGTCTGAGGATCTCATCTCGGTACCTAATGGCAGTCAGGCTACCTCTGGCGAGCAAATGGAGGGCTGTGCGGCCCTTCAAAGAAATGCCACCCCACACCATTACTGACCCACTGCCAAACTGGTCATGCTGAAGGATGTTGCAGGCAGCAGATCGCTCTCCACGGCATCTCCAGACTCTGTCACGTCTGTCACATGTGCTCAGTGTGAACCTGCTTTCATATGTGAAGAGCACAGGGCGCCAGTGGCAGCTTTGCCAATCCTGGTGTTCTGTGGCAAGTGGCAAGCGTCCTGCACGGTGTTGGGCTGTGATTACAACCCCCATCTGTGGACGTCGGGCCCTCATACCACCCTCATGGAGTCGGTTTCAAACCGTTTGTGCAGACACATGCACATTTGTGGCCTGCTGGAGGTCATTTTGCAGGACTCTGGCAGTGCTCCTCCTGTTCCTCCTTGCACAAAGACGGAGGTAGCGGTCATGCTGCTGAGTTGTTGCCCTCCTACGGCCCCCTCCACGTCTCCTGGTGTACTGGCCTGTCTCCTGGTAGCGCCTCCAGCCTCTGGACACTACGCTGACAGACACAGCGAACCTTCTTGCCACAACTCGCATTGATGTGCCATCCTGGATGAGCTGCACTACCTGAGCAACTTCTGTGGGTTGTAGAGTCTGTCTCATGCTACCATGCGTGTGAAAGAACAACCAACATTCAAAAGTGGCGAAAACATCAGCCAGAAAGCATTGGTACTGAGATGTGGTCGGTGGTCCCCACCTGCAGAACCACTCCTTTATTGAGGGTGTCTTGATAATTGCCAATAATTTCCATCTATTGTCTATTCCATTTGCATAACAGCATGTGAAATTGATTGTCAATCAGTGCTGCTTCCTAAGTGGACAGTTTGATTTCACAGAAGTTTGATTTACTTGGAGTTATATTCTGTTGCTTAATTGTTCCCTTTATTTTTTTGAGCAGTGTATATATGTTGTGGAATACCTATGCTAACTATAAAGAAGCAAATCTCTCCCTGACTCCGCAGCACCTCTCCCTACTCTGCCTGATTCCGGGGTACACTGTGACGAGCATAGTGGTGCCAGGTCTTATATAGACCTGATGACGCTGTGTGGTCAGCCAATCACTGTAATTCCCACAACCAACATGGCTACGGAATTAAAGTGCGTGGCAAGCAATCCCTGCATGTTCATTGGCTCTCTAAAGAGCTCCAAACATGCAGGGAGGGGACCCGAGTTCCCGCCCGAACAACCCGGAAATACTCGCCGCGAGCCGAGCTTTTCGAGCACAGTGATGCTCGGGCGAGTACTGAGCAGTGGCGAGCACATTCTCTCATCACTAGTGCTAACCATGCAGTGTGCCCAAATTTTTGCATCGGCCCCTATACTGTATGCAGGGCCACTATACTCTATGAAAGGCTATCATACTATATGGAGGTCTGTGTGAGGGCCATCATATTGTGTAGATGGCTGTGTCGGGGCCATCATACTGTGTGTGGGGGACTATGGGGGCCATCATACTGGGTTGGGGTCACTGTGAGGGGTAGCATACTTTGTAGGGGGTACTGTTGGGTCATCATACTGTGGAGGAATTCACTGTGGGGTATCTTACTGTGCTTTTGGGGCACATTTGTTGGCATCATACTTTATGGGGGCCATTTTAGTGTGTGGGAACACCGAGGGCTTCAATTTGGGCAAAATTACTTTGTAAGGGCTGCAAATTTGTTGGTTATGCTCTTCTGTGATTCCGCCAAATATAAATTTTACATTGTCTTTTGGGGGGGAGGCAATTAGGAATTCTGCTATGGAGCCCCATGATTTTTACGCATGTTCTTGCTTGTACTGTCTTAGTATACAGGAAGTATAACTTCAGCAACCACATGTACATTGTTTGCCTCATCATCCACGTCACTCGGCAGCCTTATTATCTGTCCAGGAAACTTCTATTTGCTATTCAACAATCTGCAACTACTTCCTAGCTCACTTCTGTGAATCCTGGTGGTATTACTCTCTGAACTCAGCTGCTAAAGGTATCTGTGACCAGACTCATGTCAGCTAATACTAGTGCTGTTCACACCAATGTCTTGTAAAACTAGGTGGCTTATTATTATTTGTCTGTGCTGTTTCTGTGGGTAATCTTATTACTGCAAGCAAGTAACCAGTTTACCGATTCATCACTGTTCTACAGTTAACCATTTGCCTGCTGCAACTTCCTGATTGCATACATCTCTGACATTAACCATAAGTCTGCTGAAAGTTCCTGATTGCATACATGTCTGCTGCAAGTCCCTGATTGCATATTTCTCTGCTATAAATCATTTGTCTGCTGCAAGTCCAGATTTTCTATACATCAACTGTTCCTGTGTGTTCCTGTACATCTGGTTCTTCTTCATCTGATGGTTCTTGTTATGCTTGTCTCTTTGCCCTTCTGCATATCCTGCCATTCTGATCCTCACAGATTCACATGTGGACTGTAAAGTCCACTCTGCTGCACCATTAACTCCGCCTATATCGCTGCTCTCCCTGAACTATGGCTTAAAGAATCCACATTACTAAGTGAACCCAGAACAGAATACTCAGACCATGGATTCCAAAGGTCCAGTGGCATCGTCACCTCTCAGCCCGTATGGAAGTACTGCCTCAAATTCCCACTTTTATACTTCCGGGTCTTTAACATCTGCCACAACCATTCTTTTATCCAGGACATTCTTCTTGGAGAACAGCTCCACATTTGCTTGCTCTTACTCATTTTGATAGAGATCCTAAAGCTTGCTGAAGCTTTGTGAACAATAGCACCATCCATTTTGAACTTTGTTCCCAACAAGTTTTTGATTTTAAGTTGCTTATATTTTTTGTTGTCTGGAGATGCCGTGGCTTGGGCCTTAATATTGTGGGAAAGAGATGATACTATGATGTTTTCTCTCCAATCCTTTCTAACTGCCTCACGTAGAGTGTTTGATGAACCAGGATGTTCAACTCAGCCACAGACTTCATAGTCCGGCTTAGATAAGGGACTAACTCTGTGGGACATTCTGCCATCCATTTCTGAACTCTGTCTTATGAATTGGCCTGGAACATTTATATTCTCTGGTTACTCTATGCCAGCCTATCCAATCGGAACATTGATAAATATGCTGGTATAGATTTGCCTTCTTCCCTTGATGATCTTATTTTGCTCATCACTATTTCAAAAAGAGGTCAAAGGAGAAAGCTCATGATTCTCAAGTCCTGTCCTCCCTGAGAGGCCATACATGAACCCAAGCAAGTTGGCCAGAAGAAAGAAGGACATTGTCTAGAATGTAGTGAAATGGATCATTCCAAACAGGGAAACTTTAGATCTTAGGCAAATGAGGAGAGATCTCCTTAGAATTAACATTATCCTGCACTAAAGACAAACTTGTTATACCTATGTTCATTTTTTGCTGTTTGTCTGAATTCATGAGACAAACCTTCATTGATTCAAGGACTGCAGAGAATTTTATTGAACTCTCATTAGCTAGAAGGCTGAACATTCCTTTTGTTTGTTTGCAGATGCTTCTGAAACTAATGTTTATGAATGGCCCCGCAATTCCCGGTTATTGTTTCCAATTTTGGACTGAAAAAGTGACTCTTCAGGTTGGACCACTACACGTTGGTGATATTTCTGTCTTAGCATTGCCATAGCCAAGCACAAGGCCGAAACACATCACCATTTGACTGTGCCTACCTGTTCTCTTCTTCCAGGAACTAAACTACCCAGAGGCAGTGTCTCTTCCTGAGCTGGAAGCATTGTCTCAATTATATTAATCAGAATTTAGAGAGGGAGGTTCATCAGTAATTCTATGTTTCTGGCCACTGAAGTCTTTTTTGTAAAGAAGTAAACAGGTCTCTAAGACTCCTCCTAGACTGTGAGGGTTTAAATAAAATCACCCTAAGGGTATGTGCACACGATGCAGAAATGAAGCAGAAAATTTCTGCATCATTTCTGCATCTCCCTGGCAGAAAAAACGCATGCAGATTGTGCATGCGTTTTTCCTGCAGAATACATGCGGATCCACATGCAGATTCACATGCGTTTCCGCATGCAGATTGACAAGCGCTTTCCAGGCGATTTTAGCATCACCTGGAAAGTGCTTGACAACTAGGTCACACTATATAAATCCATGCAAACAGCATGGATTTATATAGTGTGACCCGAGAGAGTGTATATACTTACCTCCGATGGCCCGCGCTGTCCCGCTCACTCCGTTCTCCCGGCTGCCGGCAACTTTGAATTGAAAGACCTGCCGACGTCAGCGTCACGTGACCCGTCACATGACTCTGACGTCAGCGAAGGTCCTTCGTTCAACTTGTAAGTGCCCGGGAAGCCTGGAGGACGCTGCGCGGGCCGTCAGAAGGTGAGAATATATGTATTTTTTATTTTATTCTTTTTTTTCTAATGGTACCTGGGTCTGGATGCGAGTCCTCTCATCCACACCCGGGTACCATCCGCACATTAGACCGCATGAAAAGCGCATCAACATATACAGTGATGCGGATTCCATGCGGTCTAATGCAAGTCAATGGCGGCAAAAGAGCAGCGTTTCCGCAAAATTAATTGACATGCTGCGGATTTTTGATCGCAGCGTAAACGCTGTGGAAAAATCCGCATCATGGGCACAGCACATGCGGATTTCCATTGGGGAACATTGCTGCCCTTCTACCATGCGTTTTTCATGCGTTTCCGCGGCGTTTACGCAACTGCAAAAGCGCCGCGGAAACGCATGAAAAACGCATCGTGTGAACTCAGCCTAACAGATCATTATCCATTGCCTCACTCCAAATTAGATCTATATGGAGCCCACAACTTAATTCACATAAAAGAGGGCAAAGTGTGGAACACCTGTTGGACACCTGTGATAGTCATTATGAATATCTCGACATGCCTTTTAGTTTAAAAAATATATCGGCTGTGTTCCAGCATTTTATCAATGAAATGTTATGTGATCTCTTGTATCAGTATGCATTAGTCCATCTTGATGATATCACAATCTTCTCCAAAGATCTTGACTCATATCGTCTTCATGTCAGCTCCATTTTGAAGAGGTTTTGCATCAAAATCGTCTTTATGCCAAGCTTAAGAAATATCACTTTGAGCATCATTAATTGCCGTTATATCATTTTTACTATGAGATCTGCATATGGACCCAGAGAAAGTTTTAGCTATTCTGGATTGACCATCCACAACCCATTGGTCTTAAACTTCATCAATGGCAACTCGGCTCTGTCAACTATTACCACAAGTTCATTAAAAATTACTCTCAAGTGACAGCTCTTCTTATCACCCTTACTCAGAACTGGTAGAATTCCACTGTTCAAAACTTCAAGCAACAAAAGTCTTGTTTTTTCACTGCTCCAGTCCTACAACATCCTGATGTTGATAAGTCATTCCTCTTTGAAGATGATGCCTCTGCTATTGTTATAGAAGCAGTTCTTTCTCAGAATTCGTCTGAATCTAGAAATTATTCCTGTGGTTTCTTTTCCAAGAAATTCTCTTCTGCTGAATGGAATTACTCCATTGGTGATCGAGAACTTTCCGCAATAAAATTTACCCTGGATAAATTGTGGTAACATCTACTAGAAGGATCTAAGTTTCCATTAATATAGAGATTATAAAAATCTGGAGCATTTCAGTCAACTCGTAGGCTAAATTACTGTTAAGCTCGATGGTCACTCTTCTTCTCACCGTTTAACTTCATCCTCACCTACCATCCAGCTGGGAAAAATCACAATTTTGATGTCATTTTTATGTTCTTTCATCATTGTGATGAATCTTTCTAAGTGTTCTTACTTGTAATTGAACTTGAACCTATTTTTGCTTCTATTCCTTCTACCAATTCTCCACCTAAATGATGTTCTCTTATGTCAAAAGCACTCCACTGTCTTAAATTGTGCCCATTCCTCTGTTTTCTCTGGTCACCCATGAGATAAAAGAACGTCTAAACCCATTTCTCATTTCTACTCATGATATAAATGGAAACCAAATGTCAAGGAGTTTGGGGCATTCTGCCTCAATGAGCACAGTTTAAGTTTTCACATCAAGTGTCTCGGTCATTTCAGCCTCTAGATATTCCACAAGATTTTTGGATTGAGATTTCCAAGGACTTTGTTACAGATCTTCCTGAGGCGCAAGGGTTTATTATCATCTGGGGATACGGCTGACCATTTCTCCAACATGTCTTGTTTTGTTCTCATACCTAGACTTCCAAATACTCCACAGCTGGTCAAAGTGTTCTTTAAATAAATTTTCTGGTTCCCAGGTCTTCTTGCTCATATTATGTCTTACAATGCCTGGTGATACAGGTTCATATGCAGAGTGCAGCAGTTGCGATGAGTTTCTGATCAGTTGCCTCACGCTGCATAGGCAGCGACTGACATATGCAGAGCGCAACATCTGATGCCAAACTCATGTTGACTGCTGAACTCTATAGCAGTTGAGATCACTGCATTGTGTGTTCCCTCAGCTCCCTGCCTCTTCTCTCATTTGTAATTTTGTGAGAGGAGAGACAGAGACCGAATGGAGAAGCTGTTCCAAATTTAAAAAAGTGTCCCCTGTAGTAAAAAACAAAACACTATAATAAACTTTCAGTTTTTATATACTTTTTCTGGCCTTAACTATGTTATGGACTATGGTTAGGGTTATTACTAGGGTTAGAAAGAGTATAAGGGAGAAGGGTTAGGTTTAGGACTAAGATAATAAAATTGTTCCATAAAAAAAAAGTATTGAAAAAAAAATAAAAAGTAAAAATATAATAATCTATATATATTTTTTTTTTAATGTTATATCTAATGGTCCTGGGGCTAGAGGCACAAAATACTTGCTTAACCCTGGGTGTTATGTCACTGTAGCTTACTGTTCTACGTTTGCCATTTGTATATGTACAGGTGCTTCTCATAAAATTAGAATATCATCAACAAGTTAATTTATTTCAGTTCTTCAATACAAAAAGTGAAACTCATATATTACATAGAGTCATTATAAACAGAGTGATCTATTTCAAGTGTTTATTTCTGTTAATGTTGATGATTATGGCTTACAGCCAATGAGAACACAAAAGTCATTATCTCAGTAAATTAGAATACTTTCTAACAACAGCTTAAAAAATGTTTTTAAAATCCGAAACGCTGGCCCACTGAAATGTATGTTCAGTAAATGCACTAAATACTTTGTACAGGCTCCTTTTACATCAAATACTGCATCAATGCGGCGTGGCATGGAGACGATCAGCCTGTGGCACTGCTGAGGTGTTATGGAAGCCCAGGTTGCTTTGATAGCAGCCTTTGGCTCGTCTGTATTGTTGGGTCTGGTGTCTCTTATCTTCCTCTTGACAATACCCCATAGATTCTCTATGGGGTTAAGGTCAGGCGAGTTTGCTGGCCAATCAAGCACAGTGATACTGTTGTTTTTAAACCAGGTATTGGTACTTTTGGCAGTGTGGACAGGTGCCAAGTCCTGCTGGAGAATGAAATTTCCATCTCTTAAAAGCTTGTCGGCAGAGGGAAGCATGAAGTGTTCTAAAATTTCCTGGTAGACGGCTGCGCTTACTTTGGTCTTGATAAAACACAGTGGACCTACATCAGCAGATGGCATGTCTCCCGAAACCATCACTGATTGTGGAAACTTCTCACTAGACCTCAAACAGCTTGGATTGTGTGCCTCTCCACTCTTCCTCCAGACTCTGGAACCTTGATTTCCAAATGAAATGCAAAATTTACCTTCATCTGAAAATAACACCTTGGACCACTGAGCAACAGTCCAGGTCTTTTTTTTTCCTTGGCCCAGGTAAGAGGCTTCTCGCATTGTCAATTGGTCATGAGTGGCTTGACACAAGGAATGCGACACTTGTAGCTCATGTCCTGGATACGTCTGTGTGTGGTGGCTCTTGAAGCAATGACTCCAGCAGCAGTCCACTGCTTGTGAATCTCCCCCAAATTTTTGAATGGCCTTTTCTTAACAATCCTTTCAAGGCTACAGTTATCCTGGTTGGTTGTGCACCTTTTTCTACCACATTTTTTCCTTCCACTCAACTTTCCATTAATATGCTTCGATACAGCACTCTGTGAACAGACAGCTTCTTTAGCAATGACCTTTTGTGGCTTACCCTCCTTGTGGAATGTGTCAATGACTGCCTTCTGGACATCTGTCAAGTCAGCAGTCTTCCTCGTGATTGTGGAGCCTACTGAAACAGACTAAGAGACCTTTTTAAACGCTTAGGAAGACTTTGCAGGTGTTTTTTGTTCATTATTCTAATTTACTGAGATAATGACTTTTGTGTTTTCATTGGCTGTAAGCCATAATCATCAACATTAACAGAAATAAACACTTGAAATAGATTACTCTGTTTGTAATGACTCTATGTAATATATGAGTTTCACTTTTTGTATTGAAGAACTGAAATAAATTAACTTTTTGATGATATTCTAATTTAGTGAGATGCACCTGTATAGATGTATTTTTGCTTCTCCAGATACTTTCAGCTGTATCACATCAAATGTAGTGTACTTAATTATATGCACCAAATGTCCAGCTGGGGGTTTTTATGTAGGGGAGACAGGGCAAAAACTTAGGACAAGGATGAATCATCATCGCCACACAATTAAAGAAAAAAGAATAGATCTACCTGTAGCCAAGCATTTTTGTTCCCCTGATCACAGCATAAAAGACATGAAATTACTGGGATTAAAAGGTAGCTTCAAATCTCAAAGAGAAAGAAGAATCTCAGAATATAAACTGATGATGACCTTTAACACTTTCAGAGCAGGAATGAATGTGTCGCATGGATTTATGTCATTCTACATCAAGTAAGGAATGTGCCCCTCAGACTTGTGAGGCCATCATAACACTGGACCTAGTCACAGGACAATAAAACCTTCATATTCCTTATCTATTAACTGCTAAAATATTTATAGCCAGAACTGTTTATCTCTTCCATAATACCTCTCCTTCCCATCACCTGTCTTACCTATTGCATTATTTTTGTGTCTTACTGTGTATAAATATGTGACTCTTCAGATTTTGTGGTATAATAGCCTGATGAAGAGACCTGCGTAGTTTCGAAAGCTTGCAATTTGTTACCATCTTTTCAGTTAGTCATTAAAAGGTATCAACCACTGAGGACTCTCAAATCTAAATATTTTGCTTCTCCAGAAACATTAACCATAGTTATTAAAGGTTAGAGGGGTTTTCAGCACTGAGAATATATTTTTGCAACAACTCTTTGTATTATTATTATTATTTATTGTTATAGCGCCATTTATTCCATGGCGCTTTACATGTAAAAAGGGGTATATATAGCAAAAAATAATTACAATATTCTTTAACAAAAACTAGTCACCGACTGGTACAAAGGAAAGAGGACTATCTGCAGATTGCCAAAATTCTGACAGTGTGCAACTTCCACACTGTCAGGAATCTCCATTATAAGGATTCCCTTCTATTGCTAGCTCAAATGGTTGTTATTTGACCATAAATATGCAGTTTGCATAGTTGCAGCCATGGACAGAACAGCTTATTATTTGCTTCTCTCAATAGAACATTGAGGTGAGCAGGAAAAGTTGCTGATTGGAACAAGTCTGGAAGCATGCAAATTGCATACTTGTAGTCACATGACAACCCCTTGAGCTGGCAATAGAGTGGAATCCTAACAGTCTACAAACTGTACACTGCCAAGATGCGGCAATCTGCACTCTCATAGAGTGACTGCAGAAATACATGTTGAGCTTGGAAAACCCCTTTCAGTTGACTTTTCATGATTGCTGCATAAATATATGTAGTCCTTGTTTGGTGAGAAACAATATAATGATATAACAAATATACTTATATGTATTATATATTTAAGATATACTTCTGGCTACTTTGAATTGATATTTTAGTTTGTACTATGTCATTCAGACACTGAAAACATTGCAGCTATTCGGTAACCATTAAATGGTATCACCTTATTACACACTTTGCCTGGAACGGAATTCAAGAACACCTAGGTTGCATGATGTCCGCTTTCCACAAATGACACTTCCTGCTTCCTTTTCCATGTCAAATGTAATAAAACAGCTACAAGAATCTATCCACCATAATCCCCATAATCTAGCAGCATCATTATTGCAAATGCTAGAAAAATATGCATTACCTTGGAAAAGACTTCCATGATTGTGTTTGGAAGACTAGCAGTTTAAGGTAAAATCTATAATTAAATATAATCTTGCGCTTAGTGTAATTGATGTAACAAATCCATAGAATATTTTTCATTTGGATTACATATAGTTCAGAGTGGATTCAGCTTGTAAGGATAGAGTTAAAAACAATGTTATACATCTGAGTTATAGAATAGAGATAGCTGAAGGTTTTACAGAAAAGACTTTCTTTGGAATTTCATGTTTACAGTTTGATAAAATTACAGTTTACAATATTTTTCATCACTTTTCCACTCCTTAACTTCATGAAACTGAAGATCTATCTAACTAAACAGCCTATAAACTCGGTATGGCAATAATAGAGACCTAGTACCAATGTTCTCATCTTACCACTATGGAAAATATCAAACTGACCACGGTGCCTGTGATGGTGTTTGACAGAACCAAAACAATTCTTAGGCTATGTGCCCACGATGCAGAAATGCTGCATATTTTTTACACTTCTCCCTGGCAGGAAAAACGCATGCGGATTTTAAATGCGGTTTTCCCGCCAGGTAGAAGCGTTTGTCAAGCGTTTTTGCATGCATTTCTGCATGCGGGTTATCAAGCGCTTTTTCCAAGCGATTTTAGCATCACTTGGAAAAGTGCTTGACAACTTGTTCACACTATATAAATCCATGCAACCGGCATGGATTTATATAGTGTGACCAAGTTAGTTAAAAAAAAGAATAAGAATGGTAAAAAATAAAAAAAATAAAGTTTATACTCACCTTCTGATGTCTTCCCGGTGTTTTGTCTGCTCCGTCCGGTGTCTTGCACTGCTTGCGGGGGTGTGAAGAACCTGCGGTGACGTCATTGAGCCATGTGATGGGTCACATGACTCAGTGACGTCGTGGCAGGTCCTTCACATCAGCGCGAACATTGCAAGACACCGGACGGAGCAGACAAAGCACAGAAAAGACATCAGAAGGTGAGTATAAACTTTATTATTTATTTTAAATTCTTTTTTTTACAGTTTCTATGGTACCCAGGTCTGGATGAGAGTCTTCTCTCCTCCAGACTTGGGTACCATCCGCACATTGAACCATGTGATATCCGCATCTGCAAATGCAGTGATGCGGATATCACGCGGTCCAATGCAAGTCAATGGCGGCGATTATGCTGCGTGTCCACAAAATTAAAGGACATGCAGCATAAACGCTGCGGAAAAATCCGCAACATGGGCATTGAAAGTGCGGCTTGTCATTGGGGACCATGGGGGGCGGATTACCAAGCGTTTCCCAAGCGTTTATGCTGTGGAAATTCCGCAGCATAAACGCTTGTAAAACGCTACGTGGGCACCCAGCCTTAGTGATGTAAACCCAAGAAAGTACATTGGCATCATAACAGATGACCTGAATTCCAGCATATGTAGGACACGTCATCCACATGAATCAAGAAGGAGGACAGCAATCGCAATAAGAGAGGAGGCTTTGGATCAAGACTAGTGACACCCATTGGACTGAACCGCCCCGTAGGTGAGTATAATAAAAGATATTTTTTGTGTTATACAGAGCACATTGAGGACATATATTCAGCATTCTAGAATGCTGTATATGAGGGATTGCAGGTGGTGGGAATTATATGGGAAAAACCTGGTGACAGATTCCCTTTAACTGTTTCAATTACAATTACCACTTTAGCACAATATGGGCATACTATTGATCTTTGTGGCACCATTTTTGGTGGTAATATCAATCTAGCACTGACATTGTGCAATGATATGTTATGGGGATAACTATAAGCATGACACTATTTTGTTGCTTATTAGACTTCAGCCAACATAATGGTTAGATTTACATCATGGTTATTCAGTGGTTACTATTGTTCTTTTCAAACATTGGAGTATTATTATTATTATTATTATTATAATTATTATTAATATAATTATTAATGGCCTTCAGATTGATCTCGAGCCATGGCGACTTTATGGATGAACGCTCTGTAGGAAGATTGATCTTGTGAAGGCTAGATAGGTTCACCAGGGACTTCTCTGCTGTTATCTTGATTGTATCAAGCCTTCAGGTTGCTGGTTTTCCTCTTTGCCTTGTTCCTTCTATTCTTCCAACTATGATGTCCTTCTCTAGTGATTGTTCTCTTGCTCTCTTCATATGATGTGTCCGAAGTAGTCAAGTTGTAGCTTGGTGAACCTTAATTTGTTCCAAAATTGATTTGTTTGCTCTTCTTGAAGTCAATGGTATTGACAAATTCCTTCTCCAGCGCCACATTTCAAAGGTGTCGATTCTTCTTCTATCTTGTTTCTTTATCATCCAGATTTTGCATCCCTGTATTACTATAGAAAAAAACAGACCATGTACGAGCCGTGTCTTCGTCGCAAGTGAAATGTTTCTCCATTTGAAGACCTTGTCCAGTGACTTCATTGTTGATTTGCCCATAGCTATTCTCCTATTGACTTCGGGTGTCATTACTGCATCTTACGTGGTTTAATTGTGAATAATCTCCACATCTACAAGACACAGTGTTTCTTCATGCTTGCCTATATTTTCAATAATTTCCTCCAAATTCAAGATTAAATTGTTCCTTCCAAAATTGGCTCAAGTGTGTATGTGAGATTGAAAAATTAGATTGCAAACTACACTGAGAAAAATGTCCGTGGTGAGTGATGCTCGTCCTTGTCGGTGTTGGTATTAAATATTACAGAAACCTTAGCATGGGTAAGAACTTTGCAGATGGATTTTAGCATTAATAGATGTTAGGTAATACATCCAGGCCGCAGTAATAGTATTGCTACATAAACATGATATGCGATAAAATTGGGACTAACAGAATTAGTGAAGGTCTCTGGTCTTCTGGTTACAAGTAAACTGAGCAGTAGTGCTCAATGTCAAGCAGGAGCTGCAAAAGCAAACAAGATTTTAGGATGAATAAGAGAAAACCTTGTGATCTGAATGTAATAGACCCCTTTATAAATTTCCCCAAAATTTAAGAAAAAAACACAGCAAAAAAAGCAGCAGTATTTACTTGCTCCGATCTTCAGATCTAATGCACTATCAGGATGCAGCAGTCCCATATAACAAAGATGGCAGCTATACAGGTGCAAAATACTGATGAGACAATTGCTCACAACCTACCATTTCATGGAGGGGGTGATTGCTTAGTATTAAGATTGCACACAAAGAGGCTTGTATAGGGTGCCCTATGAAATGGTAGGTTGAGAGTTATTGTCTCATCAGTAGTTTGCACCTGTATAGCCGCCATCTTTGTTATATGGTACTGCTGCTGCTGCATCCTGGTAGTGCATTAGGTCTGAAGATCTGAGCAGGTAAATACTGCGGCTTTTTTTTGCTCTGTTTTTTTCCCTTTTTAAATTTCTAAGAGATCACATCTTGCATATTGGTTTCAGTTTTTCACTGCATATTGTAAAAAGGACATAAGAGAACTGGAAAGGGCTCAAGGGCAAGCGACCGGATTATTAAATGGGATAGGCTGTATGCCTTATAATGAAAGGCTACAAAAAAGATATCTTAGAGTTGATCTCATTTACATGTATGAATGCATGAGTAGTCGATACAAAAAACTGACACAAGATTTATTTTCAACTAGCTGTACTACCCGGCTTCGCCCGGGTTAATAACTGCTGTTAGCAAAATAGAATGTGTTAATAAAAATTTATTCTCCACACAAAAACCACAAAACAAATATATAGAAATGTAATTATTAAAAGGAAAAAACTAAGCTAATAGAAGCATTTCACAACATATATTTCAACACCAGAGATATTCCACACAGATTTAACTAAATTGGCCAAGTAATGTGAAGTAATCTTCTACTCCTTTTTCGAGAGCCTTTTGATAAACGACATTCTTGGTTCTTCCTTCAGGTGCAAACACGAACAGATTTTTGGCTGTTCCAACTCTTGAACAGGCCACATAAAGTTGACGATGAGAAAAGCATGGAGATTGTAAATCGATTCCAACTACTTTCAAGGACTGTCCCTGAGCCTTGTTGATGGACATAGCAAATGCCAGTCGAACAGGAAACTGGAGGCGTTTGAAATCAAAGGGCAAATCAGATGGAATGAAAGGAATTGTTGGAATGAAAACATCTTCTCCTGTGGCACATCCTGTCAAAATGGTTGCCTCAATTACATGTGGAAACAGGTTCTTAATCAAGAGTCTAGTTCCATTACACAGCTTTGGTGGATCCAAATTTCTCAATAGCAGAATAGGTGCTCCAGGTTTTAGAAAGAGGTTGTGAGGAGGAAGTCCTTATGGCTCCAAGGAATTGAGGAACTCAGTTGGATAAAATAATGCTTGAGCAGGGTCTATTACTGTATCCACTGACTTGTAGGTTGTGCACACACCTCGAAGGAGATTTAGGCTGTGTGCCCACGATGCGTTTTTTAAGCGTTTCCGCAGCGGCAAAAACGCTGCAGAAACGCTTAAAAAACGCATGGTAGAAGGCCTGCCATGTCCCCCAATGATAAGCCGCATGTGCTGTGCACATGCTGCGGAAATTTCCGCTGCGGATTATCATTGCGGAAAAAAAAGCAGCACTACCAATTATTTTGTGGAAGTGCTGCACTTTTGCCACCATTGACTTGCATTAGAACGCGCCAATTTCGCAAGACTGCATCTGTACTTGCGTAATTGGCGCGTTCTAATGTGCGGACGGTACCCGGGTGTAGAGGAGAGGAGAGTCTCATCCACACCCAGGTACCATTAAAAAAGCTGTAAAAAAAGAATAAAATAAAAAATAAATGTATACTTACCTTCTGGCGGCCCCCGCTGCGCTCCTCCTTGCTTCCCGAAGGACCTGCGCTGACGTCAGAGTCATGTGACGGGTCACGCGACCGAACGAAGCAAGACAGCGCGGGCCATCGGAGGGTAAGTATATATATATATACATATATATATATATATATATATATATATTTTTTACATTCTCTCGGGTCACACTATATAAATCCATGCTGTTTGCATGGATTTATATAGTGTGACCAAGTTGTCAATCACTTTCCAAGTGATGCTAAAATCGCTTGGAAAGCGCTTGTCAACCCGCATGCGGAAATGCAAGTGAAGAACGCTTCACTTCCGCATGTTCCTGGCAGGAAAACGCATGTACAATCCGCATGCGTTTTTTTCTGCCAGGGAGATGCTGAAACGCTCAGGAAAAAATCCTGAGCATTTCTGCATCGTGGGCAAATAGACTTAGAATTTGGAGATTGATCTTGTTGACTCTGTCATTTTTGGGAGCTAGAATAGCCCTTTCACACAGTCAGACAGAATTTTTGAAGTGGAGTTGAATGTTTGGAAAAACCTTTGCTTTCAACTCCTCAATGGAAGTCACAATTCATCAAAAGTTGCTTGGGAAGGTGATCTGTCCAGTGGTTGAGTTTACTGGTTCCTTGCCATCTCCAATAGTCAACAGCTGGCTCGAAAACAGTCCAGCAGAAACATCGCCTGTCATGTAGACCCTCATGTTTGTGTTTAGTGACATTTTCTTTACTTTTCTCCAAAGGTACGATGCTTTGAGACAGGCATTCAGTTCGTCTGCAGGGGTTGATCTTGGAATAACAGGTAGTGTTTGGCGGAAGTCACCTGCCAAAACAACAACTACTCCTCCCATGATATATTTGTTGCTACGCAGGTCTTGCAGCAGTCTGTCCACTGCTTCCAGAGCCCTTTTGTGTGACATGGTGCATTCATCCCAAATGATGGCACTGCATTTTTGAAGCAATTTGGCCAGTCCTGATCCCTTGGAAATATTACACACGGGGCTGTTACTATGAGACAGGTTAAGTGGTAGTTTGAATGTCGAATGTGCTGTCCTGCCACTTTTTAAAAGCGTAGCTGCAATTCCAGAAGATGCCACTGAAAGTGCTATCTTTTTTTGTTGTCGAAATTTTGTCAGCAGCAAGTTGATTACAAATGTCTTTCCTGTTCCACCTGGAGCATCAAGGAAGACAATCCCACCTTTGTTGGTTTCACTGAAACTTAAAATGTAGTTATAGGCGTCTCTTTGATCTGGTACCAATATTGGCTCGTTCTGAGACACAAATGCTGTCAGTTCATCAATATTGTAGTTTGTTTCTAGGAAAATCTCCCTACACATTTGGATGCCTTCAGGTTTTCTTATTGGAGCAGCTGTAAGGCTTTTCCTGACATTGCTATGCACTGATCTTCAAGGAGCATTAAAGTTTCATTGAACATTTCCTCAGTGAAGTTGATGAGTTGCTGAGGATTTTCCCTTCTAATCTGCATGAGGATGTCCTCACTGAGATCAGTTTTGTACTTTGTCCAAATCTCAAGAGGATTTGAAATGCTACAGGTTGTTAGAATAATAGCAAAGAGGCGTCTTAGTCGCTTTGGGGTTTGAGTGGCTGCTGCTTCACTGAGGGTCATGTCCCAGTGTCCATCATTTTCCAAAAGTCCTTTTCTATGGCAAGCTTCCTTGAATGTTTCACACACATGGCCTCCGACGGTCTTCAGGTCAGAAAATGATGTAGGGCCTTTGACAACAGAGAAGTAACATGCGCAGGTAGAAGCACTCTGCATTTGATGGATGAACAGTGTAGACATGACCAAGAGTTTCAGTTGCTTTCACCCCTGGATAGCCTTCAATATCAAGCCCCCGTTTCCTCCGTTCCAGTGTTTTTCTGGAGGCATTCCAAGTGTAGTACTTTGGTAAATCACAGCAGAGAATTGTTTTTGCAAAAGGGTCTTGTTGACACAGCTCAAAAAATGCCAAGAGGGTGGTCTTAGGTGGTGTTAGGAGCTGCTGCTGCAAGTTTGCTGGGTTAAAGTAAATTCTCTGTCCATTTTCCAAGTGCACACTCAGATGCACAACTGGTGGGTAGCGCTCATGAATGGAGAATCCTAGTATTCTCCAAACAGCTTCATTGCTGCTTATGTACCTGCCCATCTGGAATGCCTCCACTTCATCAATAATAGGTCCATTTGACTCGTCCCTGGGCCGTGGGGCACTCGGAGCCGGGCAACAGGGCAATATTGGGAGTAGTAGTGGCAACCCGGTCCGTGGCTCAGGGTGGTCAGACCAAACGTTGTGGCAGTCTATTTGTAAGGTTTTAAATGTCCGACTACGCCACCCATGGATTGAGGTCAGGGTTAACCGCCGCTGCAGTGCAGACCGCTGGGGCAGATGTAGGTGTGCAGCACTAAGTAGTATAACTCCCCACGGGAGGAGTGTGGCCCCAGGGTAGTATATAGGTGGATGATGGAGGGGATGATTCCGATCGCAATAGCCTCTGGAAGGTCCCTGGTGCGTTGCAGAGCCAGAAGGGCATACAGTTGAACTCGCTCAGTCCCATCGGGGTGGTGAAGGCGGTCTTCTCCTTGTCAGCCTCTGCCACAGGAACCTGCCAGTACCCGCTAGTAAGATCCAAAGTAGAGAAGAAGTTAGATGATTTTAGGGCTGCTAAAGACTCCTCTATCCTAGGTAATGGATACGCATCTTTATGGGTGATATGGTTGATATGTCTATAGTCCACGCACATTCTCATGGTACCGTCTTTCTTTTTTACCAGAACCAAGGGGGCTGCCCAGGGGCTACAGCTATCTCTAATGACCCCAACTTCTTTCATTTCTCTCAGCATGCCCTTTGCGTTCTGATAATGTGCAGGGGGTACAGGTCTGTGCCTCTCTTTTATTGGTGGGTGGCTCCCCGTGGGGATGTGGTGTTCCACTCCCTTTACTCGGCCGAAGTCTAGCGGGTGTTTACTAAAAATTCTCTCGTACTCCTGAACCACCCGGTAGACTCCTTGTTTTTGGAGCAGGGGAGTGGAGTCAGCACCCACGTGGAGTTTCTGGCACCAGTCCTCCTTTTGTTTCTGGGAGCCATTACCCTCCGCCTGTGGAGATGGAGGCAAAGGTTCCATGGCCCTGATAGCTTTGTGTTCAACAGCAAACAGTTTCGCAAGTGTAGCGTACCTGGGTAAGTGTACCTCCCTCTCCCCAATGTTGAGAATGCGAATGGGCACCCTCCCATGATGGACATCAACTACCCCCTGGGCTGTCAAAATGGTGGGCCTGCTGTCTGAGTACACGGGTTCTACTGTGGCTTGGTAGTCTCTGTCTCTCAACCCGATTGCAGTCGGACACCAGATCATCATTTCACTTTTGGGAGGCATGGAAAAGGGGAATGGGTCACTCATTCTTACGCTACCGATCTCACCACCAGACAGTTCTACCTGCTGCCGTCTCATCAGAACCTTTATCTCTTTGTTGAGGACTCTCTGTTGGCTGGAACTAGCATTCATCACCACCTGTGGCAAAATAATAATTACATCTGAAAGACAGTTTTCAATCACGTTAGTATCCACAGTTATTTTACGGTGACTCTCACGGCGATCAATGTCCACAATGATCACTCCCTGTGCCGGCAGTTCAACCTTACCAATCTTGATGGTCATCTCTCTGAACCCCACTTGCGGCACAGGTTGGCCATTGCTGGCGATGATGCTTAAGTCATCGTCTGGATAACGGGTTATATCCGCATCATTCCAGTACCGCTTGAAAAGTACGTAGGGGATGGTAGTCACTTGAGACCCTGTGTCCAGCAGTGCACTCATGGGGATACCGTCCAGCATTACGGGTAAGACCGGGCGTCCCCCCACGTACTTATCACACCAATTAGACGGGCCTGGTGACCTTATGCCCTGGGGGTTGGCCCTCTGCCCCAGGTCGGGCCCATTTAAAGTACAGTACCTTGCTAGGTGTCCTGGCTGACTGCAACGGCGGCAAATCGGCTGTCCATCCTCAGCGTAGCAGTCGGCGGGCCTCCCTCTGAACGGCGGGATCCTCCTCTGTCGACGCCACGGGACATCCTCCGAACTGGAAGCCACCTTGATGGGTCCTGACGGGTCCACCTGTGACGACTGTACGGTCCTGGTCAATGCAGCAACACTTCTGGTTAGTTCCTGGACCTGATGGTGCAGGTCTGCAGGCGGGGATGGGCTTGAGACCTGCGCATCAGACCCCCCAGGGCCTGCAGGGTGGGGCACCGCCCCCTGGTGGTAAGTAATGGCAGGGCGCCGGGAAGTTACAACGCCACTTGGTGGGGGTTCTCGGAGCACCCGGATGGCCCTATCCTTGAACTACGCAAAAGTCAAATCGGGGTTCTGTAGGGCCATGAGGCGCAGCTGGGTCCTGTGGGCGCTGGACAGCAGACCTTCTATGAACTGATCAGTTATCAGCTTATCGGTGTCCTGCACGCTACCAGGGTCAGCTTGTTTGATAGCTCTCAGGGCTTCTTGCAGGTTCAAGGCATAGTCTCTGATACTATCCTGGGCTCGCTGCTTACAGCCATAGAACCGCATTTTAATCTCTGCCGAGGTACGGGTATCAAAGGTACTCCGCAGCCGGGTCAGAATATCCTTTATTGTCCTTTTCTCCTCATCTGACCAGGATTTCACCTCCCGCTGGGCTGCACCGGTTAGCTGCCCCGTCAGAATGCTCACTTTCTGTTCTTCTGTCAGGGGTTAAACTTTAAATAAACTGTGCAGTCTTTCTTTAAAGTCAGTCAATGTATGGGATTCCCCTGAGTATTGGGGCAGCCAGGCTGCTCTGGGGATGTAGGGCATAGAGAATGGCATCATCGCTGCTGCAGCCACACTGCTGGTCGAGGGTCCCTCCGCGTCCGTCATCTTCTTCCCCCCTAGTTAACCGTGGCCTACCTTCCAACAATCCTCTTCTGTAGGCCGCGGCTCCGCTGGTGCTGCCCCGTGCGAGGACCTTGCGTCGCGTCCTGGTGACGTCAGCGTCGCTCTCTCTCCCTTCCAGGACCTTGCGCAGCGTCGGTGCGTAGGGCGGAGCTTCAGGTCTCGCGCGGTTTGGACGTCTACACCCCTCTTCTTCCCGCGCGGCGTCCTGCAGATGGCGTCCGATGGCGGGAAAACGGCTGAAGATGGCAGGAAACTGCTGAAGATGGCGGGAGACGGCTGAAAATGGCGGGAAACGGCTCCGGATGGTGGGACACCTCTTTTTAAGGTACGTGTACGGTCTCTTTCAGGCACGCAATACCCGTTTGTGGCGGGTTGGTCACTATCCTGCCGACTACGCCAAAGCTGATTCGCCCCCTGGGCCGTGGGGCACTCGGAGCTGGGCAACAGGGCAATATTGGGAGTAGTAGTGGCAACTCGGTCTGTGGCTCAGGGTGGTCAGACCAAACTTTGTGGCAGTCTATTTGTAAGGTTTTAAATGTCCGACTACGCCACCCGTGGATTGCGGTCAGGGTTAACCGCCGCTGCAGTGCAGACCGCTGGGGCAGATGTAGGTGTGCAGCACTAAGTAGGATAACTCCCCACGGGTGGAGTGTGGCCCCAGGGCAGTATATAGGTGGATGATGGAGGGGATGATTCCGATCGCAATAGCCAGGAGACGGAGGCCTTTTAAACAGGTCAGGGTCTTTATTAGAACAGGTGAGATGACCCAAAAAAGTCCCGGCTAGGAGGGGACCTGGATGTCTGAGAACAAGTGGGAAGCTGACCCTGGTCAGGGTGAGGATGAAGGCCTACCGTATTCTCTGCGCTCTTTCTAGCTATTTCCCTCCTGGTGGTGTAACAGCCCACGTTCCTGAGCTCGGCGTGTCTTCTTGCCCGTATGGCTTGCAACTTGGGTTCCTTTCTATTCTTGGCCTGGTGCAGCTTTGCTGGTCCCTTCTGCTGTGGCGGAACCTCCGGGCTTCTTGGGCCAAGGGATATACAATCCCCTGCGGACTGGTTATTTGCTGTAGGACTTGGAATCCTAACAGCCTCGGACACCAAAGTCCGGTAGTTCAGTTTCTCTCCCAGCCAGGACAGGCTCACCTCGCCTTCCATCCCTGGCTCGTGGCTCCTCTACTGCCACTCGTCCTCCTCAGCCTCAGCTGAACTGGCTCTCCCTTCTCTGGGACACCTCTCACTTCAGAGACAGGTCGTACAGAACTCTCTAACCCTGCCCCCAGTTCCAGCTTTTATAGGGGCAGCCTGCTCCCCCTACTGGCCTGGGACAGGAGGTGCTGCATGCTAATGGTCCTTGACCAGAGAACCTCCCCCTTGCTCTCAGACACAGCTTTATTATACATTTGTGGCATCCAGGCCAGGGTGACACACATTTATTATTATTTTTTGCTTCAGCCAAATCAAGATGTGGGCGTGAGGAAGGCCTCTTTTTGCCATTCAACTGAATACATCCAGAACTGCGTCTCACCATAAATATGTGATTTTGTGATGAGATTCGTCATTTTTGAAAGTTTCTGGTTGAAAACCCGAGCAATAAGGTCATGGCGAATCACTGTTTTTTGGCCCGGCAACAGGTGCCCTCCAATTTCATCCGAGGCAGGATTGCAAGTAAAGGTGATGAAAAGATCGGGACGGCCATACTTTCCCACATAAGTCATTGCATCCTGTGTGTATTCATGCATGTGTCGTGGGCTTCCAGTGACAGTTGATGGAAGAATAACCATTTTCTCCAACTCTTTTGGATCAGCATCATTTGCAACAGCATCTCTAAGGTGAATATATTCCTCTGCCCTGAGCTTCTTTTGATTTAGTTGGATATATAAAATACATTCACTCTCAATCTTTGCCTACATGTCAACAATAAATTGGTGGAAGAGGTGTTTGCATTTCAAGATGTTATTTTCCTCTGCAAATCTTGTCATGATCCTATATGCATAGAAGTCCATGGCAGACACTTTTTTTCCTGAAGGTTTGCCTGTTGTAGGATCTGTCTGAGTTATTCCAAAGTGATAGCCATCCTGTCCCTGCCAAAAGATGATTGGATATTGCAGAGCATCATAGGACCTGTGAGTTTCTGCTACTCGTTGCAAACTATTGTTCCTTTTCTGAAGCACAATGTCACGGCTTTGAAAATCATTAACTACCATCAAGATGGCTACCTCCTCAAATGTGGGAGCATTGAAACGTCGCTGATGTTCACCTTGTGGTGTTTTGTCAGCTCGAATGACAACCTTGTAATCGTCATTTGGCATGCATTCAAGTGCAGTCTTGAAAAGTTGAACATATAGATTGTTGGGGTGAAGGAACTGCTGCAATATAGTGACAATATCAAGGCGAGTGTTAGGAATTAAAGAGCATATCCGCTGAGCCTCTGCTTCTGCATTTCCCATAAAGAAGAGTTAAGAGAAATTAAGGTTCTTCTCCTTGTAATGGAAGCAGTGAGCCAATTGAGTGGTAAACCTGTCCTTGAACTTTAAATGTCGGCATAAATCCTGTTGTAAACATTTCTTTTGTTGCACCAAATTATGTCATTTGGAAGCAGGAGTTGTACTTCCTAATGTTGTCCAAGAAATGCTTTGATATTGTACTGGTACCTGTCATCAGAGACTTTAGGGGATCTAGTGGTGACAGGAGAGGTGGAAGTTTTATCTTGCCATTTGCACAGCATAAACCTGGCGGTTCATCTTTCCACTTCAGGGCACTGCAGTACATGCAGACCATATCCATTTTTCCTATCTGAATTTTAGGATTATCCTGATAGTTTATGTCTGACTGGTAACAAAAGGCAGCATGTTTCAAATCTCCAACCATTTCCTGTGCTCTGGTGGAAGAAATAGCAATTCTCTTAGTGGCAAGTCGGCCTTCTCTCTGCTGAGATGACTCATTGGCCTTTCAGGAAGCAGCTCTTCTTCTCTTATCTGCAAGCCTCGCTTCCCTCTCCTCAGAAAGTTCATTGGCTCTTGAGGAAGCAGTTCTTGTTCTCTTGTCTGCAAGCCTCGCTTCCCTCTCCTCAGAAAGTTCATTAGTCCTTGAGGAAGCAGCTCTTGTTTTCATGTCTGCAAGTCTCGCTTCCCTCTCCTCAGAAAGTTCATTGGCTCTTGAGGAAGCAGTTCTTGTTCTCTTGTCTGCAAGTCTCGCTTCCCTCTCCTCAGAAAGTTCATTGGCTCTTGAGGAAGCAGCTCTTGTTCTCTTGTCTGCAAGCCTCGCTTCCCTCTGTTCAGAAAGTTCATTAGCTCTTGAGGAAGCAGTTGCTGTTCGCATGTGTGTCAGCCTTGTTTATCGGTCTTCACATTTTTCATTGGCCCGTAATGCAGCTTTTCTTTTCGCATCAGCTGATATTTGTGACATGAAATTCCTTTTCTTATGAGGCATTATTGTGGTAAAAATAGTCTGTAACTGGCAGTTTCTATATCCTCTCACATAGAAGTAATGTGACTGGCATCAGCCTTTCCACCAACACACCCTAACTGACACCTTATTACCTTACACAAGCTTTGATATACTGACAATGTCCTTTGTTGCCTATATTAACCAATCACAGCTCAGATTAATTAACTGTAGCAAAATAGAAGCTGAGCTGTGATTGGTTGCTATTGGCAGCCTGATAAATCTTTGTGAGATGAGTTTTGTGTGTGCTGAGGGTGGTATATGTGTTCAAGCACGTGGTAGTGTGTGGCGCATTTTGTGTGTGTGTTCATATCCCCTTGTGTGGTGAGTATGAGTATCCCATGTCGGGGCCCCACCTTAGCAACTGTATGGTATATACCCTTTGGCGCCATCGCTCTCATTCTTTAATTCTCCCTTGTTCACATGTGACAGCTGTCAATTTGCCTCCAACACTTTTCCTTTCACTTTTTCTCCATTATGTAGATAGGGGCAAAATTGTTTGGTGAATTGGAATGCGCGGGGTTAAAATTTCGCCTCACTACATAGCCTATGACGCTCTCGGGGTCCAGACGTGTGACTGTGCAAAATTTTGTGGCTGTAGCAGCGACAGTGTAGATGCCAATCCCGGACACACACACATACATCATACACACATACATACATACATACACACACACATTCAGCTTTATATATTAGATAACCTTACAAAGGGCCAAGTTACATTTTGTACTTGTAGATCAGACCGCTAAATAGGAAAGGGAATTTTTTTAGTTTGTCAGTCTATGAGATACCCATAGTTACTGTATTTCCCCAACTTAAGTTCTCAGACAAGATCCCAAGACGACTGTATATCATTATTAGCATCTATATAATATTTTCACACATAAAAGTGAACTTCTTTGAAGTGCGGATCACTGCCGCTCATCATAACTCAACTCTTTCTGTTATGTAAGCTGATCGTCCATTGACACACTTTACATTCCTCATAGTTTGCAGTTTAATGAAGGATCGCTGGGTGTGTAGTGTGATAAATCATGGTTTGCAATGATTTTTGATGAAAAGAGTAAACTGCTCCCCTGACATATAGGCTTTGTGTACAGAAAATAATGCAGGCGTACTGAGAACGTGTTGATTTTCTAGTCTAGTCCTGTAGAAAATTGTATTTCATAACTTAAGGCTAGAACATCAGCATTAAAGAACTGTACATTATTTGAGAATTCTGTCGCTTGTTATTTGAGTGAAGCACTAGGTATTTTTGCTAATCACCTTTTTATGCCTGATTTATCCTAACCAATTTTATCGTACTCAATATTATTCTAATGTGGATTCAATTATGATCATATTTTGTAAAGGATCCATCATAATCTGATTTATTTGTTTATTGGCATAAACAAATAATCAATGGGGAATCTGTCAGCAGTTTTTTTTCTGTGTAGTATGAGTGCAGCATGATGTAGGGGCAGAGACCTTGATTCCAACGATGTCTCACTTACTGGGCTGGATTTTGCTGTTTCAATCAAATCAGTGCTTTCTCAGCAGGAGATTAGCACTAGAAGATAGGTGGCTCATGCCTCCTGCTCCAACCACGCCCCACCACTGATCAGCACCTGTCAATGTACAGTGTACACAGAAAGCTGCCAATCAGTGGTGTGGGCGGAGTTATATAAAGCTCAGAATTCTGAGCTCTGCTTGATCTACAACAGAAAAAACTGTGAATATATCACAACTGCTGCATCCAGTAAACTAAGTGATACTTCGCTGGAATCAGGGTCTCTGTCCCTACATCATGCTGTTGTCAGATTACAGTCCTGCTCATCGGTACTGGCACCCATGAAGTTTAAGTACATAATGTGGAATATCTGATGAAAAAAATGAATCAAGTGAAACAGTTTTTTTGTATAGAGCACTCGTGTTAAATACATTAGAGCAAATGATAATTTAAAACAAGAAACAATAGGAGGAAAAATTAGAAAAACCTATAGCTTGCTGTGTCACTGGTATTGGCACCCTTCACATTAATTTAGTATGGAAACACATTTTGACTCTCCTGTGGTAAATCACAAAAGAGATTCACTTGTGATTAATTGTCAGTGACACGAATTAGCCAATGATTGATGACTTCAGTGTTTCAAAAAGCCACATGGTAGGCCCTGTTCCTTTGTCACAATGTTGATGACAAAGGAGCTGTCTGAGGACATCAGAACTGCTATTATTAGCAAGCACAAGACTTCCAAAGGGTATAAGTCCATCTCCAAAGACCTTGGTATTCCAGTTTCAACAGTGTGCAATGTTGTTAAGAAGTTTGCCAAGCATGGAACCATGAGGAACCTCCCTGGACATGGGGGAAAGAGGAAAATTGACAAAAGATGTCTTCGAAGGTTGGTGCGAATGGTGGAAAAAACACCACGTCAAACATGCAAAGACCTGAAGGCCAACCTGTAACAGTCTGGGTTTATGGTTTCAACAAGTAACATTTGCCGCATACTAAACAAAGCAGAGCTTTATGGGCGAAGGCCAAGGAAAAAAACATTGCTGGAGAAAAGACATAAAAAGGAACAACTGATCTTTGCCAAAGATGTCATACCTTGACAAACCACAATCCTTCTGGGAAAATGTTCTGTGGATAGAGGAAACAAAAATAGAGCTTTTTGGAAATGCAAAGCAACAGTTTGTTTGCTGACGGCGCAATGAAGAATATAAGGAAAAGAACACCTTATCAACAGTTAAGCATGGTGGAGTATCCATAATGCTGTGGTGTTGCTTTACTGCGTCTGCAACTGGAGGCCTAGCCCGCATCACAGGAATCATGAAATCAGAGAATTATCAAGAGATTTTAGAGTGAAATGTCCTACCCAATGTAAGAAAACTTGGTTTGAGTCAAAGATCTTGGGACTTCCAGCAAGACAATGACCCAAAAGCACACATCCAAAAGTACACAAGAATAATTGAAAAAGAAAAAAATGGACTGTTTTAAAATGGCCAGCAATGAGTCCTCCTGACCTCAATCCCATTGAAAATCTTTGGGGTGAACTGAAATCTGCCATTGGGAAAAAGAACCCTGCAAACATTCAAGAGCTTGAACAAACTGCAAAGCAGGAGTGGGAGAAAATTCCAGCTGAGAAGTGCAAGAAGCTTATAGATGGCTACAAGAAACGTTTGGAGGCTGTCATCAATGCCAAAGGGTGTGCAACCAAGCATTAATTAGGGGTACCTTTATTGCTGCACATGCTGTTTATTCTGTTTCTTCTTTGAAATTGCAACATGGAAGTTGAAAAACAATATTTTATTGTTGTATTACTTTGGACCACTAATTAAAAAATCCTGAGGATATAACTTTGGTACATTTCCATTTATTTCTAAAGATATTATACAGTCTATGAAAAAAATGAAGGAGTGCCAAGAATGGTGAACAGCACTGTATATAGCAAAAAACCTACTTACGGATTCCCTTTAAAACCCTCATGCTAAAGAAATTCAATTCATTCTTTCACGTGAATTCAGTTTAGATCTATTGCAAAGCAAACAAGGCAAAAATAATAACATCATAATTACATCAGACATACTCATGTAAAGAAGATGGGCTCTAAAAGGTTTATCACTTGGAGTCTGACCTTCGAGACTCTGGCAATGCATAAAATGAGGTCTAGGGGCACTGTTAATAGCTTAAGAGTTAGCTATGCCCCTTCATACAAAATAATTAACATGCAAAAATTGGCCAACTGAACACATTCTACATTTTGATCACTTCTACTTAAGGGTTATTCGCAACATCGAAAGTTATCACCTAACCACAGGATACATAAGAACTTTCTGATTGATGGGGGTCCCAGCGGTCAGATCTCCAGAGATCAAGCTCTGGAAAGAAAAGTCAGACTTGAGGAATGCCACTGTTCCATTCAATTTCGGCTGACTCCAGCAGTCGAGTGGATCAGTGGCATGTATAACCCCCATTGATCCAGAGTAGAGATGAGCGTTGTTCGACTAGAACTGTTCGCCAATCTCAAATTCGAGCTGTTTTGGGCGGTGTTCGAGTTGTTCGACGAACCCGAACAATTTGCAAAAAATACGGCTGTTCGAGGTTATGTTCGATAACTGTTCGTGCACCAAAAGCGTGTCCTGCATGTCTGGCGCTATTTAGAGCACCAATCATGCAGGGATTGTCTGCCACTCACTGTAATGCCACAGCCATGGTGGTTGTGGCATTACAGTGATTGCCCAAATCGATGGGAACAGTGCCAACAGTGAAACATGAAAAGCCGGCAATTCAGCAGCGGCATACACCGGTACCCGACAATTTAGAACCGAAAGAATAGAGCTTCACACATAGATTAGATAGATATAAACATGTCAGCCACATATATACGAAGTACAGTGAAAGTGCTGCTTACTGTACTTGTCATTTAGCGTAAAGGATTTATCAAAAAAAATAATAGTGTTTTCATGCACCGTCTCTTTAAAAAAGCCGGCCGGCAATTCAGCATCTGTACCCGACAATTTATAACAGACAGAATAGAGCTTCACACATAGATTAGATAGATAGAAACATGTCAGCCACATATATACGAAGTACAGTGACAGTGTTGCTTACTATACTTGTCATTTAGCGTAAAGGATTTATCAAAAAAAATAATAGTGTTTTCATGCACCATCTCTTTAAAAAAGCCGGCCGGCAATTCAGCAGCGGTACCCGACAATTTATAACAGACAGAATAGAGCTTCACACATAGATTAGATAGATAGAAACATGTCAGTCACATATATATGAAGTACAGTGATAGTGTTGGTTACTGTACTTGTCATTTAGTATTAAAATAAAGGATTTATTATTAAAAAAATTGGCGTGGGGTTCCCCTTAATTTTAGGCTCTAGCGGAGGTTAAGCAGACGGCTGGGGCAGATGTTTGAAGCCTGGGAAGGGGGTAATACCCACGGAGCTTCCCAGGCTACTAATATCAGCCCCCAGCTGAATACATAGCCTTTACTAGCTATTAAAATGGGGGACCCCCCAAAAAAAATGACGTGGGGTCCCCCCTAATTTAATAGCTAGCAAAGGCTAGGCAGACAGCTGGGGGCTGATATTAATAGCCCAGGAAGGGAGCCATGAATATTGGCCCCCTCCCAGGCTAGAAACACCAGCCGTCAGCCGCCCCAGAAATGGCGCATTCATAGGATGCGCCAATTCTGGCACTTAGCCTCGCTCTTCCACGCTGCCCTGGTGCGGTGGCAGGGGGTAATAGGGTTGGGGTTGATGTCAGCTTATAATGCCAGCTGACATCAAGCCCAGGTTAGTAATGGAGAGGCGTCTATAAGACACCCCCATTACTAACCCCATAGTCAAAGTTAAAAAAAACACAAACACCCAGAATAAAGTCCTTTAATTGAAATAAAGACACAATCCTTTATTGTTCTAAATTAAACCATACTTACCGTCACGCCCATTCCAGCTGAAGCCAACGATCTCCTGCAATAAAAGAAAAATAATAAAGCAACCTCATCCTTACCTTTCCATGGTTCCCACGACAGCTTCAGCTCTGCTACATCGAGATGACAGGCTGGACCGCAGCAGAACGCTGCCATCCAGCCTGTCATCCCGCAGACACTGAGAAGCGCAGGCTTGCTTGCGCTGCTCAGCGTCTCTCTGTGACGACATCCAGATGAGCCGAGTTCATGTCCAATGAACTCGGCTCACCTCATGCACGTCACTGACAGCGTGGGAAAATTCTCACGCTGAAGCGGTGAGTGCAGGAGAATTCTCCCACGCTGTCAGTGACGTGCATAAGGTGAGCTCATGTCCAATGAACGCAGCTCACCTCCTGCACGTCACTGACAGCGTGGGAGAATTCTCCTGCACTCAGCGCTTCAGCGTGAGAATTCTCCCACGCTGAAGCGCTGAGTGCAGGAGAATTTTCCCACGCTGTCAGTGACGTGCATGAGGTGAGCCGAGTTCATTGGACATTAACTCGGCTCATCTGGATGCCCTCACAGAGAGACACTGTGGAGCGCAAGCAAGCCTGCGCTTCTCAGTGTCTGCGGGATGACAGGCTGGATGGCAGCGTTCTGCTGCGGTCCAGCCTGTCATCTCGATGTAGGAGAGCTGAAGCTGTCATGGGAACCATGGAAAGGTAAGGATGATGTTGCTTTATTATTTTTCTTTTATTTCAGGAGATCGTTGGCTTCAGCTGGAATGGGCGTGATGGTAAGTATGGTTTAATTTAGAACAATAAAGAATTGTGTGTTTATTTCAATTAAAGGACTTTTTTCTGGGTGTTGTGTTTTTTTTAAATACTTTACTAGAAATTCATGGTGGTCATGTCTAACATTGGCGTGACCCCATGAATTTCGGGCTTAGGGCCAGCTGATAATGCCAAGCTGGCCCTAACCCCTTTATTACCCAGTGAGCCACCGCATCAGGGCCCTGGATGAGTTGGGTACAGCTCCAGAAGATGGCGCTTCTATGAACGCGCCATTTTCCGGGGTGGCTGCGGACTGCAATTTGCAGCGGGGGTGGCCCAGAAAGCTTGGGCCTCCCTGCGCTGCGGATTCCAGCCCCCAGCTGCCTAGTTGTACCTGGCTGGACACAAAAACAGGGCGAAGCCCCACGTCAATTTTCTTTAAATTATTTCATGAAATAATTAAGAAAAAAAGGGCTTCCCTATATTGTTGTGTCCGGCCAGGTACAAATAGGCAGCTGGTGGTTGGGGGCAGCCCGTTCCTGCCTGCTGTACCTGGCTGGACACAAATATAGTGCGAAGCCCCACGTCAATTTTTTTTAAATTATTTCATGAATTTCCTGAAATAATTTAAAAAAATTGAAGTGGGGCTTCGCACTATATTTGTGTCCAGCCAGGTACAGCAGGCAGGAATGGGCTGCCCCCAACCACCAGCTGCCTATTTGTACCTGGCCGGACACAACAATATAAGGAAGCCCTTTTTTTCTTAATTATTTCATGAATTTCATGAAATAATTAAAAAAAATTGAAGTGGGGCTTCGCACTATATTTGTGTCCAGCCAGGTACAGCAGGCAGGAACGGGCTGCCCCCAACCACCAGCTGCCTATTTGTACCTGGCCGGACACAACAATATAGGGAAGGCCTTTTTTTCTTAATTATTTCATGAATTTCATGAAATAATTAAAAAAAATTGAAGTGGGGCTTCGCACTATATTTGTGTCCAGCCAGGTACAGCAGGCAGGAACGGGCTGCCCCCAACCACCAGCTGCCTATTTGTACCTGGCCGGACACAACAATATAGGGAAGGCCTTTTTTTCTTAATTATTTCATGAATTTCATGAAATAATTAAAAAAAAAGTACGTGGGGCTTCGCCCTATTTTTGTGTCCAGCCAGGTACAACTAGGCAGCTGGGGGCTGGAATCTGCAGCGCAGGGAGGCCCAAGCTTTCTGGGCCCCCCCCGCTACAAATTGCAGTCCGCAGCCACCCCGGAAAATGGCGCGTTCATAGAAGCGCCATCTTCTGGCGCTGTACCCAACTCATCCAGGGCCCTGGTGCGGTGGCTCACTGGGTAATAAAGGGGTTAGGGCCAGCTTGGTATTATCAGCTGGCCCCAAGCCCAAAATTCATGGGGTCACGCCAGTATTAGACATGACCGCCATGAATTTCTAGTAAAGTATTTAAAAAAAACACAACACCCAGAAAAAAGTCCTTTAATTGAAATAAAGACACAATTCTTTATTGTTCTAAATTAAACCATACTTACCATCACACCCATTCCAGCTGAAGCCAACGATCTCCTGCAATAAAAGAAAAATAATAAACCAACCTCATCCTTACCTTTCCATGGTTCCCACGACAGCTTCAGCTCTGCTACATCGAGATGACTGGCTGGACCGCAGCAGAACGCTGCCATCCAGTCTGTCATCCCGCAGACACTGAGAAGCGCAGGCATGCTTGCGCTCCTCACTGTCTCGCTGTGACGGCATCCAGATGAGCCGAGGTCATGTCCAATGAACTCGGCTCACCTCATGCACGTCACTGACAGCGTGGGAAAATTCTCACGCTGAAGTGCTGAGTGCAGGAGAATTCTCCCACGCTGTCAGTGATGTGCATGAGGTGAGCTCATGTCCAATGAACTCAGCTCACCTCCTGCACGTCACTGACAGCGTGGGAAAATTCTCCTGCAATCAGCGCTTCAGCGTGAGAATTTTCCCACGCTGTCAGTGACGTGCATGAGGTGAGCCGAGTTCATTGGACATGAACTCGGCTCATCTGGATGTCGTCACAGAGAGACGCTGAGCAGCGCAAGCAAGCCTGCGCTTCTCAGTGTCTGCGGGATGACAGGCTGGATGGCAGCGTTCTGCTGCGGTCCAGTCTGTCATCTCGATGTAGCAGAGCTGAAGCTGTCGTGGGAACCATGGAAAGGTAAGGATGAGGTTGCTTTATTATTTTTCTTTTATTGCAGGAGATCGTTGGCTTCAGCTGGAATGGGCGTGATGGTAAGTATGGTTTAATTTAGAACAATAAAGGATTGTGTCTTTATTTCAATTAAAGGACTTTATTCTGGGTGTTTGTGTTTTTTTTAATTTTGACTATGGGGTTAGTAATGGGGGTGTCTTATAGACGCCTCTCCATTACTAACCTGGGCTTGATGTCAGCTGGCATTATAAGCTGACATCAACCCCAACCCTATTACCCCCTGCCACCGCACCAGGGCAGCGTGGAAGAGCGAGGCTAAGTGCCAGAATTGGCGCATCCTATGAATGCGCCATTTCTGGGGCGGCTGACGGCTGGTGTTTCTAGCCTGGGAGGGGGCCAATATTCATGGCTCCCTTCCTGGGCTATTAATATCAGCCCCCAGCTGTCTGCCTAGCCTTTGCTAGCTATTAAATTAGGGGGGACCCCACGTCATTTTTTTGGGGGGGTCCCCCATTTTAATAGCTAGTAAAGGCTATGTATTCAGCTGGGGGCTGATATTAGTAGCCTGGGAAGCTCCGTGGGTATTACCCCCTTCCCAGGCTTCAAACATCTGCCCCAGCCGTCTGCTTAACCTCCGCTAGAGCCTAAAATTAAGGGGAACCCCACGCCAATTTTTTTAATAATAAATCCTTTATTTTAATACTAAATGACAAGTACAGTAACCAACACTATCACTGTACTTCATATATATGTGACTGACATGTTTCTATCTATCTAATCTATGTGTGATGCTCTATCTTTCTGTTCTAAATTGTCGGGTACCGCTGCTGAATTGCCGGCCGGCTTTTTTAAAGAGACAGTGCATGAAAACACTATTATTTTTTTAAATAAATCCTTTACACTAAATGACAAGTACAGTAAGCAACACTATCACTGTACTTATTATATATGTGACTGACATGTTTCTATCTATCTAATCTATGTGTGAAGCTCTATTCTTTCTGTTCTAAATTGTCGGGTACAGATGCTGAATTGCCGGCCGGCTTTTTTAAAGAGACGGTGCATGAAAACACTAATATTTGTTTTAATAAATCCTTTACACTAAATGACAAGTGCAGTAACCAACACTGTCACTGTGCTTCTTATATGTGTGACTGACATGTTTCTATCTATCTAATCTATGTGTGATGCTCTATTCCTTCTTGTCTAAATTGTCGGGTACCGGTGTATGCCGCTGCTGAATTTGCCGGCCGGCTTTTTTAAAGAGAGTGTCTTCTGAGCAGTTTGTCAGCTTTTGGACACCTTTGCAGGTGTTTTCTATGTGTTTCTATGTGTTTTTGTTTGCCTGCCATTGGTTTTAACGGTGTTCGACGGTGTTCTAAGGTGTTCGATGAACAGTTCGACGAACAGTTCCTCGAACATCCCGGTGTTCGACGAACCGAACCCGAACACTACGGGGGTGGCTCAACACTAATCCAGAGAACAGGACTCTGAAATGCCTTACTGGAATATTTCGGTGGACAGTGCTCCATTAATTTTCATTGGGACTTCTGGGACTCCTCGGCATTCTCTGGCAGTGCCGCAGACAGTAAGTGGAGCAATTTCTTACATTTCCAGGGATATGGTCCTATTTATTCAGTATAAATTTTCATGGTCTTTACTAGGAGGGTGTGGAACCAAAAACATACTCAGAAAGAATCCTGTGAGCAATGTCTTCTTGGTAAAGACTAGTGATGGGTGAGCACTAAAATGCTCGGGTGCTCGATGCTCGGGTCAAGCAAATTGGAATACTCGGGTGCTCGACCCGAGCAATGAGCCCAATGTAAGTCTGTGGGAAACTTGAGCATTTTTCAGGCGGCTTCCCCCGGCGGTCTGCAGAGGGCATAAAAATTGCCCAAATCGATGGGAACAGTGCTCAAATGACATGGGAACAGCATGGGGAAGACCCCTGGAAGCATTTCTGACTCCCAGGTCACTGCTGTCAACAACGTTGTCAGAGGTATTATGCCACTTTTACGGACTCACAATAAAACATACAAAAACGAAACCAAAATTAATTTGCCTAGGACATACAGTATGTTAAGAAACATCCTTTCCTGGGTAATGACTTGTATATAAGACAAAATAAATAACCAAAAACAAAAATACTCCTCCACACCTTGGGCTATGTTCACAAGTAGCGTTTTTGATGCGTTTTTGCACTTTTGTATTACTTTCAACGGTGACAAATGCATAAACCGGGAAATGTCATTTTAAAGTTTTACAACATTATCTGGCCATGTGGTGTGTGATACATGATCAGACACATCCTGTTTCATTTATGAAGGAGGGACTCTGAAAGTCACACAGCCTATTTTTATAGGTCCATCAGGCGGCCTTTACAATTCTTGAAGGGCCAGCAGTCGGCCCTCGCTATTCTTAGAGAGCTATCAGCCGGCTATGCTTTGTTGTTCCCATTACTAAAGAGTAGGTCTCCTATACTGTTATTGCTTATACAGTGAGTGGCAGGTCTGCCCAAAATTTGGACGCACCCCAATCACCCTTTGAAAATTTGGACGCACCCCAATTCTCCTTTGAAGAGAATTAGAGGAGGGCCTCCAGAAAACAATGTTCACATTATTAGGAAGTGGGTCTCCTATACTGTTTGCCTATGCAGTGAATGCAAGGGCTACCAAAAACTTTGACCTACTTCAGTGCCCCTTGGTAGAGATGTGGAGGTCAGAGGACCTCCTGAAAACAATGTTCCCATTATTAGGAAGTGGGTCTCCCATTGTGTTTGCCTACGCAGTGAATGCAAGGGTTGCCAAAAATTTGGAGGCACTCCAATGCCCCTTGGAAGAGACGTGGAGGTCAAAGGGCCTTCTGAAAACAATGTTCCCATTATTAGGAAGTGGGTCTCCCATTGTGTTTGCCTATGCAGTGAATGCAAGGGTTGCCAAAAATTTGGAGGCACTCCAATGCACCTTGGAAAAGACGTGGAAGAGGGCCTCATAAAAAAAGGTTCCCATTAGAAAGGAGCGGGTCTTCTATACTTGTAATGCCCATGCACTAAGTGTATGGGCTGAAAAACATTTACACCTGGGGGGTATACATGAACATACTGTATAAAAAAATTTTTTTTACAGGCATCATAAACACCCTTTAAAAAAATTATGTGTGTGTTGCATCACAGACCACGGTCACCCTGGTGATATGGCAGTGAAGGATGAGGAGAAGGAGGAGGACTAGAGCAAATAGCCAAAATCAGGAAACGTATACTCATGTGTGGGTGTGAAAAAGTGCATGGGAATACACCTCCCAAAAAAGACACTGTATTTGAGTTTATGTTACGCTGCTATCATACGGTGGTGTTGAGAAGTCTGGCCCAATCCAGCCCTTGTTCATTTTTACAAGAGTCAGCCTGTCAGCATTTTCAGTTGACAGGCAGATGCGCTTATCAGTTATAATTCCACCAGCGGCACTAAAAACCCGCTCTGATAAAACGTTAGCGGCAGGGAGGCCCAGGACCTCCAAGGCGTAGAGAGTCAGTTCATTCCTGCTGCCTATCCTCAGGCCATCCATGCTGAACAGATGGTATGACAGTTGTGCAGGTAGTACTGTCTATAGCGCATGAAGCTAGCTCCTGTTCTTCCTCCTCCTCCTTCTCTTCTTCATTGTCACCCAATTCTCATTGGGATGAGATGAGGCTGGGCTGTGTGTAATCACCCTGTATGGTTCCTTGCGCCATCTCATCGTGCTCTGCCTGCAATGCATCCTCTTTGATTGTGATCAGAGAGCATTTCAGAAGACAGAGAAGTGGGATGGTGACGCTAATTATGGCGTGATCGCCGCTCACCATCTTGGTGGTGTCCTCAAAGTTTTGGAGGATGGTACAGAAGTCTGACATCCATTTCCACTCATGAGGTCTTATTTGTGGAGTCTGAACTGAATACTGATGGCCGTGTTGATGCTGGTAGTCAACAACTGCCCTCTTCTACTCACAAATCCTTCCCAACATCTGCAGTGTAGAGTTCCAATGCGTGGGAACATCACACTCCAGTTGGTGAGCCGGAAGCTGCAAACGCTGCTGAAGCACGGCAAGCGCGGCGGAAGCTGTAGCTGACTTTCTAAAATGGGCACATAGGCGGCGTATTTTGACAAGCAGATCCGGCAGCTCCGGGTAGGTTTTGAGAAACCGCTGAACCACGAGGTTATGCACATGGGCCAGGCATGGTACTTGTGTGAGCTCGCCTCTCCTCAGAGCCGCCATCAGGTTCCGGCCATTGTCACACACGACCATGCCTGGCTGTAGGTTCAGCGGTGTCAGCCACAGATCTGCCTGCTGACACTGTTCCTGGACCCTGGGGTTCGGCCCACAAAGTCGGGTGCTTTGCTGCCATGTGCCTGATCATGCTGGTGGTGGTCAGGCTGGTAGTTTTGCTACTCCTGCTGATGCTGGCCTGGCAGGTGGTGCAAATGGCCTTTTTGGGGTTATTGGCATAGTCTTTAAAAAAACAACTTGACTCAGGAAGACCTAACAGTTTAAATGGCAACTTCCGCCGTGTTGTTGCTACAGGGAACGGTTGCCCGCCTTCTGTATGTGGCTACCACACTGCTTTTTCCTGCCTGTTGGGGTGCTCTGCCTCCCTCCCTCTGTGTGCTGCTGTCCTGGCTCTGCATATTCTCCTTCCAGGTTGGGTCAGTTACTATATCATCCACCACCTCTAAAGAGCGCCAAACATGCAGGGAGGGGACCCGAGCTCCCGCTGAGCAACCCCGGAAATACTTGGCGAGCTCCGAGCATCTCGAGCAGTGAGATACTCGGGTGAGCACCGAGCAGTAGCGAGCATGCTCGCTCATCACTAGTAAAGACCATAAAAAAGAGCACTAAGTAAAAAGTCCCTCATCTCTGGAACCTTATGCCATTTAAAAAAAAAAATGCCAAACTGAATGGAGCAGTGAGCATGAGATATCAAGCAAAACTTGCTACTTTTGACCTGGTGACAGGTCCTCTTTAGCTTATCTTAATCTTCTACCTTTTCTGTGAAATGACTCTTTACTACTACATCTGTTCTTGTGTGCACAGCTTACAGTACGTAGTAGAATTAGCTCTATATAGTGTCAATACTTCTCAATTCCATGTTTGAAAATAGACGACTTCTCAGCTTCCTGACAATATTAGCTGAATTGTATCCACGTGCACAGAATCTGTTTTATTATTTTGCAAAAATTCCATTTTGAAATTCAGTGTGTAATCCTCATGCCTGTATCAATATCATCGCCAGGGTGGTCCTTTATTACCCGGAGTGTTTGAGACATATATAATGTACAAAAGAAGCAACATTGCTTAGTAGAAGGTGTGAGACAACGCACCTGTCAGCTCATCTACTTCATCCTACTTACCAGATGGAAAATAGAAAGAAGAAATAAAATATATGGCTGTTTGATTAAAGGGAGGGAAGCAGGGAATGCATGAAAATACAATGAATCTTGGACATCTATATGTTGTGTGCCTTGATTAATCTCACTACCATATGGAGAATAAATCCCTGAGATGCAGTATATGTCTGGCTTTGTTATTTTCTCTTCTTTTTATGTTTGCACTTTAATATGTTTGCCAGAATCTTACTTCTGAATTTCACATTTAGCCATTCTATAGAACCGGTGAAATCACACAATGTACAGTTATAAGTGATTTTAAACAATTAGGAAAATGTCCAATGTTTTTGCTATTTACGTATTAAGCGGTTAAGCATGCCGATTTTTATGGCATAAATACTTGAATCTGAATCCAACCATATTTTTTATGGCCTTACAACTATTTTAATGTGCATTTTTAGCAATATTGCAAAACATTTTTTTAACCAAATACAAATAGAGTCGTAATTACAGCTATAGTTGTTACTGTGCCCTCAAGCATCTCACCTCATTGCCGTACTACTATGACTAGATGCCACAAGTCAGATGCCATACTAGACAAGTCACAGAGGGCTCTTTTTATGGTGGAGTTATTTAGGGACAGTGAAGTGAGCACTTAAACTGTCATGAAGGAGACAAGTTTCTCTGAAACATGTAGGATCAGCATTTCCAAGCTGCACACCATAGTTTGCTCAGTGACGTCACAATCAGCAATCAGTAGAAGCATTCAAGAGCTTCACTCATGGAGATTGACTTTTAGGTAGTAGCCACTGGCCAGGGCGCTACTGAAGTACTCATAGCATCATTTTGGACTTATCGGAGTTTAGGACTGGAACAAACTGTACCTGACAGCTTTTGAACAAGAAAATGGACCTATGGACTCTTATACACCGACAGATCTATTATATGTTTTAGTGTAGTCTATTGATCCTATGAGGTTTAGAATACTTGAATATACAGTGCTACAGTGGCGACCAAATCGTTTGTATTTTTTTAAAAACTGTGATTACTTCTGTCTGGTTGTTGTGATGCCATTTCCCTGGTGATGAATTGAAAGTGCATGAAGTTGTCATCGTGCAAGACCTTAATTTCAACCAAAATGTTTTTGAATATAGATATGATCATTTAATTAAAGAAAACTGACTGTCAAAAATTTTGCGTATACTATTTATTGATCACAACATAGAGAGTAATTTATTGCTTACAATGCCATAACTAAGTATTTTGTAGCATAACCTCCTGCTTTAATTCCTGCACCACACCGATGGGGCATTGAAGCCACTCGAGTATTCAAGACATCTTGAGGGATCTTGCTCCATTCCATTTTCAAATCTGCAAACAATTCATCTTTATTGCTATGGGTGCGGGCCCCAACTCGTCGCCCTAACTCATCCCAAAGGTGCTCTATAGGGTATGAATCAGGTGATTGGCTTGGCCATTGCAACAGGCGAACATTTTTCTTTGCTAAACAATTTTTGACTAAATTGAATGTGTGCTTAGGATCATTGTCTTGCTGGAATTTCCATCCTCTGTCTACTTTGGTTTTACCATGTGGAGGCATTACATTCTCTAGTATATCCTTGTACATGTTGCATTCATATTTCCATCAATTCTAAGCAGAAGGCCAATGGCAGATGCAGAAAAGCAGCCCCAAACCATGACATTGCCACCACCATGTTTCACTGTAGGTGTTTGGTACCTTACATCATTACATTTTCCAATTGAGCAGTACATATAGCGCTTGCCATCACTACTAACAGATTGAACTTGGATTCATCCAACCAACCACAACACCTTACATCAATCTGTCTCTTTCCATTGGCTATGTTCTTTGGCAAACTTAAGTTGGACCTTCCGCTTCTTTGCAGAGGTGAAAAGCTTCTTGACTGGAACTCGTGCATTCAACCCTTCTAGGTTTGTCAGTTGTTCCATAACCTTCTTTTTGTTTCTTAAATATACGTGACACTTGACTCTGAGAACAGGTAAATTCTATAGCTACCTCTTTTTGGCTTTTGCCTAACTTCACTCTCAGAATAATAAGCTTCCTGATATTTAGTGATAAATTTGGTTTTGCCTTTGCAAAGTTTTAATCTAAAAACACACACACACAAAAAAAGGCAAAATTCCACTACCCATGACAAAATATGCAAACACTTGGCCCAGGAAATGTTGAAAACTAACACATAAAGGGATAAAACAATGTCAAATACAATTTATTACTTATAGCTGACAACCATTTGCTTCTGGTTTACTAAAATCACCAGGAAAATGGCATCACAACAACCAGACAGAAGTAACTACACTTTAAAAAAAAATGCAAAACTTTTGTTTGCCACTGTATATACAGTGGTGTGAAAAAGTGTTTGCCCCTTCCTGATTTCTTATTCTTTTGCATGTTTGTCACACTTAAATGTGTGACCTTAATCCGATTGATATGCTGTGGTATGGCATTAAAAAGGCAATTTTGTAAAGATGAGTGGTCAAAATTCCTCCAGAGCTTTGTAAAAGACTCATTGCCAGTTATCGCAAACGCTTGATTGCAGTTGCTGCTGCTAAGGGCGGCCCAACCAGTTATTAGGTTTAGAGGGCAATCACTTTTTCACACAGGGCACTGTAGGTTTGGCTTTCTTTTTCCCTTAATAATAATGACCTTCAATTAAAACCTGCATTTTGTGTTTACTTGTGTTATCTTTGTCTAATATTTAAAGTTGCTTTGTGATCTGAAACATTTAAGTGTAACAAACATGCAAAAGAATAAGAAATCAGGAAGGGGCAAACACTTTTTTCACCACTGTATGTGGGTTTTATAATACATATGTTTCACTTTTATCACATTGCGCAAGTAGCGTGTTTATCTGCAGAGCACTTAAACCAAACTTACTGTGTGACTACTAGAGATGAGCGTTGTTCTACTCGAACTGTTCGCCAATCTCAAATTCGAGCTGTTTTGGGCGGTGTTCGAGCCGTTCGGCGAACACGAACAATTTGAGAAAAGTTTGGCTGTTCGAGGTTATGTTCGATAACTGTTCGTGCACCAAAATCATAACTGGATTTTTTCTCAGTAATGATGAAAATTAATGTTAATACGCAGTTTGAGTGTAAAGCGGGGTGGGGGGAGGGGCAGGGGATGGATCTCTGCAGGAACAATGAAGATCTCCATTTTTTTTTCTCTTTCCCGCATTTACAGTGGGGAGGTGCAATCTGTCAGCCTATCAGCAGCGCACACACGGAGCGAAGTGCTTTTTTTCACACAAGCAAGGGCATGTGTCATTGGCAGTGTATGTCACATGTCCTTGCCCTATAAGACCAAGCCATTTTCCCCGTCGCCACCATTTTCTCACTGCTGCAGCTGCGTGTTAGACGGCACCGCTGTTGCTGTGTGCGCTATACCTTGTTAATTTCAAGCCAATTTTCGCACAAATATACAGATAGCTTGGGAGTAGGGAATAGTTGTGATTGCAGTCCTTTTAAGGACTAGGTTACAGCATTTCCTACGACTTTTATCAGAGAGGTCTGTGCTCTTAAATAGATCGGTTGTGGGAGTAAAGACTAATTGTAATTGCAGTCCTTTTCAGGACTAGGTTACATGAGTTCCTATCAGTTTTTGCCAGGCAGGTCTGTGCCAGTGCTGTGCAAGTTTTTTTCACAGCATTTGACTGAATCTAGCAAAGCTAATCCTTTTTGGCCTATTGCAGAGTGTGTTAGTCAGAGGAGTAGCCTATCTGTGTTGCAAGATATACCACCTGTGTATAGAATACCAATTTTTTTACTGCACCTAGTGAAGTAAAATCTTTTGGGCATAGCATCATTCTATTAGTCCATCTATACTGACCTCCATCAGGTTGCAAATTAAAACTAATTTTTATCTGCATCTACAGTACCTCTGAAAAAATATTTGCGCTTCTAGCAGTGTGTGGGACTTGTTCTATTAGTCCATCTATACTGACCTCCATCAGGTTGCAAACTGAATATATTTTTTTCTGCATCTACCTCTGAAAAAATATTGGGCTTCTAGCTGTGTGTGGGTCTTGTTCTATTAATCCATCTATACTGACCTCCATCAGGTTGCAAACTGAATATATTTTTTTCTGCATCTACCTCTGAAAAAATATTTGGCCTTCTAGTAGTGTGTCGGACTTTCTCTATTAGTCCATCTATACTGACCTCCATCAGGTTGCAAATTAAAACTAATTTTTATCTGCATCTACAGTACCTCTGAAAAAATATTTGGGCTTCTAGCAGTGTGTGGGACTTGTTCTATTAGTCCATCTATACTGACCTCCATCAGGTTGCAAACTGAATATATTTTTTTCTGCATCTACCTCTGAAAAAATATTGGGCTTCTAGCTGTGTGTGGGTCTTGTTCTATTAATCCATCTATACTGACCTCCATCAGGTTGCAAACTGAATATAATTTTTTTCTGCATCTAGCTCTGAAAAAATATTTGGCCTTCTAGTAGTGTGTCGGACTTTCTCTATTAGTCCATCTATACTGACCTCCATCAGGTTGCAAATTAAAACTAATTTTTATCTGCACCTACAGTACCTCTGAAAAAATATTTGGGCTTCTAGCTGTGTGTGGGACTTGTTGTATTAGTCCATCTATACTGACCTCCATCAGGTTGCAAACTGAATATATTTTTTTCTGCATCTACCTCTGAAAAAATATTTGGCCTTCTAGTAGTGTGTCGGACTTTCTCTATTAGTCCATCTATACTGACCTCCATCAGGTTGCAAATTAAAAATAATTTTTATCTGCATCTACAGTACCTCTGAAAAAATATTTGGGCTTCTAGCTGTGTGCGGGACTTGTTGTATTAGTCCATCTATACTGACCTCCATCAGGTTGCAAACTGAATATATTTTTTTCTGCATCTACCTCTGAAAAAATATTTGGGCTTCTAGCTGTGTGCGGGACTTGTTGTATTAGTCCATCTATACTGACCTCCATCAGGTTGCAAACTGAATATATTTTTTTCTGCATCTACCTCTGAAAAAATATTGGGCTTCTAGCTGTGTGTGGGTCTTGTTCTATTAATCCATCTATACTGACCTCCATCAGGTTGCAAACTGAATATATTTTTTTCTGCATCTACCTCTGAAAAAATATTTGGCCTTCTAGTAGTGTGTCGGACTTTCTCTATTAGTCCATCTATACTGACCTCCATCAGGTTGCAAATTAAAACTAATTTTTATCTGCATCTACAGTACCTCTGAAAAAATATTTGGGCTTCTAGCTGTGTGTGGGACTTGTTGTATTAGTCCATCTATACTGACCTCCATCAGGTTGCAAACTGAATATATTTTTTTCTGCATCTACCTCTGAAAAAATATTTGGCCTTCTAGTAGTGTGTCGGACTTTCTCTATTAGTCCATCTATATTGACCTCCATCAGGTTGCAAATTAAAAATAATTTTTATCTGCATCTACAGTACCTCTGAAAAAATATTTGGGCTTCTAGCAGTGTGTGGGACTTGTTGTATTAGTCCATCTATACTGACCTCCATCAGGTTGCAAACTGAATATAGTTTTTTCTGCATCTACCTCTGAAAAAATATTGGGCTTCTAGCTGTGAGTGGGTCTTGTTCTATTAGTCCATCTATACTGACCTCCATCAGGTTGCAAACTGAATATATTTTTTTCTGCATCTACCTCTGAAAAAATATTTGGCCTTCTAGTAGTGTGTCGGACTTTCTCTATTAGTCCATCTATACTGACCTCCATCAGGTTGCAAATTCAAAATAATTTTTTTCTGCATCTAACCCAGCCAATAGTTTTGGCCTAATACCACAGTTTGGCCACTCAGCTCTGCTCGGTTACCATCCATTGTTTTTTTGTGCAAACAGCTCCAGAGTTGTGAATTAGTTAACCACCAAAATGAGTGGAAAAAGGCCTGCTGCTGGTGGAAAGGGGAATAGGCGTGTTGGGAAGGGGAAAAAAGGTTGTGTCCGTGGGGTAGGTGTTAAAGCAACAGTAACATCTGCAGAAGAAAGACCATCTTCCAGCCAAACTAAAATGTCTACTTCTTTTAGCGGACAATGTGATAAGATCCCTTTCTTACGGCCACGCCAATCGCTACAAATTCCAGATGAGGCACAAAAACAGCAGGTGCTTCAACGGATATCAAGTGCTCGTTTAAGTGGGCTCTCCTCCACATCAACTTCAACATCACAAATACTCCAGTCCTCAAAGGTGTCACCCAAATCGCACTTGCTTCCTCACAGCTCCCAAATCTCCAGCTGCCCGTCTGAGTATGAGGTAGAACAGATGGTTGAGTCTGCAGAGCTGTTTACTCACACTATAGCCTGGGAATCAGAGGTCGACTCCAGCGCTTCTGTGAATCCAGACGAGGAAATGATCTGCACTGATGCCCAGAATCTTTATGAGTCTGATCCAGGACCAGACGCAGAAGGTTCTGACCATAATGTAGACCCTCATTCCCAAACTGTAACTCCTGTTGGTGGAGACAATGAGGAAGACGATGATAAGACTCAAATACCTGATTGGAGCGACAACTTTAGTTTTTTGTCAGGGCAGGAACAGGTTGGCTCTGAGGACGACGGGTGTGATAACGCACAGGGTGATGATGATGAGGTCGGAGATCCCACTTACTGTCAACCCACAGTCAGCCAAGAGATGAGGTCAGCAGAGGAGGTGGAGGAAGATGCTAGTGACGACGAGGTCAGGTTGCGCCTTCCTGGACAGAGACGTAGTACTGGAAGCACGTCAACAACTGCATCCTCAAACACAACTCTGCCTCTCACCACAAGTCGTGGTGGCTCTTCAGGTCGCATGGGTGCTAAGCCTTGCATAGCCTGGGCATTTTTTCAGATCGATAAAGATGACCCAACTCGTGTTATCTGTAACATTTGTCAGCAAAAGCTAAGTAGAGGCCAAAAAATACATAGTTTGAGTACTTCATGCATGAACCGGCACATGGACATGAAGCATAAGTTGCAGTGGGAAGCTCAGTGTGCTACAATGCGGCCTAGCCGGCCGGGCCAACCACCGTCTGCCATATCTTGTGCATCCGCGGCCTCTTCATCCTCTGTGACTGGGGGGACAGCAGTCACACCTGTTTTGGGGCGCAGACCTGCCACCCCTTTACCCGCAACAGCCAGCGTGATTGGCAGGTCATCATTTTCTTTGGAGGTGGTAACACCAGCTGGTGTTGAGCGCTGTCCGACATCGATAGCACCACCTTTGGATCAAGGCAACCTAACATGTCCGCCTGCATCTTCCTCACAGACCGGCAGTTTGCCGGGGACACCCTTATCAACCCCGTCTAAGCACAATAGCCAGCCCTCGGTCCCTCAGATGTGGACAAGTAAAAGACCATTTCCTCCTAGCCATGAGAAAGCTAAGAGGTTGAATTTCACCATCTGCAAGCTCTTGGCTACAGAAATGCTGCCTTTCCGCCTGGTGGACACAGAGGATTTTCGAGACCTTATGTCCGTCGCAGTGCCCCAGTACCAGATGCCCAGTCGGCACTACTTCTCAAAGAAAGGTGTGCCTGCGCTCCACCAGCATGTCGCACACAACATCACCGCTTCTTTGAGAAACTCTGTGTGTGACAGGGTGCATTTCACCACAGACACTTGGACGAGTAGGCATGGACAGGGGCGTTACATGTTGCTGACTGGGCACTGGGTAACTATGGTGACAGCAGGACAAGGGGCTGCTGTCCAAGTCTTGCCGTCCCCACGAGTTGTGCGTCAATCCTCTTTATGTCAAAGTTCCTCCACTGCTTCTGCCTCCTCAACCTCCTCTCGTTCTTCCACCTGCACCCAAAGCCTGTCTGGTCATGCCACAAGCTTTCTAACTGCGCAGAAGGGATCCTGCACACCTCCTTACTATGCTGGCAGTAGGGCTCAACGTCATCAGGCGGTTTTTACATTGAAATGTCTGGGAAATGTGAGTCACACAGCTGAGGAGTTGTGGTCAGCTCTGGAGAACCAATTTCATGAATGGTTGTCTCCACTGGACCTGAAACCAGGGAAGGCCGTGTGCGACAATGCTGCAAACCTGGGTGCGGGCCTTCGCCGGGGCAATGTCACACACGTGCCTTGTATGGCTCACGTGTTGAACCTGGTTGTCCAGCAATTTTTAGCCCACTATCCCAGACTAGATGGCCTTCTGCAGAGGGCACGGTCGCTGTGTGCTCACTTCCGCCATTCGCATCCCGCAGCTCAGCGACTTACATCTCTACAGAAGTCGTTGGGCCTGCCACTTCACCGGCTAAAATGCGATGTGCCTACCCGGTGGAATTCAACTCTGCACATGTTGCAGCGACTGTGGCAGCACCGACAAGCCCTGGTGCAATACGTTCTGACGTATAGCCTGGGCCAACGAGATTCAGAGGGGGGGCAAATCACGCTGGAGGAGTGGTCTCAGATCAGGGACCTATGCACCCTTCTGCACAGTTTTGAAATGGCGACGAAGATGTTTAGTGCTGACGATGCCATTATCAGCATGACTATTCCGGTGATTTACATGCTGGAGCACATGTTAAACAGAATTCGGAGTCAGGTGGTGGCACAAGAGGAGGTGGAGGAAGTAGAGGAGGAGGAGTTGTATGCGGAAGGGCTAACATCTGCAAGGTCCAGAAGGTCGGCAGCACCAAGGCGGCAGGCATGTGAGGGTGGGGGAGATGGTTTTACCAGGGCGCATGGTAGCAGCCAAACTAGTGAGGAAGGTGCAGGAGCCCAGGAAGAAGTGGAGGACGAACTGATGGAAGACTCATCAGATGAGGGAGACCTTGATCACATTTCTGCTGTGCGAGGTTGGGGGGAGAGGACAGAGGAAGGAAGCATGATTGTTACCTCGCCACCAACACAACAGGGACTTGGTGCTCCTGGATGCGCAACACACATGAGTGCCTTCTTGCTGCACTACCTGCAACATGACCCTCGAATTGTGAGAATTAGAAATAATCCTGACTACTGGGTTGCCACACTGTTAGATCCCCGGTACAAAAGTAAATTTGCAGAAATTATTCCTGCCATAGAAAGGGATGCACGCATGCAGGAGTATCAGCAGAGACTGTTGCAGAATCTTACATGTGCTTTTCCACAAAATACCAGTGGTGCACGTAGTGAATCTCACAGTTCCAACTTGCCAACCGTGGGACCGTCAAGTGTTCAGCACTCAAACCGTAACAGAACCACAGTATCTGCTGGTAACATCAATTTTGCGGAATCATTTCACCACTTTTTTAGCCCATCCTTTGCAAGGCCACAGGAGACAAGAAGTCTGACACATAGTCAACGCCTAGAGACGATGGTACAGGAGTATCTCCAAGTAAACATTGAAGCCACGACTGTGTCACTGGACCCTTGCTCTTTTTGGGCTTCCAATCTGGATAAATGGCCGGAGCTAGCCACTTACGCCTTGGAGATCTTGTCATGCCCCGCAGCCAGCGTTCTGTCTGAACGTGTGTTCAGCGCTGCTGGTGGTGTGCTGACAGATAAGCGCACGCGGCTCTCCACTGATAATGTAGACAGACTCACGTTCATAAAGATGAACAAATCATGGATCCGAAACGACTTTTCTACCCCTGTGTCATCCTGGGGAGAGTAAAAGCTTGATGATTGGTTAAAATCACCCTACCAAACGTTTTAAGCTTTCAAATTACTAATCATGTTTATCTGTATCTTGACTGGAAAATAATTTGGGCTTTGTAGCAGTGTGCAGCACTGATCCTATTAGGCCATCTATAATAAGCTCCACCAGATTTAAAATTAAAAATAATTTTTAGCTGCATCTAGCCCGGAAAATAATTTTGGGGCTCCGAGATGCGCAAGACACATAAGTGCCTTCTTGCTGCACTACCTGCAGCATGACCCTCATATTGTCAGAATTCGAAGTAATCATGACTACTGGGTTGCCACACTCTTAGATCCCCCAAACTTTTCGATCAACCTTTTCATTTTAATAAAGACCAAAAAAATGGTCATTTTTGAAATTATAAGCATTAGCAGGTTGTTAGAAACTGAAATCAAACAGTTTTCAACTCAAAACTTTATTCTAGGTGATGTTACATTTTCACATAGGACCCCTTGTTCGAAAGGAGCTTCTGAACTCTCTCGTCCATTGAATTTGTCAGGTTTTGGATGGTTTCTGCTTCAATTGTTTTGCATGAGGACAGAATACCCTCCCAGAGCTGTTGCTTAGATGTGAACTGCCTCCCGCCATCATAGACACTCCTTTTAATGATGCTCCAAAGGTTCTGAATGGGGTAGAGGTCAGGGGAGCATGGGGGTCACACCATAAGTTTGTCCCCTTTTATGCCCATATCAGCCAGAGATGCAGATGTTTTATGTGCAGCATGAGATGGTGCATTATCATGCAGAAAAATGATCTTGCTGTGAAATACACGGTTCTTCTTCTTGAACCATGGCAGGAAGTGCTGTTTGAGAAAATCCACATACATTATGGAGTTCATCTTTAGCGCCTTCAGGGATCCTAAAGGGGCCGACAATCTCTCTCCCCATGATTCCAGCCCAAAACATTACTCCACCTCCTCCTTGTTGGCGCTGTAGCCGTGTTTGCGTGGGGTGTCCATCAACCAGCCATCCTCCACTACATCCATCTGGACCATCGAGCGCTGCACGGCACTCATCCGTGAACAAAACAGTTTTGAAATCAGTCTTCATGTAATGTTTGGCCCACTGGAGCCGTTTCTGCTTGTGTGAAGTGGATAGAGGAGGTCGACAGGATGGCGTATGCACAGCTGCAAACCTCTGAAGGACCCTGCATCTTGTTGTTCGGGGGACGTTGGAGGCACAAGCAGCTTCAAAAACTTGTCTGCTGCTATGACAAGGCTTTTTTGCCGCTGCTCTTTCAACCTGACGTAATTGCCTGTATTAAAGAGTCCTCAATTTGCCCTTATCAGCACGCACACGTGTGTACTGTGAATCAGCTACATCCTTCTTGATTGCCAAGACACTTCATCCTGATCATCGCACAATGTTGATTGTAGTCATGCCTTGACCTAAACACTCCACAATTTGTTGCTTCTCAGCAGCCGACACATCCTTTTTCTTTCCCATTTTGGCAGAAAATGTAGGCTGCTTAATAATGTGAGAGAGCCTTCTTAAGTAGTCTTGCCTTTCATTGGACACACCTGCCAAACTAATTAGCACAGGTGTCTGCAATTGCTTACAGTGATATAAAGAGCCCTGACACACATCACCATCAATGAGTTTAACTGACAAACAAACAAATTCTTCCCTTATCACTCCTAAACACTTTTTGCATAATAATTTGGAACGCGGTGTACATGTGCTTTTCCACAAAACACCAGCGGTTCACGTAGTGAATCTTACAGTTCTAACTTGCCAACCGTGGTCTGTATGGAATTGTTCAATAAAGGGCCCAAAATTAAGATAACATAGATGGGAGAGGTCTCTATGAATAGGAATTCCTAAGTATTTGATACCCTGTGAGGGCCAGGCAAAGGGAAAGTTGGACTGGATGGAATCCTATATGGATTTGGGGAGGGAGACATCAGGGCCTCAGACTTCGCTGCATTGATTTTAAAATTTTACCATGTAACAAAGTGATCTATTTCAGCCATAACAGCATGGATGGATATATGTGATTGAGTGATATATACTAGGACATCATCAGCAAATAGAGAGCACTTGTACTCGGTGCCTCCCACCTCAATCCACCTAATATTGGGGTTATGGCGATTTGATGAGAGCAGGTGCTCCGTCACTAGGATGTATAAGAGAGGGGACAGAGGACATCCCTGCCTTGTCCCATTGGTGATTGTGAAAGGTGATGAAAATGTTCTGTCGCACACCCTGGGCCTTGGGACACCCGGAGCCGGACCCTTTTTGGTGGATGCTGGTGGTTGTAGTCTTCGTGGCGGCGACCCGGTTCCGTGGCTCAGGGCGGTCAAACCAGTGGCGGAACTATTTATGTGGTTTTGATGTTTAAATGTCCGACTACGCCACCCGTGGATTGCGGTCAGAGTGAACCGCCGCTGCAGGGCAGACCGCTGAGGCTGGTGTTGTGGGTGCAGCAGAGCGTAGCATAACTCCCCACGGGAGGAGTATAGCCTCAGGGCAGTGTATGCGGAGGATGGGGGTGATGGTGCAGGGCAGCAGCAGTAACGACACGGAGTCAGTGATGCAGTCCAGGGCCTTTACTCACAGTTCTTATTATCCAGACCACGTCTGCAGGTAACGGCTGCCCACGTCGTACTGTGCTCACCAGGTGAGGGGCTCAGACAACTCCCAGATAACTTTGGAGCACTTCACAGGACCCCCTTTGTGTGTCCTTTGTCTGGCCTTTCTTACCAACACTTCTGTCCGGCTGCCTCGGGCCTCCTCTTGGTAAACTTGGCGCCAGTTTCCCTGACCCTATGTGGTGCCTTCCTAGCGGGTGTAGCGAGGGGCTGCGCCACATAAAATGTCAGAGCCTCCGGTTTCTAGCTGAGGGTTGTTTCCTGCCTCCACTAGTTCGGGGACCGGTCTCCCCCTTTGGCCTGACCCCTCCACGCAGGTGGATTCGGGCGTGCGGTGGCGACTTGCCCGTCCGCACCCCTGGGATCCCTTCATTCCTCGTTCCTGGAGCCTTCTCCGCTCCTCTTCCTTCCTTCTCCCTCTTCCAGGCCTGGGCCTCTGTTACTAGGCCCGCCTCCGGAGCAGAGCTCATGCAGAGCCCCTGCTCCCTGCCACTTCTGCTCAGACTTCTCTGCACTGAACTAAGATGGTGCCCACCTTTTATACTCCCTTCTCAATGCACCCAGGAACTGCTTCCTCCCTGCTCCTGCACTACAGGGTTCCCCTTCCTCAGTGTTCCCTCCCCCCACTCCAGCCAGGGACAGGGACTGTCGTGCCCATCTCAGGGGCATATTGGTCGCCCTGCCCCACGGCAATGTGGTGTAATGCATGCAGGTGTCGGGTCCTGATCCACACTCCATCCTTACCTGAGAGTGAGATATCACACCTCTGGGTGAGGTGCAATACGTCTGTAGCAACCGAGCCCTCAGGGTGCTACAGTTCCATTTATCTTCAGCCTAGGTGACGTATTGCGATACAGGGCCGTGATTTTGGCTATAAAAGGGTCCCCTAGACCCCTACCCCAAGCTTTTTAAGAGAATCATATATGGCGTGCCAGGAGACTCTATGGAATGCTTTCTCAGCATCCAACGAGAGTATCTAATTACAAATTTTTAACTGCATCTAGCCCAGGAAATACTTTGTGCCTAGTAGCAGTGTCTGCTAGTCAGCGGATTATCCCGGCTGTTAAGCAAGCTACACCACCTGTAGTTTAGACACTTAATTTTTTCAAAGGAAATGCTTCGGGACCATGGGATACTCAGTGAAGAGCATCAGGAGGCACCCCAAGGCATAGGGGCTGGGACTGGCAGTAGGATGCCTTGCGGTGGACAGCCGAGCTCGATCCTTATAAAAGCTTTTTAACTGCAGCAGCTTTAGTGGACGCTACTGGAGCTGGAATTACGCGGCTGCTGGCATGAGACTTGCCCTCCAATAGATCCTTGTAAATGGATTTAAAGTGTATTCATTCAAATTAGAGAGACAATTTAAATTAAAAAGCTTAGAGCTGCCTCCACCACAGGGGGGCTCGCTCGACCCACCAGCGGACAGGCACCAGTATTGGGAGAGGGGGGCTGGCCATCAGGGTTCACCGCGGCTCTGGCACAAACCCGGCGACACGGAGGTGGCACGGGCAGGAGCGGACTGGCCGTGTCGGCTTCTCACTTTTTGGATTTTAGAAGGGCATGACATGCCTATATCTGTGTCTCCCCCTCCTTTTACTCCTCCACCTCTTTTATTTTCGCATGACTATATGTACTTGTCTCTTTTCCATGTGTTAGTTGTGTCTTCTGAGCAGTTTGTCAGCTTTTGGACACCTTTGAAGGTGTTTTCTATGTGTTTCTATGTGTTTTTGTCTGCCTGCCATTGGTTTTAACGGTGTTCGAAGGTGTTCGACGAACAGTTCGACGAACAGTTCGGCGAACACACGGGTGTTCGACGAACCGAACCGAACTCGAACACTACGGGGGTGGCTCAACACTAGTGACTACATCCAGCTAATCCATTTTACCATTTTTGGGGAGCATATATACAGCATATTAGAATGCTGTATATCAGGGCTGAAAGGTACTGGTCTTATTTCATATGGGAAAAAAAAACTAGTAACAGGTTCCCTTTAAGGAGTAACAATCCTTGATGTTGAGATAAAGAACTTGTTGATTTTCTAAAACCCATTGCCATGTACTAGATTAGGGAGTCCATAGAATAGAAGTCTTCTAGTTTGGATCCTAGTCTTTTGGCCAGAGTGGAGAGTAATAATACAGAGCGACTCTCACACTGGAGGACCTATGCTGCATTATAAATAATCCATTGACTTTATAAGGGTGGTTCCTTGAGAAAGGTTATAAATACCAGATTGATGGAGGTCCAACACAAGGCACCAGCACCAATAAGCAGTTATCAGAAAGTAACACTGAAAGAAACTGAACAGCTTAGCTCCATTCATTGTGCTACCCAGAACTAAAGTTTAACTTCTATTTGCTTGATTAAGAGCTAATCTACAGTACTCTGCAGCGGCCACTACAGAAAGAACAAAGTTGTGCTGTTCAGTTTCATCCACTGTTTATATCCAGACACCACAATAGCTTATAAGAACTGATCATTGGGAGTGCCAGGTGTCGGACCTCCATCTATCTGATATTGTTTGATATTATTATGATATCATTAGTATCACTAACAATCACATTATTGTTCACTAGGTAATGCTTAGTTATAACTTTTAACAAATCAAGATGTGGGGAACACAGCGCACAATGGGGTGATACCCTATGGAGGAAGAGTGGGTAAGTGCTGGTTACACTCACCTGATGGACCTGTGACAGGCACAACTCCTATGTAGGCATGAAGAAAAACAGCTGCTGCTCCGCATGGCTGGTGAATGAATCCTCCAGGAAATAGTGGATCCAGTTGGATTACTTATACCTTTAACTGTGCTGAGGGGAAATTGAACACTTATCGCTAGTTTTTGCCATAGATTGCTGCTGATCAATGAAGTTCCTTGCAGCAGGGCACTTTGTGATCAAATTATTGTCAAGCAACCCTAAAAAGTTTAGGCTGAGCTGAATAATGCACAATTTCGCTACAGTTCTTAGCACAAGGCAGTTGTGACCCACGACAAAGGAAGAAAGGTTTTCATTTTCAAGATCATTCTTAACAATTATGTGTTATATTTCTTCACCAACACCTTTGATAAGAAAAATGTGCTACAGTATAGTGTACATAGACTCTCGTAAATGTCCAGCACAACTCTAGCCTCTAACTATAGCATTAAAATAGATTCTTGTTGATTTTTAGAGAGGTGTCATCAGAATATGACCCACAGTTCGAACCTGATTTCAGTGTTTAAAAATGTGAAATCTTGCAATTTTCACACTCCTAATACAAGACTCACACTTACTATTCTGTACAGATAACTTTTCAGCAGCGTCAGTGTCATTTACTTTCAATGACCAGTAACATCTCTGTACTTCTGTACTACTGACAGCGCAGGATCCACCATTCATAGTAAGGTGATTTAAGGGAGAACGCTTCTCCTTGTGGTGAATGCCAGGTTGGCGTAAGGAGACTTATAGGCCATGCAATGCTCCTCTAGGAAGTTACATATGCAGAGTGCCTCTTCAGACAGGAAGTGGACTTGTTATCTAGTGCCACCTATTGGATGTAACAATTCTAAAACATTCAAGAGGAGGCACTAGTCCTCTTCCTCAATAAGGTGATGTCACAGCATTATTCAAGCATAATAAAAAAAATAGGTTGAACATAAAATGCTGATTTAAACAATGGTTTATTTTCCGATCACATATTCCTCTGAAGTTTTTAGCCTATTTTCTTCAATTTATGACTGTCCTTTATAGTCCTAGGGGGCAGATATATACATCATTATAATGTTGTGACCCACAGGAAATTCCCACATTTGGAAATCAAATGCTGAAAAAGAAAAACATACAATATATACAAATGTCTTAGACAACCGCCATCTACTTAATCTTCAACAAAGGGCTAGAAAAGAGAACTGTAGGGTAGTTGAGAAACTAGAAAAGCAGTTTTATAAAGTTCAGCACTTGGCTACTAACTGATGAATCATGAGCTGTGTAATGTACCCGCATACTTAATGGTGGATGAGAGGCCAAATTTCGATAGATAAAATAAACATTGATTGTGCTATTACATATTCAGGACACACTTTTCCATATTATTTTATACTTTATATAACAAAGGCTGGCTTACCCTATTGTTGTGAAAATCACCTATAAAATACCCATTGTAATCCAGCTAAATGAGAAAAGCAGGATCCAAATATCACCATACTGTAAAATCATTCAATGTGAAATCATAGGAGAGAGCTACTTCGCTGCCTTTGAAGTAAAGCATTGAGAGGAGTTGTGAAAGACAAGACGATTATGGTAACTATGCCAAAATGCAATCAACTTTTATATTTTATACCTGTAATGGGATAAAATTTCATCCAGTGGATGTGTCAACTAAAAAAAACACTTCTTCTTGCTATTGTGTGGAACTATGGCAACAATGTACAGTATTGTGATTCAATTTATTCCCAGGCTATGGAATATGAAGGGACTGGACAGAGATCTTTCTAATAATCTTATTACACCTAGGACTACAACAATGACAAGGGGGCATCCTCTACATCCAGAGCATACATATCAAACTCTGGCCCATGGGCCAAATCTGGCCCGCAGGGTGCTTTTATTTGGCCCGTAACACCAGAACCACCACCCCTATGTGGGGCCTTTATTCAGTATGGAAGACTATTTGGTGCCCATAATACTGTATGGAGGACTATGTGGGGCCCATTATTCTGTATGGAGGACTATGCGGGGCCCATTATTCTGTAGGGAGGACTATGTGGGGCATATTATTCTGTATGGAGGACTATGCGGGGCCCATTATTCTGTATGGAGGACTATGTGGGGCACATTATTCTGTATGGAGGACTATGTGGGGCACATTATTCTGTATGGAGTACTATGCGGGGCCCATTGTACTGTTTAGATGACTATGTTGGGTACATTATTCTGTATGGAGTACTATGCGGGGACCATTATACTGTATGAAGGACTATGTTGGGCACATTATTCTGTATGGAGTACTATGCAGGGCCCATTATACTGTATACTGGTTGGCCCACGACTTTGTCCAAGTTTTTAATTTTGGCCCTCTGTGTGTTTGAGTTTGACATCCCTGATATAGAGGAAAGAAGGTTTTATCATCATCACAGATGGTGATTCTTTACTGTAAAATCAGTGAGATTATGGAACTGCTTGCCACATGATGTTGATTCACTCCTAAAATTCAAGAAGGGTCTGGATGCCTTTCTTGAAAAATATAATATTACAGACTATGGGTACTGGATTCTGTGAAGGGCGATTGATTCAGGCAACTAGTCTGATTGCCGTATGTGAAGTTGGGAAGGAATTTTCCTTTAATATGGAGCAATAAGCATTTGTCACAAGCAGTCTTAGGGCACAGTGGGTACGGAAAGTATTCAGAACCCTTTAAATTTTTCACTCTTTGGTTCATTGCAGCCATTAGGTAAATTCTAAAAAGTTCATTTTTTTCTCATTAAAGTATACTCTGCACCCCATCTTGACTGAAAAAAACAGAAATGTAGACATTTTTGCAAATTTATTAAAAAAGAAAAACTGAAATATCACATGGTCATAAGTAGTCAGACCCTTTGCTCAGATACTTTAAGTGACATGCTGTCCATTTCCTTGTGATCCTTCTTGAGATGGTTCTACTCCTTCATTGGAGTCCAGCTGTGTTTAATTAAACTCATAGGACTTGATTTGGAAAGGCACACACCTGTCTACACCGCGTGCAGAATTATTAGGCAAATGCGTATTTTGATCACTTTGATACTTTTTATACATATTGCCCTACTCCAAGCTGCATAGGCTTGAGAGCCAACTACCAATTAAGTAAATCTGGTGATGTGCATCTCTGTAATGAGGAGGGGTGTTGACTAATGACATCAACACCCTATATAAGGTGTGCTTAATTTATTAGGCAACTTCCTTTCCTTTGGCAAAATGGGTCAGAAGAGAGATTTGATGGGTTCTGAAAAGTCCAAAATTGTGAGATGTCTTGCAGAGGGATGCAGCAGTCTTGAAATTTCCAAACTTTTGAAGCGTGATCACCGAACAATCAAGTGTTTCACGGCAAATAGCCAACAGGGTCGCAAGAAGCGCGTTGGCCAAAAAAGGCGCAAAATAACTGCCCATGAATTGAGGAAAATCAAGCGTGAAGCTGCCAAGATGCCATTCTCCACCAGCTTTGCCATATTTCAGAGCTGCAACGTTACTGGAGTATCAAAAAGCACAAGGTGTGCGATACTCAGGGACATGGCCAAGGTAAGGAAGGCTGAAAAACGACCACCTTTGAACAAGAAACATAAGATAAAACGTCAAGAATGGGACAAGAAATATCTTAAGACTGATTTTTCAAAGGTTTTATGGACTGATGAATTGAGAGTGACTCTTGATGGGCCAGATGGATGGGCCAGAGGCTGGATCAGTAAAGGGCAGAGAGCTCCACTTCGACTCAGACGCCAGCAAGGTGGAGGTGGGGTACTGTTTTGGGCTGGTATCATCAAAGATGAACTTGTGGGACCTTTTCGGGTTGGGGATGGAGTGAATCTCAACTCCCAGACCTACTGCCAGTTTCTGGAAGACAACTTCTTCAAGCAGTGGTACAGGAAGAAGTCGGTATCGTTCAAGAAAAACATGATTTTCATGCAGGACAATACTCCATCACATGCATCCAACTACTCCACAGCGTGGCTGGCCAGTAAAGGTCTAAAAGAAGAAAAAATAATGACATGACCCCCTTGTTCACCTGATCTGAGCCCCATAGAGAACCTGTGGTCCATCATAAAATGTGAGATCTACAGGGAGGGAAAACAGTACACCTCTCGGAACAGTGTCTGGGAGGCTGTGGTGGCTGCTGCACGCAATGTTGATCGAAAACAGATCAAGCAACTGACAGAATCTATGGATGGAAGGCTGTTGAGTGTCATCATAAAGAAAGTTGGCTATATTGATCACTAATTTTTTTTGTTTTTGTTTTTTGCATGTCAGAAATGTTTATTTCTAAATTTTGTGCACTGATATTGGTTTACCTGGTGAAAATAAACAAGTGAGATGGGATTATATTTGGTTTTTATTAAGTTGTCTAATAATTCTGCACAGTAATAGTTACCTGCACAAACAGATATCCTCCTAAGATAGCCAAATCGAAAAAAAGCCCACTCCAACTTCCAAAAATATTAAGCTTGGATATTTATGAGTCTTTTGGTTTGATTGAGAATATAGTTGTTGATCAATAATAAAAATAATCCTCTAAAATACAACTTGCCTAATAATTCTGCACACAGTGTATATAAGACCTCACAGCTCACAGTGCATGCCAGACCAAATGAGAATCATCAGCTCAAAGGAACTGCCCAAGGAGCTCAGAGACAGAATTGTGGCAAGGCACAGATCTGGCCAAGGTTACAAAAGAATTTCTGCATTACTCAAGAGCACAGTGGCTCCATAATCCTTAAATGGAAGAAATTTGGGACCACCAGAACTCTTCCTAGACCTGGCCGTACAGCTAAACTGAGCACTTGTGGGAGAAAAACCTTGGTGAGAGAGGTAAAGAAGAACCCCAAGATCACTGTGGCTGAGCTCCAGAGATGCAGTAGGGAGAGGGGAGAAAGTTCTACAAAGTCAACTCTCACTGCAGCCCTCCACCAGTCAGGCCTTTATGGCAGAGTGGCCCGACGGAAGCCTCTCCTCAGTGCAAGACATATGAAAGCCCGCATACAGTTTGCTCAAAAACACATGAAGGACTCCCAGACTATGAAAAATAAGATTCTCTGGTCTGATGAGACGAAGATAGAACCTTTTGGTGAAAATTCTAAGGATATGTGTGGAGAAAACCAGGCACTGCTCATTGACTCGCCCCCTGGGCCGTGGGGCACTCGGGACCGGACTTCAGGGCAGTGCTGGGGGGTAGTAGTGGCGACCCGGTCCCGTGGCTCAGGGTGGTCAGACCAGTGGCAGTCTATGATGTGCTGTAGGTAATGTCCGACTACGCCACCCGTGGATTGCGGTCAGGGCTAACCGCCACTGCAGTGCAGACCGCTGAGGCTGATGGTGTTTGCAGCTGAGGTAGTGTTACTCCCCACGGGAAGAGTGCAGCCCCAGGGCAGTGTAGAGGATGGTCGGGGTGATGGTGTAGAGAGTCCCAGTGCCGTTAGTGCTGGAGGAGCAAGAAGTACACAGACAACGTACTGCAGTCCAATGTCTTTTACTCACAGTTCATATACTCCGGGTCACTTCAGCGCCAGCAGTGACCACCCAAGCCGTGCGGTGTCCACCAGGTGAGGGACTTCAGGAGTATTGTTCAGAGCTCCTTCCTATCCTTCCTTCGGCTCATGCCCCACCAGTGACCAAGCTTTTGTCCAGCTCCCGCGGGTCTATGCGGGCAAACGTGGGCCCCGTTTCCCGCTACCCTATATGGTATGCCTTCCTAGCAAGGTTTAGCAAGGGGTCGCACCAAGTGATGGTCGCGACCTCCGGTTCTTGGCTGAAGATTATTAGCTTCCACCAAATTGGGATATGGTACCCTCTTCTTGCCTGACCTGTCACCCGATTCACGTTGGTCCTTAGGGTCCCTTCCACCTTCTTGTTCCTGAGCCCTTCTGTTTCTTGGCCACTTTTTTCCCTTTCCTGTTCCTTCTCTTCTCCTCCGTTCCTTCTCCTCTCACGCCCCGGCCTTTTCTCTAGGCCTGCCTCTGAGCAGAGCTCCTACAGAGCCTCTGCTCCCTGTCTTCTTCTCTGACTGAACTTCCTGAACTGACCCTGATCTAAGATGGTGCCCACCTTATATACCTCCCTCTAGAACATGAGCCCAGGTGACCAGCAACCAATGGGCTCCTACCTACGCTCAGGAACCGTCCCCTCCTGCTCCTACATCACCGGGTTTTCCTCCCCACTCCCCACTCCAGCAAGGGACATAGTCTGTCGTGCCTGCATTACTGTCTAATGGGAGCACCGTTGAGCTGTCCCTCGGAAATGGGGTGTGTGTGCTGCATGCAGCTACCTGAGCCCTGGCCCATACTCCATCCTTACCCGGGAGTGGAATATCACACCTCTGGCAGAGGTGCAATACTTCTGTAGCGACCGAGCCCTCGGGGCGCTACACTCATCACCTGCCCAATGCAATCCCAACAGTGAAACATGGTGCTATGGGGGTGTTTTTCAGCTACAGGGACTGGACGACTGGTTGCAATTGAAGGAAACATGAATGTGGCCAAGTACAGAAATATCCTGGATGAAAAACTCTTTCAGAGGTGGCCAAAGGTTCACCTTCCAACAAGACAATGACCCTAAGCACACAGCTAAAATAACACAGGAGTGGCTTCAGAAAAATTCTGTGACCATTCTTGACTGGCCCTGCCAGAGCCCTGACCTAAACGCAATTGAGCATCTCTGGAGAGACCTGAAAATGGCTGTCCACCAACGTTCACCATCCAACCTGACGGAGCTAGAGAGGATCTGCAAGGAAAAATGGCAGAGGATCCCCAAATCCAGGTGTGAAAAACTTGTTGCATCATTCCCAAGAAGACCCATGGCTGTACTAGCTCAAAAGGATGCTTCTACTCAATACTGAGCAAAGAGTCTGAATACTTATGACCATGTGATATTTCAGTTTTTCTTTTTTAATAAATTTGCAAAAATTTCTACATTTCTGTTTTTTTTCAGTCAAGATGGGGTGCAGAGTGTACATTAATGAGAAAAAAATGAACTTTTTAGAATTTACCAAATGGCTGCAATGAAACAGAGTGAAAAATTTAAAGGTGTCTGAATACTTTCCATACCCACTGTATGTGCACATGATTTGTGCTGTCAGCGCTTTGAATGCAGTATACTTTGTGGTGCGTCCATTGAACCATGCGGATTCACTGCATCCTATACATTGCACTGATCTAATTTCTCTTGCGGAGACTAGCGACTCCGCAGGAGAAATTGACATGCTGCGGTCAATAAATGCACAGCATGTCCATGTCCGCGGGTGAGCCGCAAGTACATGGAGACGTATAGTGGAAATGGGATTTCTTGAAATCCCATCCACTATGCTTGCAATGAAGAACGCTGCGGTTTGCATGCAGCGCAAGTGCGCTGCGTCCAATCCGCAGCATTTACTGACCGTGTGCACATACCCTTACACTTTCTCTGGATCAAAGTGTTAGGATTGTAACTTGGACTCCATGGACTGTTGTTTTTTTCAAATGTAACAGCTACTAAACTATTATTCTCTTTACAGTTACCAAGTTTACTATTGGTATTTAAGGGAACCTGTCATGTCAAAAAAAGCTAATAACCTTCATATAACAGGTTTTTGCAGCTCTCTGAGCTCTGCTGTATTGCAACAATATTGCAGCCCTGTCTGCCTGTGAGCTGGAAGCTGAAGCTGAGAGAAACCTGCATAAGTGTCAGGTATAATCACGCACAGCACTGCAGTGAGATCACGAGAGCAGAGAGCGGCCATTACACATCACACTGGTAACTGCCCCTTCAAATAATCTCTGGAGGCAGAGTTATCTTCCAGGCAATGTCCTCCCCAGAGCTTGTAAGAGGCCATTTACCTAAAGTGATAAAATATCAGTTATCCACAACAAGACATCTGAAAAAGAACAGGGTGAAAGTGATTCAGTCCCCAATGGTGTCTCCTGATCTCAACCCAACCCAAACACAAATTGTGATTCTGAAGCGACATGTTGAGCATCACTCTCCATCCAGCATACAGGCACTAAAAGAGGCTGTTCTTGAAGAATGGAAAAAGATAGATGTTGCAATATGTCTCCAACTTGTGACTTGTGGTGTTATCTTTCAAAGTCATGGACGTCATACAAGGTACTAGTGTCACGTAAGGTGTGGGAAAGAGTAAGTGCAACAAAAAGGGAAGAGGGGAAGGGAGCCCAGACACTAGGGAAAGGTGGAGTGGAGACCTCCTAGGCTCATCCGATATCACCCTGTCTTCCCTATCGTCCCTATATTGGTTCATCACCAATCGCTGCACAGGAACCTAAACACTGTATTTCCCTAGAGCTTGGCCCTGCATAGGGAAGGGGTGATGAGCACTAGTCAGTCCACACTAACAACTAAAGACAACAAGGGAGACAAACACGGGGGAAAGTAACTTAGCTTAAGACGACTTCAGAGAGATAACACCACACATCCTCTTAGCACCAGAGAGGAAGTAAACAGACTGCAATATAATAATATTAATAATTTTTATTTATATAGTGCCAACATATTCCGCAGCACTTTACAATTAAGTAGGGAAATGTACAGACAATATAAACAATACAATGAATCACATTTCAACAGCTACATGATGACTGAGGGCCCTGCTTGCAAGCTTACAATCTATATGGAAATAGGGGGAACACGATAGGAAGAACATGGTCATCAGCCAGCATCCGTCTAAGGGCAGTTACCGTATGGTATTTGGTGCATGGCAGATGTGGAGACAGATGAATACGTAGGGGCAGATTAAGATTAATATTTAGGAGGGAACAGGGGAGAGTTTGGTTGGTGAGTTGAGGTGGTAGGCTTGTCTAAACAGATGTGTTTTTAAAGCACGTTTGAAGACATGGGGGCTAGATATCAGTTGGATCGTTTGGGGCAGTGGATTCCAGAAAACTGGCGTGGCACAAGAGAAATCTTAGAGCCAGAGGTGTGAGGTTCGGATTAAGGAGGATGACAGTCTTAGATCAGTTGCAGAATGGAGGGCACGGGAGGGGCGATAGACAGAAATGAGGGATGAGATGTAGGGCGGTGCAGAACTGTGGAGAGCTTTGTGGGTGAGAGAGATGAGTTTGTATTGCATTCTGTGGTGAATGGGTAACCAGTGCAATGACTGGCACAGGGTAGAGGTCGGTGAAGTGGCTTGAAAGAAATACGACCCTGGCTGCTGCATTCAGAATGGATTGGAGAGGAGGGAGTTTGTTTAGAGGGTGACTGATCAGAAGAGAGTTGCAGTAGTCCAGACGAGAGTGAATAAGAGCGATAGTAAGAGTTTTTGCCGTATCAAAGGTGAGAAAAGGTCGGATTCTGGAGATGTTTTTAAGCTGCAGGTGACATGAGCGAGTCAGTGATTGAATGTGGGGAATAAAGGAAAGTTGTGTGTCAAATATGACTCCAAGACAGCGAGCTTGCTGCTTGGGAGTTATGGTGGTGCCACCCAAGGAAATTGAAAAGTCAGATATTGGTAGGTTAGTAGAGGGAGCAAAAATAAGGAGTTCAGTTTTTGAGAGATTTTGTTTCAGATAGAGGGAGGACATGATGTTAGAGACAGTGGACAGACAATCGCTGGTATTTTGTATTAGAGTGGGGGTGATGTCAGGTGAAGAGGTGTATAGTTAGGTGTCATCAACATAGAGATTATACTGGAAACCAAATCTGCTGGCGGTTTGTTCAATAGGGGCAGTATACAAGGAGAAGAGGAGGGGGCCTAGGACTGATCCTTGTGGAACCCCGAAAGTAAGGTGAAGATTAGAGGAAGAAGAGCCGGCAACAGATACCGTAAAGGAGCGGTCAGAGAGATAGGAGGAGAACCAGGAGAGAGTGGTGTCCTTTAGGCCTATAGATTGGAGCATGGTGAGGAGGAGTTGGTGATCCACAGTGTCAAAAGCAGCAGAGAGGTCCAGGAGAAACAGCAGGGAGTAGTGACCATTAGATTTAGCTGTTAGTAGATCATTAGAGAGACTTTAGCGAGGGCAGTTTCAGTAGAGTGTGAGGAGCGGAAACCAGATTGCAAAGGGTCGAGAAGAGAGTTATCTGAGAGATAGCGGATTAGACAGGAGTGGACCAAGCGTTCCAGGAGTTTAGAGATGAAGGGAAGATTAGAGATAGGTCTATAGTTAGCAGTGCAGTTCTCGTCCAGGGATGGCTTTTTAAGTAAAGGGGTTAAGATGGCATGTTTGAATGAAGAGGGAAAGATACCCGAAGAAAGAGAGAGGTTAAACATTTTAGTTAGGTGGGTAGTGACAGCTGGGGAAAGGAACTGAAGGAGATGTGAGGGAATAGGGTCACTGTTGCAGGTTGTAGGGCGAGAAGAAGCGAGGAGTCTGGTCACTTCTTCTTCTGTGACCGGCTCGAAGATGGAAAGTGAACGTGAGGTGCAGGAGGGAAGGGGATCCAGACTCTGAGGGTATTGTTCAAGAATGTCTTGATGGACAGCTTCAAGCCTTCACAAAGGAACATGTGAATATCACCGACGCCTCCCTATAGCAAGCTGAAAGTATTTAAACACCCATGCCTGGGTGTCAATTAGCAGGAAAGAGGTAGCCGCTGGGTCCTAGAGTGAGACAGATCTAACAAGGTGTCTGTAATGCCAAACGAAGAGATCTGCTGCAACCAACTGCAGGTCGACTGTCTGTCACATCTGACACACTCATGACAACTAGATGTAGTTGTCTTTGATGTGAGGTGTATCAATTTTGCATCAACAAATTTGAGTAAAACTGAAGATTTTGTAATGAAAGTTATATTATTAACCTTACTTTTATGATATGGGATAAAAAATGTTCGAAGAAACTCACTCTTGTCAAGATTTTGGAAATTGTTCTTGTGTTCAGTGAAATATCGATTAAAATCTTACTTTTCAAAGAAGGTGTACTCATTTATGCTGATCACTGTATATATAAGTTCATAACTTTTTAAGACTATCCATGGATTATACCTTTTACAAAAGGAGAGTAAATAAACTGATAACCTAGCTACCAACACAAAGTGAAAAATAATAATAACCCCACTAGATAATGTTGCAATTTATTTGCAGACATAATTTTATTGGGACATGGATATATTTTTGAGCACAGGAGACATATAATAGAGATGGAAGATCAGCACTATCAGCATGCCCAAATACAACAAACATGTCAGCATTTGTCACTGACCTTGTTAACACCCTAAAATGTAGACATTATGAAAAAGGAAATTATGTGACATTTGGCTTGTCATGTCATTGTGAATTTGCATAAGTCAAACTACTTTTATATATTACAAAAACATAGTGAAAGTCCGAAGGTCACTTTAAAGACATTGACAGTAATTTATTTTCTTGCCTCCATTTTGAACAGGCCCCTTTCTGGCACAAGGCCATAAAAAAATATGCAAATATGATACTATTAAAATGATATACATATGCCTCTTTCCAATCTTATTGAAAGTATGCTTGATCTTACTGACTAGTATAAAACCATACAAGTGCAAGGAAAATGCACATGGCCCATGTAAAGTTGCATACTAAATCACATTGAAAATTCCAGTGATATGAGGTCAGAATTGTAACCACTTGGCCACTGTGCATTGTACACTTTATAGTCTACTCACATTATCTCCAAAAAAACATCCTCACTTTGTTTCCCAACATCTACTATCAGTTGTTATGCAACTTTGTTTTAATGAACTTAGAATGAAATCTGTGCACCATCTGATGAGTTCAGATCGACGATCAAACTACATCTTCTTCAACATCACTTTTCTCAGTTCAATCTTAGCCAAACAAGCCAAACTTGAGCACAACAACGAGAATGAAAGTCTCATTCCTGTGTGTAATTTACATGTCTATGTGCATTAGGTCTAATTATACTTATAATATGCAGATTGTCTTCTGACCACCACGGAAACAAAACAAAATGCCTTCGCAAAGCCCTTCTACGTTTCATTACAAACAGCTGCACGTTTCCCCAATAAGACCACAGGGAACCCATTAAGTGAAATAAATCTTCCTTCTGGGATTACATGTATTAGCATCCTTACTTTATTCACTCTAGAACACAAGAATGTACACATCACATAGTTCTTAGACAGTTCTGTTGGTCTCCAACTTGTTTTAGATTTGAAGGTTAAGCAAGAAGAACAAACATTTTTTAGGACATACCGTAAGTAGTAATGTAATAATATGTGTGTGGGTTTTTACTAATATATTTTATTAAATCATTGGAAAAGAGATTGAAACTATTTCAGTATTTACTTGGAAAAGTTTACATTCAGTTAAGAATGAGGGCTTGATGCAAAGGGAATTAAAGAAATACTACAAGCACAAGTAATACACTGTGTCGTGCCTAGGTTTAGCCTCCTTAGTATTCTTTGTGGCATGCATTTGTTGTCACAGTCCTTGTACTTAGCATAACACAGTGCATCAGTTTGCTTTTTTTTTCCTTCATTGAGCTCACTGAAATAACAACTGAATGCTAAATAAGTTGTAAAATGACGTTCATCATTAACCATTGGGAGTTCCGTTCTGCTCCCACCAAGATGAGTGACTTTAACTTGTCACCAGAAAAATGTATCATACAACACCACAACAATTAGATATAGAGCAACTAGGCAAATAGTTGTACGCATTGTGTCTAATGTCTAATGCTTTACTTACCTTACCAGGCTACAGAATCATTACTAATTCTTGAGATCAGTTGTGGTCAGTTAAGCAGAGGGCTATGCATCTGCCATTAAAGGGGAACTTTACTTTCAAGTAATGTTTCAGAATAGGCTGTCATGTGTGTGTACATGGGAAATAACACTACTTATGGCTTGAATCCTGCATTTTCACTAGTTTTTCGCTCTGCAGACTACATCTCTTAACTTGACTCAATTGACTCTGAGCTGGTGGGAAGAGACTGGCTGCTATGATGTGACCCAAACAACTTTGAGCACACAGAGGAGGATTACTGCTTGTCATTCCTTAGGATACAGACTGTCACGCTGGTGGGTGTGGACCCACTGTGCCACAGGCAGGGCTTACCTGGAGGGGCATAACTAAGTGGCTATCTGATCTTCACTAGATCCTCTGACGGTGAGGTTAGGCTTGCGCTGCAGGTAGCCGCTAGTTACCATTCCAGGGCAGTGCCCGGTACTGCAGGAGCTGCCCTCAAGAGTCAAGGATGCAGGTACAGACTCAGAGTAGCAGGCAGGACGGGATCAGGATAACTGGTAGGATGGATACCGGTACCGGATCAGATGGGATGGGTTTAGGATCAGGTTTCAGGTTCAGACAGAACGACTAGTTCAGACAGGGCGGTTATAGGATCACAGGATAAACTCTGGTACAGGTTCACAGGACGGGCACAGGAACATAGAAATGAGACAGAATTTAGCTCTTTTTTTCAGAGCAGATGTCAACTTCAGGAAGAGAGAAAGTGTCTCATATGTTTACCTGTACTATAGATTTATTAGATTTATGTAAAGTATGTTGAAAGTACAGCTCACATTTAAAGTTATTAACCCCTTTACAACCTATGATGTCATAGGTCGCCTTCCTCCCTTTAATGCGGTCTCCGACGCTGAGCCTGCATATTTTCAGGCATATGACAGCTGATTTGATCAGCTGTTATGTGCCCCTAACAGCTGTGAGTGGAATCGCGATCCACCCATGGCTGTTAACATGCTAAATGAGGCTGTCAATATATGACAGCGGCATTTAACTGGCACTTGCTGGAAGCACATCACAAACCCCACCCATCTGCGCCTCTGTCACATGATCGCATGGCCCCATAACAGTCAGGGCTGTGCAGAAGACCACTGTGCCTGTCATTGCAGGTCTCCTATGGATGCTGGACGCGGCTCATAGATCTATACATTTTGAAGTTCTGGCATGGAGACTTTCAGGATTTAGTATGCCAAAACTAGAACATCAGTGTCTATTACCACCACATCTTGGTTCGGTTCTTTTGCAATTGCTTGATGATTTTTGACCACCTACCTCCTAAGGAATCTTAATGATGGCAGTAAGTGACAGCTTCCAGTTTCTGCCACATTCCAGCTGGAACATTCAATGTATTTTGCTTTTTGTATCTTTTCCTTGGTTGAACAAACCTATGTTCTCATTTCTTACTTTTATGGACCCACTCTCTTGATAACACAAAAAAATTTGTGATCTAGAGGTCATTGTCTATGAGAAAGGAGCTAGAATTCCTCAGGAATGCTGCAAGAAGCTGAAGTCTAACTATACAACATGCTTACAGCAAGTCATAACAGCCAAAGCAGGTCATAACAGCCAAAGCAGCTCTGCTAAATACTAATGGTGCTCATCATGAAGGGGCTGAATAATGCTGATTGCACCTGTATCAACAACATCTAGATTCTAGAATTCATGTGTTTTGTTTTTTCTAAGATTAAAATTCTGAGTAGTTTCAGTGGTTACTTTTTGAAATATAAGCCAAAAGTCTGAATACAACTCGAGTTTACAACATTTATACTTAATAAATAGTTTTAAAAGCATACATTTATGTAAAAGGGGGCAAAAGGAGGTAGACTGAGTGCAATTGTCACTGCAATTTCACTGTAATGCGGTCTAGATTGGATGTTACTGTATATTTTGGTCGCATGAAAAAGTCTTAAAAGGGAATCCTATCAATAGGATCAATCCTAGCCTTCTATATGAGCATGTTGGTAATAGAAATTAAATAAAATGATATCTTGATCTCTGCGATCCGATGTCTTGTTCCACAAAAATTCATGTTTTTCTTAATGTGTAAATGAGCTATTAAGATTTATGGGAGGGACAAAGATCTTACTGAGAATCTGCATCCAGAGCTTATTTTATACGAAATGGGGCATTACCAGTGTGAGACATATAATGACTAACAGTATGTTCTCCTGATCTACAACATGTCTCTGGTTGGTAACGCCCCTTTTATTTAAAATAAGCTCTGGAGGCAGATTCTTATGCAAATCAGTGTCTGGCCCATAACCCTGAACAGCTCATTTACATAGTAAAAAAAACTTGAATTTCTCTGGAATTAAACATCAAATGAAAGATATCAAGGTATCATTTTATTCACCTTCCCATGACTTACATGTCCATATAGATGGATTAGGAGTGTTGATCCTGATGACACAAAGCTAGGAGGGATAGCTAATACTAGAGAAGAGAGAGAGAGGATTCAAAAAGACCTAAATAAACTGGAGCAGTGGGCAGCAACCAACAGAATGGTTTTTAACAGGGAAAAATGCAAAGTACTACATCTGGGCAATAAAAATGAAAAAAGCATATACAGAATGGGAGGAATAGAGCTAAGCAACAGTACATGTGAAAAAGACATAGGTATACTAATAGATCATAGACTGAACATGAGTCAACAATGTGATGCAGCAGCAAAAAAGGCAAATACAATTCTGGGATGTATTAACAGAAGCATACAGTCTAGATCACGTGAAGTCATTATTGGTCTTTACTCCTCTTTGGTCAGACCTCATCTGGAATACTGTGTACAGTTTTGGGCACCACATTTTAAAAAAGACATAGACAAACTGGAGCAAGTTCAGAGAAGAGCGACCAGAATGGTGACTGGTCTGCAAACCATGTCCTATGAGGAACGGTTGCAGGATTTGGGAATGTTTAGCTTGCAAAAAAGAAGACTGAGAGGAGACTTAATAGCTGTCTACAAATATGTCAAGGGCTGTCACATTGTAGAAGGATCATCTTTATTCTCATTTGCACAAGGAAAGACTAGAAGCAATGGGATGAAACTAAATGGGAGGAGACACAGATTAGATATTAGAAAAAACTTTTTGACAGTTAGGGTGATCAATGAGTGGAACAGGCTGCCACGAGAGGTGGTGAGTTCCCCTTCAATGGACGTCTTCAAACAGAGGCTGGACAGACATCTGTCTGAGATGATTTAGTGAATCCTGCTTTGAGCAGGGGGTTGGACCAGATGACCCAGGAGGTCCCTTCCAACTCTACCATTCTATGATTCTATGATTCTATGATTCTATGATCCTACTAACAGATTCCCTTTAATTAAAAATGCAATCAAATATATCATAATTCTTCATTATGTTGCTTAGGCATTGGAATCCTTGTTAGTATCAAGTTACTAAAAAGCAATTGGCATGAATTCACCATTTGACAACATTAAAATCATTAACCCAGATGACAAGTAAAGCTAACGTGAATTGTGTATTCATGATCTATTTATACAAATACTAAAGCAAAATTTCCTAGAATTTGTAGCAAATCATGTAAGTGAATAGAGGGTCATCTAGTCCTGTCCTTGAATTGCTTTTTATATCACAGATTTTAATTACATGGTGTAACTACTGACATCTATTCCAAACAGCATTGCATCATCATACAACAGAATGTAAAAAAAACATTAACTAAGATTTTAAAAATCTGTGTAAATGGGAATTGACAACATACAAAATACATGTATCCAAACACAAAGTAAGGAAGAATCCCTCGAGTCTTATTATAAATTGCTTGTGCTAATATAGTATTGCCCAATCTTGTCCTAGAGGGCCACAAACTTGCCAAAGTTTTAGTAATTCTCTAACGAACAGGTAATTAATCAACTGTATTTTCTCTATTACTAAGTGAAGTGTTTTGGCATACATTATAGTAAGCATAGCCAGTCAGCGCCCCTGACATTTCCACTTAGAATACCAAAGACGATTTTCATTACTAATGTAACCTGTCACCACAATGACGTTTCCAAAATGTCCATGTTTGTCTCTGCTATTCAGCTATGTAATCTTCACGTTGGTGTTACCTTGGAAAAAGCATATCCTAAAAACACTGTAAGTTTAGAATCATTTGGCAAAATTTTCTTAAAAAAAAATTCCACAGTATTCCATTCTGGAATGTAAATCCCAAACCATAAAGAGGGATTATGTTAAAATAAAGCAAAATTGTCCAGTTATCTTAATGCTATGCAAATGGTCCTAAACTGACAAAAGGAAAGACATAATAATCTTACAATGAAAGCAGAACATTGTTTCACCAATAATCTGTGCAATGTGGTGACGTGATTTTTTTATGGTACTTTTATGACTCAATTAGACAGAGATGTTCAGCTATCATAGAGCCATTTTCGAGCATTTGGGAGATGTCACACATTAAAAAGAAACCTCTGACATAGTGTTTACATCTTTCTTTGACATCTTAAATTATTAATTCTTTGATAATAAATAGTTGTTACTTGGGCTGAAGTAAAAGATAAAAATTACTAAATAAAGCTAAAACAAAAAGAAATAAAAAAAAAGTTAAACAAAGTAAAATAAATTGTCTCGATAAATAACTTCATTACCAATTCATACCATGTAGTGGTTTTATAATCTCAATGTGGCTGTAGTAATAGAGTGCAAAAAGAGCTCATACTTTGTTCAATTGTGATTACTGTATCCAGCAAAGTTCCAGGCTGTAACTTTTAATAATGAGTATTAAAGAAAAAGGGACAGTAAAACCATCAAAACTATGATTCCCCAAAAATTGAGCACTCAAAATTATAGGGGTTGTCCACTACTTGGACAACCTCTTCTCAATCCCTATGTTTCCTCCTTGAAAACAATAACACCTATAACTCACCTCCGTGCTGGCACCGTTCTAGCGGTGTCGGCACTGACTCTTCCCAGGATCATGTGATATTGTTATATTGCACAATCACCGCGGAATATCAGCAGCCACTTCACTCTCCCCATCTTTGGAAAAATCACATACATCTAGAGGAAGTGAAAGCTGCTTAGGGATTGTCCACATTGGGACAATTCTAGTAGACAGAACACTGCTAAGGTTAGTGACTGGCTGGCACACTATTGATGTGACTTCAGAGCTGCAGTCAATATGAGACACAGGGACAACTTCGGAGACACAATGGTGGACCTAGAGAAGGTGAGTAAAGCATAGTCTGTCTTTTTATAACAAACGCCACACGAGGACTGGGATTTTCTGAAAAAGGACAACCCCTTTAATCTCCAAAAGAACACAGTATGAACAGAATATATCTAAAGTTCCTCATAACTCCAAAATTATTGTGGTTTATATTGTCTACTTATATGAACAAGTGCCACATAAACTAAGAATCAACCTACACTTGAAATAAACTGATGTGTCCTGAGGGTACATGTTTAAGGAGTATTCCAGTACAAAATATAGGAAAGAGAGTAGTGTTGAGCGAACGTGCTCAGATAACGTGTTATCTGAGCATGCTCGTGTGTTATCCGAGTATCTTGGGCGTGCTTTGCTAATATGTTTGACTCCCTGCAGTTGCACGTTTTGCAACGGTGGACAGAGGCAACACATGCGGGGATTGCCTGCTTGTTAGGCAACCCACATGTGTTGCGTCTGTCTACTACCACAAAATATGCAGCCGCAGGGATTCGAATATATTAGCAGAGCACGCCCAAGATACTCGGATAACACACGAGCATGCTCGGATAACACATTATCCGAGCATGTTCACTCAACACTAAACAAAGCTTAAAATAGTAAGTTATATAATATTGTTTCCTTAGCTCCATTTCTGAGTCCATGCTAGTATGGTTTCATCCCTGTGTTTGTCACAAGACAGCATTTCCTATGAGAACATATGATGTAAGAAGTGCATTAGGGTAGTGGTTTGCCAGGGATTTGGAACCAAAGTTTCTACTGAAGGAGTGTTATATTAGTAGTATAATTTTTGGCCTGAGAAAAACTTTAAACCAGTGCACAAGCAAGTTTCAAAGCTACAAATGTTCTGTTATTTTGCCCCCAGACCTAATTCAGATTTAATTATTTATTTATTTTACTCACTTATGTAGCGCCATTAATTCCACAGCGCTTTACAGACATTATCATCACTGTCCCTTTTGGGGCTCACAATCTACATTCCCTATCAGTATGCCTTTGGAGTGTGGGAGGAATCTGGAGAGCCCGGAGGAAACCCACAAACACAGGAAGAACATACAAACTCCTCGCATATAATGTTCTAATGATTCATGTCAATGTGCTGTCCATGTGCATAACAGAGACCATATGACCCAAAAATTATCTATAAGAAAAATAGGAATGCTCCAGCGATGAAAAGGTGATATGTCAGTCACAATTTTTTAAATCACTTCAATAAAACTGAAGTTTTATACCTACCGTTTCATCGCTGGAGCATACTTATTTTTCTTATTTTGTATTTGCCCTGACCCTACCAGGGCGGCTCTGTGCGAGGACTCCATTCCCACCCAAGTGGAGAGCAATGAAAGTGATGAGCTGACTTCTTCTTTCTTGGCAATAATTATCTATGGGCCAATTCGCACCAGTGATTTTTCAAAGTCGCAACATACACTGGTCTAGTCCTATTTACCAGTAGATTATTGCATGTAAATAGCACGCAGTGCTGCACACGTAGCCAATCTTGCCCATTTTCTGATCCAGGACTGTTAAACCAACAGTCAAGTATTGTTTTTAATTTAATTATAGTGTCTTAAAAATCTATTAGAAAATTGGTGACTTATTATAATTAAAAAGCATGTAAAAAAAAAAATCAATATAAATATAAGGTCCTTTCGAAGTAAGGTAAAGAAAAAACATACAAAAGCTCTTATAACACTTCTCTTGTCATAACACTCGTACATGGAGAAATCGTGATTATTTCACTATTGAGCTATTGGAAATGTATATGAAGAAGGAAATTGGCAGAATTGTTCACAGCATAAATGTATCTTTTGTACAAAAGCCAATGCAAACATTTTATATTTGAGGAAATCATGAAAATGAATTTAGAAAACTAGTGAGAAACTGTGCATGTGTTGACAAGTCTGTGAGTTCGAGCCCATGTCCAGGATAGCTACACAAACAAATATTATTTTTCCTCCTGACATTAGAATTATTTTGGAGAAAAGATCTATTTACAGAATACTAGTAGACTCAGCAGCTTGAGATTCTTCAGATAAGCAAGAGCAACTGTACTTGATTAATAAATGCTGGGATTTTATTTCCAGTAGTTATAAACATTCTAAGTTGCCTATGCATCATCCTCCAAATTCCCATTATTCATCCCTATAGGACAGGGAAAATATGAAGACGAGCAACATTTCCAAATGTTCTCCAGTGACGCACAGCTGAACTTTAGACTAAGGAACAACTTTTACTGCCATGTTTGGTTTGCCCATTAGTTTATTATAAACTTTGGAAAATATGAATGGTATCATGATATTTTTATTTGCATAGAAAAACATCAAAATTCTTCAGATGAGAAAAAAATCTCTAAACAATAAATCATGGCTGAGTTTCTACACATTTGTCTAAATTCCATGATATGTATCTTTGATGAGGTTAAGGAGCATGACATATGATTTATTTCCTTGGTGAAAAGTACAATTCAGAAAGCAGTCCACAAAATCATAAAGTTAGAAAATATTTTAACTAATCTAAGTACATCGATGATACATTTTAAAGCTTTGTAGCCAATGTGAATAGCAGACTGTTAGACGAAGTGAGGATCATTTCAACACACAGTAAATTGTATGTACAAAGTAATTAAAAAGCCATAAAATCCACACACCCACACTATTGTTAGTTTATATGGCAGATTTCATAGGAATGCCCAATTTACAATCTTTGGAAATGTCCATGCAAAGAAATGTTTAACTTTTGTTTAAAATAGTTTAAATTATGATATGGGAATGTTCGTAAGGATTGATTAAAGCATCACAAAGAATTTCTATCACTGGCACCAACTCTATACAACTTTATCTTCAGTATTGAGATACATTTTTTAGATTATTATTTCTCATCTAGTGAGGTGAATTCACTAAGTCGCAGTTTAGAAACATGGAATAAAGATGAAGGCGCAGCAGGCAGGTACTTCCAGATGATACATGAAACGGAGAAGACCAGGACCACGAGATAAATTGGACGTTAGGCAGGTCGAGCAGGACACACCTTAAATGCACAGAGCTAGGGTTATAGACAATCACAGGAACTGAAGAAGTTTAGCCAGTCCATGAATTGCTACAGCATAAAGTGAAAAACAGTGGATGAATGGTTAACCAGGAAACAAAAGGATAGCAGCTGCTGACAAACTTGTCTGAAGAAACTCTGATGCAGCAGCGTTGCAGCATTAATCCAGAGATGAATTTATGTTTACAGCAGATGAAGGGTTTATCAGCAGGTCAGAGCAAAGAAGTAGATGCAAATAATAGAAATTACAGGAGTTTGCAGAGACAATTGCAACTAAAAGAACTGGATGGTAGCAAACTCCAAGCACACAATAACTGAACACAAAGCTTAGTCATAAGCTTTTTAAAAGCCTTGGCTAAAAATGTCATTGTATGTAGCTGGGAAACTTGTGTAACCTGATGACTAGAGTTGAGCCACCCCCGTAGTGTTCGAGTTCGGTTCGCTTCGTCGAACACCCGTATGTTAGCCGAACTGGCTAATGGCAGGCAAACTAAAACACATAGAAACACATAGAAACACCTTCAAAGGTGTCCAAAACCTGACAAACTGCTCAGAAGACACAACTAACACATGGAAAAGTGACAAGTACATATAGTCATGCGAAAAGAAAAGAGGTGGAGGAGTAAAAGGAGGGGGAGACACAGATATAGGCATGTCATGCCCTTCTAAAACCAAAAACGTGCGAAGCCGACACGGCCAGTCCGTTCCTGCCCGTGCGACCTCCGTGTCGCCGGGTTTGTGCCAGAGCCGCGGTGGACCCTGACGGCCAGCCTCCCTCTCCCAATACTGATGCCTGTCCGCTGGTGGGTCGAGCGAGCCCCCCTGCGGTGGAGGCAGGTCTAATCTTTTTAATTTAAATTGTCTCTCTAATTTGAATGAGTACACTTTAAATCCTTTTACAAGGATCTATTGGAGGGCAAGTCTCATGCCAGCAGCCGCGGTAATTCCAGCTCCAGTAGCGTCCACTAAAGCTGCTGCAGTTAAAAAGCTTTTATAAGGATCGAGCTTGGCGGTCCACCGCAAGGCGTCCTACTGCCAGTCCCAGCCCCTGTGCCTTGGGGTGCCTCCCCGATGCTCTTCACTGAGTGTCCCGGGGGCCCGAAGCATTTCCTTTGAAAAAATTAAGTGTCCAAACTAAAGGTGGTGTAGCTTGCTTAACAGGTGGGATAATCTGCTGACTAGCAGACACTGCTACTAGATCCAAAATATTTCCTGGGCTAGATGCAGTTAAAAATTTGTAATTAGATCTACAGGCGGTGGCTACTCCGCTGACTAGCAGACACTGCTACTAGGCCCAAAGTTTTGCCTGGGCTAGATGCAGTTAAAAATTTGTAATTAGACACTCTCGTTGGATGCTGAGAAAGCATTCCATAGAGTCTCCTGGCACGCCATATATTATTCTCTTAAAATTCTTGGGGTAGGTGTCTAGGGGACCCTTTTATAGCCAAAATCATGACCCTGTATCGCAATCCGTCAGCTAGGCTGAAGATAAATGGAACATTTTCATCACCTTTCATAATCACCAATGGGACAAGGCAGGGGTGTCCTCTGTCCCCTCTCTTATACATCCTAGTGATGGAGCATCTGCTCTCATCAATTTGCGATAACCCCAATATTAGGTGGATTGAGGTGGGAGGCACCGAGTACAAGTGCTCTGCATTTGCTGATGATGTCCTCGTATATATCACTCAATCACATATATCCATCCCTGCTGTTATGGCTGAAATAGATCACTTTGCTACATGGTCAAATTTTAAAATCAATGCAGCGAAGTCTGAGGCCCTCGATGTCTCCCTCCCCAAATCCATACAGGATTCCATCCAGTCCAACTTTCCCTTTGCCTGGCCCTCGCAGGGTATCAAATCCTTAGGAATTCCTATTCATAGAGACCTCTCCCGTCTATTTTATCTTAATTTTGGGCCCTTTATTGAACAACTCCATAAAGATCTTACTTCTTGGACGGTGAAGGATTTTTCCTGGTTCGGCAGAATAAGTATACTAAAAATGAACGTCCTGCCTAAACTCTTATACCTCTTCCAAACCATTCCCGTGGTAATTCCCTCAAATTTTTGGAAAAGACTACGCAGTAGCTTTTAGTCTCCCCAGGATGACACAGGTGGGGCAGATGGTGGTTGTCCCGGCCCGCTAGGCCATATTGTAACACAGTGAGCTTCGCACTGCAACTTATGCTTGATATCCATGTGACGGTTCATGCATGAAGTACTCAAACTATGTATTTTTTGGCCTCTACTTAGCTTTTGGTGACAAATGTTACAGATAACACGAGTTGGGTCATCCTTAGCGATCTGAAAAAATGCACATGCTATGCAAGGTTTAGAGCCCATGCGACTCTGCTACTAGCAATACTATCAAATGATTGGCTGGGTTAGATGCAGAGCGTCTGGGTTTGGTTGGGGGTCCCCACAGTCTGCCTAGGCTAGATGCAGTTAAAAATTCTCATTAGATACACAGGCGGTGCACCTTGCTTCGCAGCTGGGCTAATACGCCCAAAGTATTGGTAGACTCTATACTAAATAAGGAAGGATTCACTGACTGTGGTGGCCCCTCCATGGGCCGTGGCGATTGGTGGAGATTTGGTGAATGATTATAGGAGAAAGCTCCTTAATAGAGAAAGTTGGTGGATTTATACTTTAAATACACGTGTACCAGTGGGTTTAAATATCAGACATGATTTGATGTATCATTATGAGTGATCATTTATAGATTATTATTATATACATGTTCCTTTTTTCTTCTATTCTTTTTCTTTTTGATTATTTACATTTATATTCATTGTTTCTATGCTATACGATTTTAACAGTGTATGTGTGTTTAAATTTCTGATTAACTCAGCCTTGAACGGGTGCATAGCAGGACATAACAAACAGTATAAATACCTCTTCCTTACTGTTTTTTTGCTATGCAATGATTAAGAATTCATATATATATTGTGCAGAAAGAAGGGTGAAAGTCCGCCCAGGCGGGAGGAAATTGGAGTTTCATAACACATATTTGAACTGGAGAGGTATTAGAGGCCTGCAATGGCCACAGGTACTAATGGAGGTAATCAAGGTAGGGAGAGAGGCAAGAGGTCCGGTCATCTTAGTTATACAGGCCGGGTGAAGCGACATAGCTTATCACAAGAGCGCATAACTAATGGCAATAATGAAACTAGACACTGAGCACTTCAGAGAATTTTTCACAAAACTAACTATAGTATGGTCAGAGATTGTGCCGAGAACGGTATGGCAAGGTGCGTGAGACATCACGGCCATCGAACGGACAAGGCAGGTAATAAATATTCGGATGGCAAAATTTATAAGAGACAGAGGCTGTGTAGTGATATGACACCGACAAATGGAAGGAGATAAAGCAGGCCTCATACGGCCCGACGGTGTTCACTTAATGGATATTGGACTGGACATATTACTGTCAGGACTCCAGGATGGAGTGGAACAAGCGTTAAGAGTGATGGATGGGGGTCGGAGTCCTACATACAAGTAAGCAGGATCCTCCGTGGCCTGGAAATAGAAAGGACATGTTGGAGAGTTACACTTGTTGGACAACTTGCCGTTGTGGAGACTGGAGACACAGGGCATGCTGCAACAAGCTGAATTATTTTAGAAATAAAATGCATTTCTAATGGAATGAGTATAAACAGTTAATAAAGCTGTGACCGATCCTCACCCATCCAGTTGTAAGAGTTACATGATTGTATTGTCAATGAAAGGGGGGTGTTAGGGGGCTGAGCGTCTGGGTTTGGTTAGGGGTCCCCACAGTCTGCCTAGGCTAGATGCATTTAAAAATCATTATTAGATACACAGGCGGTGCAGCTTGCTTCGCAGCTGGGTTACTACGCTGACTAGCAGACACTGAAGCTTTGGAGCAGACCTCTGAGTAAACAGCTCTTCAGACTCAACCATCTGTGTTACCCCAAGCCATAGTGTATGTATTTTCTTACTGTTAAAAGGGGGGGGAGACCCAACCCACCTCTAATTGACGATGGCAACGTCACGTAAAACAAAGCGAGGGGACTCCAAAAAGAGTCTCCATTTTTTCCAAAAATTTGTGGCACAGACACCACTTAAGTGGTATCAATTGCCCCAGAGTTGCTTAAAAAGGTTGGTTAGAATGAGTACCACACACTGCTACTATGCCCAAAATTATTTTCCAGACAAGATGCAGCTAAAATTTATTAGTAATTTGCAAGCTGGTGGAGCTTAGTATAGATGGCATAATAGAATGAGTACCTCACACTGCTACAGGCCCAAAATTATTTTCCAGACAAGATGCAGCTAAAAATTATTTGTAATTTTCAAGCAGGTGGAGCTTAGTATAGATAGCCTAATAGAATGAGTACCACACACTGCTTCAAGCCCAAAATTATTCTCCGAGCTAAATGCAGCTAAAAAATATTTGTAATTTGCAAGCTGGTGGAGCTTAGTATAGATGGCCTAATAGAATGAGTACCACACACTGCTACTATGCCAAAAATTATTTTCCAGACAAGATGCAGCTAAAAATTATTTGTAATTTTCAAGCTGGTGGAGCTTAGTATAGATGGACTAATAGAATAAGTCCCACACACTGCTACAAGCCCAAAATTATTTTCCGAGCTAGATGCAGATAAAAATTATTAGTAATTTGCAAGCTGGTGGAGCTTAGTATAGATGGCCTAATAGAATAATGCTATGCCCAAAAGGATTTACTTGGTTTGGTGCAGTAAAAAAAATTGTATTCTATACACAGGTGGTGTAGCTTGCAACACAGATATGCTACTCCACTGACTAACACACACTGCAAGAGGCCAAAAAGGATTTGCTTAGCTAGATTTAGCCAAATGCTGTGAAAAACACTTGCACAGCACTGGCACAGACCTCCCTGGCAAAAAGTCCTAGGAAATGCTGTAACCTAGTCCTCAAAAGGACTGCAATTACAACTAGTCCCTACTCCCAAGCTGTCTATTTAAGAGCACAGACCTGCCTGCTAAAAGTCATAGGAAATGCTGTAACCTAGTCCTCAAAAGCACTGACTGCAATTACAAGTAGACCCTACTCCCAAACTATCTATTTAAGAGCACAGACCTGCCTGCTAAAAGTCATAGGAAATGCTGGAACCTAGTCCTCAAAAGGACTGCAATCACAACTATTCCCTACTCCCAAGCTATCTGTATATTTCTGAGAAAATTGGCTTGAAATTAACACTGAAAGTATAGCGCACACAGCAACAGCGGTGCCGTCTAACACGCAGCTGCAGCAGTGAGAAAATGGTGGCGACGGGGAAAATGGCTGGGTCTTATAGGGCAAGGACTTGTGACATACACAGCCAATGACACATGCCCTTGCTTGTGTGAAAAAAAGCAGTTCGCTCCGTGTGTGCGCTGCTGATAGGCTGACAGATTGCACCTCCCCACTGTAAATGCGGGAAAGAGAAAAAAAATGGAGATCTTCATTATTTATGCAGAGATCCATCCCTTGCCCCTCCCCCCGCCCCGCTGTACACTCAAACTGCATATTAACATTGATTATCAGCATTACTGTGAAAAAATCCAGTTATGATTTTGGTGCACGAACAGTTATCAAACATAACCTCGAACAGCTGGATTTTTTTCAAATCGTTCGTGCTCGACGAACGGCTCGAACACCGCTCAAAACAGCTCGAATTTGAGATTGGCGAACAGTTCGAGTCGAACACCGCTCATCTCTACTGATGACGAGTTCAACAAAGGTGGTAGCCTTAGGAGAAAGGAGCAGCACAACGCCCTGGAGGAAAGACAGATACATAACACGTTTCATATTAATTTAATATATACTGTGTGACAATTATTAGGCAATTTGTATTTTTGATTATTAAAATTATTATTGAACAACTACAGTGCTGTTGGCCAATCCAAAAAGTTAATAAACCTGAAACCTGAACATTTAAGAAAGTAAAAGCAAGATGTTACCTTTCTTAGGAGAATATTTGACATTTCAAAAAATATATCAATGACCAATATAACCACCATTCTTTTCAATAACAGTCATAATCCTTACATCCATTGAGTCTATCAGTTTCTTATTCTGTTGAGGATCAACTTTTTGGGTAGCACCAGCCACAGCCTCTCAGACATTGTTCAGAAAAGTGTATTTTTTTCCTTCACTGTAAATCTCGTGTTTAGGAAAGCCCCACAAGTGCTCAATAGGGTTTAGGTCAGGTGATGAAGGGGCCATATCATTATGCTTTACTCTTTAGGGTATTTCCTGGCTAGCCTAGCAGTGGAGACTTTGATGCATGGAACGGAGCATTTTCCTGCACAAAAATCATGGTTTTCTTGAAAGATGCAAAGTTACTCTAATACCTCTGCTTGAAGAAAGTGTCTTCTAAAAATTAGCAGTAAGTTTAGGAGTTGATTCTGAGTCCATCTTTGACTCGAAAAGATCCAACTATTACATCTTTAATAATATCAGCCTATAACAATACCCCACCACCAACTTGCAAGCATCCAAGTCCAAGTGGAGGTCTTTGCCCATTACTGATCCAGCCATGGGCCTAATCATCTGGTCCATGATCAGTCACTCTCATCTCATCAGACCATAAAACCTTTCAAGAATCTGTCCTCAGATATGTTTTGGCCCAGTCTTCACATTTCAGCTTATGTGTGTCTTGTTCCATGGTGATCAGGTTTCTGCCTTCCTTAACTTGGCCATGTCTCTGAGCACTGAACACCTTGCACTTTCGGCACTCCAGGGAGGTTACAGTTCTAGAATATGATAGCTCTGGAGGATAATGGGTTTCTGGTCATTTCAAGTTTGTTTCTTCTCAAATCTTTGGTAGTTAATGTGTGTGTTTTTTCTCAACATTTTTTTGTGACCTTGTTGACTATATGCAACAAAACTTTTGATGCTTCTGTGATCACACCCCCTTTAAAAGAGTGCTGCATCTCTCTGTAAGACTTAACAATTTTAGACTTTTCAGTCAGTTAAATATCTTTTTTGACCCATTTTGTCAGAGGAAAACAAGCTGCCTAATAATTCTGCACACCTTGATAAAGGCTGTTAATATTTTTAGGCCACACTGTCCCTCATTACACAAATAGACATAACCTGATCGGCTTCAAATTAATAAGCATGCAAGTTTATTCAGCTTGGAGTTGAAAAATATGGATAGAAATGATGAGTTTATCAAAATGCTGTCCGAAGTAAAAAAAAGATTTAGCGGCACTCACCAGTGAAGATAAAGCAAGTATTCTTTATTCAAATCTTTAATACATTACAGGGAGGAGAGGGGTAGCGGGTGCGGCTGTACAGACGATGGCCATTTCGTGTCTAAGTACTCTTCTGAGCAGGAGATCACGTTATTACATTTCCTTTTAACTCATACAATTAAAACATCATCAAAATGGCAAATAAGAGAAACACAAACGCAAACAAAAACAAATAAATGCATAAAGCAACCAAAGGCACCAGTTACCTATAAAAAGATGGACAGATAATTCTTATCATTTAGTCCTATAGGACCTTGTGCTTTTGTGTTAATGATCAATTTAGCTTCTTTTGAAGCAGCAGCTTGTACCAATCTCCTCTTGTTTCAGGTAATTTGACCTCTTCTAATCCTATGAATTTAAGAACTCCTGCAATGGCTGAATGAACCTCTCGTATATGTTCTATCAAATATGGAGATCCTTTTCCTATCTCAGTTGAGCGTGTATGCTCTCTGAACCTGACGAATAAATGTCTGATAGTTTTACCAATATAGCAACACTCACAAGGGCAAAAAATTGCCTAATCCACACAGTTTGTCTTACACGTAGTAAAATGCTTTCCCCAATGATTAACCTCACCGATCCTAATAGGGTTTTTTTTTATCAAATGCTGGTTACAAAAAGATCATTGATTGCACCTGAAATTACCTACAAGAATTTTCCAACCATGTGTGTGACCTAATATTCAGACTACTCTGGACTAAGGGCACGTGCACACACTGAGTATTTGATACATTTTTACCTCAGTATTTGTCAGCCAAAACCAGGAGTGGGTGATAAATAAAGAAGTGGTGACGTGTTTCTATTATACTTTTCCTCTGACTGTTCCACTCTTGGATTTGGTTTAGAAATACTGAGGTAAAAAACTCACAAAATACTCAACGTGTGCAGGTGGTCTAACAGATCTTTCAAATTCTTGCTCGGCCTAAATGTAATTAATAGACCTTGTGACACTACAAGTCTGCATCACTACATATAGGAAGCCAGATTTTTCAATGGCTGACCATATCATTTTATCCATAGGACCATACTTAAAATTCCCACTTGAGAGTTTTCGCTGAGCACCACCGGATTTTTGGCTCACACATGTCAGACCATAGTGTTCAGTCCTCCAATAGATTTTAATGATAGTGCCGAGTCAGTTCATTTCTTTTTCGTGTGGTCAGAATGTGTCTCCCACTGACAGACATCATATTAGAACCTGCCTCTGTCAGCTTGCAATAGGAGCACTATGATAGCAACTCAACATGTAAGTTACCTTTATATTGCTGGCTGCCATGATAACGAAGTAACATCTGCAGGATCGACTTGTGGGGGGAATTCGATACACTGTGGCATTTAAAGAGTTAAACTGCAGGGAAGATCTGTGTTCTCACTGATCTTCATTGTTTCAGCAGGAGTCTGGCTTTGTGTTGCAGGTAAGCTCTTGTCACTGATCACAGGTACAGAGGCAGCACCTGCATGATCAGCATGACCTATAAATCCATCATGGAGAACTTACAAGCAAATTATCATGATGGATATAGTGATCTGTCCAATAAAAGTCAATGTGGAACAACATCCAATGTATTTGTTGAATGTACAGACCAAATGCAATATAAATAGTCCCCATCAATATATCTATGTAAATACACGGTGTGCACAATTATTACGTAAGTGAATACAGCATTACATTGCAATACAGAATTATAGAATGTTATATCAACATTTAAGTTCACTAATGGAATTTAAAAAAAGTAGAACATTTGAAAATGGTAAAAATTGTAAAACTGTAAAAAATTAGGTATATACAGCAGTGCTTGAAAGTTTGTGAACCCTTTCATAATTTTCCATATTTCACCATCAATTTGTCAAAAAAATACTTCAGATTTTCATACAAACCCTGACAGAAGATATGGAGAATCAGACAAATTAACCAAAAATATTAGAACTTGTCATTTTTTCAATGAGGAAAATGATCCAATATCACGTCTGTGAGTGGCAAAAGTTTATGAACCTTTAAGATTGACACATAATTTGAAGGTAAAATTATAGATTGTTGGTTTGAATTAATGGGTTGTCAACGAGGCGTGAGTGGATGACCAGTTTAAAGAATAGGAAACTATCATAGTCTCATCTTCACAACACACATTTGTGGAAGTGTATGATGGCACAAACAAAGGAGATTTTGAGGACATCAGAAGATGAGTTGTTGATGCTCATCATGCTATAAAAGGTTAGGAGGAAATTCATAGCTGCTTTACCCCACTACTACCGTCCCCAGGAGTGGTCAACTGACAAAGATCACTCCAAGAGCAAGGAACATTATAGTCCACAAAAGGTCACATCTGCAATTGCAGCTCTCCTATCATAATGCTGTAGGACTGTGTCTGATCACAACTAACAATTTTTAAGCTTATTACTCACATGCATCTAGTGTGGGGGTCTTCATATGTAAATGAGCTGTTAACATTTATGGTTAAGCCTTAGAGTCATGCTTGACTACAACAGTATACGGCAGAGTTGAGCTTTTATGTCATTGCAAACACATCTGCAGCTGCAGCTCTTCTCTCATAGTGTTGTCAGCTCTGCTGCAGAGCTGTGCCGAATAATAACAAACAATTCTTCAGCTTCTATATTACAGGCAGCCAGTCTGGGATTAGGAGAGTACAGCTAAGCCTACAGTGCTGTGAGAAGAGAGGCGCAGCTGCAGATGTGTTTGTAATGAGACAAAGCTGAGAGCTTTGACACAGCAGCCTGTCAGTCATTACGTGTCTCACACTGGTAACACCCCCTTTTATTTAAATAAGCTCTGGAAGCACGGTGGCTCAGTGGTTAGCACTGCAGCCTTGCAGCGCTGGGGTCCTGGGTTCAAATCCCACCAAGGACAACATCTGCAAGGAGTTTGCATGTTCTCCCTGTGTTTGTGTGGGTTTCCTCCGGTTTCCTCCCACACTCCAAAGACATACTGATAGGAAATCTAGATTGTGAGCCCCAATGGGGACAGTGCCAATAATGTCTGTAAATTGTCTGAATTGTAAAGCGCTGCAGAATATGTTGGTGCTATATAAATAAAAAGGTTATTATTATTAGCAGACTCTTGGGGAGATTTAAGGCCTTCCTATAGATCTTAGCAGCTCATTTACATATTAATAAAAACTTGGATTTTTCTGAAATAAGACATCAGATTGCAGACATAAAGGTATCATTTTATGCAACTTTCTATGACCTGCATGACCATAAATACAGCTTTGATAAAGAGGATTGATCCTTCTGACAGATTCTGTTTCGTATCCCCTTCTATAATATACATATGCAGAAAAGGGCAAAAATATGAATTGATTTTATGAAACTACTCTTTTAAAGAAAATATTGTTTTCATTATAATGAGACTATATTTGTATTTGACTTGCTAAAGTATTTTAATTATAGGATCAGTGACATTTCGGCAAACTTTCCATAGATCAATAGTACAAGTAAATATAAGAATAATATTTCTTATCAGAGAAGTATGCTTTTTGCTCCATTTATTAGCCACTTTTTTTCCTTTCTCAGCTTTTATACTGCTCATTCACTCAGAATAATTGATAACATCTGCCTTACTCAAGAAAAGAAAGACTGACATATCACTGAAGGGTCATATTTCACCTGCCTTTTTAAGTCCATGGAGAACGGAAAGGGGAGTAGAAGGGATGAGGGTGGAAGAAAGCCCAAAACACAGATTGTGCTGGCTGCTACTTTCGAGTTTTATTGTATCTCACCCCAGAGCTGGATTCACAGCTACACTTCTTAGTACTTCTATACACAGTACTAGATGCTTTTACATATGTGCTACATAGAGACAGGAGAGCAGAAATCCTTCATGTCTGAGTAATGTGTATGGGACACATCATAGAAGCTAGCATTCAACTACTAGTCTAGAGTCAATTAAAAATTGTGAGAGAGAGGCTTCAAAGTGGAAAACTGTTAAAAATACAGGATACAAGACATATTATGGCTGAAATAATTGTATTCCTGATGCCCACACAAATTATATATCCTAGAAATGAGTCATAAACGTTCCCTGAAACAGCAGGTGTGCTTTAAATACAAAATGCTGAAAAACTTGGATAACATTTTCTCTGTACAAAAAAACAACCAAAAAGCAATTCATATTTGGTATTTCATTCCTTTCTTTCAAGTAATTTCTTATAAGACATTAGTATAGTGATCAATAGACATTTAAAACTTCTACGTTAAGTAGTTACTCAGTCATTTAAATTCCTACATAAAAGGCAAAAAGAAAAAGTTACATTTTCTTACTGAAGGACCACTGGTAAAAAACACAATCATAGAAAGACTTTTCAAGCTGAAGTAACACATTTCTGAGTACTTTTCAGAAAATATTAAGGATTTGTGTTTTTCAGGCTCACAAATTAAAAATACCATATCTCCTAAATAACTTCAGCACTTGAGTAGGAAGCCAAAATTATTATAGTATATATGATGATCTGTATACACGCTTTTAAGCCTTTCTCTTAGAGATTTTGATGGACTGCACCTTGTAACTTATAATGTGTTCAAAAATGGAGAAAACATTGAAGAAGAATAATACAATTATAGAAAAGTGGGATAGAATAATGAAAAAAAACATAATTCTGTTTTGTTTCCTTGGTGTTCAATATGTGGTAAAAATGAACTGGTAACTGGATTCTGCAGGTCATTTTCATTATGATGATTAAAAGTATACTATTTTTTTCTTCTATTTTACCACTTAAGAAATTATGAACGTATTTTTAAAAAAGTGATTCATCATAATCTTTGATAAACATAACTTTGTTAAAGTTCTCTTTATGGAGCTATGTGAGGGTCGAGCAGTAGTTTATATTGGTATGATATTAGGGTACTTAAGGTTTTGGAAATTTTTGCCATGTGGGGGTGGCAATGGGCGAATGAACACCTCCAATTTTCTCTGCATCCAACCTCTATTTAACCCTGCTGTAAGAGCCTGGTGATGGTTGTAAAACACAGCTGGTTCCAATAGTGTATGATATGTACTCAGCTCCTGAATTCACTCCATTCATACATGTATCTCACATGTTGAGAAGGGTTTAAAGGATCTTAGAGAAACTGACACAGGCATCTAATAACATCTAATAATTGTGACTGTATTGACTTCATCCAATAACAGCCATCAGAATTGTGAATTAATTTCTGGATTGTAATGCAGGCTGTAACTAAGACTCAACTCAACTTTTTATGTTCATTTATGATGCATGTGAACTATAAAAAAAATATTCATTGGGTAACATTCCATTCTACATTTTTCTTGTTGTTCATAATTTCAGTTTAAGATTATTTTCAACCTTGAAAGTTATGACATGACATTAATTTAATGTTATAGTTACATAATTTGTATTAATATTTTTACATATTTCTTCACATAATTATGTTTTCCAAAAAAAGTAATGTTGATAAATGTTACTTATGCAGCTGTAATATTATTCCTATTGATGATGACACAAAGCAGACCACATTACCGCATAAACAAGTTTTTTTAAGGTCACCGGGAAAGGTGCATGTACCTGTAACATGACACTGAATGGATTATGAAGTGTAAAAACCATAGTGATAGATATGTTTTCATTTACCATCTGGCTTTTTAAGTCATGGGATAATGACTAAAAAGCTTAGAGAACCTATAGTGTGATGAAAGTATCACCAAATAAAAATAGACAATATTATAATTACTTTACTTTATAGCCTGTAAAAAGGTAGTTTCTGATTGGGACACATGTACTGGTCACCAAGTAATATTGAACATTAACACATTTATACACCCAGTTATACATAAAGGCATTTTGTTTTTACAGGCAACTCGGTCTCTGTTATTTGAGACATCATGAAAACACAGATCAACAATTATCAGAATCTCATCAAAATACCCATCTGGAGTGACTTCTACTTCCTCTTTCATTCTATTGCTCCACCTTTAATGAATTTCTTATTGTACAATATTCATTTAATATAATTACAGGGAAACCACTTTAAAATCTATATGGCTTTTGTTGTCAGTAGGCTACATAATAAATCATATTGGACAAGCCATCATCAGATTGGGTTTCCAGTACCATCTGCACGCTGATGACACCCAATTATACACTTCTTCTCCTGACATCACCCCTGAATTCACATTACTACAAAACACCTTGGATTGTGTCCTCTGTCTCTAACATCATATCCTCCCTCTATCTGAAACCGAATCTTTCAAAAACAGAATTCTTGTGTTTACCTCCTCTACCAACCTACCTAAACCTAAAATTGCCATTTCTGTGTGTGTTTCTACCCTAACTTCGAAGCAGCAAGCTCACAGTTTTGGGGTTATATTTGATTCAGATCTTTCATTCACTTCCTACATCCAATCACTTGCTCACTCATGTCACCTGCACCTCAAAAAAATCTCTAGAAATTTACCTTTCCTTACCTTTGACTCTGACTCTTACTGTTGCTCTTATTTAGTCTCGCATGGACTAGAGCAACTCTCTACTAATCTGTCTTTCTCTTACTGAATGCCCACCTGTCTAATCTATTCTCAATGCTGAAGTCAGAATCATATTCCCCTCCAACTACTAAACTATGCCACCACTCTGTGCTAGTTTTTGCACTGGCTGACCATCCGCTACAGAGTCCAATATAAACTTATCACTCTTACCCAGGCAGCTCTCCACAGTTCGCACCACCCTACATGTCCTCGATTATCTCTTTCTACCAGCCTACTCGTCCTCTCCATTCTGCTAACGACCTAAAGCTAACATCCTCTACATTCCGAACCTCCCACTCCCTTCTCAAGGACTTCTTTCATGCTGCACCAGTGTTCTAGAATGTACTATCCCAGACAATCCAGCTAATTCCCAGTATTCACAGTTTCAAGTGTGCCCTAAAAACACATTTCCTTAGACTGGCCTATCACCTCCCCTTACTAATTTAACTAGCTATTCCCTCTATTCCTTCCATGCACTCAATAGCTTTTTGTACCTGTACTTGTACAGATACTGGCTGGTGACCAGTTTATGCAGCATCATTTGAACGCCCCTATTTATTATATTGATGTCTGGCCTCGCATGAAAAGCACTTGAGTTTTACCTTTTGTCCACCTCTTCTTATTTCCTCATAGACTGTAAGCTTGCAAGCAGGGCCCTCTCTATTCTTGGTAGGTGATAAATTATGTGTTACACAGCAACAAAAGAACAGTGTCCAATCCAGGGTGATGAATAAGTCTTGTATTTATTCCGTCATCAAAATGTGATTTTCTTGATTTTTTGGGGGGATATTCTATCTCTCAATGTTAAAACGAACCTACCCTTAAAATTATAGACTGTTCATGTCTTTGTCAGTGGGCAAACTTACAAAAACAGCAAGGGATCAAATATTTATTTCCCCCACTGTATATGTATGAATATACTTGATAAAGACCAATATGTGGTCGAAACGTTGTATGATTTTGTTGGCGGAATAAATTCAAGACTTATTCATCACTCTGGATTGTACTCTGTTCTTTTGTTCCTGTGTTGCTGATATGTTCCAGGTGGGTTCCTTGATCCACTAAATGAGCGTCCTTGATAAGCAGATGTTGTCAGCCGTTATTCTTCTTTATACAAATACCCTCTGAATTGAAAAGTGCTACTTTTACGCTATAAAATAAAAATTATTACTATGAGATTTTTTTCACTGAATTTACTGTATTACCATTGAGCCTTTTTTTACCTAGATTTATATTGTTTATATTTGACCAATATATTGTTGTGTTTTCTATCTAGCATGGGCAGACATGAACCATGTAGTTGGTATGCTGAAATATGGCATAATTTGTACTTGGTATGCCCATATCTGACATAACTTGTACTTGGTTGCCCATGTCTGACATAACGAGTACTTGGTAGCCCATATCTGGCATAACTTGTACTTGGTATGCCCATATCTGACATAACTTGCACTTGGTAGCCCATGTCTGACATAACGAGTACTTGGTATGCCCATATCTGACATAACTTGTACTTGGTAGCCCATATCTGACATAACTTGTATTTGGTATGCCCATATCTGACATAAATTGTACTTGGTAGCCCATATCTGGAATAATGTGTACTTGGTAGCCCATATCTGGCATAACTTGTACTTGGTATGCCCATATCTGACATAACTTGTACTTGGTATGCCCATATGTGGCATAACCTGTACTTGGTATTCCCATATCTGACATAACTTGTATTTGGTAGCCCATATCTGACATGTTATAGCTGTAAAGGGACAACCTCCATATTAATGGCCATGGATTTAGAATGGGAAGTCATGAAAGCTCCTGTAGATGTAATGTGTTAGTGTACCCATACTTTTGCTCATAGAGTATACAATGGGGAAAATAAGTATTTGATACACTGCCGATTTTGCAAGTTTTCCCACCTACAAAGAATGCAGAGGTCCGTAATTTTTATCGTAGGTACACTTCAATCCAGAAAATCACATTGTATGATTTTTACATAATTCATTTGCATTTTATTGCATGAAATACCGTAAGTATTTGATACAATAGAAAAACAGAACTTAATATTTAGTATTGAAACCTTTGTTTGCAGTTACAGAGGTCAGACGTTTCCTGTAGTTCTTGACCAAGTTTGCACACACTGCATCATGTATTTTCGCCCACTCCTCCATACAGATCTTCTCCAGATCTTTCAGGTTTTAGGGCTGCTGCTGGGCAACATGGAGTTTCAGCTCCTTCCAAAGATTTTCCATTGGGTTCAGGATTGGAGACTGGCTAGGCCACACCAGGACCTTTAAATGCTTTTTACGGAGCCACTCCTTAGTTGCCCTGACTGTGTGTTTCGGATCATTGTCATGCTGGAAGATCCAGCCACGACCCATCTTCAATGCTCTTACTGAGGGAAGGAGATAGTTGGCCAAAATCTTGCGATGCTTGACCCCATCTTTCATCCCTTCAATACGGTGCATTCGTCCTGTCCCCTTTGCAGAAAAGCACCCTCAAAGTATGAATGTGACGGCACAACTCCTAATCTTAATTAGCCAGACATCGATTTGTTAGGCCAAGAGAAATACACTATTGTGTTTGTGCTGTCTTTTGAATGTATGTATTTTTGTTTTGCTGGTCAAGAAGGACATACTAGTATTTGTATAAACATAAATGTTGACTTCTCTTGGTCTGGCAACAATAGTGTTTGTTAATATGCTAATTACATATTATACTAAGCCAGCCAGTTGTTGATTTACAAGAGCAGGGGGATACCAACTATGCAAATTGATTAAATGCTCAAACAATAATTCCTGAGCCCTGTGGAATAATATCATCCCTAATCCTTGACCTGTGGATGTGTGCTTGAAAGAACAATTGTGAACTATTTAACGGACAAGGCCTCTGTAGCAGGCAGACTTTACAAAGAGAATCAAATATCAGAACGACTTTTCAGGAATGTAGCTTGGTAGCATGGATCCATCCAGAAAGACACAGATTTTGATTCTACAGGATTCCAGCCTAAGGGTACATGGTCCTGACTAGAAGGATACAGATCTGCTCCATTGACCATCAGAGAACCCATGGATACATTTGGGGAAACCAGGTTGTGACAATGAGGTCACCTGGCCCCATGGATATGTTGTTTGGGGTTGCAGGTGGGACACTCCGGTCGCCTAGAACCCATGGAGACATTCAGAGAAGCCAGATTGGGACCAGCCAGTCATCTGGGAACTCTTGGAGAAGCCCAGGTGGGAACCTTGGGTCTCCTGGCCTTGTACCTCGATTGACTGTCAGCTTCCTAAGCTTGCCACTACCTCCTCTCTGTGGGGGCCTGCCAAAAGTGGGGGGTCACTGGTTAGTAATACACCCACGAAAGACCCCAGGTCTTCACAATGATGTTTCCCCCACCATGCTTCACGGTTGGAATAGAGTTCTTGGGGTTGTACTCATCCTTCTTCTTCCTCCAAACATGGCGAGTGGAATTGATACAAAAAAGTTCTATTTTGATCTCATCTGACCACATGACCATCTCCCATGCCTCCTCTGGATCATCCAGATGGTCATTGGCAAACTTCAAACGGGCCTGGACATGTGGTGACATGAGTAAGGGGACCTTGCGTGCCCTGCAGGATTTTAATCCATGACGGCGTAGTGTGTTACTAACGGTAATGTTCAAGACTGTGGTCCCAGCTCTCTTCAGGTCATTGACCAGGTCCTCCCGTGTAGTTCTGGGCTGATTCCTGACTTTTCTCAGAATCATCCTTACCCCATGAGGCGAGATCCTGCATGGAACCCCAGACGAAGGAAGATTAACAGTCATCTTGTGTTTCTTCCATTTTCTAATAATTGCGCCAACAGTTGTTGCCTTCTGACCAAGCTGCTTGTCTATTGTCCTGTAGCCCATCCCAGCCTTGTGCAGGTCTACAATTTTGTCCCGGGTGTCCTTAGACAGCTCTTTGGTCTTGGCCACGGTGGAGAGGTTGGAGTTTGATTGATTGAGTGTGTGGACAGGTGTCTTTTATACAGGTAATGAGTTCAAACAAGTGCAATTAATACAGGTAATGAGTGCAGAGTAGGAGGGCTTCTTAAAGAAAAACTAACAGGTCGGTGAGAGCCAGAATCCTTGCTGGATTGGCAGGTGATCAAATACTTATTTCATGCAATAAAATGCAATTTAATTATGTAAAAATCATACAATGTGATTTTTTGTTTTTTATTTTTAGATTCTGTCTCTCACAGTTGAAGTGTACCTACGATAAAAATTACAGACCTCTCCATTCTTTGTGGGTGGGAAAACTTGCAAAATCGACAGTGTATCGAATACTTATTCTCCCCACTGTATATATTTCTTTTCGCAGGTGGGTGGTGAAATTATATGTCTGTCTATCTATTATCTATCTATTATCTATCTCGTATCTATCTAGTATCTATGTATCCAGATAAAAAGTAACTAATGGAGGCATCACACCAAGCAATATGGCAAAAAAACAAAACAAACAGTGGTTTATTAGCCCATAATGGCAGTGGCAATGTTTTGGTTCTGACGTATGAAATTAGAAAGGTTTATACTTCAGAATTGAAACATTGCCACTGCCATTGTGGTTTTTTTTGCCATATTGCTTGGTGTGCTGCCTCCATTCATTACTTTTTATCTAGATAGATTATTATTATTATTATTATTATTAATTTATATAGCGCCATTGATTCCATGGCGCTGTACATAAGGGGTTATATACGAAATACAGATATCACTTACAGTAAAGATAGATAGATAGATAATAGATTTGTCCATTTTGGCACTCATTGCCCCTTTGTGATTGCAGGGGTGAAGTGGGTGAGGAGATGCTATGACAGCAGGACCCTCCATCATCTACCCTACTGCAATTGATAAACATTTGCAGGTTCCAGTATCCTACAGGGACTAACAAATAAAGTAGGAAATATGTTATAAAGATATAAAACAAAAAAAAGAACATAAAAAATCAAATTTCTCTTTTTTTCTTTGTAAAAATTAAGAAATGAAAGTAAGAAAAATAAACATATTCAGTACTGTAGTGTCCATAAAAGTCAGATCTCTGAAAAATAGAAAACTCTATTTAACCCATATGGTAAAGAAAAAAAAAATCAAAAACCCAAAATTCACATTTTTTGGTCACAATACCTGCAACAACATATATATAATAAAAAGGGATCAAAACATTACATGAATCCCGAAAATGGTACAATTAGAAACTGCAGCTAAGCAAAAAATAAGCTTTTCCAATTTCACCTCCAATGGATTTTTTTCCCAGTTTTTGAGTACACTACATGGTAAAGTGAATTGTGTCATTCAAAACAGCAATTTGCTATGTACTGCAAATGGCAAGATCTCATACTTCCTTCTATGCTGACTTAAAAAAATAAATATATTGCTCTTGGAAAAAAGGAAGACAAAACAAAACCACAATAAAAAAAATTGTCTGTGTCCTTCTATAAAGGGTTAAACAGCTGCGTATGCACTAACCAGCTGCATGGATCACATTCAGCTCAGGCCGACCCCCACATGCGAACACCTTCCCATTGTGTACCCCATCTTTTATATGTGTGTTCCTTAAAGGGATTTATGATGTTATATTGGGACCAACCGTTTGTACCATGCTCAGGCTCAGGTCTGCAGCTTTGATGATTAAGCTAAAATATTTTACTCTAACTGAATCCTGTGCTCCAGAAAAAGGAAATATACATTATTTATCAGTCCTTGATTATCATGGCTTGACTGGAATAAAATGCTGCAGAGAATTGATATTACTATTAATATTAGGAATATTATGTTCCATCAACAATTCTTGGCCACCGTGTGACATAGTTTTCCAGATCACATTGTCTTCAGGATTTGAATTCATGACTTCTTAATTCCATTTTTCCCTTCATTGTATTTTCATAAAATTGGGTTATCTACTAATAATCGCCCAGAAGAATTGGGGCTACATCGCATGTTTTGTCATGATTCTTATTACAAATCTACGTAAAATATTTGTAAAATTACTCAGCCTTTATGGCTACGTAGTCTTTCAAGTTCATCCTCATAATGAACGTACTGTTTTTTTTTTTCACATATCATTTTCTTTTGTATTTTCCTTCCTTACTTGTTCTGCTATAGTTATTATTTTTATGATGATTATCATTATTACTACTTACAATATATAAGATGCAAATATTTCCTAATATCATTAGTTATCTCCACATGCCTTTCATATTTCTATACTTTAAACTAAAAGTGTTCTGAGTAATGAGGAAATGGATGGTGGTCCTGATTTTTGATCCTTTCTTAAATCATAAACAGCGCCTCCTTACCCACCTACATAGTAGCCTGTCTTCAGTTATAGTGTGTGGCCAGATCAAAAATATCTGCCGGGACTGGAATGTTAATTCCTCCAAGTTGCTGTACTCTATAACTGTTATCTGCCGTCCCTCTCTTCATCTTTTCTTTGTCTACAGCTGAATCTCATTCTCTCTTCTTCCAGATTTTGCCGGAATTGATTAATGCTTGGCTTAGCTGTTTTTCAGTTTTATCCATTTTGCATGTGTTTTTTTTTTTTTTTTTTTATGTAAACCAACTTGCAGTTTAGGTTAGATGTTTTTTTAAGAATAGCATGCAAGCCTTTGCATAATTTGGCGACCCGCAAAACTGTACAAGCATAACAGGATAATAGGATAGTTTATTTATAACTGTCTAACATGAAAATAGATAGACAGGATCATATTAGCTGCACTTGCTTTATTGTAATCATTGTATTTGGGACATTTTTACCTGAGTAAAAGGGCTATAACAAGGAAAAAAATACATGTTATCCCCTATCCATGGTATACGGTATAGCTTGCCGATAAAAGGCGTTCCCACTGATTCCAAGATCGGTACTTTAGAACCTCAAGAATAGGGCTCTGCAGCCCTATCCCGGGGTGGAGTGGAAATACACAATCTCTGCTCTATTCTTTGCCCATGGAACTGCAAGGCAGAGCACTTGGCTAGCCCTATAAACAATGAATAGAGCAGAGGCCATACATGCACACCTCGGCTTCATTCAGGACAGGTCTGCAAAGCCCCAAACTCTGGATCGCTGTGGTCAGTGATCACCAAGTTATTCCCTGTGCCATATTTTCTTGGGAATAACCCTTTAATGTTGCACCTACTACTTGAGATTCTGACTTGGCTTTTATTCTAAGTCATATTGCACGACTCGTTAAAGGGTTGATTGTGACTTGTAGGATTGCTACTTCCAATAGGTGGCGCTATAGAGTACAAGTCCTCTTTTTCTCTGAAAAGGCAATTTACAATTAAATTTCCCAGAGGAGCATTGCATGGCGAAAAAGCCTCCTTACCTTGACATGCCAGAGCTGGTGTGTCACTCTCCATAAGGAGAAACACTACCCCTTAGACCTCAGTCCAGAGCCTCTCAGCTAGCCAAATCAGTTCTCATACTTTGCACTGACGAGGGCCAACAGCCTGAAACACCGTGTCTGCAAATTGAGATTCTGATTTGGCTTTTATCCTAAGTCATATTGCACGACTCGTTAAAGGGTTGATTGTGACTTGTAGGATTGCTACTTCCAATAGGTGGCGCTATAGAGTACAAGTCCTCTTTTTCTCTGAAGAGGCAATTTGCATATTAAATTTCCCATAGGCGCATTGCATGGCGAATAAGCCTCCTTACCTTGACGTGCCAGAGCTGGTGTGTCACTCTCCATAAGGAGAAACGCTACCCCTTACACCTACTACTTTTAATTTGTTCAATTCTATTGTTGCTGGAAACAGCTAGAAAAATGCACCAGTAAATGCAGTCATGCCATACCTTTCTTGTGTCCTACTCATCTGCCCTTAAAGGGAACCTGTCACCAAATTTGTCACATACAGTATCAGCTTAAAATATCAACTTATTCAGCGTCTGTGCTGCTTTCCACAAATCCTTATGTACCCCCCTGACTCCCTCTGTATACCCCCGAAAAACCTTTTCAATCTTTCCCATGCTGTATTCTAATCGGGTCTGTCCGATGGGTATGGCTTCAGACTCCCCACTCCGCTTCCCAGCTGCTGCTCGCCGTTCTTGACATTTATGACGCCTCCTGCATCATCCTCATCCCCATGAGAAATCTTGCGCCAGAAGTGCACATGGGCACAGCAATGGCCTCAAAATCCTTCAGGTACGTGAGTCGAAAAGACATGTGCCAGCGCATGCGCACTTCTGTTTTTCGGCTTTGCCTGCAGTTGGGTAAAGCATACTGCGCAGGCGCGAGACGCAATTTGTCTGCACAGGCGCAAGATTTCTCATGAGGATGATGGAGGCGTCATCAATGTCAAGGACGGCGAGCAGCAACTGGGAATAGGAGTGGAGAGTCTGAAACCACAGTCACCGGACCGGACAGACCCGATTAGAATACAGCATGGAAGAAATTAAAAAGGTTTTTCGAGAGTGTACATGGGGAGTCAGGGCGTTCCATAAGGATTTGGGGAAAGAAGCGCAGACACCTAATAAGTTGATATTTTAAGCTATGTGACAGATTTGGTGAAAGGTTCCCTTTAACTTTTTTTTTACTTTGGTTAAGGGTTTATTACAAAACAATTTCAAAATATAATCACAATATTCTAGAAAATCCCAATGTATCACAACCACTTTGTGTCCACATTTAGCACAGACATCTTGTGATATTGAGCTAATCTCATGTGATACATTTTTACCTATATGATCCTTATTTGATCAATTAAACATGTCATAAAATGGATATTGGTCCAGAGGATCCTTATAGGCCAAGGCTTGTCTCGTACTTCTGCATTCTCTAGTCACACCCCTGGTCCTGGAACCGTTTGTTTTTACCATGGGATTCAATGCTCCTTTGGCCTCCTATTGGTGTTACCATTAAAGGAGCTGTCCAGCTTAAAATATTTTACAGGAAAAAGTGATGGGTACAAAATTATAAAATGATGTATGCTCATCCACTTTTACCCCCATGGCTTCAGCAGGACAATTTCAGTGATGTCTGGTGTGAATTAGATGAGCCTCCGATGACGCCCTGTTCCAGTTACCTGGCCAATGCAGACAATCACAGACCTCATCAGAGAGGTGACCAAAATCCAGACATCAGTGCTCCCTGTCCCATCGTAGACCAATGTATCAGTCTGCACTGGAGCCATAGACGTTAGGTTAGGTGAATATACATACTTTTATTATTTTTTACCCATCCTTCTCTTTTTTAATTTTTTTAAAGTCAGGAATGTATGGTCAAAAATAAGTTGTGTTAAAGAAATATCATATATTACACCCAGCAACGATCGAAAGTATGAAAACACTATATTAATTGTAACTGATCCAGTCTTTTGCCATCTTCTCACACATGTTTCACATGTGTTATCGATCATTGACAGTAACCATATAATCATAAGAACAATATATTATATGCCTAGTTTTAGTAGCATTACAAGTTCACTTACTTAATCGTGGAGATAGCTATCACATCCAGTCTGGTGACCAATAGCACCAACGATGATCAATAAATCAATGAAATGGTATTACAAGATTCTTTGATTTGTTTCAAGACGGTTCCTATAAGGATTTTCTAAAATTCTTAAATCCGGAGCAATGACACAGGTGCTTAGCAGTTCATACCCTTCACATATGGTTTCCATATCACATTCCTTCACAGTCATTGGAAGAATTGTTGTAAGAATTTCAAATCAGTTATTGACCACACAGACACGTAATACAGAAAGGTTGAACGTTTTGTCAGATGATTTATATATCCAGCTTTTGTTACTAACTTCACGCCAGGTGCTTGCTTTTTGGTACAATTGTTGCTTCCTGGAAGTGAAAAAAATGTATAAATTAGCATTTGTATGAGGTTACAAGTCAGTGATAATGATGTAGTGTGAGAGAGTTGTGTGCTTCATGAACTCCTCTCACTCTATGATTCCAAATTCCATTTATTATTGATTAATTGTTACTTACAGCCTGTTTCCTGTGCTGTCTGCAGAAAACACATCTTTACATATAACTTTGGTTGCTTAGGATACATTATTTTTACATCATCTAATAATATTGAATAAAAATCCACCATTTCTAATGTTTGGATATTTAATGTATTGAAGCCACATCAAGAGAAAAAGACTTAGAAGATCTAAACCGTCTGCCAAGGTATCACTGGTTCTGAGTATAGTTGAGCAAAAATATTTGTAGGACTTTGGTCTAGTAATCATTACCCCCAGAAGAAGGCACAGCGCCGAAACGTGCGTAGGGGTGACGGTACCTGGGCTGACATTTCTGTCAACTACACATGTGAGTTATACTATTTTGTGTATACTTTTTTATGCTTAATGGAGATTGTCTTTTTTTGTATCTAGCTATGCACTGTGCACTTTAGGGGCTCATTGGAGCCTTCCTGATAGTCTTTATACTACCAGTTTGGTTATGGTATATGTTTGACATATCCATACTTGTATATGTCCCATTTTAGCAATTTTTCATGCAAACTATGCACCATGTGTCTTGTTCAGCCTTGGGTATCTGTTTATATAGCCCACTACTAATGTATTTGCGTCATCATGTCAAATAAATGTGTCAGTTTTTAACCTTGTATTGACAATAAACTTTGCATTCTTATGTACTATTACGTTCTTGTACGTCATTTGCTCTATATGAATTACTGTTGGAGATGTTAAACAGATTTGGTTTGTCTGATATGTGACCTGGATGGTCAATAACTTTGTCTCACTTGTTGGCAGTCGTTGGGTGCTGGGCTAGAGCTATGCGAATCTCCTCCTATTTGCTGGTATCCCGCCACCTATTCTAATGAATAGGCCTTGCCCACCATCATGAATGCTTTATACTGCAATGAGATATGACTTACTAATTGGAAGATGTGACAAAGATGACAAGTAGGAGTCCAGCAGATATGGACTACTGTGCAGTTGCTGGCCCAAAGTCCTGCAAATCTTTTGCTCAACTCTAGCTCTGAGTTTATTACCTGTCCAAAGTATAGGTTATTAGGTATGATAGGCATCCCCCCCTAGTCTGGAACTCTCTACCCCAACATATCAGACTTTCACCTACTGTGGAAACCTTCAAAAGGAACGTTAAGACCCACCTCTTCCGACAAGCCTACAACCTGCAGTAATCCTCGCTCCACCATACGGCTGCACAACCAGCTCTACCCTCACCTACTGTATCCTCGCCCATCCCTTGGAGACTGTTAGCCCTCGCGTTCAGGGTCCTCTCTCCTCCTGGACCAGTTTGTGACTTGTATTGTTTAAGATTATTGTACTTGTTTTTATTATGTATACCCTTTTCACATTTAAAGCGCCATGGAATAAATGCCACTATAGTAATAAATAATATAATAATAATAAGCAGGGTGCAACTTCTGGGACCTTCACCAATTGTAAATAAGAGTTCCAACCTCCCTTGGCTGGATGAAGCAGTGGTGCACATGTTCAACCACCATTCTAAGTGGTGATATACGTCACTCTGTATTGATGAGTAAGATTTCAATCCGTATAAATAGGTATATGAAAACTCGGCACTCGAAAGGATGAAGTGAAGCAAAGAATTTATTCATGTAATCCAATATATTCAGAAACTTAATCCAGAATTGTAACGTTTCGGACCTGAATATGGACCTTCATAAGAATGGCGCGGATTGGTGGTCTAGCTGTGTAAGAAAATAATGTGTAGTGCTGTGGTGAGTGCGACCAACGTTGTCAACTGCATGTTCTATTCACTTACATGTGACTGATGGAGTTATCTGTCCTGTGAGCCCCATAAAAGTCAATAGAGTGATGTTCAAGCATGCAAAGCACTGGTCCATTCACACGAGACTATAGGGCACCCAGCCATTATGGTTTTTTTTTACTTATCTTGTAAATATATTTAGTGGATACATTCTTTAAAACTAAAAGGTGCTGTTACTTTATTTCCTTTGAAGTTACCAATTTTTTCAGTCACTTTGTCATAATGCCCTGAGATGTAGCCCGTATGGTTTGTCAAAGTCCTACTTTAATATACGTTAGGCTCTGGTCTATCATCTACCCCATAAATCATCTTGAGCTACACAGAGGGTACAGTAGCTGTAATTTCTGTGTGTCTAACTGAACATCAATAACTTAAATGGTTTGTCCATTGGACTTGCACGCTTACATATGATCTGAATTTATCTGAAATATATAAAGGGTAGATTGCTGTCACAAGGCAGCTTCATGTTCTAATTTGAACCAAATGGCATTAAGAGTAAGACACAACATTTCTTTTTAGATTGCTCAAGTCAAATGAAGCAAGTATTAGTGTACCTAAGAAGTATGTATAGAGGCATTTGCTAGTTTATCGTCAGTTAGGGTCATATACAAATGCGAAGGGTAGCAGGAATAGTCTTTTGTTTCTTCGCTAACCAATGTTTATGTGTTTTTCTTTTTTTATTATAGTTTTTTCCTCATAGAAACTAAGTTGTAATAAATAAATATAATGTGGATATTTCTTTCTTACCCTAAAACTATATTGTCTGTTATAAATGAAGTTTATCAATAAAACAATGAATCATATAACTTATAAAGACTAAATGTAAGTAGAAGATACAATATATAGTCTTTATAAGTTATATGATTCATATCTTCTATCTTAGGCTAGGCTGACACCACCGTATTTTCTCTCATCCGAGAAAATCTGTCAGATTATGCTAATCACGCTCTGATCAGAGTGAGATAAACTATGATCCGATTTTCTTGGATGATGAGAAGAAGGAAAAAAAGAATATCTCCATCTGCTCTATTCTATCAGTCTGTGAAAATTGGACTGCGCTCAGATGTCATCCGAGTGCAGTCCAATTTTTTCTACAGACCCATTGACTTGTATGGTCAAGTGCAATTCGAATATCGAATGCAAATTGTGCATGTTGTGATTTTTTTCCCCGGTCTAACGAAAAAAATCCGTGTGTAATCCGTTGTCATTATGTATTCGATCTTGCGTTTCTGTCTGTCAAACTGCATATAGGCATAGCAGAAAGGTGAGCTTTTAGTTTGGTGAAGGTAAGCCTTTGGATGTTGGTAGGCTCGATGCATGATGAAAAATGAAGAAAGGAAGCTCCAGCACTTGTAGTGCTGTCAGAATGCTGATTCAAAAAGAGCAAACGGCAAGTTACAGAACATGAGAATTGGTCAGTTTCTTGATATATTGGATGTGTATGTTGATCAAAAGCAGTTTTACTTTATTGAGAGGGGATGAAGGCAACAAGATCATGCTTTTCTGCAGGTTTTATGTGAAAGGACAGGTATGCTTTAAAGTGTTCTAAGTATATGCATAACCCCATAATACTTTATCTGCAAAAACAGTCAAAATCCTGAGCATTAATATTATATCTTTGTATTAAAATGAAACTATATAGATATATTTTTCACCCATCTTACATATGTGTAATTTCTGGTTTTGACCAGGGGACATAATAAGAATGTTTGCTAATTCATATAAGCATCTCCCACCAATGCTCAGCCACTGTCAGTTCTCAGAGATAATAAATTGGCAGCTGTTATGGCATATACAATCCTCATTTAATACTCCAAAAAGATAAATTTGTATGTTATTTTCATGTTATGCCGTTAATATCAGGATACCTGAACTTGATACATGGTATGTTTTCCTGAAAGGTATGCAAAGAGCATTGCACAAGGAGTAGGCACCTGTTGTGAGGTCACGATCCAGAGAAAATAGAATTTACAGGGCGGCCTTTAATCCGTCCTGGCAGGTGGGTATGCAGCCGTAATACACACACGTCTGATTTCTAACTACACAAGTGCATTTCTTAAGAGTTTGGTGAAATCTGGTGTCACAACAGATATAAAATGTGTCAGCAGATTGGTTTTACTGCTCTGTTAAGTGGATGCGTAGCTTATTTGGGGGATGTGTTACATGCCTGATGGCAGTAGTAGTTTTTCATTTTGGTTCTACATTGATTTTAATTTACTGTGTACTTTTTAGCACTGTTTAATACGATGTGATATTTGTCCTGCAAGGTCATGTCGTTCTGAATGTAATATTTAATGCTTGCTGTTTATGAGCCACATAATACTCCATATTGAAAATCCTTCTTAGTCTGTGGGTTTGTAATATTTTGGAAAACACAAACTACTTTGTCTTATTTGATATCGCAACCTATATGGCATATTTTCTAGATCAGAAAGGGTATTTTCACCTTTTGACCTAAAGATGGATCTGAAACTGGTAGAAACAGTTCGGAATCTAATTTTCTGGCCAAAGGTAAGAAGAGTTATAAAAACATCATGATGCCTAAAAAGATTTTAGAAATAGTGATGAGCAAGCCTGCTCGCCACTGCTCTGTACTTGGCGAGTATTTCCGGGTTGCTCGGCGGGAGCTCGGATCCCCGCCCTGCATGTTTGACACTATTTAGAGAGCCAATGAACATGCAGGGATTGATCGCCATGCACTGTAATGCCGTAGCCATGTTGGTTGTGGCTTTATCGTGATTGGCTGGCAGGTCTATATAAGACCTGGCGCCCCTATGCTCGTCACAGTATAACCCGGAAATAGGCAGAGTAGGTAGAGCTGCTGCTGAGTCAGGGAGAGATTTGCTTGTTTATTAGTTAGTATAGGTATTCTACAGCAAGATATACAGTATATCCATCTGAACTAACAGTCCTTCTGAGGACTAATCCAGCTGCATATATTCAGTGGTGATAGCAGGAGTTAGGCAGGCAGGCAGGGTTTGCGGCAGTGCATACAGCACAAGAGGATCCATTGCAGGTTCTGTCTGCTGCTGCTGTTACAGATATCTGTAGACATAGGCCCAGATATCAGGGGCCAGGGCTAATTTTTTTTATCTTAATCCTGATTATTTGCTTAAAAAGCAATCAAGAGTACACCATTTTAGTGCTCCATTTGCTTGTTAGCACTGCAGTATACAGCCAGATCTTTTCCATCATCAGACGTGATCCCATATTACAGCGATGAAAATCCACAAATTTGTAGTGAACGTGGAAAATATTGTCCTCCATTTAGAGTTTTGCATCACTGTGTCAGTGCCGCTATTCACACGAGGTTGCTGCCAAGAATAGTAAACTACAGGGTCACTATTTAAAACCGTGGGTGTCCGACAGACATATCACATATAACAGGGGTCCAAATCCAGCCATTTGTAGTGAACGTGGAAAATATTGTCCTCCATTTAAAATGGGCAAGGCGCATGGCAAGAGACGGGGAAGTGGACGTGATGGTGATGGTGCATGCAGAGGCCGAAGCTGTGGGCAAGCTGAAATTGTGCCACAACAAACACCCACATTTTGTCGCTCAACCTTCCTGTCCCAATTGCTAGGGAACCGCAGCACACCACTATTGAACCCAGAGCTGTGTCAAAAGGTTGTTGGTTGGATAGCATATAATGCTTCCAGTCACTTTGCCACTACCATCACCATCCTGTCTTCCACACGGTCAAGTCTCAGTAGCCGTGAGTCTGGACTGCATATTCCTCACCCTGATCCTCCTTCCTCCCACCATGCTGAGTGCCTGGAGACAACTGATCCCACACTTGGATACTCTGTAGAGCTGTTCACTTTTCCATTTATAGATTCGGGCCTCTCGCCCGGCCAGCTTCAAGCAAGGCAAGAGGAGAACGCGTGTAGTGATTCCCAAATATTTGAGCAGCCATAATAACACGAAGGCAATGGTGGGAAAGTGCAATTACTGTTGCAAAAGGTGGATGATGATGATGAGACACAATTGCCAGAAAGGACCAAGGTGGAGAAGTAGAAGATGAGGTGGTGGACGATGAAGTCACTGACCAAACCTGGCAAGGTGACATGCAGAGTGAGGACAGCAGCACCCAGGGAGAGGGAGGCGTAGCACCACAAAAGGCAGGAACAAGCAATGCTGTGGCCACAGACACAAGGCGGGCAACCATTCATCAGAACATCAACATGACGGAAGTTGCCAGTACAACTGAAAGGTCTTCCCGAGTCAGGTTCTTTTTTAAAGACTCTGCAGATAACCCCAAAAAGGTCATTTGCACAATCTGCAAGGCCAGCATCAACAGGGGTAGCAAAACTAGCAGCCAGACCACCACCAGCATGATCAGGCACATGAAAGAAAAGCACCCGACTAAGTGGGCCAAACAGTATCCGCTGTCCATAAACAGTGTCTATGGGTGACATCACTGCTTGTTCCGCTGTTGTGCGTGCACGCCAATCCCCTGTCCATGGCGCATGCAAAGATGTCTTCCACCCTGCACCTGTCGTTGCACACTCTCAACTAGCACCATCAGCAACCACGTCCTTGTCCCAGCGCAGGGTTCAGTTGTCCCTACCCCAGTCCTTGGAATGCAAGCGCGAATACGCAGTCAAAGCCCCACAGGCCACACTACTAAACTCACACATTTTGCGAATGCTTGCGCTTGAAATATTTCCTTTTAGGCTCGTGGAGACGGAAGCTTTCCGCAACCTGATGACGGCGGCCGTCCCTCAGTACTCGGTCCACAGCCGCTACTATTTCTCCCGGTGTGACGTCCCCGCATTACACAAGCACGTGTCCCAGAACATAAGCCGTGCCCTCAACAGCGCAGTTACTGGGAAGGTCCACCTAACCACAGACATGGACAAGTGCTTGTGGGCAGAGACAGTACATCTCGCTAATGGCACACTGGGTTAATATAATGGAAGCCGGAACCCAGTCGAACGTTGGGATGGAACACGTCCTCCCGACGCCGAGGATTGCGGGCTCTGGGTCAATCAGGGTTGCCCCCATATTCTAGAGCTCCTGCACCTCCTCATCCTTTTCAGCCTTCATGTCTGAAATGACCACATCAGTCACAAGCTGGAAGCACTGCAGCACTGCCTCGGCCAAGCGCCAACAGGCTGTGCTGAAGCTGATATGCTTAGGTGACAAACTGCACACCGCTGAAGAGTTGTGGACAGCTCCAAAAGAGCAGGCAGATCTGTGGCTGACACCACTGAACCTACAGCCAGGCATAGTCGTGTGTGACAATGGTCAGAACTTGGTGGCGGCTCTGAAGCGAGGCGAGCTCACACACGTACCATGCCTAGCCCATGTGCTTAACCTTGTGGTTCAGTGGTTTCTCAAAACCTACCAGGATGTGCAGGATCTGCTTGTCAAAGTATGCCATGTGTGTGCCCATTTTAGAAATTCAGCTACAGCTTCCGCCGCCCTTGCTGTGCTTCAGCAGCATTTGCAGCTTCCAGCTCACCGACTGGTGTGCGATGTCTCAACGCATTTAAACTCAACGTTGCAGATGTTGGGAAGGATTTGTGAGCAGCAGAGGGCAGTTATTGACTATCAGCCTCAATACGGCCATCGGTATTCAGGTCAGCCTTCACACATAAGACCTCAGGAGTGGGCATGGACATCAGACATCTGTGCCATCCTCCAAAACTTTGAGGAGTCCACCAAGATGGTTAGCGGCTATGATGCCATAATTAGCATCACCATCCCGCTTCTCTGTTTTCTGAAATGCTCGATGCTCACAATCAAAGAGGTGGCATTGCAGGCGGAGCACGATGAGATGGAGCAAGGAACCATACAGGGTGATGCCCAGCCTCATCTCATCCCAACGTGGATTGGGTGACAATGAGGAAGAGGAGGAGGAAGAACAGGAGCTAGTTTCCTGCGCTATAGACGGTACTACCCGCACAACTGTCAAACCATCTGTTCAGTATGGATGGCCTGAGGAGAGGGAGGAGGAGGAGGAGGAGAGCATGGTCAGTTGTCCTCATGGCTGAGTTTATGTTACGCTGCCTTTCCCATGACCCTCACGTTCTCCAAATTTTGGATGACAGTCATTACAGATTGGTGACACTTCTAGAACGACGTTCCAAGGAGAACTGTCTATCTCTTATTTCCACGGCGGACAGGTCTGCTAAAATAGGGCAGTACCAGAATTTTCAAAAAATTCCCATCTGAAAACGCTGACGGCAGAGGTCACAGTTCGTTGGACAACCAAGGAGTACAGGCGAGAGAGACACAAATCCAATCCAGCAGAGGCAGAGGAACACTGTCAAAGTTCTGGGACAGTTTTCTCAGACCCTGTCATCGCACAAGCCCTGATGCGCGGGGTAGTCTTAAAAGGAGGGAAAAGTTTGGGTAGATGCTAAAGGAGTACCTTGCCAACCGTACCAACTTCCTGCATGATTCCTCTGTGCCTTATAATTATTGGGTATCCAAGCTAGACACGTGACATGAACTGGCTCTCTATGCCTTGGAGGTCCTGGCCTGCTCTGCCGCTAGCGTTTTGTCAGAGTGGGTTTTTAGTGCCGCAGGGGGAATTATAACTGATAGGCACATCCGCCTGTCAACTAAAAATGCTGACAGGCTGACTCTTATAAAAATGAACAAGGACTGGCTTGAGCTAGACTACTGAACACCACCGAATGATATCAGCGTAACATAAATTCAAATCCAGTGTCCTTTTTTTGGGAGGTCTATTCCCATGCACCTCTTCACACCCAGACATGGGTATACGCTTCCTGATTTCGTCTATTTGCTCTTGTCCTCCTCCTTCTACTCATCCTCCACCACCATATCACCACCATATCTATCATATCACCATATCTACGTCTCTTCCAAGGGGCATTGGAGTGCGACCAAAATAGGAACCATTTTTTCATAAGGACTTCCTCTTCGTCTCTTGGAAGAGACGTAGAGGGGGGCCTTAGGAAAAAATTGCTCTCATTATTAGGAAGTGGGTCTCCCATACTGTTATTGCCTATGCAGTGAATGCAAGGGCTGCCAAAAATTTGGACGCACTCCAATGCTCCAAAAATTTGGAAGCACTCCAATGCCCTGCATAGGCAATAACAGTATGGGAGACCCACTTCCTAATAACGGGAACAATTTTTTCATAAGGCCCTCCTCTACGTCTCTTCCAAGGAGCATTGGGGTGCGTCCAAATTTTTGGCAGCCCTTGCATTCACTGCATAGGCAATAACAGTATGGGAGACCCACTTCCTAATAATGAGAACAATTTTTTCCTAAGGCCCCCATCTACGTCTCTTCCAAGGGGCATTAGAATGCATTCAAATTTTTGGCAGCCCTTGCATTCACTGCATAGGCAATAACAGTATGGGAGACCCACTTCCTAATAATGAGAACAATTTTTTCCTAAGGCCCCCATCTACGTCTCTTCCAAGGGGCATTAGAATGCATTCAAATTTTTGGCAGCACTTGCATTCACTGCATAGGCAATAACAGTATGGGAGACCCACTCCGTTCTAGTGGGAACATGTCGTTACTGAGGCCCACCTCTATGTGTCTTACTCTTTAAATTGGTATTGGGGTTTTTCCCAAATTTAGGCAGCCGTTGTACTCACTGCATACTCTATAACTGTATGGCAGAACCACTCCTTTCTAATGGGAACATGTTGTTACTGAGGCCCACCTCTATGTGTCTTTAAATTGGTATTGGGGTTTTTCCCAAATTTAGGCAGCCGTTGTACTCATTTCATACCCTATAACTGTGTAGCAGAACCTCTCCTTTCTATTGGGAACATGTCTTTACTAAGGCCCACCTCTATGTGTCTTTAAATTGGTATTGGGGTATTTCCCAAATTTAGGCAGCCCTTGCAGTAACTGCATGGGCATTACCACTATAGGAGACCCACTCTTTAATAATGGGAACAACAAAGCATAGCCGGCTGATGGCTCTCTAACAATAGTGAGGACTGACTGCTGGCCCTTTAAAAATAGTAAGGGACACCTGATGGCCCAGTAAAAATAGGCTTTGTGACTTTCAGAGTCCCTCCTTCATAAATGAAACAAGATGTGACTGATCATGTCTCACACACCACATGGCAAGATAAGGTAGTAAAATGTTAACATGACATTTACTGGTGAATGTATTTTTCACTGTTGAAAGCAATGCAAAAGTGCAAAAATGCATTAAAAATGCTACATGTGAACATAGCCCAAGGTGTGGAGGAGCATTTTTGTTTTTGGTTATTTTTTTGCCTTATATACAAGTCATTACCCTGGAAATGATGTTCCTTACCATTTTTCCCAGGAAAATCCATTTTGGTTTCGCTTTTGTATGTTTGATTGTGAGTCCGTAAAAGTGGCGTAATACTCTGTCAACATTGTTGACAGCAGTGACCTGGGAGTCAGAGATGCTTCCAGGGGTCTTCCCCATGATGTTCCCATGTCATTTGAGCACTGTTCCCATCAATTTGGGCAATTTTTAGGCCCTCTGCAGACCTCCGGGGGGGCTGCCGAAAAAATACTCGAGTTTTCCCTAGACTTACATTGGGCTCGTTGCTCGGATTGAGCACTCAAGCATTCTACTCGAACAATGAGTACCCGAGCATTTTAGTGCTTGCTGATCACTATTTTAAAAATGTAGGATTTTACTTTTAACCTTTTCAATTGTGTCATATTATTTTTGAACATTGATTGGATTCATGATGAGATTTATATGATTTGGTTGTATGTGGGTTTTGTAAGATTTTACTTAGCGCTTACAAAAAGCCATTTTCATTACAATATGGAAGGTCCATTTATGACATTGATCTGCAGGGTTCATTATTCCTATAGTGGTGACTTAAAATACAGTAACTCTGTTAGCGCTGTAGGAATTCACTTTCAGCAGTAGGCTGTGTTCACACAGACACTAGATTCTTGTATCCAAACAATGAGACGTCTATTTCCACAGGGTGAATAGCACCGAAAACAAAACCATAAACAAAAAATCCCTAGCCTTGTCCAGGTGCTAACTAAACAAAATAGACCCTGGCTAATCATACACGGCAGAGCTAGTCCCAGGACAGTCAAACAAAATGTATATTGTCCATGTCAACCAATACTTGCAGTAACCAGTGATACTGGTTTTTCTCTCTCCACCTCCAACACAACCCACTCTGCTCAGCTTCCCCAGCTGACAGAGAGACCAAGGTGAACATATGTCCTGGTTTTTAGTCAAAGGTAGCCAGCTGCATCTAATAAAAACCTGTAGTGCTGCGATTTAATGCAGTCTTACATGTTTTTTCTACATACCCACATGCTACGCCGTGGGATATTTTAAAGTTAGATTAAGTATGATCATCATTTTAACAGTTTTCACGAATTAGAAAATGGCAGCAAGGCCTCACATATTTTTTCCATATTCCAGATACGTCTTGTATGGAGCCATAAAAGGACAGCCGTAGAACTCCATATGACTCTGACAATATCTTCATATGTCTCCATATTCATACAAGGATTGTTTCTGTCAAATTCTCCTTGAGTGAAAACCACAATGACATGCTGCATCAGATGTCGCATGGTCAGGGCTTTAACCTCCTAAAAGCTCATGACATACAGAACCTGGTGGAGCATTGTATTGCAGGCTCAGTGTGCCTGCTTGAAACATTATGGTCATTTACATTAATGCTCATCAGTAGTGATGGGCGAGCAATAAAATGCTCAGGTGCTCGTTGCTCGGGTCAAGCAAATTGGAATGCTTGGGTGCTCGACCCGAGCAGCGAGCCCAATGTAAGTCTATGGGCAACTCGAGCATTTTTCCGGCAACTCCCCTTGACGGTCTGCAGGGGGCCTAAAAATTGCCCAAATCGATGGGAACAGTGCTCAAATGACATGGGAACAGCATGGGGAACACCCTTAGAAGCATTTCTGACTCCCAAGTCACTGCTGTCAACAATGTTGTCAGAGCTATTACGCCACTTTTACGGTCTCACAATAAAACATACAAAAACGAAAGCAAAATGGATTTTTCTGGGAAATATGTTAAGGAACATCCTTTCCAGGGTAATGACTTGTATAAAAGGCAAAATTAATAACCAAAAACAAAAATGCTCCTCCAAACCTTGGGCTATGTTCACATGTAGCATTTTGGATGTGTTTTTGCACTTTTGCATTGCTTTCAACCAAGACAAATGCATTTATCAGGAAATGTAATTTTAACATTTTACAACCTTATCTGGCCATGTGGTGTGTGACACATCATCAGACACATCCTGTTTCATTTATGATGGAGGGACTCTGAAAGTCACAAAGCCTATTTTTATAGGGCCATCAGATGGCCCTTACTATTCATAAAGGGCCAGCAATCAGCCCTCGCTATTGTTAGAGAGCCATCAGTCGGCTATACTTTGTTGTTCTCATTATTAAAGAGTGGGTCTCCTATACTGTTATTGAGTATGCAGTGACTGCAAGGGCTGCCAAAAATTTGGAGGAACTCCAATGCCCCTTGGAAGAGACGTAGAGGGCCTCATGAAAAACTGCTCCCATTATTAGGAAGTGGGTCTCCCATAGTGTTTGCCTATGCAGTGAATGCAAAAGCTGCCAAAAATTTTGAGGAACTCCAATGCCCCTTGCAAGAGATGTAGAGGTCAGAGAGCCTCCTAAAAACAATGTTCCCATTATTAGGAAGTGGGTCTCCCCTAGTGTTTGCCTATGCAGTGAATGCAAAAGCTGCCAAAAATTTGGAAACACTCCAATGCCCCTTGGAAGAGACGTAGAGGGCCTCATGACAAAATGTTCCCATTGTTAGGAAGTGGGTCTCCCATAGTGTTTGCCTATGCAGTGAATGCAAACGCAGCCAGAAATTTGGAGGCACTTCAATGCACCTTGGAAGAGACATAGAGGACCTCATGAAAAAATGTTCCCATTATTAGGAAGTGGGTCTCCCATATTGTTTTCCTATGCAGTGAAAGCAAAAGCTGCCAAAAATTTGGAGTAACTCCAATGCCCCTTGCAAGACACGTAGAGGTCAGAGAGCCTCCTAAACACAATGTTCCCATTATTAGGAAGTGGGTCTCCCATAGTGTTTGCCTATGCAGTGAATGCAAAAGCTGTCCAAAATTTGGAGGAACTCCAATGCCCCTTGCAAGACACGTAGGGGAGGTGATATGGTAGATATGGTGGTGAATGATATGGTGATGGAGGATGAGGAGAAGGAGAAGGACAAAAGCAAATAGACAATCAGGAAGCGTATACCCATGTGTAGGTGTCAAGAGGTGCATGGGAATAGACCTCCCAAAAAATGACACTGGATTTGAGTTTATGTTACGCTGCTATCATTCGGTGGTGTTGAGAATTCTGGCCCAATCCAGCCCTTGTTCATTCATCAGCCTGTCAACATTATCAGTTGACAGGCGGATGCGCTTATCAATTATGATTCCACCAGCGGCACTAAAATCCCGCTCTGACAAAACGCTAGCGGCAGGGCAGCCCAGGACCTCCAAGTCGTAGAAAGCCAGTTCATGCAATGTGTCCAGCTTGGATACCCAATAATTATAAGGCACAGAGGAATCACGGAGGACGTTGGTACGGTCGGCAAGGTACTCCCTCACCATCTTCCCAAACTTTGTACTCCTTGTGAGAGTACCCTGTGCCTCAGGGACTGTAAGATGGGAGGGTCTGAGAAAACTGTCCCAGAACTTTGACAGTGTTTCCCTGCCTCTGCTGGATTTGAGTTGTGTCTCTCTTCCACTATGTTAACCCAGTGTGCCATCAGCGAGATGTACTGTCCCTGCCCGCAAGCACTTGTTCACGTCTCCGTGGTTAGGTGGACTTTACCAGTAACTGCGTTGTTGAGGGCACGGCTAATGTTGTGGGACACGTGCTCGTGCAATGCAGGGATGGCACACCGGGACAAATAGTGGCGGCTGGGGACTGAGTACTGAGGGATGGCCGTTGCCATCAGGTTGCGGAAAGCTTCCATCTCCACGAGCCTAAAAGGCAACATTTCGAGCGCAAACATTGCGAAATGTGTATATTCAGTAGTGTGGCCTGTTGGGCGTTGGCTGCGTATTTGCGCTAGCGTTCCAAGGACCGAAGTAGGGACAACTGAATGCTGCGTTGGGACAAGGACGTGGACGTGCTTGCTGATGGTGCTAGTTGAGAGTGTGCAACGACAGATGCAGGGCAGGAGGCATCTTCGCATGCGCCATGGACAGAGGATTAGCTTGCACGCACAACAGCGAAGAAGCAGTGGTGCCACCCGTAGACACTGTTCCTGGACCCTGGGGTTCGGCCCACTTAGTCGGATGCTTTGCTGCCATGTGAATGATCATGCTGGTTGCGGTCAGGCTGGTGGTTTTGCTACCCCTGCTGATGCTGGCCTGGCAGGTGGTGCAAATGGCCTTTTTGGGGTTATCAGCAGAGTCTTTAAAAAATAACCAGACTCGGGAAAACCTAACAGTTGTACTCGCAACTTCAGTCGTGTTGATGTCATGGGGAACGGTTGCCCGCCTTCTGTCTGCGGCCACAACACTGCTTCTTCCTGCCTGTTGTGGTGCTATGCCTCTTGCCCCCTGTGTGCTGCTGTCCTCGCTCTGTATGTCCCCTTGCCAGGTTGGCTCAGTTACTATATCATCCACCACCTCATCTTCCACTTCTGCACCCTGGTTCTCCTCCTGACTTTCTGGCAATTGTGTCTCATCATCGTCCACCTCTTGTGACAGTTTCCCACCGTCACCTTCGTGTGACCGTGGCTGCTCAAAAATTTGGGCATTTTTACATGCGATCTCCTCTTGCCCTGCTTCAAGTGGACCGGGCGAGAGGCCCGAATCTATAAATGGAAAAGTGAACAGCTCTTCGGAGTGTCCAAGTGTGGGATCAGTTGTCTCCAGGCACTCGGTATGGGGAGGAAGGAGGATCAGGGTGAGGAATATGCAGTCCAGACTTACGGCTACTGAGACTTGACTGTGTGGAAGACAGGGTGGTGGTGGTGGTGGCTTTCCAACCAATAACCTTTTCACACTGCTCTGTGTTCAATAGTGGTGTTCTGCGGTCCCTTATTAATTAATAGGGGACCGGAAGGTCGAGCGAGAAGATGTGGGTGTTTGTTGTGGCACAATTTCAGCTAGCCCACGGCCTCGGCCTCGTCCTCTGCATGCACCATCACGTCAACTTCCCCGTCCCTGGCCACTCGCCTTGCCCATTTTAAATGGAGGACAATATTTTCCACGTTCACTACAAATGGCTGGATTTGAACCGCAGTGATATGTGATATGTGTGACGGAAAACCACAGTTTTAAATAACTAGCCTGTAGGTAACTATTTTTATCAGCGAACTGGTGTCAATAACTTCGCTAACACACTGCAACAAAATTTCAATGGAGGCCAGAAATGGCAGAATTATGAGCGCACTTATATGTGATCTGTTTGACGGACAAACCACAGTTTTAAATAGCTGGTCTGTAGGTAACTATTTTTAACAGCGAACTGGTGTCAATAACTTTGCTAACACACTGCAACAAAATTTCAATGGAGGCCAGAAATGGCAGAATTTTCAGTGCACTTATATGTGATCCGTGTGACGGACAAACCACAGTTTTCAATAGATGGATTTTTAGTGCTGTAATATGGAAAGGATCTGGCTGTATTCTGCAGTGCCAGCAAGCAAATGGAGCAGAAAATGGTGTTCTCTGGATTGCTTTTTAAGCAAATAATCAGGATTAAGATCCAAAAAAAATTATTCCTAGCATCGATACCTGGGGCTATTTCAAGAAATATCTGTAAAAACACGAGCAGCAGACAGAACTGGAATGGACCCTCTTGCTATATGCACTGCAGTCTGCCACATACACTGCCTGCCTGCCTAGCACTGATATCTATGCAGCTGGATTAGTCCTCAGAAGTACTGTTAGTTGAAATGGATATGTGTATAATATATGGTGGTATACCTACACTAACTAAGAAACAAGCAAATCTCTCCCTAGCTCAGCAGCATCTCTCCCTACACTGCCTAATTCCGGAGTAGACTGTGATGAGCATGGCAGAGCCAGGTTTGATATAGAACTGATGACTCTGTGCAGCCAGCCAATCACTGTAATGCCACAACCAACATGGTTGTGGCATTACAGTGTGTGGCAGACAATCCCTGCATCTTCATTGGCTCTCTAAAGAGTGCCAAACATGCAGGGAGGGGACCCGAGCTCCCGCCGAGCAATCCCGGAAATACTCGGCGAGCGCCGAACATCTTGAGCAGTGAGATGCTCAGGTGATTACCGAGCAGTAGCGAGTATGCTCGCTCATCACTACTCATCAGCAGACATATACTTATTATTTTCTGCATTATGTAAATGCTGTAGTATTGTATTTATTCTGCTTTTGTTAAATATTGCATTACCTAACTTATTCATGACATGAACCCCCTTGAGTACTAAGTGAGGGAGGCCAATTAATGTAGGAAGGTGGGTGGACCCTAAACTCCTATAGCAGTTATGTGACACGTGAAGCTCAGATAAACCTGTACACTGGGCATGGGTCTGATCCTTCTTCTTGTCACATGGGCTGGGTGGCCATGCTTGGTGCTTGGTGCTTTGGTGCACTGATATAAGCATACGGCTGTGGAGGTTAATGCAGGCAATACTGTCCCCTCACCTTTATGGTGTTTGGTGGTGTTCCCCGTGGCGTTGGTGTGGTGGAGGGAGACAGGAAAGTTAGCAGGCAGTCTTAACAGTAAACCAGGTGAAACTTTACTTAGGAGCCAAAAAGGTACATAGACATGGATGGTATTACATGTTTCAAATGACCAAAGTTCCAAAAGACAGGCACATGGTAGCAGATACAGGAAACGCTACATATGAGGTGTGATAAACAACGAGTGCATAAAGAGTTATGAAGAGTTTTACTGTGACTGGCATCTGTGGGGGCCATATTTTTAATTCCAATAAATTCTCATTTTTTTTATTTTCATTTTGGTAATATTTTTTCCAGAAATTATCATTGTATACAAATAGTAAAACCGCTAACACCAACAGCCGTCAAACTCTACCCAAAACATATATAGCTATTGATTCCATTTGAGACAGACCAAGAGGAGAAATTGTGATATGGCTTATATTTCCCCAAGATTTATTGCTTATTCTATGTTAGGTCACATGTGAAAGATTTGTCCCAGACATTTTTGCAAAGGTGCTTGCAAATATTCATGTGCTTGCAGCCAAAACAACCAAGTGAGATGACCAAAACTGGATTTTTTAAATGAAGTAATAGGGCCTGGATTCTGATGTGAGAAGAGAAGGGTGAGCCTCCATTCAATCCAGAAAGTCTTGATCTTGAGCTATTTAATTTAATAACTCAGGTGAGAAAAGTTCTTGACTTTCTTCACCAGTCCCATGGAGTAAGGTTGCGCATGCTCGACCTCTGCTCCATTCAGATAAGACTCTGCAGACCCTCATTCTCAAAACTGCAGATGGCAGATGCCCAGGAAAAATAATGGAACCAAGGCGACTTGAAGAATACAGTCCTTTTAATTTATAAAGGCAACAAGTCCACTTTTTTGCATTTGTTCTCATCCATGGGTTCTATGTGTCTAATACTAAATTACTGGTAAAATACTTGATTAAAAAGTGAACTACTGAATATCACCTAAGCTGTAAACTCAGTCATCATATAAGCATATGTGTGACATTCATTTGGCCTAGTAACAGAATTTATCATATTTATTGCATTGAATTTATAGTACTTTCTTCCTAGTATTGAACACAGATCAAAAGAATGACAAGTAACCACAAAACACACGGCCTTTCTGTTATGTGTCTAGAATGACCTCTCTTTGAATTCCCATCATGTTTTAATATTGTTTTTTGTGGTTACCATGACATCCGAAAAGCTTTTCTTGGACGTTTAGACAAAACATTGCTGCTGCCTGCTGGCCATTCGCTTTAGTGTCAAGAAAAGGATAAGAAACGTGATTAGTAACTTATTCATATCACAAGAAGTTTTTAGAGAATGTGGGAAAAACAGAAAAAATGATGCCTTATAATACTTATGTTCCTAAGTAAATTTAGTGACAATGGTGAATAAAGTAGTATCCACTCAACTCCATTTACGTGTGGATGTGTTTCCAGAGTATTTTGTGAATGATTTGTGCTCTCTAGGTTTACGGGCAAAATATGGTTCTACATTGTAGCAGCTTGTGACTGTTATCTCCATGAAACAATACATGCCATAACTATATAATGTTTTGCTTCACCAAAAAAGCTGCACATCTGTATACAACAGAGGACGCGAACACGCAGAATCCTTATCCTCGTCCAAATTCAGTACAAAGATGAAGACGTTCCAGCACGTCCCCAAGGCTTAATCCAAAATGTGTTTTATTCACTGATGTCAAGACAGCAACATTTTAGTCCTATCACAGGACCATTTTCAAGTGGTGTTCTTACAGCCTGGTGACGAAATAGATGTTGTCAATTCCAGTCCCAAAGGAAACCACCATAGTGGCGGCACTAGGATTGGAATGACGAGTAACACTTATTTCTTTATTTTATTACTATCCCTTCCCTCTGACAAGTTTTGAATAGTGGTAGAATCCCTATTTACTTTCTTGCTCTATAACATATATCTATTTTTTTTTGGACAGTATACTCAACATGACCATTCCTTTTAATAACTCTCTTTTCTAATTTCTTCTGAAAAAAAAAGTGGCAATACAACAAATTTTGTTTCCTAATTACTTATTTGCTAACACTACAGTTAATGTAGAAAAGAGGATCTCTGGGCAACGTCATTTAATCCATAGAAAGCAGATCAAAACAGTAGGTTCCTCGGATAACCGCATGGACTTCCTCTTTAGCTTGGAGTATATCTACTTGGCTATAGTAAATAAAGTATTAGGAAAAGCTAGAATTGGCATTAAATATAGAGGATCAGAAAGAAACTATAACCAAATCATGAGTGACAAATTTATAAACTGTTGCTGCATCAGAATAAAAAAAATGCATGATAATGACTGAATAAATTACACCTTGAACATATATTTTCCATTTTCGCATCAGACTCACTTTACTGCATTCATTGTTTGAGAAAAAGGCACTGAATTTAATGGCTCTTTGAAAGATCCAAGTGCTCGCAGTCGTATTTTATTCTTTTACAGATATGTGCACTTTCATCATTTTACTGTGCTATATCTCTCCTTGCCTTTTCTGCTCATGACAGTTTAATGGATTACATGGTACAGGAGGAACAGCAAGCTGTCTCAGGATGAATGTATCATGTTGCTATAAGAGCCCTGTCCACCAAAAAAATCATGTCTCGCATTGCCTGTGTGTGCTAAAATCAGCCTGAAATGACCTTCTATCTAATGGAGAGTCTACGCTGGCTACTAACACTTTAAGGTGTCCTCGCAGCTGGAAGTAATGCTCCCAGATGTTTTTATTTTTTCAGTTAAGAAATCACCTTCTGATACACGCTCGGATGGTGATTTCTGCATATGGCTGTGAATAGTTTAAGAAGTAAATATATAGATTTGTCTAAGTTTAGACATTTCTTGATGTACAATGTTATCTTAGAACGGTTCTTGCATAACGTGCAGCGCCCCATGCGTGCTTTTTACCAAATATTTCCATCCACCTCATCAAACTATTTGTAGCAAGAAATCATTGTAAGTGTACAAAAAGCTCCCAATTGGATACTCTCTCCTTATTTATTCCAATACATCAAACTGTGTTTCCGTAAAATACCTATAGCTAGATAAATCTGGGGAAATATAATATTCCATTACATAAGACAGAGCTCAGCATCCAATCTGCATTCTTATAAGTCTACGTTCCCACCATCCGGAGCATGCTGCAGCCCTAACGCTGCGGAGAAGCCACCGGCGGCTTCCGCTCAATATGCTAATGAGCAGCACCATTTTTATTTCCACATGCGGACTTTCCTCATAGAGGTTAGGTCTATGGGAAAAGCCTGTATGCGGACCCGCCGGAGAAATTGACATGCTGCGGTCTGAAAAGGCACGCCGCATGTCAGTTTCCGCGGGTGTGCCGCAGACGCATAGTGGACATGGGATTTCTACAAATCCCATCCACTATGCTGTAACATCTTGCCGCTGCGGTTTGCACGCAGTGAAGGTGCACTGTGTCCAATCAGCAGCGATTACTGATCTATTGGAGCATAAAGATGTCAGAGGGAGTGTCCCCTACGTAGAACCAACCTCTAAGAGCCACTGGAGGCATTCATGTATAACACGGATGGCCACTGAACTAATTGCTTATATTTTATGACATTTCTTGTCAGAGAAGGCTTCCCCATCCAGATTTACTTGTATGCAGAAGCTGAAACCGCAGAGTTCGCCTGACTTCCTCAGCAACTGCAATTCGAAAGTTGATGCTTCTGATGAGCCAACTCCTCTAAGGCCTTCAGGTGGCATTGTGGCCACTTTAGATACGGGCACTTCTAATATCTAGGAATAAAGCAAAACTAAAAGGGCCATTTTCACCAATGAACTGCCATCTCATCATGCTGAGCAGAGGAACATGAGGTGGCTTCCTTTGACATACTGTAAACTGTGCAAATTTTGGAGGGAAACCAACCCCCACTCCTAAAATTAAAGTTATTTTCCTACAATGTATCAGACAACTCATTATAATTGCCTTTTTTGAACTGCATAAAAAGCCAAAGCACCTCTGAAATGGTGGGCACTATGTATATGCAAATGGGAGAATGGAGAGGATGGCAACATTTCAAGAAAAAGCTGCACAGAATAACTGGGTATTTGTTCTAAACATTGAAACTGGTATAGAAAAAAAAGTATCTGTCACGCCAATGTTCCTGCGTTCTTTTAATCTACCATATTTTGGAGTGATAATTAGTCTTCAATGAGCTTGTGTCCATAGTCATCATCACCAAACATTACATCTCAATAGAAACACCATTACTCAAGTCTAAGGGTACATTCACACAAATATATATTTTTGGAGAGGAATACGGACAGCACTGCAAATCCCTGTGTGAATGGAGCAGAGGTGTGCATGCGCAACTTCAGCTTTGTTCATTGTTTATAGGAATGCAGGAGAAAACAAAGTATAGCACTCAGATATTTCCAATAGACAGTGAATGGAGCCTGTGCACCTCAAGGCTCCGACCTCGAGTTCGGAAACACAGTGATCAGCAAAGTTATCCCCTCTCATTTAGATACGGTATAACTTTCAATGAATGCAAATGCTGTTTTATTCAGTAGTTCTAAAGATTGTTTTACACCTATATTGCTATTAAAGGGGTTGTCCAGTCTTCTGACGAGAGTCTATAGTCACTCTATGTGACTGCAGACTTCTGAATCCTTACAGTGTGTGCAAGTGATTTGTCTAGTCAGAATGTGGCCGGAAGTATACAAATTGTAAACTTGCGGTCATGTAACCGCCCACTCTTGTGAATAATACCGGAGAATCCTTACAGCATACGGTGAAAGGATTCTGAAGTCTGCAGTCACGTAAGACTTTCATCATAAGACCGGACAACATTTAATTCTGAGTACCAGTACTACCAGCCTAAGAACATTCTCGGTCATATAAGCTAATATAAGGGTGATACAAGATACAATTGAGGTGAGATTTATCAAAAGGTATGCAAGGGGAAGTGGGTCCATTCAGGCTATTTGTTCCCTTTTGTAATAGTCTGAAAAATGTTTTATTGCTAATAATGTCAGTGTTCTTGTATTTATCTGACCCCACGGTTTATAGTCTGTACATGAATCTCAGCTCATTTGTAACCAGATAAGAGAGCATTGCAGTGAGGAAACTTATCACACAGCATACAGCAGTTGGTTTTGATAATGTAAGAGGATTGCTTAACTTCATTCTCCACCAGGCGAGAGAGACACTTTCTACGGCATTTTGCCATAGGTAATAAAATCCTATCTGCAGCCTCAAGAGGCTGAATAAAAAAGTCTGTATTCCCAATATTCTTCCCATTTCTGGAAGGTCCAGTTCAAAGATTAAATAAGGGTAATTTTCGGAACACAGAACCATTTGATCTACAGTATAGATGCAAGTGAAACTAGTAGTGTGGAGTGTGCTTGTTCAGAACTTACTGTCAGTGAATGGAAACTTTTGTGTTTACATCTATAAGCTACTAAAATCTACAGAACTAATGCAGTCAAAGGGAATCTGTCAGCAGGTTTTGTTATGTAATCTGAAGGCAGCATGAGGTATGGGTGAAAACACAGATTTCAGTGATGCCTCTCTTATCAAGCTCCATGGTTTTGTTTGCTTGCAATGATTGTTTTAGCACCAGGAGCTTATCATTGCTGGGACACAGCTTCACCTGCCTCCTGGTCTGACTCCGCCCCCTTCTGAGATAAGCACCTCACTGTCTATGGACAATGTATATATATAGACTGGTGTGGGCGGGGGCAGCCTCCTCAGCTTTGCTGTATTGCTAAATCTAAAAACTCTGATTGTGTCAGAAAAGGGTTGTCCAAAATAAAAAAAAAAAAAGGAAGCAATGGATGCCCTTAAAATAAAAATTGGTGTCATACTCAGTTCCCAGCCCAGGCCACTCTGGATGTCTGTGCTAGCTCCGGAAGTGATGGAGCTGCAGCTTGTAATTGACGACAGTGGTCAGGAGACTGGAAGGGAACTTCATCAGATGTCTCTATCTGCTTTCCTGACATTTACCATATAAAACAATTCAGAAGCAGTCACCAAATGGTAGACACACCTAAACTATTGTATAGACCCCCCAAAAAATAATAGAGTAATAAAGGTACTGCAGAAACACTGAGTACTGGCGACACATGTAGGAAAATAATTCACCCAGAGCAGAACCAAAATAAGAACCGTCATCAAAAGGTCAGTGCATATAAATCAATAGACATATACTGTATATCATCTAAAAATTACACAATACAAATATGTAAGGGCGTATAAAGCCTATCCAATCATCAAGTTGGACCAGAGTCTCGTTGAGTCTTGTTGATTCATACAAGGGACTGAATGCACAGAAAAGTGTCCAATATAGGAAAATCATCCGGTCGGGGAGTATTCCACGTGTAGCTAGTGCACAAACTGCATTGTAACGTCACAGACATGGAAAGCGTATACCTGGTACAATGTTTCCTATTCATTGACATCCCAGTTTATGGACTTGCTAACTGGCTTGGTGTAGTAGTCATTGAAAGCATTTGGCACGAGTCAGTAAATTTTATTGCCAAAATTAGTCCCTTAAATTTCTTAAACTAGAACACATATAACCCCACAGTCACATATAACAGAGCGAGCCACACATAATACTCACTGATAATGGTGAGAAGCGTGCAGAATATCAGGCACACACTTTTTTCACACAACAGGATCTTTCTGAACCATGGAGACAAAGAACAGCAATGCCACAAGTTGTGCACCTCAGATTTTGATGATTTTTTTGCCAGGGTAAACTAAACTGGAATATTTCAGGTGGAGATGTGTATAAATTTAATGCATATTCAAAGAAGTGCTATATTTTTTCTTTTTTGTTTAACTTTTCTTCTTCTGGAATATTACCCCATATTTATGTATTTTTCATTTCCCAACAAAAATACAATTTCCTAACACTTGTCAAAAATGAGTGGCAAAAATGGATTATATATACTCTTGTGCATATATAATACTAATACTTAGAGACTTTCTATGTAGTTTACACTATATCCTGGAATTGTGATATTTGACTTACTCATCATGAAGTTGCCATGACATATTAGACTACACACTAGAAGAAGGCTATTTTTACTTTAATCATATTATGAAAGAAGAAAGGTAGGACATTTGGTCTGGTGGTTTTCTAATAAGGATCGCAGATTTGGATTGTCCTCTAGTTGCAGTAAGTTACAGGATGCATTTATAGTACAACATCAGATAAGTGACACTGAGGCTATGTGCCCACGATGCAGACACGCTGCATATTTTTTCCGCTTCTCCCTGGCAGGAAGAACGCATGCGGATTTTACATGCATTTTTCCTGCCAGGTAGAAGCGTTTGTCAAGCGTTTTTGCATGCATTTCTGCATGCGGGTTATCAAGCGCTTTTCCAAGCGATTTTAGCATTACTTGGAAAAGTGCTTGACAACTTGGTCACACTATATAAATCCATGCAACCGGCATGGATTTATATAGTATGACCAAGTAATAGTTAAAAAAAAGAATAAGAATGGTAAAAAATAAAAAATAAAGATTATACTTATCTTCCGATGGCCCCCGGTATTTTCTCCGCTCCGTCTCGTCTGTTGTATGGGTCACGGTGGTGTGAAAGGACCTGCGATGACATCATTGAGTCATGAGACAGGTCACGCGACCACCGACGTTAGCGGTCGCGTGACCTGTCACATGACTCAATGATGTCATGGCAGGTCCTCACACCACCGCAACCCATACAACAGACCGAACGCATCGCTGAGGAGACCGGGGGCCATCAAAAGGTAAGTATAATCATTATTTTTTATTTTAAATTCTTCTTTTAACAGGTTCTATGGTACCCGAGTCTGAAGGAGAGTCTCCTCTTCTCCAGACCCGGGTACCATCCGCACATAGAATCGCATAATATCCGTGAGTGCAAATTTCCTGACACGGATAATATGCGTTTCAATGCAAGTCAATGGCGGCAATTACACTGCGTTTCTGTAAAATTAATAGACATGTTGGGTATTTTTCCGCAATGATAATCCGTAGCGGAAATTTCCGCAGCATGTGCACAGCACATGCGGATTATCATTGGAGGCCATGGGGCATGTATTACCAAGTGTTTTTTAAGCGTTTTCGCTGCGGAAATTCCGCGGCAAAAATGCTTGAAAAATGCCTAGTGGGCACGCAGCCTAAGTGATGCTTTGGCAATGACAGTGACGGCACTTTTAGATGATCCAATAATTAGAAAACAAGCATTAGTAACAACAATTAGTCCCGATCAGTCCTTGTAAAGATGCAGAAGATCACCCACAGATGAACAAGCACGACTCTCGTTTGTTGGGACGATCAGATTTATATTGATACAAAATCCGCCCTACATAGACAGGGAATGTGTTATTCGAAAAAATGAAGCTGTATGGACCAGGAAGATTGTAATTACTATTGCTCTGCTCCCAACAATCTATTTAAACAGGCCAAAAAATCAACACCAAACAACTTGTAGATAGTCAATCGGCGCTCATTAACTGGCCAAAATCGGTCAGTCTAAATGGGCCATAGTAGATTCCTCAAGATAATAGTGTGCCATTGTTTCACCTCTACAAGTCACTATTTCTTGTTTTGTAGATGCTGACTTGTAGTCTGCAAAAATTACATTACATTCTGTTGCAACTTTATTACCCTGAGGACACGGTATTTCCAGTCCACAGTACTGGTGTTATGGACTTTAAAGTATTTTCCAGTTGACAGGTGACATGGGATGATCAGAGAATGAGAAGTGGAAGTAGAAGTCAAGAGTATACAATATGTAAGAGGTGAAGTCAAAGTATAACTGGCAACTGTTGTCAAGTTAATTATGCAGAGACAGAGCCAGTACAAAGGGATAGAGTACAATGAGAATTGGAACCCGCTGACCAAAAAAATAATTATTATAAGGGATAACATGCCATTGGAAAATGATTGTTAAAAGTGGACTTTTTCTATAACTGCAAAGTATAAGCTGCACAGAACAGCAACAAAAATCTATTCAGTCACTCTGATTCTAGTTCTATTCTGTGCTTTCCCAATACAATTATAAAATGATCTCTATCAGCAACGTAGTATGGATTATACCTTCCAAGGAGATCATTTTAGGCATTAGCTCAAGCAGTATGTGACTCAATGATTGATGTTTTCCAATAACTAACCCATTTTATTGTATGTCTCTTAGTCTTTACAAAATAAAATATTCACTTGATGCGGGGTGCTAATCCATTCATATAAAAATTCATATCGGTGGGATTGTTGCCTTCACAAAAACATCTGCAACTGTCAGAACATAGACAGCATCATTAGAAGAATAATTATGTCTCAAATTCTAGTAACTGTCCCTCAATATTTTACTGATTTCAAAAAAGTAAGAATAGAAATGATAATGACCTCCTCATGACAAGTACCAGAATTGTCACAAACATACTTTCTGTAGGACCACTCATTCTCAAACAGATTTTGGGTGCCATCACCTCAGTGTGTGTGGCACTGAAAGATAATGAGTAAAACATGATGGATGGCACAGTTGTTTCAGCTTACCATCCACAAGGCGCCCTTAGATGGTCTCAGCAGGCTATTAGGGAAACAAATGAGTTGCCTGTGGTGAAAGACTTCATGGCCCCACCTGTTTCAGATTCTACATGATGTAGCCAATGACAGATCTCCATGGCCTGTCTAGTTTTTCTTGAAAAGTCAGCAAAATATTTTGTTGTATTAATGTAACAAGAATTGGCATATGTTGTGTCTCCTGAAATGAACAAGCAACTGTAGTAACGGGTCAATATTGACTTTTAGGATTGCTACAAGGAGAAACATTACTTCTTAGATACCGGTCTGACGCATCTCACCCAGCCAAGCCAGAACTCACACTTTGCACTGACGAGGGGCAATACCCCGAAATACAGTGTCTGCAAATTGAGTTTATGGATTCTGGCTTATATCCTAAGTCATGTGACAAACTTTGATCAGAATAATTGTACGTGCATGAGCCTTTACTCTCATTTTTTGATTCTCCATCCTTATAGATGAATTTCTTGATAGTACATTTAAGGCCTAGTAAAATAAAATAAATAAATAAATAAAATACCTAATAAGTTTAATGTAAATGCAATGAACAAGGTAATATTTTGACAAATGGCTGAATTCCTATTTCCCATTCCATCTTATTCAAGCCTTTGCTTCCCTCATGGCAAATGTTGCTGTTCCTAAAAATGACATGTGAATGATTAATGTAAAAGAGCGATATATATACACGGTATATAAGACAAATAAAGCTCAGTATATGTATATATATATATATATATATATATATATATATATATATATATATTTATATATATACTTACAGTGCTAGAATAGCAGCCCAATATCTATACTAACATTTCAATTGCTTATCAAGGCTTTGCAATAAGGCAAGTCCTTTGTGACATTGATAAATGAGGCTGAGTGCCTTAAGGTCTGAATATTTGGATTTCTTTATCAGTGTTATTGTAGAACATGTATAGCGCTTATTAACGTGCCATTTCCCCTTCTGTCCAGCTTACCCTGAGTGGCACATGATGGACGGGGCTTAAACAGTCTCCAAGCACTGAAGGTGAAATGTGCCAGTTATTTAAAGACGCAGCATTCTTACCACCCTGGAATAAAGTAAGGCTGCTAAATAATAGACATTTTCTTATACTTCAGGAACTTAAATCCTCGACTGTGGAAAAACAACATATTCCCAAATAGATCATATACGAGACTGATGTGTGGACAAAGCGCAGTATTCTCCAAATGTGGAATTCATTATTTAATTAACAATTAATTAGTTATTAGATACTTAGTATTTTGTGTTCCACAAAGGGAATCTACTCTCGGGGGCATCTGATAGCACTCTGATAACATTCAGCTAGGAAATACGATAGCAGCAATCCCACCTCCATCTCCCTATCAGAAGCTTGTAAGGGACAGAACATTGTATATCAATCAGGATATATTTCTTCAGGACTGTGGGGCAATTGCCCAGCTGCCTCCCAGTCACATACAGCAAAAAGCAAAGGAGTGTTATACAGTAAAGCTAAGTGCACACCACACTTTATAATCTCCGGCAAACCCAACGAGTTTTTCAAGATGAAGACAATTGAAGAATTTTTTTTTTCCTGAATCATCTTTGTGTCTTTTGTGTTGTTTTTCGTTTGTTTCCTGAGTGTTTTTCCTTTTTTTTTTGGAGGGTTTGCCATAGTTTTTGTGAAGTCTATTTACTTTTTTTGCTCCATTGGATAATAAAAAAGCTGCAATAATAATAATAATAATTTTTATTTCTATAGCGCCAACATATTCCACAGCACTATGCATTACAGAGGGAACTTGTACAGACAATAAGGACGTAACAGAGTAAACACCTAACTCAACAGATACCAAGAGGAGTGAAAGCCCTGCTTGAAAGCTTACATTCTATGAGGAAATAAGGGAGACATGAAAGGTATATGGTGAAAAGTGCTAGTGTTGTATGCTCCAGCCATCAATGTAATAAATAGGGTATTCACATGGGAGTGGGAGATTAGGATTATTGAGATTGCTAGTCTTAGGTCATTAGCGGAACGGAGGGCACAGTAGGATGATAGAGATAAGGGAGGAGATGTAGGGTGGTGCACAACTGTGAAGAGCTTTGTGGGTGAGAGTGATAAGTTTATATTGGGCATCATGGTGTCTGGACGGTGACTCAGTGGTTGGCACTGTTGCTTTGCTGCACTAGGGTCCTGGATTTATATCCCACCAAGGACAACATCTGCAAGGAAAGGTATCTTCTCCGTGTGTTTGCGTGGGCTTCCTCCGGGTTCTCCGGTTTCCTCCCACACTCCAAAAACATACTGAAAAGGAATGTAGATTATGAGCCCCAGTGGGAACAGTGATGATAATGTCTGTGAAGTGCTGTGGAATTAATGGCGCTATATAAGTGAGTAAAGTAAATAATATTGGACTCTGGTGCAGATGGGCAACCAGTGAAATGGCTAGCACAGTGTAGAAGCATTGGTGTAGCGGTTGGAGGGGAATATGATCCTGGCTGCTGTATTCAGGATGGATTGGAGAGGGGAGAATTTAGTAATGATTTTCTATGCAAAAACAATGGCAAAACACTCCAAAGAACTTCCATCGTCTTCCAGACGTCTTTTGAGCTTTTCCCAATGACTTGTATTGTGAAGTATAGAACGTCTTCTAAGCAGAAAACATCAAAAAAATTGACGTCACTCCTTTTAACCACTTGACGTTCTAAGAAACCTGAAGTGATTAAAAGATGCTGAAAAGGCTGAACATTATAGACAAGTCGTTCTTACATAGAAATGCATATGTTCATGCTTTTGAATGTTTTTTTTAGGCGGCTTCAGGCGGAATCTGCCTGAAAAAACATCATGTACACACACGCTAAGCGGCGCAAAGCCTGAACACAGCTCTCCAAATGTACAGAACTTTATAAGTATCGTGCATTTTTCATTTTGCCACGAGTCCCAATACCTCATTTCTATTTACTGCCTACTAGAAAATATCCAGTAGTTAAGCATTTCTATTGATTGCAGCTATCAGACATTTCCAGCTCATGTCGTGTCACTGGTTCTAGGCTTCTGGGGCATCGTTACTATAAGGGAGAGCCAAATAGGCACTATAACTGTGTAGTAGCAATAAGGAGGAGCCATTACTATTGGAGGGGAAAAGGGCACTATTAATTTGCTTGAGGCACAAGACTATTACTGCCTGACTGCACTGCAGAGGGAATTATTAATGGGTGGCACAAAAGAAGCCCTACTACTGTGCAAAGGTGCTATGACTGTGTGTGGGGAACAAATCAGCACTATTACTGTGTATTGGCACTATTGCAGTGTGGGGCACTAGGGGGCACTCTTGCAATGTTGCTCACTGTCTGTTTTCTACTATTATTATTGGGAGCAATGTTTTTGCAGCCTGATACTGCTGGAAGTCTGTGTATAGGATGGGAGTATGCTCAAAAAGTGAAAAGCCAAACATGTCAGGGCTGCAAACTCTAGAGGGACAAATCACTACTGGGAGAAGTCAACATAATGGTATGGGCCAGAGAAAAGAAAATGAACAATCAGTAGACCACACACTATAAGTCACTACTTTTCATTGCAATGTAATGTGATGCGTCCCCTGGGGCCGTGGGGTACTCGGTAGCCAGGCCGGTCGGTTCTATTTGGGGTAGTCACGGCAGCAGTGACCCGGTCTGTGGCCCAGGGTGGTCAATAAGAAAAGTCAAATGGGGAAATAATATTTTGTGACGCCAACCGTGGTATGCGGCTATAGGTGGCTGCCGCTGTTGTTCAGATCCACTGGAGCAGTTGGTGACGCAGCAGAGATGGTTTAGCTCTCCACGGGTAGAGCTAGGCCCCAGGGCAGTTAAATAGGAGATTTTTGGATGTTGGTGTTGTAGTACAAGGCAGGTGACGCAGCAATTAAGTCTAGGACACAGCGGATTGCAGTCTTCAAGTGTTTACTCACAGTTTTTTATGGTGTTCCAGATTACAACTGCCAGCAGGTTATAACAGCCCACCGAGTCCTGTGTCCTCCGGGGAAGTGATCCAGCCAACTCTCAGATAACTTGGGTGCACTTGATTGGGACCCCCTTCTTATGTACCTTCCCGGGTCGTCTCTCTGCACTGGCTCTCGGCTTCCTGCCCTGCACCTCACACACAGTGTCCCGAGCCAGTTGCCGCGGGCCTTGTTGGGCGACGTCCTCTCTGTCCCCTTGGTCCTATATGGCCACCTTTTCAGCGAATGTGTGTGGTTTTTGGCTACGGCACATAGAGATACCGCAACCTCCAGTTTGCTAGCTGAGTCATGTAGTCCTCCACTAGTCTGGGGCCGGTCCCCTACTGCGACCTGATCTCTTCACGGTCGGCGTGAACTCGGGCGCATGGCTGGACTCCGCACTTACTGTGCCCCTAAGATCCTTTCTCTCTCCGGAGCCCTTCTCACTGCTTCAGTCTTCTCTCTTCACTTCCTGTGACAGACTCCTGTCACCAACTCCTCTGACTGACTAACTCTCTCTTACTGGACCCTTCTAACCGGGCCATCACTCACTGGGTCTGGACCCAGGACTGGAACTTGAACTCTCTAGATCTTTCTACCCTTGCTTTTATACTCTCTGTCATGTGACGCATGTCACTCTATGAGGTCCCTTCTAACTTCAGTCCTTCCTTCAGTGCTCCCCTAAACTACTTCCTCCACCCACCTCCTCTACTTAGTTTCACCTTCCAGACTGGGACCGGGTCTGTGCTCTCCCTTAGGAGCAATCTGGACCTTCCCTGAAGTAGTGGTGTAGTGTTGGATGTGGGTGTGTGGATCCCGGGTAGTGCTTCCTCCTTACCTGAGAGTGGGGTACCACACCTCTGGCTGAGATGCAGTACCTCTGTGGCAACTGGACCCGCAGGGGAGCCACATATGTAATGTAGTATATTCACATTATTATGAATCTACATTATTAATCTCTGCAGAGCACCATTGTAGACCCTGTATGTGAACACTATATGGTCAATGTATATTAATAACATTGGTTACATTGATCTTTGTTGCAGTTATATGTGATTACGGTTTGGAGGTATTACTTGGCGCTTTCTGTGTATTATACAGAAGGTGAAGGATTGCTTTATTCAGAAATCATTTCACATTCTCAGCAACTGCCCTAAGAAACCTTCAGCAGACACAACTGTAGCCTGCTATTGGATTCATATGCATCACAGCAGAGAACTCTTGCTGTTCTACATCGGTACTATCAAAGAGCTTTACTTTTCCGAGTGCAATATTATGAGTTGCGATTTAATCAATTTATTTTATATGTGTGTAAAAGCATTTGGGACCCAGTGTTTGCACACAGAAGCTTCCCAATAAAAATGTGGACTGGTTCTTTCAGATTCCCTCTAAAATTTTGAACATTAAAGGGGTATTCCCATCTCCAAGATTTATCCTAAAATGTAGTAGGTGTAATAATAATATTAGCAAATACCTACAATTAGAAATGTGGTATAGTTTTTCTGATTTGCTATGTCTCTTTCCTCATGTGCAGGCATTGCAGGACCATGGCTATCCATGGTTACGACCACTAGCAACTAGTTAACTATCTGTCACTATATCAGTGGTCGTAACCAAGGATACCTAAGGTCCTGCAATGCCTGCACATCAGGAAAGAGACATAACGAATCAGAAAAACTATACTACATTTCTAATTGGAGGTATTTGGTAATATTACTATTTTTATACCAACTACATATTGGGATAGGATCTTTGAGATGGGAATACCCCTTTAATGATTACAGTTGAGCAAAAATATTCCCGCTGCCCTAATCAGGAGTCCAGGCCTCTGTGGCAGCCAAGCCAGAGCTGTGTTCCCTTTTGTGCCAGGCTTGCTCAGCAAGACATCTTGGGCACCTATTGTGCTTACTAGGCCCCGCAATGTCATGACGTTGTGGCACAGTGTACATCATGATGTTGCAAGGCCTTGCAAGTGCAAGAGTTACCCAGAATGTGGAATGAATGGCAGGTGCAGAAATGGAGACTTCTATCATCCAGCTACAATGGGGCACCAGACTGGATGTCGGACCAGGGCAGCACAAATCTTTTTTGCTCAACTTTATTAAAGTCCGCTATAAAATGAAAAGTCTGCAGGCATGTTCAATGTTCTGTGTAGAAGACAAAAATGCAGCGGAAAATATTTACCATCACCGACTTGAATTTAGAAGGTTAATATCTAGACCAGGTTTGGTACATCTTATTAAACATGTTAGGCACTAGCTTACTCAAAAAATTTCAAAGCTCAAGTTAATCAGCTCACCAGTTGCCAAGTGTCTTTTGGGCAGGGACTGAGAAGCAGGGCTGCTTTCCAAGGTAGCCAATAAGATAATAGGGGTGTAAATCTTATAAAAGCATTCTTCCTTAATTATTTATTTAATCCGCATAAAAAGACTAAAGAAAAAAGATTAAAATCCAAAAAAAAAATGTTTCAATTGGATAGAGCACCCTTACTCATGCTTCAACACTTTCATAATATTGACCTCTCAATCCTTTTATAAAACAGAATATACAGGGTGGGCCATTTATATGGATACACCTAAATTAAATGTGAATGGTTGGTGATATCAACTTCCTGTTTGTGGCACATTAGTATATGGGAGGGGGAAAACTTTTCCAGATGGGTGGTGACCATGGCGGTCATTTTGAAGTCGGCCATTTTGGTTCCAACTTTATTTTTTTTAATACGAAGAGGGTCATGTGACACATCAAACTTATTGAGAATTTCATAAGAAAAACAATGGTGTGATTAGTTTTAGCGTAACTTTAGTCTTTCATGAGTTATTTACAAGTTTATGACCACTTATAAAATCTGTTCAAAGTGCTGCCCATTGTGTTGGATTGTCAATGCAACCCTCTTCTCCCACTCTTGACACACTGATAGCAACACTGCAGAAGAAATGCTAGTACAGGCTTCCAGTATCCGTTATTTCAGATGCTGGACATCTCGTATCTTCACAGAATAGACAATTGCCTTCAGATGAACCCAAAGATAAAAGTCTAAGGGGGTCAGATCGGGAGACCTTGGTGGCCATTCAAGTGGCCCAATATGACCAATCCACTTTCCAGGAAATTGTTCATGTAGGAATGGTTGCACCTAACACCCATAATGTGGTGGTGCACCATCTTGTTGGAAAAACTCAGGGAACGTGCCATCTTCAGTGCATAAAGAGGGCAACACATCATGTAGCAATTTCAGTGGCATTGAGGTTTCCATTGATGAAGAATGGCCCCACTATCTTTGTACCCCATATACCACACTATACCATCAAGATGTGCAGCATCTGAAACAACGGAGTGGTCATAAACTTGTAAAAACTCATGAAAGAATAAAGTTACGTTAAAACCAAGCACACCATTGTTTTTCTTATGACATTCTCAATAAGTTTGATGTGTCACATGACCCTCTTCCCATTGAAAAAAAATAAAGTTGGATCCAAAATGGCCAACTTCAAAATGGCCGCCATAGTCACCATCCATTTGGAAAAGTTTTCCCCCTCCCATATACTAATGTGCCACAAACAGGAAGTTGATATCACCCACCATTCCCATTTAATTTAGGTGTATCCATATAAATGGCCCACCCTGTACAAATGAGAGAGTAGTAAAAAAGCAGGGGCGGCTGAAGCACTTGTCCACCGTAATCAGTAATCGAGTATTTGCTATTTAATCTGAGAGCAGCATAAGATCCTGATTCCAGTGATAAATCACTTACTGGGCTGCTTGCTATAGTTTCAATACAGTATTTGATCAGCAGGAGATTATCACTACAGGACTAGGTCTCACATGCAGACCAGTCAGGCTAAACTGTGCTACCCCGCCCCCACCACTGATTGGTAGCTTGCTGACAATGTACAGTGTCCACACTGTCAAATAGTGTGTGCGGGGTTATGCACAGCTCAGCATTCAGAGCACTGCTACATGTACAGCAGAGAAAACAGAGTATCCAAACTACACCAAGCAGCCCAGTAAGTAACACATCTCTGGAATTTGGGTCTCTGCCCTTACATCATGCTGCTCTACATAGCAAAAACCTCCTGACAGATTTCTTTATTTAAAACACAATCCTTATTTAAAAGGACCATATACTGGTTAGCAGCCATAATATATAATACAAACAAGAATATTTAAAGAATGAATGTAGTGTAGTGATAATGATGTAGTGTAGTGATCATTTGCCGGCACCGCATGCGCAGGAGAATTCTCCCACGCTGTCAGTGACATGCATGAGGTGAGCTGAGTTCATTTGACATGAACTCGAATCATTTGGATGCCGTCACAGCCAGACACTGAGGAGCGCAAGTGACTCACCCCCTGGGCCAAGTGTGGACATGTGTGGGATACCCAGAGCCGGGTCTCTGGAGGTTTTGTAGTCTCCGTGGCGGTGACCCGGTCCCGTGGCTCAGGGTGGTCAGGCCGATGGCGGTATTTTGTGGGGGGTTTAGGTTAATTGTCCGACTACTCCACCCGTGGATTGCGGTCAGCGGGAACCGCCGCTGCAAGGCAGACCGCTGGGGCTGATGGTGTGTGCAGCTGAGGTAGTGTGACTCCCCACGGGAAGGGTGGAGCCCCAGGGCAGTGTAGTTGATGGTGAGGGTGATAGTGCGCGGGAGTCCCAGCACTAGTAGTGCTGGTGCGGCGATGAAGCAGGAACGACTCAGAGTCTTTGCAGTGCAGTTCAGGGTCTTTACTGGTGATATTAAGGCAGACCCTCCCGGTAGTACTGGCTAACATAAGGGGCCTGGTCAGTCTGCGAGCAAACAGGAGTTCCCCTGGCCAGGTGGAGTTGTAGGCCTCCCCGTCTATCTGCACTCTTTCTGGCTACCTTGCTGTAAGTGGGTAGAAGTAGCCCACGTTCCTGAGTATATCGTGTGGTGCTCACCCGTATGGTTGGTGACTTGGGGCCTTCTGTTAGCCTCCGCTCCTGGATGGCGGTGCAGGTCCCTTCCTTGTCACTGAGCCTCCGGGCTTCTATGGCCAGAGGACCTGGAATCCTCTGCCGGCCGGTTTCTGCTGCTGGGTGGATATCAGTCCCCACAGCCTCGGACTCCGGTGTCCGGTACTTGGTTTCTTCTGCCAGGGCGAACTCTGCTCAGCTCCAGCCCCTGGTCTTCAGCTACTGCTCCTACAGAGCTCCTGCTGTAACTCTCCCTGTGTCTGGAACTGTCTCCAGGCTCTGACTCAACTCACTAATCCCGCCCCAGACACAGTTTATAAGGACAGATTCCTCCCCTCCCAGGTCTGGGCAGGAAGTGTTGCATGCTTAAGGGCTCCTGACCAGAGAAACCTCCCACTTGCTCTCAGACGTAATATTTCTATTACTGTGGCAACCAGACCCCTGGGGTGCCACACAAGCATGCCTGCGCTTCTCAATGTCTGCGGCATGGCAAGCTGGATGGCAGCGTTCTGCTGCGATCCAGCTTGCCATCTCAATGTAGCAGAGCTGGAGCCATCGTGGGAACCATGGAAAGGTAAGGATGAGGTTGGTTTATTATTTTACTTTTATTGCAGGGAACATGGGCTTCAGCTGGAATGGGCGATACGGTAAGTATGGTTTAATTTAGAACAATAAAGAATTGTATGTTTATTTCAATTAAAAGATTTTATTTTGGGTGTTCGTGTTTTTATTTTACATTTGCCTTACACTATGGGGTTAGTAATGGGGGCGTCTTATAGACGCCTCTCCATTACTAACCTGGGCTTGATGTCAGCTAGCATTATAGGCTGACATCAACCCCAGCCCTATTACCCCACTGCCACCGCTACAGGGCAGTGGGAAGAGCGAGGCTAAGTGCCAGAATTGGCGCATCCTATGGATGCGCCATTTCTGGGGCTGCTGACGGCTGGTGTTTCTAGCCTGGGAGGGGGCAAATAGTCATGGCACCCTTCCTGGGCTATTAATATCAGCCCCCAGCTGTCTGCCTAGCCTTTGCTAGCTATTAAAATAGGGGGACCCCACTTCATTTTTTTTTGATCCCCCATTTTAATAGCCAGTAAAGGCTAGGTATTCAGCTGGGGGCTGATATTAGTAGCCTGGGAAGCTCCGTGGGTATTACCCCCTTCCCAGGCTTCAAACATCTGCCCCAGCCATCTGCTTAACCTCCGCTAGAGACTAGAATTACGGGGAACCCCACGCCAATTTTTTTTTTATAAATCCTTTATTTTAAAACTAAATGACAAGTACAGTAACCAACACTATCACTGTACTTATTATATATGTGACTGACATGTTTCTATCTATCTAATCTATGTGTGATGCTCTATTCTTTCTGTTCTAAATTGTCGGGTACCGATGTTATAACTGTATGCGGCTGCTGAATTGCCGGCTTTTTTAAAGAGACGGGTGCGTGAAAATCGGAGGGCACTAGTGTGTTCTGAGTGCCCTGCTATGTTTTTCATGCACCCTCCTATATACCCTGCCTGCCTGTCTGCCTATATATTCTGCCTGCCTGCCATGTTTCATTGAGCACTATTCCCATCAATTTGGGCAATTTTTGACCTTCTGCAGACCGCTGGGGGGAACCGCCAGAAAAATGCTCGGGTCTCCCATAGACTAACATTGGGCTCGTTGCTCAGGTCGAGCACCCGAGTATCACGATGTGCTTGACCCAAGCTTCGAGCACCCGAGCATTTTAGTGCTCGCTCATCACTAGTTACCACAAAAAAAATGCCCTCATACAGTTCTATTGACCCAAAAAATAAAAATGTTGTGGGCTTTGGAAAATGGCGACTCAAACTAACTTTTGTGTTTTTTTACAAACTTCTGAATTTATTTTCACAACTTAAATAAAAAAAAATATGCAAGTTTGGCATTGTCACAATGATACTGGCCTGGACAATCATATTTCCTGAATGAATGCCAAAAAAACAAAACTCAAAAAACAATTGTGTAATTGAGGTTTTTTTTGCAATTTCACCTCACTCGAATTTTTTTTCTCATTTTCCTGTAAACCATACGATAAAATGGATGGTGTCATTGAAAACTACAGCTAGTCCTCAAAAAACAAGCCCTCCTCACATGGCTTTGTCAGCAGGAAAATAAAAAAAGTTGCAGCTCTTGGAAGAAGAGGAGGGGAAATCAAAACTGCAAAAATGAAAAACTGATTAGTCTTCAAGGGGTAAAAATGGCAGCCACAACCTGGTGATAAATCCTCTTTAGCCACAAACCGTAATCTGTAAAATCTGGCTAAAAACAAAATAAATTTGTGCCAGAATTGTGCCAAAGTTTGTGGTTCACTTCACATACTAAATCTGCCCAGTGTTCCCAGATAAAGAAGTCATGATCAGTATTCTGTTTATTGCTAGGATTAAATTTCCTATACCGCATTGATGAGTTTTGAAGGGGGGCTACAGCACCCCAACCTTCACCATGACAGAAGCACACACAGATTTAAAAAAAAAGTTATTTAATTGGATCTAAACCAGAAAAGATAGGTATGATGAATGCTAAAACAGAAACATGTTAAAATAATGTTACAAGGGTAAAGTAAGGATAGACGAATTTAGCAATATGTTTTATATTTTCACCATAAAAATGGTATCAATTCCAGGGAAGACATCATTTGCAAAAACTCCAGAGAAGTTTTAATAGTATAAAATCTATTTGTTTAACTCATTTAGGCAAAACATTCCACAATCTCAGATATTACTTCACAATTAATTTTCAGTCTGTTATATCAATGTATTAATTATGTAGAAATGTAACACAATTTCTAAGATTTTATGTCTTAAACTACATCATGATCTTTTTTGCAACATTGCCATCTAGTGGTCAATGTTCAAATGGCAAGCCGAAACCAAAGCAAGTTTTTCAAACCCAGAACTGTGCCAGGAATTGCAAATTGCCCCCAAATGAAGGAATAACACTTCTGGGCAGGTGATCAGGAATGGCATTAGCTTGGAAAAAAAATAGACTTAAAACATAAAATCCCTTTATTTGATGACAGACAAAAGTGCTTGTCATTTTAAAAACTTCTGTATGATATTGTTTTCTTACAGTAGAATATGGAATATCATATCATGCAAATCACTATTGAAAGGAGCGGAAAATGTTGTAGCCCACCTTTTGCAAGGACTGTGCTATAATACCAAGAGGGTATTGGCACAGATAATAAAAAAAAGTTCCTGGGCTACAAAGAGCGCTGCCAATGGACGGAGATTCCAAATGGATGGACTTCTTTAAAAGAACTATGCATTTCAGAGCTGGTCCAGCTCCTTCCTCAGGTGTATATAAACAAGTGACAGAGGACATTTATAAGGGTCACCAATAAGGTGAATAGCCAAAAGTAAAATAAAATACAATAAAAACATAATAAAATTGTAGCAAAAATACACAGACCAGCATATTATAAATATTGGTTATGCCATTCATTATGGGGCAACCAAATGTCTTTGTTGCAACATGATAATGCATTAGTGTAAAGGGGACATTTTTCATATAACTCAATTTCTGAATTGCAATACAAAGTATGACATTTATTTACTGCAGTGTAACAGCAATCTTCACTATGTTGTTCAAATGATACAACCAGTTCATAATAGGATGAGCAAACACAGATATAATATACGCAGTGGCATAACCAATCACAGTTTGTCAAGACATTTCTTATTTGAACATCAAAAGATCCAATTGGTTTACAACTCACTATCATTGAACTTATAGCAGAAAACATCCCAAATCGATTTCAGAAACTCATCAATAGGGAATCCAATTGGATTTTCAAATTATCAACTTAGCACTTGAGGGCCCCAATGAATGTATTGAAAACACAATCCAGTGAAGGGTTAATCTGATGGAAACTTCTCAGGAGGCACTTTCATAATTTCATATATGGTATTCAGTGCAAAGACACCATAATAGGATTCAAAGAAAAAAAACTGTATTTATAATATGCTGATCTGTGTATTTTTTATTACAATTTTATTATGTTTCTAAAATGTATTTTATAAATATCTATTTTTACACCCTAAACTGTTTTGTCATTTGTTTTATTATAAAATATCCTACACTTCTCCCTGTTATTCTAATCCCTAAATGTGTTTTTTTACTTTACTTTAGATTCTCAAGCAAGGCTTTAACAGGAAGCTGGGGCTGCACTCACTTCCCTGCAAAGTCTATCGCTCTGACTGGAAAAGGACGTCATCAGGCGGTAGTTGAATCCATGGCTTTGATAGAATCCGTGGAAGAAGTGACCGAGGCTGCTGCACTTTTCTTCTGTCACTGCTAGTTGCAGCTTCTTACTGTGAAAGGAGACATCATCAGGGGGCAGTGATTGAAGCAGTGTCAGCACCATCCCCCCTCAAGACGATTCATTTAGGGATGGTGATAGAGGCTGTGCTGCGGTGCTGGTGTCACTTTATGTGAAACGAGTTGTAGTTTTGAAAAACACTATTCATTTTACCATATATTGTATAATAAATTCAGAAAAATTCCAAGTCTGGTGAAATGGTGAAAAAATGCAATTCTGAAATGGTGCTTTAGATTTAATTTTTACGGCCTTTAATGTACAGTAAAAATGACCTAGTAACATGATTTTTCAATTCAGAACAATTACAACAATACAAAATTTTTTAAAAATAAAATTTGATTTGTGTTGACATTTTCTGAGACTTTTTTATTTTTCGATCAATGGAGTTGTGTGAAGTCTTGTTTTTTTGCATTTTTATTGATACTGGGTACATAGCACATTTTGATTGCCTTTTATTGCATTTCTTTGGCATAAAAATGACATTTTGGCACTTAATTTTTTTCCCTTTATGACATGTACTATATGGGTTAAACAATTGTGTATCTATCTAAATACACAATTGCTTAACCCATATAGTAAATGTCAAGAAGGGAAAAAAACGTTTTTTATTTTTATTTTTTTATTATCTTTAATTTTAACTTGTTAATGGAAAGGAGAAAAAATAGGACACAAAAAAGATGTTCATAGGGTAAATATTTTTAGATATAAGAGAAATATATAGACAAATGTAATAGGCTCACTTTACGCAGTTGTACTAGAATGGGCATTATTAAAAGTATGGATTGGTGCATATGGAGTGCCGCCAGAGGTCTATTATCCTGCAGGCTAACTGGCTAGAATACTTCATCGGATAGTGGAATAGCAAAATGATCCTTCATATGAAGAAGAAACAAAAGGATACCCAAGGCGCACTGGTCAAAAATTACTTGTGTAGATGTTTTATTTCAGGGTCCAAAACATAACAGGTTTTGAAGCTCCTTGCTCCTTTTTCAATTGACTAGACATATAGCCAACATGATCAAACCTCGGCACACATATATAGGGGAACATGGCACCAAGCTGAATTCCCTGTACTGTATACTAATCTGCTCCTTTTTATATACAATAAAAATATTTTATCTATTCATTTATATAGCGTTTGTCATTTGCAGTCATACACATTTGAAAATAGTGATTTCTCAACAATAGGTTTTATAAGTGTGTGTCAGTTGCCAATTTGTATTGATACAAAGTATGAATCTAGTTTTCTCTTAGCAACTAGTGACGCCAGTGAAATCTAATGGGTCACCTAACAATAGATGATGATGAAGTGCTTTTCTATTGGGCCATTTCCCTGATTACTTTTTCTTAGTACCTAACAACACTGAATTATTAACTCTTTTCTAATTGTCTATTGGATTGTTTTGACTTACACTGGGGAAAAGGGCTATGATTCCAATTTTTGTTTTATTAATTCTAAAAACTTTAATTTTAAACTTTTTACTTTTTTTACTTTTCACAATACTTTGTATTGTAGTATATAGTCAAAGTCACAGTCTTCTTTAAAATCCATTCTGGGGCTGGACTTCACATGAGAACGAACATGGCAACCCATCGGCAACGGGTGGCCGATGGGCTCCCAATCGAAAGTCCAAGCCAGATAGGAATGCTTAAATGTCTCTGTCAGTGATTCACAGTGGCATTTAAGGGATTAACAGCAGCTATTGCAGCTAGCGATGGTCTCTGCTGTTAAGGGCAGAAGTAACATAGTTGGCATCTGCCCTGTATAGAGTGGGCTCAGCTCACCCTTACTTGTTCCTGATGTAAATGTCCATTATGCAGCATTAAGGGGCTAAAATTTGTTAATTTGGTACTCACCTCTAGTTAATTACCTATTCAATGCCCTTGGAAGTGATTCCTTTAGCAAACGTTTTAGATTATACTGTACATACAGTATATCTCAGAATATATCCTTTTAACACATGGTGACTAACTTTCAATGAAAACCCAACAGGTTTTAGCTACAGGAAGTAAGAGTGCTGTAACATGAACAGAAAATAGTGCAAGTAAATAGGTAAAAATGCACCCAGCAAATTGCACAGGAATTTATTACTAGATTCATAAATATCTCTTCACTGATTCTCACTTAAAGGGGCTTGCCCATGAACAAAAGTACATTTTAATGAATAGATCTTGGAATAATAATAAGTTCCACAATTGGATGTGGTTAAAAATAATGTTCCTGTGCTGAAATAATCTTCTAAATGTGCCCCTGCTGTGTACTGTGTAACATTCTATTTAAACACATCCAATTGTGAAGCTTATTTTTATTCCAAGATCTGTTGATTAAAATATACTTTTGTGCATGGGAAATCCCTTAAAAGAGTAACCGTTATTTCAGTTTTTATTTCAGAAATCAATAGTACACATGAAAATAAGAAACTTTGTAATATCCTTTTATCAAAGAAATTTGTTTTTTTCTCTGCCAAAATTGATCTGTAGTGATGAGCGAGCATGTTCGGCACTGCTCTGTATTCGATCGAGCATTGGGGTGCTCAAGTATGCTCGGTACTTTATCTTGTATCCCTGGTGTTCGTGCACATGCTTGAGTCCCCATCCCGCATGTTTCTCAACTGTTTTTCAGCCACTAAACATGTGGGGATTGCTTGCCAATCAAGGTAATGTGGTAGCCATGTTTCTTGCCACACTGTACCCCGGAAAAAGAGCAGGGAGAGGTGCTGCAGAATGGAAAGTTATCATTACAGGCCTAGGCATGGTTTAAATTGCATTACATGCCTTGCTGCATAAATCTAAAACCAACAGTCCTTATCAGGCCAAACTACATCTATTCTATTCAATACTGCTGTTATCTGTATTTACTGTAGGGCTAGCTGCTGGAGAAGGGCTAATAGTGCATTCCTGGCCTTGCTGCAGAAAACTGAAAATAAAAAACTCCTTATCAACATGTATTCTATTCTAGTTCTTATTAATAACACTCTTAGCTGCATACTTAAATTAATATGCGCAAGGCATGAGGTAAGGGACGGGGAAGTGGACGAGCTACTGATGTTTCTCAGCACCACCCTGTGTTCCACATCGTCCAGTCTCACTAGCCAAGAGTCTGAACCACATAATCCTCAACCTGAATCTCCTTCCTCCCACCATAGCAACTCCCAGGAGACAAGTGATCCCACACTCGGACACTCCGAGGAGCTTTTTCAGTCTGGTGCTTTTTTACAGAAAGTGCAGTAGACAAGAAAACGGTGATTTGCAACCTGTGCCATACCAATATCAGCAGGAGCCTAACCACTACCAGCCTGACCACCACCAGCATGCCCAGGCACATGTCATCAAAGCACCCGACTAGGTGGGCCAAACGCCTGGGTCCACAATCAGTGTCTGCGGATGAGAGCGGATGAGCAAGTTCAGAGAAGAGCGACCAGAATGGTGACTGGTCTGCAAACCATGTCCTATGAGGAACGGTTGCAGGATTTGGGAATGTTTAGCTTGCATAAAAGAAGACTGAGAGGAGACTTAATAGCTGTCTACAAATATGTCAAGGGCTGTCACATTGTAGAAGGATCATCTTTATTCTCATTTGCACAAGGAAAGACTAGAAGCAATGGGATGAAACTAAATGGGAGGAGACACAGATTAGATATTAGAAAAAACTTTTTGACAGTTAGGGTGATTAATGAGTGGAACAGGCTGCCACGAGAGGTGGTGAGTTCCCCTTCAATGGACGTCTTCAAACAGAGGCTGGACAGACATCTGTCTGAGATGATTTAGTGAATCCTGCTTTGAGCAGGGGGTTGGACCAGATGACCCAGGAGGTCCCTTCCAACTCTACCATTCTATGATTCTATGACACCACTGCCTTTTCCCCTGTGTTATGTGCTTGCCAATCCCCTGACCAGGACGCAGGCTAGGATGCCTCCCCCCTGCACCTGTCATTGCACATTCACCACTACCATCAGCAACCACGTTCACTTCGTTGTCTGAGCGCAGCGTTCTTATGTCCCTACCACATGCCTTGAAACACAAGCAGAAATACGCAGCCACACACCCACAGGCCCAAACACTAAACGGACACATTTTGAGACTGCTTGTTCTGGAAGTGTTGCCGTTTAGGCTTGTGGACACTGAGGCTTTCCGCAACCTCATGGTGGTGGCCACGCCTCGGTACTCGATCCCCAGCCAACACTATTTCTCACGGTGTGCCATCCCTGTCTTACACAAGCATGTGTCCTATGCCATCACCCGTGCCCCGACCAGCGCAGTTACTGGGAAGGTCCACTTAATCACAGACACGTAGACAAGTGCTTGTGGCCAGGGACACTACTTTTGCCTGACGGCACACTGGGTGAACCTTGTGGAGGCCGGAAGTGAATTGCAGGCTTTTGTTCCATCAAGGTTTCCCCCACCTCCTACATCAGTTCCTGCACCCCCTCCTCCTCTTCATCCTCCATCTCCAAATTATCGTTCATATCAATCACAAGCAGGAAGCACTGCAGTACTGCCTCAGTGAAGTTGCAATAGCCTCTGCTGAAACTCTTTTGTTTAGGTGACAAATAGCACACCACTGCAGAGTTGTTTAAAGGTTTAAAAGACCAGATAGATCTGTGACTCTGGCCGCTGAACCTACAACCAGTCATGGTCATGTGTGATAATGGCAGTAAACTGGTTGCAACTCTGAAGCTTGGCAAGCTGGCACACATACCATGCCTGGCCCATGTGCTCCACTTAGTGGTTCTGTGCTTTCTGAAAACCTACTCAGATTTGCCTGAGCTATTTGTGAAGGTACGCAGCATGTGCGTCTATTTCCCCAAGTCACCTACAGCTGCCACCAGTCTGGCAGTGCTGCAGCAGTGCTTTCAAGTGCCACATCAAAGACTGGTTAGCGACCTGACCACACACTGGAACTCAACATTACACATGTTGGGAAGGCTTTGTGAGCAGTAGAGGGCAGTAGTTGAATACCAGCTACAAGAACCAATAAGTGGGCATGGATGTCTGACATCAGTGCGGTTATCTAAAACTTTGAGGAATCAACCAAAATGGTGAGCAGCGATGATGCCATAATCAGCTTAACCATCCAGCTTCTGTGTCTATTGAAACACTTGCTACTCACAGTGAAAGAGGAAGCTTTCCATGTGGACCAGGTGGAGATGGAGGAAGAAAGTACACAGGGTGATACTACCCAGACTTATCTCATCTTCTCAGTGCAGATTGGGTGATAATGAGGAGAAGGCTGAGGAGGAACAGGAGATGGTTGCCTGCGCTAAAAAGGGTACAACCAACTCCAGCTTCTCGTGTATTCTACATGGGTTGCCTGAAAAGGAGGAGCAGGAGTAGGAGATCATCCTCCTGGTGGGGACAGGTAAGTCTTGCCTGTTAGGAATCTGGCTGACATGGCTGACTTTACTGTATGACCGCTGCCTTTCCTGTGACCCTCATATTCTATGCATTTTGACCAACACTGATTACTGGTTGTTCACCCTTCTTGACCCATACTACAAGGAGAACTTTCCATCTCACCTTCCTGCGGTGAAGAGGTCTAGTTAAATGGTGCAATACCAGAAAGCCCTAGTTGAACAATAAAAAATTCCCATCTGACAACACTGGCGGCAGAGGTCAGAGTTCCATGTACAACCAAGGAGAGAGATTCATGACGCGCCCCTGGGCCTTCTGTGTCGTGCGGCATCGCGCGCACGGGGGCTTACCCGGAGCCGGATCAGATGGGGGTAGTAGTCTCGTGGCGGTGACCCGGTCCGTGCCCAGGGAGTCAAACTAAGTGGCGAGTCTATTAGCAGTAGATGTTGGATGACTACGCCACCCGTTGAATGCAGCTTTGGAGCTGCCGCTGCAGAGCAGACCGCTGAGGCCGGTGGAAGGATGGTGCAGCGGGGATGGTATAACCCCCAACGAGAGGGGTATGGCCTCAGGGCAGCAGGTGGAGATGATGGGGGTTGTGATTGTGCGGTAAGGAGGCACAGAGACGTGGGATGCAGTTTCAGGGTTTTTACTCACTGGTGTTGCTTCAGTCACTTCGGCCGGGAGTGACCACCCGAGCCGTGCTGCGTCCACCAGGTGTGGGACTCGGCCAACTCCCAGGCAGTCCAGAGCGTGGTCCTGAGCTCCCCTCTCTTCCTTCCTACTGGCCGTTCCCACCAGGGATCCACCTTTGTCCGGCTCCCTCGGGCCTCTTGGTGGTAAAACCTTCTCTGGCTTTCCTGACCCTACTCGTGGTGTGCCTTCCTGGTGGATGTGGTGAGGGTCGCGCCAAAACTTGACCACGACCTCCGGTTCCTGATTAAGGATGTTTTGCCTCCGTCAGTTTGGGATCCGGTGCCCTCTTCTGCCAACCCTTCACCCTTTTTAGCTCACTCGTGGGATCTCAGGGTTCCCTCTTGGTCTTATGCCTCTGGGCCTTTCTTCCTCTTCCTCTCTGCTTCAGGCCTGGCCCTGGAGCTGGGCCCAGCCGGAGCCACAGCTCCCTGTCAGCCCTCCTGGCTGAACTCCTCCTCAGAACTCTCCTGACAGACTGACCCTATCTCTAGATGGTGCCCACCATATATACTCCCTCTATGTGTGAGCCCAGGTGACTAGCACCCAATGGGCTCCTACCTCTATGCCCAGAGCCCCTCCCCTATCTGCCCCTACACTACTGGGATGTTCCTCCCCCCCTCCCACTCCAGCCAGGGACAGACGCTGTCGTACCTGCACATCTAACTGGTGGGAGTACCGTAGTTCTGTCCCCCGGAAATGGGATGAGTGTAGTGCATGCAGCTATCTGAGCTCAGTCCCACATTCCATCCTTACCCGGGAGTGGAATACCACACCTCTGGTTTGAGGTGCAATACCCCTGTAGCAGCCGAGTCCTCAGGGTGCTACATTCCCCCCTGGTAAACCACAGCACGTCCTCGGGCTGTAAAAGAGCAAAACAATATAAAACATACAAAAATTTTAAAGTGCACTTACATATAAAACACATTAACTTTCAATATCAGACTCTTGCATATAAAACATTCTCTTATAAAACACACTCTTGATCTTCTGGCCACGGTGCAATTTATGACCAGGTAAAAGTGCAACAGTCGCAAAAACAGTTCCTTATAAAACCGGTAGGGGGCGCCTTAGGAAGCGCAACTATTTACAGGGTGGCCGCTCTCAGTCCTCGGCCAGTGGGGATAAAGGGATGGCTGCTCACAGTCCTCAGCCTGGTTAGGGATAGGGACACACGGGAACAATTCACTAGTCCCAACGGGGACCATATTTTAATTAGCAGCAGTTCTTGTACCCTTACGGGTAACTATTTACAGTTCCGCTTTACCGTACTTCAGTAACGGCGTCCTCCTGCTCCTTTCTGAGGGTAATCTTCAAACCCGTCCGGGTCCTCTTGATCCTCCTCATACCGCAGCTCTTCCTCGGTCAGTCGGTGCACATGAAGAGCATATGGTCCCTTAGCACACTGATGCCGGGTGAAGATGACCTCGTCACCCGGGTAAAGGTCACGTCCTCTGTGTCCCTCCGGCAGATGACTCTCGACATCTCTGCGGGTGACAAAGACGTCGCCGGGGGTTCTGTGATCCCGGATAAAGCCCCAACCGTGCTCCAGTTGGAACTTGATTATGGTCCCGGTGGCGCGGGGACCGTGGGCTGCACGGGGGTTTCGCCGGGTCCGACGTTTCTGCTCCGCACTCTGAACTTGCAGCCGCTCCTCGCGGACCCGCCTCTCTCGCCGCTCCCTGTCGAAGACCTCCAGTTGTTGCCGGCAGCACTCCGCACGCTGGGCTGCGGCCGCCCGGGTCTCTTGGGTGAAGCCGATGAGGTTTTCACCGGTGGGGTCCCATTCGAACTGCGCCTCCTCCAACGGGAGTGGGGTGATCTTGGCGGGCGCCGGAGCCGGGATCAGGGGCTCACACAGAGGCCATTCCTTCTGGAATCGGGGAGTGGTGTACTCCTGAGGCCACACAAAGGGTTGCCGATCCGGGCAAGTATGCTGGGCGAACAAGTCTTCACCCAAGGGTAGCACTCTGGAGGTCGAGGGCGCGGTGGTGGCAACGGCGCCCGGATTCACCAGGCCTTGCGACTAGGCCGGCGGCACCCTGAAGGTGAAGGGCGCTGTGGAGACTGCGGCGCCCGGGGGTACTCGATCTTGAGACCAGGCCGATGGCTTAGTGGAGGTAGAGGGCGCTGTTGGAACTGCGGCGCCCGGGGGTACTCGGCCCTGCGACCAGGCCGGTGGCGTTTCCTGCTTGGCCACGCTCTGGATTGAGGCGCGTGACGTCACAGAGGGCGCGGCCGCGGCTCCTGCCGCTTGAGGCCTAGTTTGGAGAAGTGACGGTGCAGCAACGGGCTCGGTAAGGGGAATTTCGGGCTCTGCGACGGGGAGCTGGGGCAGGCTTACGGCTACTAGGCTTGGGGTGGTGACGTCCCCTTTACCTGCTTCCATCTCTTCAGCTCCTTCCACGGCGTCGTCTCCGGCCTTCGTCCCTCCTGCACCATCTTCAGGGGCAGGCGTGCTCCTCGTTGCGGGTGGCGGCCTTTGCTGGCGGGTTCCAGCTTGCAGGGCCATTTCTTTGCTCCACTCGGCCAGCAATTCTTGCTGCACTCGGGCCATCTTCCGAGCCAAGCCCTCCAGTGCAGTCTGTGGATGCTCCCGATCTCGCGGGAGCTGTGCCAGAATCTCCACCAGGCCTTCGGGGGTGGCGGCCTGCAACAGGCTCCTGACCACAGGGTCGGTGCTGCCTGACTCTCCCTCCATCTCCGGGTGCGATCTCTCCAGACTCCTCCAGGCCACACCCATCTTCTTGGTTTTGTTCTGTATCCGCCCCCATTGAGGGTGGTCCCGGGGCAACTTAGTGATTGTCAGTTCCAGGGGCAGCCCTCTCACACTGATGGACATTTCTATCATTGCAGTCTCTGCTGGTGGGGGCGGTTTCCGCTTTTGGCGCCATTCTTGGACCTGGCCCCCGATGGGAGGTGGCCTCTTGCCACCCTCTGGCACGCCCATAATGGAGTCCGCTCTGCCAGGGCGGGAAATCGTCTCAGATGGCGGGAATCGTCTCCTTATGGCGGGAAACTCCGTGGATGGCGGGAAAAGGCTGCAGATGGCGGGCAAACGGCGGGAAACGATCCGAGATGGCGTCCGATGGCGGGGACCCTCTGGAATTGGCGGGAGACTCCTTTTTACGGTAAATGTGAACTTTTCTTCAGGCACGCAGTACCCGTCGGTTGCGGGCACGTAATCCTGCCGACTATGCCAAAAGTTGACGCGCCCCTGGGCCTTCTGTGTCGTGCGGCATCGCGCGCACGGGGGCCCACCCGGAGCCGGATGAGATGGGGGTAGCAGTCTCGCGGCGGTGACCCGGTCCGTGCCCAGGGAGCCAAACTAAGTGGCGAGTCTATTAGCAGTAGATGTTGGATGACTACGCCACCCGTTGAATGCAGCTTTGGAGCTGCCGCTGCAGAGCAGACCGCTGAGGCCGGTGGAAGGATGGTGCAGCGGGGATGGTATAACCCCCAACGGGAGGGGTATGGCCTCAGGGCAGCAGGTGGAGATGATGGGGGTTGTGATGGTGCGGTAAGGAGGCACAGAGACGTGGGATGCAGTTTCAGGGTTTTTACTCACTGGTGTTGCTTCAGTCACTTCGGCCGGGAGTGACCACCCGAGCCGTGCTGCGTCCACCAGGTGTGGGACTCGGCCAACTCCCAGGCAGTCCAGAGCGTGGTCCTGAGCTCCCCTCTCTTCCTTCCTACTGGCCGTTCCCACCAGGGATCCCCCTTTGTCCGGCTCCCTCGGGCATCTTGGTGGTAAAACCTTCTCTGGCTTTCCTGACCCTACTCGTGGTGTGCCTTCCTGGTGGATGTGGTGAGGGTCGCGCCAAAACTTGACCACGACCTCCGGTTACTGATTAAGGATGTTTTGCCTCCGTCAGTTTGGGATCCGGTGCCCTCTTCTGCCAACTCTTCACCCTTTTTAGCTCACTCGTGGGATTTCAGGGTTCCCTCTTGGTCTTATGCCTCTGGGCCTTTCTTCCTCTTCCTCTCTGCTTCAGGCCTGGCCCTGGAGCTGGGCCCAGCCGGAGCCACAGCTCCCTGTCAGCCCTCCTGGCTGAACTCCTCCTCAGAACTCTCCTGACAGACTGACCCTATCTCTAGATGGTGCCCACCATATATACTCCCTCTATGTGTGAGCCCAGGTGACTAGCACCCAATGGGCTCCTACCTCTATGCCCAGAGCCCCTCCCCTATCTGCCCCTACACTACTGGGATGTTCCTCCCCCCCTCCCACTCCAGCCAGGGACAGACGCTGTCGTACCTGCACATCTAACTGGTGGGAGTACCGTAGTTCTGTCCCCCGGAAATGGGATGAGTGTAGTGCATGCAGCTATCTGAGCTCAGTCCCACATTCCATCCTTACCCGGGAGTGGAATACCACACCTCTGGTTTGAGGTGCAATACCCCTGTAGCAGCCGAGTCCTCAGGGTGCTACATACACACCAGGTCCAATAGAGGGAGAGGAACACTTTCTAAGGTCTGGCACAGTCTCATTAGACACTCCCAGCGCCCAGGCCCTGATGCGTGGCATACTCTGACAAGGAGGGAAAAGTTTTGGAAGATGGTGAAAGAGTACCTAGCCGACCCTACCAGTGTGATTGCTCTGTGCCGTACAACTATTCGACAACTAGCTGGACATGTGGCATGAATTGTCTCTCTACACTTTGGAGGTGCTGGCCTGCCTTGCCGCTAGCATTTTGTCTGAGCAGGTTTTTAGTGCCGCCGGGTGCATAATAACTGATAGTTTTATCCGCCCTGACTCATCAATATGAACAAGGCCTGGATTGGCCTAGATTTCTCAAACCGACCGAATGACAGCAATGGAACTTAAAGTCAACTAAAATGTTCTTTTTTTCTGGTGTATTCCCACCCAAACAAGGGTATTCGGTTCTTGTTTTCAAAATTTTTGTGTCCCCTTCCACCATATATACAGGGTCATGAGTCTACCCTCGTTCTTAATTTTTCAAGAGTGTGTATGATGCCCTACTACAGAATTTTTTCAGGTTGTGTATGAGGTCTACCTCTACAATTCTCTTACAGATACAGTGGGGGAAATAAGTATTTGATCCCTTGTTGTTTTGGTAAGTTTGCCCACTGACAAAGACGTGAACAGTCTATAATTTTAAGGGTACGTTAATTTTAACATTGAGAGATAGAATATCCAAAAAAAAATCAAGAAAATCTCATTGTATAAAATAGATATTTTTTTTTGCATTTTGCAGTTAGAAATAAGTAATTGATCCCCTACAAACCATTTTGAGTTCTGGCTCCTACAGACCAGTTAGACGCTCCTAATCAACTCATTCGCTGCATTAAAGACAGCAGTCTTACATAGTCACCTGTATAAGAGACTCCTGTCCAAAGACTCAATTAATGAGAAAAGAGGAAAATCTCCAGCATAGGATAAAGTTAAAACATAGTAATTTATTGAGTCCAAGATAAAAAATCTTTGAGTTCATCCGAGAAATACAAGCATCACATCAATCTGCTCCAGTGAGGAATTACATCAGTCAAATCAACGCGTTTCAACTCAGACGAGTCTTATTCATGATCATGAAGAAAGTACACATGATCATGAATAAGACTCGTCTGAGTTGAAACGCGTTGATTTGACTGATGTAATTCCTCACTAGAGCAGATTGATGTGATGCTTGTATTTCTCGGATGAACTCAAAGATTTTTTTATCTTGGACTCAATATATTACTGAGTTAACTTTATCCTACGCTTGAGATTTTCCTCTTTTCTCTTCATTGCACTGACCTGAGCCAGGGCGACTCCCTGCGAGGATCTCTGGACAGAGGATTTGCAGACTGCATTCCGGTGAGCTGACTCTCCCTTTCTTTCCCTCCCTGTTTCCATAGACTCAATTAATCAGTCAGACTCTAACCTTTACAACATGGGCATGACCAAAGAGCTTTCTAAGAATGTCAGGGACAAGATCATAGACCTGCACAAAGCTGGAATGGTCTACAAAGCCATAACTAAGATGCTGTGTGAGAAGGAGACAACTGTTGGTGCAATAGTAAGAAAATGGAAGAAACAAAATGACTGCCAATCGACATCGATCTGGGGCAACATGCAAAATCTCACCTCATGGGGTATCCTTGATCATGAGGAAGGGGAGACATCAGCCTAAATCTACACAGGGGGAACTTGTTAATTATCTCAAGGCAGCTGGGACCACAGTCACCAAGAAAACCACTGGTAACACATTACGCCTTAAAAGTTTAAAAACCTGCAGCGCACGCAAGGTCCCCCTGCTTTCCCTGCTCAAGAAGGCACATGTGCAGGCCCATCTGAAGTTTGCCAGTGAACACTTGGATGATTCTGTGAGTTATTAGGAGAAGGTGCTGTGGTCAGATGAGACAAAAATTGAGCTCTTTAGCATTAACTCAACCCACTATGTTTGGAGGAAGAAGAAGGATGAGTACAAACCTAAGAACATCATCCCAATCGTGAAGCATGGTGGGGGAAGCATTATACTTTGGGGTTGCTTTTCTGCAAAGGGGACGACTACACCGTACTGAAGGGAAGATGGATGGGGTCATGTATCACGAGATTTTTGCCAATAACCTCCTTCCCTTAGTAAGATCAATGAAGATGGGTCGTGGTTGGTGCTTACAGCAAGACAATGACCCAAAACATACAGCTAAGGCAACAAAGGAGTGGCTCAAAAAGAAGCACAGTAAGGTCATAGAGTGGCTTAGCCAGTCTCCAGACCTTAATCCCATAGAAAACTTATGGAGGGAGTTGAATTTCTGAGTTGCCAAGCGACGGCCTCAAAGTCTTAATGATTTAGAGATGATCTGCAAAGAGGAGTGGACCAAAATTCCTCCTGACATGTGTGCAAACCTCATTATCAACTACAAAAAAGTCTGACTGCTGTGCTTGTCAACAAGGGTTTTGCCACCTAGTATTAAGTGTTGTTTGCCAGAGGAATCAAATACTTATTTCTCACTGCAAAATGCAAAAATAATTGTCTAATTTATACAATGTCATTTTCTTGATTTTTTTTTGGATATTCTATCTTTCAATGTTAAAATTAACCTTCCCTTAAAATTATAGACTGTTCATGACTTTGTCAGTGGGCAAACTTACAAAAACAGCAAGGGATCAAATACTTATTTCCCCACTGTACACTGTGTTCCAAATTATTATGCAAATAATATTTTCTCAGATTTTCCCAAATTACCTATATGAATTGCAGTCATTGAAATTTTCCAGTCAAATAGCTATTAGAGTACAATTGAAAGGTTTTTGTACAAACTGCCTATGATAACAGTATATTTTTTAAAAAATTAAAAGCTCAAACTGCACTCAAAATGCATATTCCAAATTATTATGCACAGCAGAGTTTTCAACCTTTTCATTATAATAAAGAACAAATAAATGGTCATTTTTGAAATTATAAGCATTAGCAGTTTATTACAAACTGAAATCAAACAGTTTTCAACTCAAAACTTTATTCTAGGTGATGTTAGATTTGCACATAGGACCCCTTGTTCGAAAGGAGCATCTAATATTTATTTGACTGGAAAATTACAATGACTGCAATTCATATAGGTAATTTGGGAAAATCTGAGAAAATATTATTTGCATAATAATTTGGAACACAGTGTATATGTGTATACCCCCAGGGGTAAATGTTTTTCAGCCCTTGCACACACTGCATACACTTTACAACTCTAGGAGCCCAACTCCTTTAATAATGGGAACAACATTGTTTCTGAGGCCCTCCTCTGCATGTCTTCCAGGGTGTATTGGAGTGCCTCCTTCTAATTTTTAGAAGCCCTTCCACATAGTGCATACACTTTACCAGTCTAGTCGTCCCATTTCTTAATAAAGGGAAAAAATATTCTCTGAGGCCCTCCTATATGTTTCTTCCAGGAGGTATTGCAGACCCTCCTTATAATTTTTGGCATCCCTTGCACTTAGTGCATAGGCTTTATGAGTAGGGTTTATTGGTGTAGGGCTAGCTGCTGGAGAAGGGATAGTTTAGTATTAGAGGCATATAGGCAAAGTTTATTACTGCTTTTAAGTCTTTGATGCTACAAGCTAAAACTAAAAGTCTCTTTTAGGGCTACATCTATTATTTTCCCTTTCAATACTGCTGTTACCTGCATTGATTGTAGGGAGTGTTGCTTCAGAAGGGATAGTATAGTATTAGAGGCATATAGGCAGGGTTTATTGGCTTCCACTTATTTCATTGGTCTACTGCTGCAGCAAGCTTAAAACAAAAGTCCTTTTCAGGGAAATATATTCTATTTTTCAAAATAACACCATAAAGTTTAGAGGCATTTACTATCTAAACAATTTAAAATGTGCACGGTGTCTGGTAAGGGAAGGGGAAGTGGACATCCTGCTGATGGTGGTGCACGCAGAGGCTGTGGACCAGGGCAAACTTAGCCTGCTGCAGGAATGGGTCTGAGAGTCCAACTCTGTTTAAAATTGTCCCAAAATTTTTTCTGAGGCCCTCCTCTACGTCTCTCCCAGGGAGTATTGCAATCCCCCCTATAAAATGTTGCTAGGCCTTGCACTAGGTGCATAGGCTTTAGCAGTGTAGGAGTCCCACTCTTTTTAAACTTATCTCTCTGGACACGAGCCTCTTAGAAAATGGCCACGGACAGTGATTCACCATACAAGTCCTGCGCACAAAGGTTCTCCTCTTCGAGGGTCGGTGACCTGCCAGTCACTATCTTCAACTGAACTGCTCTGACCCTCTGATATTCACTAGTTACAGTGAATGTGGCCTTCTCTATCCTATCATTGTTTTGGGGTGTTTCTTTAATTTTTAATACAGCAATGATGGTAAGATCTTCACTTTCCACATAGTCTTTACTCAGCATGTCAACAGCTTTAATTTCATTCAAGTCAAATTCTTTGGTTTTCCCATCTTGATCTATTTCTCGTTGTCTCATGTCAGTACCATCTTATGGAAATAAGTGTTACTTCTGGTCACATAAATCTCTTCCACAGTTCACAACATGACCGCTTCTTTCCATGAATTCATTGACAAATTCTGTCTCTTTTTAAAATTCTAACAAAATTTATTCTGAGGCCATCCTATACATGTCTTCCAGGATGTACTGCAATCCCTACTTTAAATTTTTGATAGCTCTTGCATTTAGTGCATAGGCTTTACGTGTGTAGGAGTCACACTCTTTTTAAAATTCTAACAAAATTTATTCTGAGGCCCTCCTCTACGTGTCCTCCAGGGTGAATTGCAGTCCCTCCTTCATTTTTTCTTGGCAGCCTTTGCACTTAGTGCATAGGTTTTCTGAGTCTTAGAGTCCCAATACCTAACAATTTTAACAGAATGTGTATGAGGCCACCCTTTATATCTAATAAAGGGTGTATCGGAGTCCCTCTTCCTCTAATTTTTGGCAGTTCTTTCACTATCCACATAGGCTTTGTGAGTTTCAGAGTCCTTCCTTCATAAATTAAACTGGATGTGTCTGACCATGTCACACACATCACATACCCAGATAAGGTAGTAAAATGTTAAAATTAAATTTACGTGTGAACACAGCCTAAAGGGTGGAGGAAGCGGTTTGTTTTTTTCTCTTTTTATTTTGCCTTATATACACGTCATTATACAGGAAAGAATGTTTCCTAACATTTTTACCTGTAAAATCCATTTTATGCTCGGTTTTGGATGTTTTATTGTCACTAAAAATGGTGTAATACTCTGACAACATTGTTCCCAGCAGCAACCAGTGAGTCAGAGGTGCATCCAGGGGTCTTCCCCATGCTGTTCTTATTCCACGTGAAAACTGTTTCCATCCATTTCAGCGATTTTCATGCCCCCCAGACCTCCTGGGAGGGACTGCCGGAAAAATGCCCTAGTTTCCCATTGACTTCCATTATCCTCGTTACTAGTGATGAGCGAGTATGTTCTGCTAACCCTTTTGCCGAGTATGCTCGGGCCGAGCACCGAGTAGTTACAGCTGCTCGGTGTAATGTTTGAATCACTCCCGTGCGCATGATTTGCAACTGTTTGACAACTTTAATACATGTGAGGAATGAGTAAGAAATAGACATTCCTTACATGTACTAAAACTGTCAAACAGTCGCAAATCATGCACACGGGAGTGATTCAAACATAACACCGAGCAGCTGTAACTACTCGGTGCTCGGCCCGAGCATACTCGCCGAAAGGGTTAACAGAACATACTCGCTCATCACTACTCGTTACTCAATTCGAGCATGCCCGAGCGTCAAAACTGCTTGATTAGAGTAAAGGATTTTAGTGCTCGCTCATCACTATTGATCGGTCATGAAAAAAATTCTTACTTCTGAGGTAAAATCTGTATTCAGTGAAGACAGAATTTCCCATTACTGAGATAGGAAATGGCAGTTACTAGGGATACAATTCTATGTATATGGAAGGAGCTAGAGGTAGAGCTCTTCCCTCCTCCCCCTCCTGTCTACACAGAATCTTATCAGTATAAGCTGCCATCTCCTATCTCAGTAATTGGAAAGTCTGTCTTCACTGAAAACAGATTTTACCTCAGACTTGAGAATTTGATAATGACTGATCAATTGTGGCAGAGAAACAAACACATTTCTGTGATAAGATATATTACAAAGTTGCTTATTTTCATATGTACTATTGATTTATGTAATAAAAATTAAAACAACCGATACTCTTTAAGACAAATCATACTATGGGACCAACTACTTGTAAGCTCGTTAGCTCGCATTTTCACGTGGTTTTAAAGATGATTCTTTTCCTTTGCTGCAATACACCCTAAAACTTACTGGTTCTTAAAGGGGTTTTCTGAGAATTGTTATAAAACAAATCAAATAAATAATACACATATAAATATTTTCCAAATACCTTTATATTCCTGTACCAGTCACCAACTCGTTTTGTTAACATTATTGTAAATGTTTTTGCTATGTATACCCCATTTTTCACATGTAAAGTGCCATGGAATAAATGGTGCTATAATAATAAATAATAATAATTATATTGCAAAAAGGTATGATTTATCTATTGCACTCTGTCAGGATTCCAAGATCGCAGCTGCAGTAGGACAGGCTGCATAAAGAACATCTGCTCAAGATATACGTCAAGACAGAGCAGTATCCGGTCAGGCATCATGAACGTACTTTTCTCTATTTCAGTCAACCTGACAGGACACTGAGCCTGACTAAAAGAAAAGATAAACACCGTTCATCTCAGTCAGCGTGACAGTTTTAGTGCAGTACAGGGAATACGTCTGTCTCGCTCCGTATGCAGTCACAATCTGTTCTAGGACGGCTGCACACTTAGATGGACTTATGGACTTAAAACATACTTGTTTGCTAAATAAAAGGAATTTAGAAAAAAGTTCAATAAATAAAATAGAAAATACTTTTAGATATTAATTTTATCACATTTCTCGGAGAAACTCTTTAAGTATAGTAATGATAGAAAAAATCTCTGTTAGGTGTTATTAATAGTGCTGCTCACCATTATTGGCACCCCTTAATTTTTTTCATAGACTGTACAATATCTTCAGAAATAAATGGAATTGTACCACAGTTATATCCGCAGGATTTTTTAATTAGTGGTCCAAACTAATACAACAATAAAACATTGTTTTTCAACTTCCATGTTGCAATTTCAAAGAAAAAAAACAGAATAAACAGCATGTGCAGCAATAAAGGTACCCCTAATTAATACTTGGTTGCACAACCTTTGGCATTGCTGACAGCTTCCAAACATTTCTTGCAGTCATCTATAAGCTTCTTACACTTCTCAATTGGAATTTTCTCCCACTCTTTCTTTGCAGTTTGTTCAAGCTCTTGAATGTTTGCAGGGCTCTTTTTCCCAATGGCGGATCTCAGTTCTCCCCAAAGATTTACAATGGGATTGAAGTCAGGACTCATTGCTGGCCATTTTAAAACAGTTAATTTTTTCTTTTTCAACCATTCCTGTGTACTTTTGGATGTGTGCTTTGGGTCATTGTCTTGCTAAAGGTCCCATGATCTTTGACTCAAACCAAGTTTTCTTACACAGGGTCGGACATTTCGCTCTAAAATCTCTTGATAATTCTCTGATTTCATGATTATTTTGATACGGTCAAGGCCTCCAGTGCTAGACTCAGCAAAGTAAATCCATAGCATTATGGATCCTCCACCATGCTTAACTGTTGGTAAGGTATTCTTTTTCTTATAAGCTTCATTGCGCCATCTGAAAACATACTGTTTCTTTGCATTTCCAAATAGCTCTATTTTTGTTTCATCTCTCCACAGAACATTTTCCCAGAAGGATTGTGGTTTGTCAAGGTACTCTTTGGCAAAGATCAGTCATTACTTTTTATGTCTTTTCTTCAGCAGTAGTTTCTTTCTTGGCCTTTGCCCATAAAGATCTGCTTGGATTAGTGAGTAGCTAATGGTACTTGTTGAAACCATGACCCCAGACTGTTCCAGGTTGGCCTTCAGGTCTTTGGATGTTTGAAGTGGTGTTTTTTCACCATTCGCACCAACTTTCAAAGATCTCTCTTGTCAATTTTCCTCTTTCCCCCACGTCCAGAGAGGTTCTTGATGATTCCATGCTTGGCAAACTTCTTAATAACATTGCGCACTGTTGAAACTGGGATACCAAGGTCTTTGGAGATGGCCTTATAACCTTTGGAAGTCTTGTGTTTACGGATAATAGCAGTTCTGATGTCCTCAGACAGCTCCTTTGTCCTCACCATTGCGACAAAGGAACAGGGCCTACCATGTCGCTTTTTAAAACACTGAAGTCATCATTCATTGACTAATTCATGTCACATGGGCACCGATAATTAATCACAGGTGAATCTCTTTTGTGATTTACCACAGGAGAGTCAAAATGTGTTTCCATACTAAATTGATTTAAAGGGTGTCAATACCAGTGTCACAGCAAACTTTAGGTTTTTCTATTTTTCCCTCCAATTGTTTTTGGTTTTAAATTATTGTTTATCATTTGCTCTTTTTTATTTATTACGAGTGCTCTTCACAAAAAAATGTTTCACTTGATTAATTTTTTTCAGGAGATATTCCACATTATGTACTTAAACTTCATGAGTGGCAATAATAATGAGCAGGAGTGTACACTCTGTTAAATGTTATGTTTGGTATATATCAGTATACCTTAAAAAGTGATGCACAACATGCTTTATTTACTTTGGTGCTATTCTTTAAAGAAATTATTTCACCAAATGTTTCACATTGAACTGGACACACAATATAATAGTGGTCACAGAGCAGAATAAAACTTTTTTTTTCTTTAATTTTACCTTTTAGCAATCAAAATATTTGGCACCTAATGAAAACTTTTATGTCCAAGTTAGTGTTATCAGAGTTTTCCCATGGCATGTGTATTTCTCTGTGTACGAGTTACTCGATCATAAGCAGGCAGCAGCACTCAAGGAAAAGGAGAACATGCCCCTATCATAGCTTAGGTTTCTCAGAGCATAAAATGTAATGATACACTTTAGATTTCTGAGTCTAACTTCCTACATGATTACAAAGTTCAGCTGAGTTTGGCTGTGTCTCATTAGAAATCCTACTATCAGTTCTTCTCTCATAGCACTGTCAACTCTGTTGTACTGCATCTTCCCCCCACACTGCCTGCTCGGAAATGAGTCCATATATATTACACTCTACCCTGTTCCTTTTTCCCTGCCATATTTTACCTGTTATTTCCTTATTATGTTCATGTATTAACTTGGTAACATATCCACATTGCTGTATATTATTCTTGGTATACATCCCTTTCATCTCCATCCAACCACAGCACGACAACCATGTCACCCACTCCTCCCAACAGACATGCTTCCTGTCCTTTTTCCTCCTCTGGGTAACACATCCTTTGTTACTCTGTCTATTCTAGCTGAACACGTCACATTAGTTCTGCCCACTTGAGTTACAGCTTCTCTGCCTAATCGCGTCCATAACAACCTGAGTGATGCACTTCCAGTTGTTTTCACTTCTGCATTGTTTAATGCGCGCTAACCGCAGTGCCTGCATCTATCTTCCCATTGCACTGCACAGTGCCGGATACAACTTTACACCTCCAGTCTCATAGTGCCAGTAAGCTCTGCTTACATGTTCTTTGCGTACACGCTCCATATCTATGTGAACACCCTGCTCTTCTTTTACTTGAGCCGGTGTAATGTATTGGTACAGTTGTTCCCACACATCTTACATGCTTTAGTATGAAGTATTTATGCATTATGCTGAACCTTGTACAGTATATAAGGGCCCGAGTCATCAAAACCGGAGTTCTTCACGCTTCACGATTTGGTTCATGTATTATTTTCCTTGAACATCTGTATTATATCTTTTCTGTTAATTATTGAAATTTTATACTATTTTGTATATATGAATTTATCTTTCAGCTTTTCATATACAGTATATATTCAATGTATAGCATATATATTGTGGTACGTACTGTATATGGTTTGAATAATTACTTATTCCTGTTCCCTTAGCTACAGTTTGTAAAAAGACTCAGAGTCGAAACTTCACTTGTGATCCCAAACAAGACCCACTGATCAAATTTCTACAATTGCATTGAATGTTTCAATAAAATCTACACTTTTGTGCGACTTCAGAGTGTGCAATGGAAATCTTTCCTATATATATTTGTTGAAGTACCACCTTTGGCCACTAGCACCTCACAAGACTGGATTGGTGAGTGCACTTCAATCTGTGAAAATTCTGTAAATCAGTGGTGGGTGTGAGATTATATAAAGCTTATGAATATAGAGGACTACATGGCAACATATTTACTAGTTCTCTTTTGATAATCTCCTGCTAATAAAACAAGGATTTTATTAATACCACAGCAAGCAGCCCAGCGCACTAAGTGCCACAGGGCTAGAATTAGGGTCTCTGTCTCTACATTACAAATTCCCTTTAAATATGCTTTTTGCAGGGTGAACAAAGTGTGAATGAAAGAGGTATTCCTATTTTAGAAAGTGAAGGCACAGTACAAAGCTATGGCATCATCTTATGATCAACGGGAGTTTTAACTTTGGGAGGAGAAGCAGTACTGGTGTATTGTTGTTTCCAAATGGCTATGCAGGAAACTTCAGTTGGTCCTATTCATTGAGCTGCAGTTCCTTGCAGAATGAGTGGCAAAGAAGCCGCTGTGCACAGAAAAATAGTGAAGAGGCCGCACAAATGCACCAGGGCTATAAAACCTTAGTTCAAATAATTGCAGCTATGGTAATAGTGTCAGATCATCCAAGATAATCAATCATATGAAACCCTAAACATCAATTTATTAGATATGCATTAAAAACAATTGGAAATTTGAAACATGCAACAAAAGAAACCCTAACTATGGTAACAGCGATGGAGACCTATAAAACATTTGCTTTAAAGCACCATGTGCCACCAGGAACACTGTGTATTGATACTGCCTAGCCGTGGATGTTGGCACCCTACGAAGATAATCGAGAAATTACGTCCCTGCTAACTCACCCTATTAGACTCCTGTGATAACGGGGACCCTGGTGTAAGTCCAGTGATAATGGTAAATCACTAGAGACCATAGAGGTGAATAGAGGATACACACCAGAGGAATAGAACGATGAGGGTGAGTTATGGATAGCCACTGTTGAGAGGGGGCGCCATTTCTCGTTTATCTTCATAGGGTATCAACCGCCATGGCTAGGCAGTATCAGCATACAGGATATCACAGTAGGGATACACAGTGTTTTTGGAGTCGCCTGGTGCTTTAAAGCATATGTTTTATAGTTCTCCATCGTTGTTACCTTCATTAGGGTTTCACTTGTTGTATGCTTCAAATTTTCAATTGGTTTTAATGCATATCTAGTAAATTGATGTTTTATGGTTTTATATGATTGATTACACGGTCTGCAAGGGTAAAATTGTTTGAAAAGTAAGAGGTGATATTTGTTTACATTCGATCCCTGAACTCTGTAAAAATATTGAAAAATTACATCATGTACAATTTTTTCACAAACACTGACTTTTTCTTGCACCATACTTTGACCCCTTTGCGTAAACTTTGGTGGATGATTTTGGTATCATTAGATTGGTTAGACATTAATGGCTGCTGTGCTGTGATTGGCTGCTGTGGGCAAAAAAGATTTTCTTAATCGAGCTTCCAAAGAGTGTGGTGGTGTCCATAACATCGAATCATAGCATATCTTTAATTTTCCCTCAGCAATATATGAACTGAAAGCTGCGCTGTGTTTGGTTGCTGTGGGGAGCAAAGGCAGATTTTCTTTTAGACGGAGTTCATAAGAGTGTAGTGGTGTGCTTACCATGATTTCTTTCAGTATTCAGTGGTTGTGGTGGATTAAGCTTCTGTTTCTAACATTGTGGCTACTACGGAGTATCGTAATTCACCCAACAACTTTTGCTATATTTGTGTAGCACCCCGAGGACTCGGCTGCTACAGGGGTATTGCACCTCAGACCAGAGGTGTGGTATTCCACTCCCGGGTAAGGATGGAGTGTGGAACATAGCTCAGATAGCTGCATGCACCACACTCACCCCATTTCCGGGGGACAGATCAACGGTACTCCCACCAGATAGATGTGCAGGTACGACAGCTTCTGTCCCTGGCTGGAGTGGGGAGGGGGGAGGAACATCCTAGTGGTGTAGGAGCAGAGAGGGGAGGGACTCTGGGCAGAGGTAGGAGCCCATTGGTTGCTCGTCACCTGGGCTCGGGTGTCAGAAGGGAGTATATAAGGTGGGCACCATCTTAGGACAGGGTCTGGTCTGTTCAGAGAGGAGCTCAGCCAGAGAGGGCTGACAGGGAGCTGTGGCTCAGTCTGGGCCCAGCTCCAGAGCCAGGCCTGGAGTGGAGGCCTGAAGCTGAGAGAGGGAGAGAGAGAGAAGTCAGAGGAAGAAGGAACAGAAACACCAGGAAAGGCGCAGAGACGCAAGAGAGAGGGAACCCTAAGATCCCACGAAATAACGGGTGAAGGGTTGGCAGAACAGGGTGCCGGATCCCAAACTGGTGGAGGCCAATTATCCTTAGCCAGGAACCGGAGGTCGTGGACAAGTTTTGGCGCGACCCCTCGCCATATCTACCAGGAAGGCATACCATATAGGGTCAGGGAAACCGGGAAAGGTTTCACCACCAGAAGGCCCGAGGGAGCTGGACAAAGGTGGATCCCTGGTGGGGACGGCCAGTAGAAAGGAAGAGAGGGGAGCTCAGGACCACGCTCTGGAACTGCCTGGGAGTTGGCCGAGTCCCGGACCTGGTGGACGCAGCACGGCTCGGGTGGTTCTAGCTGTACACAAGGGACCTGATAAAGAACTGTGAGTAAAGCTGTGAAAACTGCAATTGCACGTCTCTGAGCTTCCTTGTCACACCACCACTACCACTATCATCCTTTCCTGCTTCATCAGCTGCCCTGAGGCTATACCCCTCCCGTTGGGGGTTATACCATCCACGCTGCACATCCGTACCACCGGCCTCAGCGGACTGCCCTGCAGCGGCGGCTTCATAGCCGCATTCAACGGGTGGCGTAGTCGGACACTAATACCATCATATCAATAACTGCCACTTAGTTTGACACCCTGGGCACGGACCGGGTCACCGCCACGAGGACTACTACCCCTATCGGATCCGGCTCCGGGTATTCCTCGCGTGCGCAACGCTACGCAACATGGCCCAGGGGGCGAGTCATTTGCAGTTGTTTTGTAAGGAAGAAACAATAAAGGAACACTACGGACTTCATTATAAAAGTGTATTATGTGTACTTTGGTGTAAAAAACTAGGTGATCAGGACAAGTCGTGGGATCCACATGTAGTGTGTTCTGTTTGTCCAGAAGAACTACGACAGTGGTCTAAAGGGAAGAAAGAAAGCTTTCATTTTGGCGTGCCTATGATCTGGAGGGAACCGCAAAATCATAGTGATGACTGCTACTTTTGTACGTACAACGTGGAGGGATTCAACCTTCAAAATAAGAAGGAAGTTATATACCCGGACCTCTCATCAAGCGATTCACCCTGTGCCTCATGGTCCAGAAATACCTGTCCCTTCACCTCCAGAGAAACTTGAAGATACATCTGATTCAGAAGATTTAAAAAATGAAGAGCAGGATTCTGACGAAGACTTTCACTCTAGACCCAACAAGCCACAGCTATTTTCACAGCTTGAATTACATGATTTAGTCAGGGGCTTGGACCTTACTAAATATTCTGCAGAACTTTTAGGCTCTAGACGAAAGGAAAATAATCTGCTAGCTCCTGGCACATTTTTTCATAGTACAGAGGCAGAGAAAAGGAATTCCTTCCATACTTTCCTCAAGACAGTGCTCTAGTGTATTGAAGTAATGTTCCTGAATTGATGGAAAAATGTAACACTGAGTAGAATGTGAGCATGTGGAGACTCTTTATTGATTCATTCAAAAACTGCACAATGGCAGCAATTATGCTTCAGAGCCTGTAGGGCATTCTGTGCACTTGATGGAAAGCTATGAGAATTTAGACTTTATTCTCCAAAAATTTAAAAATGAGGATCTAGGATGGTCAATATGTGATGATTTGAAAGTTCTCTCTTTGCTCTTTGGGTAGCAAGGAAAATACATGAAGTACCCATGTTTTTGTGTGAATTGGAAAGCAAGGATAGGACTCATTAATGGAGTCAAAAAAGTAGGCCAAAGATAAAATCCTTGCAACTTGGACTCATGAATATAGTTGCAGAAAGCTTAGTTGTCACGGTTGTGTCAGAAGTGACAGACAGTCGCCCTGCAGTTGGTTGAAGGAGATCTCTACGTTTGGCATTACAGACATCTTCTTAGAGGCTGTCTCTCTAGGACCCAGTGGCTACCATCCTCTGGCTAATTAACACCCTGGCCTGGGTGTATAAATACCTAATGTCTGCTTGAGGAAGGTGCCTCCAATACTCACATTACCCTTTATGAAGGCTCGGAGCAAGTGCGTTACTTCATCCTCTTTGGAGCTATGAGGACTAAAAGCTAAGTTATCTTCCCATGTTTGTTCCCCCTTGTTGTCTTAGTTGTCAGTGGGGATCGACTAGTGCTCATCCCCCTCCCTTCTCTAGGTAGGGCCAAACACCAGGGAAAGACAGGGCGAGGTTCACGTGCGGCGATTAGTGAAGAGCCAATATAGGGACGTTAGTGGAGACAGGGTGATAGTAGATTAGGAGGTCTCCACTCCCCCTTTGCCTAGAGTCTGGGCTCCCTTTCCCTCTGGTTGCACTAAGTGTTTCCCACACCTTGCATGACATTATCGCCAGCAGAACACATTTTGAAAATGAAAAAAAACTGCCACTTTGGTTTTATTTGTGTGTGTGTTTTTTGGGCATGTTTTTTTTTTCCTTTCTACTTGGTATGGTTTCAGTTGCCAAGCTCGCAGAGCTCGCAGAGTGGCTGTGCAGTCTGTCTCTGGAGGTGAATGACCTCCGCTGTGAGGTTCAGCAGCAGCATCAGCAGCTACAGGTCACCAATGTGGGGGTCTCTGCAGGTAGGCCTGTCCAGTCTGAACCCAAGGTTGCCCTCCCGGACAGGTTTTCAGGAGGTAGGGATAAGCTTTTTGTATTCAAGGAGACATGCAAACAGTATTTTAAACTTTGTCATTACTCCTCCGGTAATGAGGAGTAACGGGTTGGAATTGTGATCTCTCTACTGCAGGGAGATCCTCAGTCGTGGGCGTTTTCTTTACCGCAGGACTCGGTTTGTCTCCAGTCTGGAGGGGTTTTTCGGGGCTATGGTCCTCATCTATGATGACCCTGACCGAGTCGCCTTGGCTAAGTCTAGGCTACGTCGCCTTCAGCAGGGGAATCAGTCAGTGGAGACCTACAGTTCTGAATTCCGTAGATGGACAACGGATTCCAAATAGAATGACTCAGCCTTTAGAAGTCAATTTTGCGGTGTCTTACTGAAAGGTTGAAAGATGCCTTAGCAGTATATGAAACCCCTCAGTCCTTGGAGGTTGCCATGTCATTGGCCATACGTCTTGATAGACGCCTTCAGGATAGACGGGTGAGACCAAGTTCTCCGGGGCTTTCTTGTCGGGGTTGTGCACCTCTGGGGGTGAACCAGTACTGGGGGAGATGGAGGAACCTCTGCAGTTAGGGGGTGTCTCTGCATCATACATTTCCCCGGAGATTCGCAAGAAAAAGGGCGTATGTTTTTTTTGTGGGAAAAAGGTACATTTTGTTGGGACCTGTCTTTCAATTCCTAAACAAAAGGAGACTCGATTAACTCTTGGTAGTCAGGAGTTGGATAAAAAAGGGGTGCATTTTTGGCCAACCTGCAGTTCCCTGTTTGTCCTGACAGCAGAGGTGGTTCTAGAGAGCAAAACCGAGAAAATTTCTGTGTTTGTTGACAATGCAGCCGGAGGCAGCATGGTTGATGCTGAGTTTGTGAAAACTCATGGTCTTGCTTGCTGTACTTTAGCTAAACCTATTTCCATCTTCTCCATCGACGACATGCCACTTGCACAGAAAGCATTTACTCAGTTTGTACATAATGCAAAACTGAGGGTGGGGTCAGTTCATTGTGACATAATCCCTTGCTATGTCCTTGACAATCTTCCCACACCTATTGTTTTGGGTATTCCTTGGCTTGTTAAACATAATCCGTTGGTGGATTGGCCAGCCGGGGAGATTATTGAATGGGGAGATTACTGCCATGAGAACTGTTTAGAGATTTCCCTTGCTATATTTCTCTACGGAAATATTATCTGCTTTTCTGTCTGGTTTTGAGGATGTTTTTTCTGAGAGGGGGTGTCAGAATTTCCCTCCTCATTGTGCATATGACTGTCCTATTAACCTGACCCCCCAGAGCTACCGAAGTTCAGACTGTATAATCTTTCTGGCCCTGAGAGACAAGCCATCAAGGATTTCATTGCGGAAAGTCTGGAGAAGGGACATATCAGACCTTCATCTTTGCTCGTGGTGGCAGGGTTCTTCTTTGTGAAGAAAAAAGATGGCGGTCTACGTCCCTGTTTAGATTTCCGGGAATTAAATCAAATTACCATCCGTGATCCATACCCTCTTCCTCTGATTCCTGATTTGTTCAGCCAGGTTGTAGGAGCTAAGGTATTCTTCAAGTTGAATTTAATGGGAGCCTACAATCTGGTTAGAATCAGAGAAGGTGACAAATGGAAAACAGCGTTCAATACCCCTTAAGGGCATTTTGAGAGTTTGGTTATGCCTTTCGGTTTGACCAATGCACCTGCGGTATTCCAGCATTTCATAAATGACATTTTCCATCATTTGGTGGGGAGGTTTGTGGTGGTCTGTCTGGACAATATTTTGGTTTACTCACCTGATTTTGAGACATATCGGGAGCATGTTAAGCAGGTGCTCCAGATATTAAGGGATAACAAACTTTATGCCAAACTGGAAAAATTTGTTTTTGCTGTTCAGGAGGTGCAGTATTTGGGGTACTTGTTGTCATCTTTGGATTTTTGGATGGATCCGGAGAAAATCCGTACAGTCCTTGATTGAGACCCTCCCGAGAAGCTGAAGGCTCTAAAACGTTTTCTGGGCTTTGCTAATTTTTACCGGAAATTCATCCAAAATTACTCTGTTATTGTGAAACCCCTTACTGACATGACTAAGAAGGGGTCTGATTTTTCAAAATGGTCGGATGCCTCCCTCCAGGCTTTTTCTTCCTTAAAGAATCATTTTGCCACACCACCTATACTCAGTCAACCAGATGTTTCTCAACCCTTTAATGTGGAGGTTGATGCATTGGATGTCAGGGTTGGGGCTGTGTTGTCTCAGGGTCCGTCCACTGGTAAATGGCGTCCATGCGCCTTCTTTTCTAAAAAATTGTCTTTGGCCGAGAGAAATTATGACGTGAGTAATAGGGAACTTTTGGCGATCAAATTGGCGTTCGAAGAATGGTAACATTGGTTGAAGGGGGCTGTTCATCCTATTACTGTTATTACTGGCCATAAGAACCTCTCATATCTCCAGTCAGCTAAACATCTCAACCCTAGGCAAGCCAGATGGTCCCTGTTTTTTACTAGGTTCAATTTTGTTGTCATTTTTCGTCAGAATCAAAAATGTCAAGGCTGATGCTTTGTCCTGGAGCTTCCCTGGTGGTGGTGACCATGAGAATCCTGCCCTGATATTACAGAAAGGGGTAGCCATTTCAACATTGTATCCTGAACTGGAGGGTGAAGTGTTGGAGGCTCAGGAGGACGCCCCTGCCTCTTGCCATTCAGGAAGGTTATTTGTACCATCTAATCTGCGCCGCAAAGTAATTAAGGAACATCATAACTCTGTGCTTGCTGGGTATCTAGGTGGTAAGGCAACCTCGGACCTCCTCTCTAGTCGTTTTTGGTGACCGGGGTTGCATCAGGATGTGATTGAACGCGTATCTGCTTGCAGCATTTGCGCGCGTTCTAAGGTTTCGCATACCCATCTGTCTGGTACTCTTCTTCTGCTACCTATCCCTAGAAGGCCATGGACACACTTGTCCATGGATTTTATTACTGATCTGTCGGTTTCTGCAGGCAAAACGGTGGTTGTAGATAGGTTCAGTAAAATGGTTCCCTTCGTGGCATTACCTGCACTTCAAAAAGTCAAGACACTTGTTCAGGTGTTCATAAATGAGATTGTGAAGCTTCATCTTGTTCCTTCCAATGTGGTGCCAGATCAGGGGACCCAGTTTGTTTCCAAGTACTGGAAGGCATTCTGTTCTCGACTGGGGGTGCAGCTGTCCTTTCCCTCTGCTTTCCACGCTCAGTCAAATGGTGAGACCAAGGGTGTCAATCATAATTAGGAGACCTACCTCAGGTGTTTTGTCTCCTAAAATCAGGAGGATTGGGCATCCTAGTTGGCGCTGGCAGAATTTGCCATTAATAATCATTGTCAAGAATCCACTGGCAGGTCACTGTTCTTCGGTGCATACGGTTATCATCCACAGTTGGTATCTTTAGTGGGGGAGGAGCTTCGGGAGTTCCTGAAGGGGAACAGTTTGCTTAGTTACTCTCCTTGGTATGGCAGGGTGTTCTGAGTAATTTAAAGATCATGGGAGAAAGATATAAACGTATGGCTGACACAAAATGCTTGCCAGGTCCGGAGCTGAATGTGAATAACTTTGTGTGGTTGTCTACCAGGAATATAAGATTGAAAGTTCCTTCTTGGAAGCTGGGACATAGGCTTCTTGGTCCCTATCAAATAACTGCCGTCATTAACCGAGCAGCATTTCGTCTTGAACTTCCTCAGGCCCTTAAGGTCCACAATGTGTTCCACAGGTCCTTACTCAAGAAGTATGTGGAACCTCTTGAGCCCTCACCTCTACCACCACCCCCAGCAATGGTTGATGGTAATCTGGAGTTCCAGATTTCGAGGATTGTAGATTCCCGTCTCCAACTTCGTTCTCTACAATACTTGGTGCACTGGAAGGGTTATGGTCCAGAGGAGAGGAGGTTGGTTTCAGCATCAGAGGTGAACGCTCCCAAGTTGGTTTGTTCATTCCACACCTCTTATCCATAGAAACCCGGTCCTGAGTGTCTGGAGGCCACTCATAGAGGAAGGGGTACTGTCACGGGTTTGTCAGAAGTGACAGACAGTCGCCCTGCAGTTGGTTGCAGGAGATCTCTGCGTTTGGAATTATAGACACCTTCTTAGAGACTGTTTCTCTAGGATCCAGTGGCAACCTTCCTCTGGCTATTTAACACACTGACCTGGGTGTATAAATACCTACTGTCTGCTTGAAGGAGGTGCCGGCGATACTCACATTACCCTTTGTGAAGCCTCAGAGCAAGTGCATTTCTTCATCCTCTCTGGAGCTATGAGGATGGGTGTTCATCTCTCTGAAGTCGACTTAAAGCTAAGCTATCTTCCCTTGTTTGTTAACCCTTATTGTCTTTAGTTGTCAGTGGGGATCGACAAGCGCTCATCCCCCTCCCTTCCCTAGCCAGGTTCGCGTGCGGCGTGTGGTAAATAGAGATGAGCGGTGTTCGACTCGAACTGTTCGCCAATCTCAAATTCGAGCTGTTTTGGGCGCTGTTCAAGCCGTTCGGCGAACACGAACGATTTGAAAAAAATTGGCTGTTCGAGGTTATGTTCGATAACTGTTCTCAGTAATGCTGAAAATTAATGTTAATACGCAGTTTGAGTGTACAGCGGGGCGGGGGGAGGGGCAGGGGATGGATCTCTGCATAAATAATGAAGATCTCCTTTTTTTTTTCTCTTAACCGCATTTACAGTGGGGAGGTGCAATCGGTCATTCTATCAGCAGCGCACACATGGAGCGAACTGCTTTTTTTCACACAAGCAAGAGCATGTGTCATTGGCAGTGTATGTCACATGTCCTTGCCCTATAAGACCCAGCCATTTTCCACATAGCCACCATTTTCTCACTGCTGCAGCTGCGTGTTAGACGGCACCGCTGTTGCTGTGTGCGCTATACTTTGAGTGTTAATTTCAAGCCAATTTTCGCACAAATCTACAGATAGCTTGGGAGTAGGGAATAGTGGTGATTGCAGCCCTTTTGAGGACTAGGTTACATCATTTCCTACGACTTTTATCAGGCAGGTCTGTGCTCTTAAATAGATAGGTTGGGAGTAGGGACTAATTGTAATTGCAGTCCTTTTGAAGGCTAGGTTACATCAGTTCCTATCACTTTTTGCCAGGCAGGTCTGTGCCAGTGCTGTGCAAGTTTTTTTCACAGCATTTGGCTAAATCTAGCTAAGCAAATCCTTTTTGGCCTCTTGCATTGTGTGTTAGTCAGTGGAGTAGCCTATCTGTGCTGCAAGCTACACCACCTGTGTATAGAATACACATTTTTTTACTGCACCTAGCCAAGTAAAACCTTTTGGACATAGCATCATTCTATTAGTCCATCTATACTAACCTCCACCAGGTTGCAAATTAAAATAATTTTTATCTGCATCTAGCTCTGAAAAAATATTTGGGCTTGTAGCAGTGTGTGGGACTTGTTCTATTAGTCCATCTATACTAACCTCCACCAGGTTGCAAATTAAAAATAATTTTTATCTGCATCTAGCTCTGAAAAAATATTTGGGCTTGTAGCAGTGTGTGGGACTTGTTCTATTAGTCCATCTATACTAACCTCCACCACCTGTGTATGTAATAAAATTGTTTTACTGCATCTAACCCAGCCAATACTTTTGGGCTAATACCACAGTTTGGCCACTCCGCTCTGCTCGTTTCCCATCCATTGTTTTTTGTGCAAACAACTCCAGAGTTGTCAATTAGTTAACTACCAAAATGAGTGGAAAAAGGCCTGCTGCTGGTGGAAAGGGGAATAGGCGTGTTGGGAAGGGAAAAAAAGGTTGTGTCCGTGGGGTAGGTGTTAAAGCAACAGTAACATCTGCAGAAGAAAGACCATCTTCCAGCCAAACTAAGATGTCTACTTCTTTTAGCGGACAATGTGATAAGATCCCTTGCTTACGGCCACGCCAATCGCTACAAATTTCAGATGAGGCACAAAAACAGCAGGTGCTTCAACGGATATCAAGTGCTCCTTTAAGTGGGCTCTCCTCCACATCAACTTCAACATCACAAATACTCCAGTCCTCAGAGGTGTCACCCCAATCGCACTTGCTTCCTCACAGCTCCCAAGTCTCCAGCTGCCCGTCTGAGTATGGGGTAGATCAGATGGTTGAGTCTGCAGAGCTGTTTACTCATACTATAGCCTGGGAATCAGAGGTCGGCTCCAGAGCTGCTGTGAATCCAGGCGAGGAAATTATCTGCACTGATGCCCAGAATCTTTATGAGTCGGATCCAGGAACAGACGCAGAAGGTTCTGACCATAATGTAGACCCTCGTTCCCAAACTGTAACTCCTGTTAGTGGAGACAATGAGGAAGACGATGATGAGACTCAAATACCTGATTGGAGCGATAACTTGAGTTTTTAGTCAGGGCAGGAAGAGGTTGGCTCTGAGGACGACGGGTGTGATAACACACAGGGTGATGATGACGAGGTTGGAGATCCCACTTACTGTCAACCCACAGTAAGTCAGTCGATGAGGTCAGCAGAGGAGGTGGAGGAGGATGCTAGTGACGACGAGGTCAGGTTGCGCCTTACTGGACAGAGACGTAGTACTGGAAGCACGTCAACAACTGCATCCTCAAACACAACTCTACCTCTGACCACAAGTCGTGGTGGCTCTTCAGGTCGCATGGGTGCTAAGCCTTGCATAGCCTGGGCATTTTTTCAGATCGATAAGGATGACCCAACTCGTGTTATCTGTAACATTTGTCAGCAAAAGCTAAGTAGAGGCCAAAAAATACATAGTTTGAGTACTTCATTCATGAACCGGCACATGGATATGAAGCATAAGTTGCAGTGGGAAGCTCACTGTGCTACAATGCGGACTAGCCGGCCGGGCCAACCACCGTCTGCCACATCTTGTGCATCCGCGGCCTCTTCATCCTCTGTGACTGGGGGGACAGCAGTCACACCTGTTTTGGGACGCAGACCTGCCACCTCTTTACCCACAAAAGCCAGCGTGATTGGCAGGTCATCATTTTCTTTGGAGGTGGAAACACCAGCTGGTGTTCAGCGCTGTCTGACATCGATAGCACCACCTTTGGATCAAGGCAACCTAACATGTCCGCCTGCATCTTCCTCACAGACCGGCAGTTTGCCGGGGACACCCTTCTCTACCCCGTCTAAGCACAACAGCCAGCCCTCGGTCCCTCAGATGTGGACAAGTAAAAGACCATTTCCTCCTAGCCATGAGAAAGCTAAGAGGTTGAATTTCACCATCTGCAAATTCTTGGCTACAGAAATGCTGCCTTTCCGCCTGGTGGACACAGAGGATTTTCGAGACCTTATGTCCGTCACAGTGCCCCAGTACCAGATGCCCAGTCGGCACTACTTCTCAAAGAAAGGTGTGCCTGCGCTCCACCAGCATGTCGCACACAACATCACCGCTTCTTTGAGAAACTATGAGTGTGACAGGGTGCATTTCACCACAGACACTTGGATGAGTAGGCATGGACAGGGGCGTTACATGTCGCTGACTGGGCACTGGGTAACTATGGTGACAGCAGGACAAGGGGCTGCTGTCCAAGTCTTGCCGTCCCCACGAGTTGTGCGTCAATCCTCTTTATCTCGAAGTTCCTCCACTGCTTCTGCCTCCTCAACCTCCTCTCGGTCCTCCACCTGCACCCAAAGCCTGTCTGGTCATGCCACAAGCTTTCTAACTGCGCAGAAGGGATCCTGCACACCTCCTTACTATGCTGGCAGCAGGGCTCAACATCATCAGGCGGTTTTTACTTTGAAATGTCTGGGAAATGTGAGTCACACAGCTGAGGAGTTGTGGTCAGCTCTGGAGAACCAGTTTCATGAATGGTTGTCTCCACTGGACCTGAAACCAGGGAAGGCCGTGTGCGACAATGCTGCAAACCTGGGTGCGGCCCTTCGCCGGGGCAATGTCACACACGTGCCTTGTATGGCTCACGTGTTGAACCTGGTTGTCCAGCAATTTTTAGCCCACTATCCCGGACTAGATGGCTTTCTGCAGAGGGCACGGTCACTGTGTGCTCACTTCTGCCGTTCGCATCCCGCAGCTCAGCGACTTACATCTCTACAGAAGTCGTTGGGCCTGCCACTTCACCGGCTAAAATTAGATGTGCCTACCCAATGGAATTCAACTCTGCACATGTTGCAGCGACTGTAGCAGCACCGATAAGCCCTGGTGCAATCTGTTCTGACGTATAGCCTGGGCCAACGAGATCCAGAGGTGGAACAAATCACGCCGGAGGAGTGATCTCAGATCAGGGATCTATGCACCCTTCTGCACAGTTTTGAAATGGCGACGAAGATGTTTAGTGCTGACGATGCCATTATCAGCATGACTATTCCGGTGATTTAAATGCTGGAGCACATGTTAAACAGAATTCGGAGTCAGGTGGTGGCACAAGAGGAGGTGGAGGAAGTAGAGGAGGAGGAGTTGTATGCGGAAGGGCTAACATCTGCAAGGTCCAGACAGTCGGCAGCACCAAGGCAGCAGGGATGTGAGGGTGGGGGAGATTGTTTTACCAGGGCGCATGGTAGCAGCCAAACTAGTGAGGAAGGTGCAGGAGCCCAGGAAGAAGTGGAGGACGAACTGATGGAAGACTCATCAGATGAGGGAGACCTTGACCACATTTCTGTTGTGCGAGGTTGGAGGGAGAGGGCAGAGGAAGGAAGCATGATTGTTACCTCGCCACCAACACAACAGGGACTTGGTGTTCCTGGATGCGCAAGACACATGAGTGCCTTCTTGCTGCACCACTCGCAACATGACCCTCGAATTGTGAGAATTAGAAATAATCCTGGCTACTGGGTTGCCACACTGTTAGATCCCCGGTACAAAAGTAAATTTGCAGAAATTATTCCTGCCATAGAAAGGGATGCACGCATGCAGGAGTATCAGCAGAGACTGTTGCAGAATCTTACATGTGCTTTTCCACAAAACACCAGTGGTGCACGTAGTGAATCTCACAGTTCCAACTTGCCAACCGTGAGACTGTCGAGTGTTCAGCACTCAACACGTAACAGAAACACAGTATCTGCTGGTAACATCAATTTTGCGGAATAATTTCACCACTTTTTTAGCCCATCCTTTGCAAGGCCACAGGAGACAAGAAGTCTGACACATGGTCAACGCCTAGAGACGAGGGTACAGGAGTATCTCCAAGTAAACATTGAAGCCATGACTGTGTCACTGGACCCTTGCTCTTTTTGCGCTTCCAATCTGGATAAATGGCCGGAGCTCGCCACTTACGCCTGGGAAATCTTGTCATGCCCGGCAGCCAGCGTTCTGTCTGAACATGTGTTCAGCGCTGCTGGTGGTGTGCTGACAGATAAGCGCACGTCGCTCTCCACTGATAATGTAGACAGACTCACATTCATAAAGATGAACAAATCATGGATCCGAAAGGACTTTTCCACCCCTGTGTCATCCTGGGGTGAGTAAAAGCTTGATGATTTGTTAAAATCACCTCACCAACCGTTTTAAGCTTTCAAATTACTAATCATGTTTATCTGTATCTTGGCTGGAAAATAATTTGTGCCTTGTAGCAGTTTGCAGTACTGATTCTATTAGGCCATCTATACTAAACTCCACCAGATTTAAAATTACTAATCATGTTTATCTGTATCTTGGCTGGAAAATAATTTGGGCCTTGTAGCAGTTTGCAGTACTGATTCTATTAGGCCATCTATACTAAACTCCACCAGATTTAAAATTACTAATCATGTTTATCTGTATCTTGGCTGGAAAATAATTTGGGCCTTGTAGCAGTTTGCAGTACTATTAGGCCATCTATACTAAACTCCACCAGATTTAAAATTGCTAATCATGTTTATCTGTATCTTGGCTGGAATATAATGTTGGCCTTGTAGCAGTTTGCAGTGCTGATTCTATTAGGCCATCTATACTAAACTCCACCAGATTTAAAATTACTAATCATGTTTATCTGTATCTTGGCTGGAAAATAATGTGGGCCTTGTAGCAGTTTGCAGTACTGATTCTATTAGGCCATCTATACTAAGCTCCACCAGCTTTCAAATTAATAATAATTTTTAGCTGCATCTAGCCCGGAAAATAATTTTGGGGCTCCTAGATGCGCAAGACACATGAGTGCCTTCTTGCTGCACTATCTGCAACATGACCCTCAGATTGTCAGAATTAGAAATAATCCTGACTACTGGGTTGTCACACTCTTAGATCCCCCACACTCGTCGATCAACCTTTTCATTTTAATAAATAACAAAAAAATGGTCATTTTTGAAATTATAAGCATTAGCAGGTTATTAGAAACTGAAATCAAACAGTTTTCAACTCAAAACTTTATTCTAGGTGATGTTACATTTTCACATAGGACCCCTTGTTCGAAAGGAGCTTCTGAACTCTCTCGTCCATTGAATTTGTCAGGTTTTGGATGGTTTCTGCTTCAATTGTTTTGCATGAGGACAGAATACCCTCCCAGAGCTGTTGCTTAGATGTGAACTGCCTCCCGCCATCATAGACACTCCTTTTGATGATGCTCCAGAGGTTCTGAATGGGGTTGAGGTCAGGGGAGCATGGGGGTCACACCATAAGTTTGTCCCCTTTTATGCCCATATCAGCCAGAGATGCAGATGTGTTATGTGCAGCATGAGACGGTGCATTATCATGCATGAAAATGATCTTGCTGCGGAATACACGGTTCTTCTTCTTGAACCATGGCAGGAAGTGCTGTTTGAGAAACTCCACATACATTATGGAGTTCATCTTTACCCCTTCAGGGATCCTAAAGGGGCCGACAATCTCTCTCCCCATGATTCCAGCCCAAAACATTACTCCACCTCCTCCTTGTTGGCGCCGTAGCCATGTTTGCATTGGGTGTCCATCAACCAACCATCCTCCACTCCATCCATCTGGACCATCGAGCGTTGCACGGCACTCATCGGTGAACAAAACAGTTTTGAAGTCAGTCTTCATGTATTGTTTGGCCCACTGGAGCAGTTTCTGCTTGTGTGCAGTGGATAGAGGAGGTCGACAGGATGGCTTACGCACAGCTGCAAACCTCTGAAGGACCCTGCATCTTGTTGTTCGGGGGACGTTGGAGGCACCAGCAGCTTCAAAAACTTGCCTGCTGCGATGACAAGGCTTTTTTTGACGCTGCTCTTTTAACCTGACGTAATTGCCTGTAGGAAAGAGTCCTCAATTTTCCCTTATCAGCACGCACACATGTGTACTGTGAATCAGCTACATACTTCTTGATTCTTGATTATGCGATGATCAGGATGAAGTGTCTTGGCAATGTTGATTGTAGTCATGCCTTGACCTAAACACTCCACAATTTGTTGCTTCTCAGCAGCCGACACATCCTTTTTCTTTCCTATTGTGGCAGAAAATGTAGGCTGCTTAATAATGTGGGACAGCCTTCTTAAGTAGTCTTGCCTTTCATTGGACACACCTGCCAAACTAATTAGCACAGGTGTCTGCAATTGCTTACAGTGATATAAAGAGCCCTGACACACATCACCATCAATGAGTTTAACTGACAAACAAACAAATTCTTACCTTATCACTCCTAAACACTTTTTTGCATAATAATTTGGAACACAGTGTACATGTGCTTTTCCACAAAACACCAGTGGTTCACGTAGTGAATCTTACAGTTCTAACTTGCCAACCGTGGTCTGTATGGAGTTGTTCAATAAAGGGCCCAAAATTAAGATAACATAGACGGGAGAGGTCTCTATGAATAGGAATTCCTAAGTATTTGATACCCTGTGAGGGCCAGACAAAGGGAAAGTTGGACTGGATGGAATCCTGTATGGATGTGGGGAGGGAGACATCGAGGGCCTCAGACTTCGCTGCATTGATTTTAAAATTTGACCATGTAACAAAGTGATCTATTTCAGCCATAACAGCAGGGATGGATATATATGATTGAGTGATATATACTAGGACATCATCAGCAAATGCAGAGCACTTGTACTCGGTGCCTCCCACCTCAATCCACCTAATATTGGTGTTATGGCGAATTGATGAGAGCAGGTGCTCCATCACTAGGATGTATAAGAGAGGGGACAGAGGACATCCCTGCCTTGTCCCATTGGTGATTATGAAAGGTGATGAAAATGTTCCATTTATCTTCAGCCTAGGTGACGTGTTGCGATACAGGGCCGTGATTTTGGCTATAAAAGGGTCCCCTAGACCCCTACCCCAAGCTTTTTAAGAGAATAATATATGGCGTGCCAGGAGACTCTATGGAATGCTTTCTCAGCATCCAACGAGAGTATCTAATTACAATTTTTTAACTGCATCTAGCCCAGAAAATACTTTGTGCCTAGTAGCAGTGTCTGCTAGTCAGCGGATTATCCCAGCTGTTAAGCAAGCTACACCACCTGTAGTTTGGACACTTAATTTTTCTAAGGAAATGCTTCGGGCCCCCGGGACACTCAGTGAAGAGCATCGGGAGGCACCCCAAGGCACAGGGGCTGGGACTGGCGGTAGGACACCTTGCGGTGGACCGCCAAGCTCGATCCTTATAAAAGCTTTTTAACTGCAGCAGCTTTAGTGGACGCTACTGGAGCTGGAATTCCCGCAGCTGCTGGCATCAGACTTGCCCTCCAATAGATCCTTGTAAAAGGATTTAAAGTGTACTCATTCAAATTAGAGAGACAATTTAAATTAAAAAGCCTAGACCAGCCTCCACCGCAGGGGGGCTCGCTCGACCCACCAGCGGACAGGCACCAGTATTGGGATAGGGGGGCTGGCCGTCAGGGTCCACCGCAGCTCTGGCACAAACCCAGTGACACGGAGGTCGAACGGGCAGGAACGGACTGGCAGTGTCGGCTTCGCACTTTTTTGGTTTTAGAAGGGCATGACATGCCTATATCTGTGTCTCCCCCTCCTTTTACTCCTCCACCTCTTTTCTTTTCGCATGACTATATGTACTTGTCACTTTTCCATGCGGTAGTTGTGTCTTCTGAGCAGTTTGTCAGCTTTTGGACACCTTTGAAGTGTTTTCTATGTGTTTTCTATGTGTTCCTATGTGTCTTTGTTTGCCTGCCATTGGTTTTAACGGTGTTCGACGAACAGTTCGACGAACCGAACTCGAACACTACGGGGGTGGCTCAACACTATTGGTGAAGAGCCAATATAAGGACGTTTGTAGAGACAGGGTGATAGTAGATCAACCTAGGAGGTCTCCACTCCTCCTTTCCCTAGAGTCGGGGCTCCCTTTCCCTGTAACCCTTGTGTTGCACTAAGTCTTTCCCACACCTTGCGTGACATTAGTTGATCCAACTAAAGTTCTCCTGCCACAACTCCACATTAAGCTTGGACTGATGAAGCAGTTTGTGAAAGCTCTACGAAAAGAAGTAGAGACTTTTAAGTACCTGTGTACCAAGTTTGACTGCTTCTCTAATTCGTGTAATTAACAGCACCTGTAACTTACCTGTGGCACCTAACAGGTGTTGGCAATAACTAAATCACACTTGCAGCCAGTTAACATGGATTAAAGTTGACTCAACCTCTGTCCTGTGTCCTTGTGTGTACCACATGGAGCATGGAGAAAAGAAAGAAGACCAAAGAACTGTCTGAGGACTTGAGAAACCAAATTGTGAGGAAGCATGAGCAATCTCAAGGCTACAAGTCCATCTCCAAAGACCTGAATCTTCCTGTGTCTTCCGTGCGCAATGTCATCAAGAAGTTTAAAGCCCATGGCACTGTGGCTAACCTCCCTAGATGTGGACGGAAAAGAAAAATTGACGAGAGATTTCAACGCAAGATTGTGCGGATGGTGGATAAAGAACCTCGACTAACATCCAAACAAGTTCAAGCAGCCCTGCAGTCCGAGGGTACAACAGTGTCAACCCGTACTATCCGTCGGCGTCTGAATGAAAATCGACTGTATTGTAGGATACCCAGGAAGACCCCATTTCTTACCCCGAGACATAAAAAAGCCAGGCTGGAGTTGGCCAAAACTTACCTGAGAAAACCTAAAACATTTTGGAAGAATGTTCTCTGGTCAGATGAGACAAAAGTAGAGCTTTTTGGGAAAAAGCATCAACATAGAGTGTACAGGAAAAAAAAGAGGCATTCAAAGAAAAGAACATGGTCCCTACAGTCAAGCATGGCGGAGGTTCCCTGATGTTTTGGGGTTGCTTTGCTGCCTCTGGCACTGGACTGCTTGACCGTGTGCATGGCATTATTAAGTCTGAAGACTACCAACAAATTTTGCAGCATAATGTAGGGCCCGTGTGAGAAAGCTGGGTCTCCCTCAGAGGTCATGGGTCTTCCAGCAGGAAAATGACCCAAAACACAGTTCCAAAAGCACTATAAAATGGTTTGAGAGAAAGCACTGGAGACTTCTAAGGTGGCTAGCAATGAGTCCAGATCTGAATCCCATAGAACATCTGTGGAGAGATCTCAAAATGGCAGTTTGGAGAAGGCACCCTTCAAATATCAGGGACCTGGAGCAGTTTGCCAAAGAAGAATGGTCTACAATTCCAGCAGAGCATTGTAAGAAACTCATTGATGGTTACCGGAAGCGGTTGTTCGCAGTTATTTTGGCTAAAGGTTGTGCAACCAAGTATTAGGCTGAGGGTGCCAATACTTTTGTCTGGCCCATTTTTGGAGTTTTGTGTGAAATGATCAATGATTTGATTTTTGCTTCATTCTCTTTTGTGTTTTTTCATTGAAGACAAATTAAATGAAGATAATAAGACCAAAGAATTTGTGATTGCAATCATTTTCAGGAAGAAACTGAGTATTATCTTACAGAATTGCAGGGGTGCCAATACTTTTGGCCACCACTGTATAAGACCTTAGTTCTCAAAATTGACAGGGATCCAAGATTTTAGACTCACATGGTGAAGTCACGAAGCCGCAGCTCCGGGTGGAAATACAAAGCCATAGCATTGGTAAAGCATGCTTAAAGGCACGAGGAACAAAAGGAATTGAAAACAGGATATGATGGACTGCAAACAAACAAGCAAGGCAGTACACGTCAGAACCCATAGAACTGGGAGGGCAGATGCAGAGCAAAACAGATGGTCTGAAGAATCATACAAATATAGGCAACCAAGTCCACAGCAGATAGCAACATAATGTGAACTAACTTTAATAACAGTTTGAAATCCTCACTACAAATGATGGGTTAATCAGAGCAAATGCATGTTGTAGAATCCACAGCAGGTTGTAATGTAGTGAGAACAGTCTGTAATAACAGTTTATGATGCTAGCAGCAAACAATGGGCTAACTAGCATCACATGTAAGTAATGTAAACAGACTCTAAGTATCAGTTTTAGATGCTTATTGCAAATATTGGGCTAAATAGCTGGTCTATTGGAGCCATAGGTGCTGGTTGCAGAAATCACACAAGTCAGTGAAAATAACAAAAACAGAAAAATTGGATGTCGGAAGAGTGCAAAAACACAGCAGCTGAACAAAGTATTGCCTTAATAGTCAGACCAGGGATATGTCCAACTGGGCTTTAAAGGGCCCAGGGAGATGATCATACAAAGATATGCCAGGCAACTTGTAGAGCCCAATTTGGAGAACAGCAAAGGGTGGGAGGCATAAAGGAAGGGAGTACAGCCCTGCATAGAAGCTGAGACAGGTGTGAAATGCCAGAGAATGGCTCCCCACTGAACATGAAGTAACGGCATATTCTAGCTTACAATGTGCCAAATCTTTTAAAGATATGTGCATGTATGTGAGACATCATATCAGCACTTCTCCACCCACGAACTAAAAGAAAACTGAGGATACAGCCTCCAGAAAGGAAAATGCATGATACAAGTCATTTATGGCAGGATTCACACATCAGTGTTTCGCAGTCTCAGTATGGACTGCGATGCAGACTGACCGATCTTCTGAAATAATTACAACAGCCTCATGGATAAATATGAGGTTGTCAACATATGTTCAAGAGACCCAAAGCAAGTATGGGCATAGTGGTCCATTTACACGGATGTGTAAATCTGGCCCAATGTACACACATGACATGGTATTCTGAAAACTTTCTTGAAATGATAAATACACTTCCAATAAAGAAGGTAGAAAATAAAATTAAAAAAAAGTTTTCTAAAGTTTACTAATTCGTGTGACTTTCTCATAACACAAAAAGCATGTTAAAACCTTCAAACTCTATTACAAGTATTGTACAACACAAGAAAGATAATGCACAATTAAAACAATTATTTGGATCTAGCGTATGCTAAATTACAACCCATATCAGATGATTCCCCTTTCATTCAGAAAATACAGAATTTATAATGAACTAAAGCATGTATCAATTATAAATCCGATTTTAGGCCAATTCAATTTAATGAGGCACAGCAGCTGCATTGGTATAGTTTGTACTGCCAAGCGTCATAGATATTAAATTTCCCCTGATACAGTATGCCATTGTGCACCTCGGAAATGACCAGCAGCAAAGTATAAGCATATCCTAAAATATGCAGACTGCTTCCTGTATGAATAGTGTAGTCAGATGGTGGACTAATTTAATGAACATTCCCCATACATAATGAATATAGAAGTTGTGAAGGCCAAGATTTTATTAGTTGCTGATATTTAAGCAGTTTCTCTAGGACTTTTACTACAGAAGACATACAATCTGTCCAAGCCAAACTCCTACATACCTATACAGCGAATTAACATAAATACAGCAGCCTTAATTGAATGCACGAGAGCAAACATAGCTGTTAACCCCTTTACGACCTAGGGCGTATTAGTACGTATCTGTGCCCTGGACCTTATGGACCTGATACGTATTAGTACGCCCTGGCGATTTCGCCCGCACACAGGCTGTGTGGGCGCGATCGCCGCCGGGTGTCAGCTGATTGTCACAGCTGACACCCAGAGCTATGTGCAGGGAGCGGTCGCGCACCGCTCCCAGCACATTAACCCCCGCAATGCTGCGATCGAAGTCGATTGCAGCGGCAAGGGGAGGTGATCGCCGATACTCACCTCCTCTTCCGGCCTCCATTGATGTCTGCCGCGGCTTCCAGGATGTTGCCATGACGACCCGATGTTGTCATGACAACATCTGGGTCACCAGACAGCAGGAAGATTTTTTGGACATGCGCAGTGTATCTCCAAACTATCTTCTCCCTGTCCAGCGCTGATAGCCTGTATGACACAGGGATGGTGCAGCATTCCTGTGCCATGCAGCCGATCAGAGAAAAAAAAGTGAAAGTCCCATAGTGGGACAAAGTTAAAAAGTGTAAAAAGTGTCATAAAGTGAAAAAAAATAAATAAATAAATTGCAAAAATATTTAAAAAAAAAATAAAAAAAATAATCCACCAAAAATAAAAATATAATGTACCCATCAATAAATATTATTATAAAAAAAATAAAAAAATAAAAATAAAAGTACACATATTTGGTATCGCCGCGTCCGGAACGACCTGACCTATAAAACTGTCCCACTAGTTAACCCCTTCAGTGAACACGGTAAAAATAAAAAATAAAAAACGAAGCAAAAAACAATGCTTTATCACCATACCGCCAAAGAAAAAATAGAATAACACGCGATCAAAAAGACGAATATAAATAAAAATGGTACTGCTGAAAACGTCATCTCGTCCCACAAAAACAAGCTGCCACACAGCTCCATCAGCCAAAAAATAAAAAAGTTATAACTCTCAGAATAAAGCGATGCTAAAAAATAATTTTTTCTTTAAAATTGCTTTTATTATGTAAAAGTGCAAAACATAGAAAAACTATATAAATGTGGTACCGCTGTAAACGTACTGACCCAAAGAATAAAGCTGCATTATCAATTTTAACACACGCGGAACGACATAAAAAAAAAAAAAAAAATTCCTGAATTGTTGGTTTTTGTTTATTCTGCCTCCCAAAAATCGGAATAGAAAGCGATCAAAAAATGTCACGTGCCTGAAAATGGCACCAATAAAAACATCAGCTCATCCCGCAAAAAACAAGCTGTCACATGACTCTGTCTGCCAAAATCTGGAAAAATTATAGCTCTCAAAATATGGTGATGCAAAAACTAGATTTTACAAAAAATGCATCTTTTAGTGTGTGACAGCTGTCAATTATAAAAACCCCATATGATTCTGGTATCGCTGTAGTCGCAACGACCAAAAGAATAAGGTCGTCTAATCACTTATACCGCATGAGGAACGGCGTAAAAAATAAACTCTCGGTTTGTGCTAGGATTAGGGTTGGGCTAGGGTTAGGGCTGGGGTTGGGGTTAGGTTTGGGGTTAGGGTTGTGATGGGGTTGGGATTTTTTTCAAAAGTAAGAAAAAAATATGACGATATGGCGACTAGTGTTGAGCGCAAGTGCTCGCTACTTGATTTTGCATCGGGTGCTCTGGTATGCATTGAGTATCGTGGGTATTTGAGTGACATGCTCGAGTCTCTGCCCCATATGCTTCGCGGCCAAAAAAACTTTGCGGGGATTGCCTGCCATGCAAAAAGTGAAAAAAAAAACACTTTTTCATTTTTACGAATCAATTTGTGAAGCACCTGGGGGTTCCAAGTGCTCACTATGCATCTAGATAGGGGCCTTGGGTGGTCTAGTTTCCAAAATGGGGTCACTTGTGGGGGAGCTCCAATGTTTAGGCACACAGGGGCTCTTCAAACGCAACATGGAGTCCGATAAGAAAATTGAATGGAAAATCGGTGCAAATTGTTAGTGTTAGAACTCTCCTGTTAGGTTTTTTCTATCTTGCTGGTCACATGACCTTTTTTGCCTATTTAATCCTGCTCCGCCCTCCTGGTCTTGCTGGACTTCATTGTAATTTCTACTCTTAAGCTAGCCTGGTGCTTAGTTACCTTTCTCAGTCAGTTTAGCTAGGTCTTCGGACCTTTATGTTCTATGTTGTGTGTTTGTCTTTTACCTTTTACTGCTACAATTTCTGCTAGGAGGTGTCCAACTTTATCCCAGTCCCTAGTTCTTGTAGGGATCCCTCCCTTGCATCTATAGGTCTTCGTACAGACTAGCCGAGGACTTTAGCGGGTCTGATCACAGGATCAGGTTCCCCGTTACATCGTAGGGATCTAGCTTAGTTCTATTGTAGGGACAGATCTCTTTTCTTTCCTTAGTGCTTGTAGCAGATCATAATAGTAAGTCCAGCCCAAAAATATCTCTAAGGAAAGACCTCCAGTTTCCATCATGGTGTCGGTTCAGGATTTGGCTCAACGCCTGCAGGGACTCTCTCTGGAGGTGGACGAGCTCCAACAACACGTGAGTAGCTGTTCTGGAGCACATTTTGTGGAGCCAAAAGGTACGTTTGCCTGATTTATTTTTTGGTGATCAACAAGAATTTTTTTCCTTTAAAAATGCTTGTTTGTTGTATTTTCGTTTGAGACCCAGATCCTCTGGTGATGAATCACAGCGCATAGGGTTCATAATGTCACTTTTGCGCAAAGAACCTCAGGGATGGGCCTTTTCCCTCCAACCTAGTGATCCATGCTTTAGATCAGTGGATAGTTTTTTTTCTGCTTTGGGTTTGTTGTATGATGATCCTGATCGTGTCTCATCAGCTGAGACTGAATTGAGACGTTTGAGGCAGGAATCAGGTAATGTGGAAAAATATTGTTCTCACTTTCGTCGGTGGTCTGCTCAGGTGAGGTGGAACGATTCAGCTTTGAAAAGTTTGTTTCTTGCGGGGCTAGGTGAAAGGGTTAAGGATTTGCTGATTGCTTATCCCACACCTGGAAACTTGCAGGAGGTAATGCAATTAGCTATACGGGTGATCAGGAGACTGCGTGCAAGGGTTAATGAGAGTAAATCCTCTGCCATGTCAGCTCCGAGTCTTGAGAGGGTCTGTACTGACATTGGAGAGCCGATGGAGATTGGGGCGATGGCACCCGCTCTCAGGAAAAAGACCGCAGGTCTTCTGAAGATTTGTGCTTTTATTGCGGGAAATCTGACCATTTTATTAAGAACTGTATGCTTCGTATGAACAAAGAAAAAAAAAAGGTCAGTTACGCCCGTATAGCCTGTTTAAATACTAAGGGGGTATTTCTTTCTGCTACTACTGCTGCTCAGGAAGAATAAATTGAATTTCGGGTATTTGTGGATTGTGGTTCTACTCTGAATGTGATTGATGGGGGATTCTTGGAAAAACTTAAATTAAAACCCAAACCTTTGTCATCCCCTATTGCTGTGGTTTCTGTCGATGGCTCCCCCTTGAAGAGTGTTACTCACAAGGTCTGTGAATTTCCCCTCACTATTAATGGTATTCACCAAGAAAATTTGGATTTGGTAGTATTAAATAATTTGCCTTCTCCAGTAGTTTTGGGGTTACCCTGGTTAAAATTGCACAATCCTGTACTGGATTGGTCTACCAATGAAATTAAGTCCTGGAGCCCTAAGTGTTATGACAAGTGTTGTAACGGACGTATTGCTGCGGTGGAAAAAGGGGAATTACCTGTACCTATTCAGGATTTTTGGAGAGTTTTTTCTGAGGAGGAGTCACAAATTTTGCCTCCCCATAGAGACTATGATTGTACCATTGAATTTGTCCCTGGAGCGACTCTTCCTAAAAGTCGTTTATTTAATCTTACTATTCCTGAGAGAAAGGCTTTGGAGGAATACATACAGACAAGCTTGGCCGCCGGTCACATTAGGCCTTCCAAGTCTCCTGTGGCTGTTGGATTTTTTTTTGTTAAAAAAAAGGACGGCGGTTTACGTCCTTGTCTGGATTTTCGGGAGATTAATAAAATTACTGTACGCAATCCTTACCCACTGCCATTGATTCCTGATTTGTTTAACCAGTTAGTGGGGGCCAAGTGGTTCTCTAAAATTGATCTCCGGGGGGCATACAATTTGTTGCGCATGAAGGAGGGTGATGAATGGAAGACTGCTTTTAACACTCCTGTGGGTCATTTTGAGCATTTTTTCAGAATCTTATTAATGACATCCTTAGACCTTTGATCGGCAAAAATGTGGTTGTGTATTTGGATGACATTTTGATTTATTCACCGGATCTGGAGTCTCATTGGCGGAGCGTACGTGAGGTATTACAGTTATTAATGGACAATTCGCTTTTTGCTAAGCTGGAGAAATGTGAGTTCGCTGTACAGAGAATTAGTTTTTTGGGCTACATTATCTCCAGCGAGGGCTTTGAGATGGACCCGGTGAAAGTTCAAGCTGTGCAGGAATGGCCTAGGCCTATTGGTTTGAAATCGATACAGAGGTTTTTGGGTTTCGACAATTATTACAGAAAATTCATTAAAAATTTTTCTATTATTGTCAAACCACTGACCGATCTCACCAGGAAAGGTGCTAATGCGGTTCAGTGGACTACTGAGGCCATTGAAGAATTTGTGTTTCTAAAGGAGAGGTTCAGCTCTGCTCCCATCCTTATGCAGCCTGATGTGACTAAGCCGTTTTTGGTTGAGGTTGATGCTTCTTCGGTGGGGGTCGGTGCGGTTTTGTCTCAGAAAAACAAGGATGGAGTGCATCCCTGTGCTTTTTTTTCCAAAAAATTTTCTGAGACTGAACTTAATTAAGATATTGGTAATCGGGAATTGCTGGCTATTAAACTCGCATTTGAACACTGGCGTCATCTCTTGGAAGGTGCTGAATTTCCCATCCAGGTTTTCACTGATCATAAAAATCTGATCTATCTTGATGCTGCCAAGCGCTTGAATGCCCGTCAGGCTAGGTGGGCACTTTTTTTCTCGCGGTTTAATTTTTCCGTTACTTACATCCCGGGTACCAAGAATGTTAAAGCTGATGCTTTGTCTCGCAGCTTTTCTCCCATGGTCGGTGCTGAGGAGGAGGAGAGCATTTTCCAAGAAGGTATTGTGATTGCTGCATTGGACTCCGTTTTGGAAGATGAGATTCTTAAAGCACAGGAGAATGCCCCATCTAACACTCCCCATGGGAGGTTGTTTGTGCCTAGGACCTTTAGGAGAGATTTGTTTGTTGAGTGTCATGAGTCTCGGTTGGCAGGTCATCCAGGAATTTCTGAGACCAAGAGACTTGTGGGTCAAAGTTTTTGGTGGCCTGGATGGCAGAAGGATGTCATTAAGTGGGTGCGTCAATGTACGGTGTGTGCTAGATCTAAGTCTTCACATACTCCTGCAGCGGGGTTGCTTTGCCCTCTGGAGGTTCCTAGTGCACCTTGGACACATCTGGCTATGGACTTTATTACTGACCTTCCCCCCTCTGAGGGTTTCACAGTCATCTGGGTGGTCGTGGATAGTGTTGAGCCACCCCCGTAGTGTTCGAGTTCGGTTCGGTTCGTCGAACACCCGTGTGTTCGCCGAACTGTTCGTCGAACTGTTCGTCGAACACCTTCGAACACCGTTAAAACCAATGGCAGGCAAACAAAAACACATAGAAACACATAGAAAACACCTTCAAAGGTGTCCAAAAGCTGACAAACTGCTCAGAAGACACAACTAACACATGGAAAAGTGACAAGTACATATAGTCATGCGAAAATAAAAGAGGTGGAGGAGTAAAAGGAGGGGGAGACACAGATATAGGCATGTCATGCCCTTCTAAAATCCAAAAAGTGAGAAGCCGACACGGCCAGTCCGCTCCTGCCCGTGCCACCTCCGTGTCGCCGGGTTTGTGCCAGAGCCGCGGTGAACCCTGATGGCCAGCCCCCCTCTCCCAATACTGGTGCCTGTCCGCTGGTGGGTCGAGCGAGCCCCCCTGTGGTGGAGGCAGGTCTAAGCTTTTTAATTTAAATTGTCTCTCTAATTTGAATGAATACACTTTAAATCCATTTACAAGGATCTATTGGAGGGCAAGTCTCATGCCAGCAGCCGCGTAATTCCAGCTCCAGTAGCGTCCACTAAAGCTGCTGCAGTTAAAAAGCTTTTATAAGGATCGAGCTCGGCTGTCCACCGCAAGGCATCCTACTGCCAGTCCCAGCCCCTATGCCTTGGGGTGCCTCCTGATGCTCTTCACTGAGTATCCCATGGTCCCGAAGCATTTCCTTTGAAAAAATTAAGTGTCTAAACTACAGGTGGTGTAGCTTGCTTAACAGCCGGGATAATCCGCTGACTAGCAGACACTGCTACTAGGCACAAAGTATTTCCTGGGCTAGATGCAGTTAAAAATTTGTAATTAGATACTCTCGTTGGATGCTGAGAAAGCATTCCATAGAGTCTCCTGGCACGCCATATATGATTCTCTTAAAAAGCTTGGGGTAGGGGTCTAGGGGACCCTTTTATAGCCAAAATCACGGCCCTGTATCGCAATACGTCACCTAGGCTCAAGATAAATGGAACTGTAGCACCCTGAGGGCTTGGTTGCTACAGACGTATTGCACCTCACCCAGAGGTGTGATATCTCACTCTCAGGTAAGGATGGAGTGTGGATCAGGACCCGACACCTGCATGCATTACACCACATTGCCGTGGGGCAGGGCGACCAATATGCCCCTGAGATGGGCACGACAGTCCCTGTCCCTGGCTGGAGTGGGGGGAGGGAACACTGAGGAAGGGGAACCCTATAGTGCAGGAGCAGGGAGGAAGCAGTTCCTGGGTGCATTGAGAAGGGAGTATAAAAGGTGGGCACCATCTTAGTTCAGTGCAGAGAAGTCTGAGCAGAAGTGGCAGGGAGCAGGGGCTCTGCATGAGCTCTGCTCCGGAGGTGGGCCTAGTAACAGAGGCCCAGGCCTGGAAGAGGGAGAAGGAAGGAAGAGGAGTGGAGAAGGCTCCAGGAACGAGGAATGAAGGGATCCCAGGGGTGCGGACGGGCGAGTCGCCACCGCACGCCCGAATCCACCTGCGTGGAGGGGTCAGGCCAAAGGGGGAGACCGGTCCCCGAACTAGTGGAGGCAGGAAACGACCCTCAGCTAGAAACCGGAGGCTCTGACATTTTATGTGGCGCAGCCCCTCGCTACACCCGCTAGGAAGGCACCACATAGGGTCAGGGAAACTGGCGCCAAGTTTACCAAGAGGAGGCCCGAGGCAGCCGAACAGAAGTGTTGGTAAGAAAGGCCAGACAAAGGACACACAAAGGGGGTCCTGTGAAGTGCTCCAAAGTTATCTGGGAGTTGTCTGAGCCCCTCACCTGGTGAGCACAGTACGACGTGGGCAGCCGTTACCTGCAGACGTGGTCTGGATAATAAGAACTGTGAGTAAAGGCCCTGGACTGCATCACTGACTCCGTGTCGTTACTGCTGCTGCCCTGCACCATCACCCCCATCCTCCGCATACACTGCCCTGAGGCTATACTCCTCCCGTGGGGAGTTATGCTACGCTCTGCTGCACCCACAACACCAGCCTCAGCGGTCTGCCCTGTAGCGGCGGTTCACTCTGACCGCAATCCACGGGTGGCGTAGTCGGACATTTAAACATCAAAACCACATAAATAGTTCCGCCACTGGTTTGACCGCCCTGAGCCACGGAACCGGGTCGCCGCCACAAAGACTACAACCACCAGCATCCACCAAAAAGGGTCCGGCTCCGGGTGTCCCAAGGCCCAGGGGGTGCGTCAGAACATTTTCATCACCTTTCACAATCACCAATGGGACAAGGCAGGGATGTCCACTGTCCCCTCTCTTATACATCCTAGTGACGGAGCACCTGCTCTCATCAATTCGCCATAACCCCAATATTAGGTGGATTGAGGTGGGAGGCACCGAGTACAAGTGCTCTCTATTTGCTGATGATGTCCTAGTATATATCACTCAATCACATATATCCATCCATGCTGTTATGGCTGAAATAGATCACTTTGTTACATGGTAAAATTTTAAAATCAATGCAGCGAAGTCTGAGGCCCTCGATGTCTCCCTCCCCAAATCCATATAGGATTCCATCCAGTCCAACTTTCCCTTTGCCTGGCCCTCACAGGGTATCAAATACTTAGGAATTCCTATTCATAGAGACCTCTCCCATCTATGTTATCTTAATTTTGGGCCCTTTATTGAACAATTCCATACAGACCACGGTTGGCAAGTTAGAACTGTAAGATTCACTACGTGAACCGCTGGTGTTTTGTGGAAAAGCACATGTACACCGCGTTCCAAATTATTATGCAAAAAGTGTTTAGGAGTGATAAGGGAAGAATTTGTTTGTTTGTCAGTTAAACTCATTGATGGTGATGTGTGTCAGGGCTCTTTATATCACTGTAAGCAATTGCAGACACCTGTGCTAATTAGTTTGGCAGGTGTGTCCAATGAAAGGCAAGACTACTTAAGAAGGCTCTCTCACATTATTAAGCAGCCTACATTTTCTGCCAAAATGGGAAAGAAAAAGGATGTGTCGGCTGCTGAGAAGCAACAAATTGTGGAGTGTTTAGGTCAAGGCATGACTACAATCAACATTGTGCGATGATCAGGATGAAGTGTCTTGGCAATCAAGAAGTATGTAGCTGATTCACAGTACACACGTGTGCGTGCTGATAAGGGCAAATTGAGGACTCTTTCCTACAGGCAATTACGTCAGGTTGAAAGAGCAGCGGCAAAAAAGCCTTGTCATAGCAGCAGACAAGTTTTTGAAGCTGCTTGTGCCTCCAACGTCCCCCGAACAACAAGATGCAGGGTCCTTCAGAGGATTGCAGCTGTGCATACGCCATCCTGTCGACCTCCTCTATCCACTTCACACAAGCAGAAACGGCTCCAGTGGGCCAAACATTACATGAAGACTGATTTCAAAACTGTTTTGTTCACGGATGAGTTCCGTGCAGCGCTCGATGGTCCAGATGGATGGAGTGGAGGATGGCTGGTTGATGGACACCCCACGCAAACACGGCTACAGCGCCAACAAGGAGGAGGTGGAGTAATGTTTTGGGCTGGAATCATGGGGAGAGAGATTGTTGGCCCCTTTAGGATCCCTGAAGGCGCTAAAGATGAACTCCATAATGTATGTGGATTTTCTCAAACAGCACTTCCTGCCATGGTTCAAGAAGAAGAACCGTGTATTTCACAGCAAGATCATTTTTCTGCATGATAATGCACCATCTCATGCTGCACATAAAACATCTGCATCTCTGGCTGATATGGGCATAAAAGGGGACAAACTTATGGTGTGACCCCCATGCTCCCCTGACCTCTACCCCATTCAGAACCTTTGGAGCATCATTAAAAGGAGTGTCTATGATGGCGGGAGGCAGTTCACATCTAAGCAACAGCTCTGGGAGGGTATTCTGTCCTCATGCAAAACAATTGAAGCAGAAACCATCCAAAACCTGACAAATTCAATGGACGAGAGAGTTCAGAAGCTCCTTTCGAACAAGGGGTCCTATGTGAAAATGTAACATCACCTAGAATAAAGTTTTGAGTTGAAAACTGTTTGATTTCAGTTTCTAACAACCTGCTAATGCTTATAATTTCAAAAATGACCATTTTTTTGGTCTTTATTAAAATGAAAAGGTTGATCGAAAAGTTTGGGGGATCTAAGAGTGTGGCAACCCAGTAGTCATGATTACTTCGAATTCTGACAATATGAGGGTCATGCTGCAGGTAGTGCAGCAAGAAGGCACTTATGTGCCTTGCGCATCTCGGAGCCCCAAAATTATTTTCCGGGCTAGATGCAGCTAAAAATTATTTTTAATTTTAAATCTGGTGAAGCTTTAGTATAGATGGCCTAATAGGATCAGTGCTGCACACTGCTACAAAGCCCAAATTATTTTCCAGTCAAGATACAGATAAACATGATTAGTAATTTGAAAGCTTAAAACGGTTGGTAGGGTGATTTTAACCAATCATCAAGCTTTTACTCTCCCCAGGTTGACACAGGGGTAGAAAAGTCGTTTCGGATCCATGATTTGTTCATCTTTATGAACGTGAGTCTGTCTACATTATCAGTGGAGAGCCGCGTGCGCTTATCTGTCAGCACACCACCAACAGCGCTGAACACACGTTCAGACAGAACGCTGGCTGCGGGGCATGACAAGATCTCCAAGGCGTAAGTGGCTAGCTCCGGCCATTTATCCAGATTGGAAGCCCAAAAAGAGCAAGGGTCCAGTGACACAGTCGTGGCTTCAATGTTTACTTGGAGATACTCCTGTACCATCGTCTCTAGGCGTTGACTATGTGTCAGACTTCTTGTCTCCTGTGGCCTTGCAAAGGATGGGCTAAAAAAGTGGTGAAATGATTCCGCAAAATTGATGTTACCAGCAGATACTGTGGTTCTGTTACGGTTTGAGTGCTGAACACTTGACGGTCCCACGGTTGGCAAGTTGGAACTGTGAGATTCACTACGTGCACCACTGGTGTTTTGTGGAAAAGCACATGTAAGATTCTGCAACAGTCTCTGCTGATACTCCTGCATGCGTGCATCCCTTTCTATGGCAGGAATAATTTCTGCAAATTTACTTTTGTACCGGGGATCTAACAGTGTGGCAACCCAGTAGTCAGGATTATTTCTCATTCTCACAATTCGAGGGTCATGTTGCAGGTAGTGCAGCAAGAAGGCACTCATGTGTGTTGCGCATCCAGGAGCACCAAGTCCCTGTTGTGTTGGTGGCGAGGTAACAATCATGCTTCCTTCCTCTGTCCTCTCCCCCCAACCTCGCACAACAGAAATGTGATCAAGGTCTCCCTCATCTGATGAGTCTTCCATCAGTTCATCCTCCACTTCTTCCTGGGCTCCTGCACCTTCCTCACTAGTTTGGCTGCTACCATGCGCCCTGGTAAAACCATCTCCCCCACCCTCACATGCCTGCCGCCTTGGTGCTGCCGACCTTCTGGACCTTGCAGATGTTAGCCCTTCCGCATACAACTCCTCCTCCTCTACTTCCTCCACCTCCTCTTGTGCCACCACCTGACTCCGAATTCTGTTTAACATGTGCTCCAGCATGTAAATCACCGGAATAGTCATGCTGATAATGGCATCGTCAGCACTAAACATCTTCGTCGCCATTTCAAAACTGTGCAGAAGGGTGCATAGGTCCCTGATCTGAGACCACTCCTCCAGCGTGATTTGCCCCACCTCTGAATCTCGTTGGCCCAGGCTATACGTCAGAACGTATTGCACCAGGGCTTGTCGGTGCTGCCACAGTCGCTGCAACATGTGCAGAGTTGAATTCCACCGGGTAGGCACATCGCATTTTAGCCGGTGAAGTGGCAGGCCCAACGACTTCTGTAGAGATGTAAGTCGCTGAGCTGCGGGATGCGAACGGCGGAAGTGAGCACACAGCGACCGTGCCCTCTGCAGAAGGCCATCTAGTCTGGGATAGTGGGCTAAAAATTGCTGGACAACCAGGTTCAACACGTGAGCCATACAAGGCACGTGTGTGACATTGCCCCGGCGAAGGGCCGCACCCAGGTTTGCAGCATTGTCGCACACGGCCTTCCCTGGTTTCAGGTCCAGTGGAGACAACCATTCATGAAATTGGTTCTCCAGAGCTGACCACAACTCCTCAGCTGTGTGACTCACATTTCCCAGACATTTCAATGTAAAAACCGCCTGATGACGTTGAGCCCTACTGCCAGCATAGTAAGGAGGTGTGCAGGATCCCTTCTGCGCAGTTAGAAAGCTTGTGGCATGACCAGACAGGCTTTGGGTGCAGGTGGAAGACCGAAAGGAGGTTGAGGAGGCAGAAGTAGTGGAGGAACTTTGACATAAAGAGGATTGACGCACAACTCGTGGGGACGGCAAGACTTGGACAGCAGCCCCTTGTCCTGCTGTCACCATAGTTACCCAGTGCCCAGTCAGCGACATGTAACGCCCCTGTCCATGCCTACTCGTCCAAGTGTCTGTGGTGAAATGCACCCTGTCACACACAGAGTTTCTCAAAGAAGCGGTGATGTTGTGTGCGACATGCTGGTGGAGCGCAGGCACACCTTTCTTTGAGAAGTAGTGCCGACTGGGCATCTGGTACTGGGGCACTGCGACGGACATAAGGTCTCGAAAATCCTCTGTGTCCACCAGGCGGAAAGGCAGCATTTCTGTAGCCAAGAGCTTGCAGATGGTGAAATTCAACCTCTTAGCTTTCTCATGGCTAGGAGGAAATGGTCTTTTACTTGTCCACATCTGAGGGACCGAGGGCTGGCTATTGTGCTTAGACGGGGTTGATAAGGGTGTCCCCGGCAAACTGCCGGTCTGTGAGGAAGATGCAGGCGGACATGTTAGGTTGCCTTCATCCAAAGGTGGTGCTATCGATGTCGGACAGCGCTCAACACCAGCTGGTGTTACCACTTCCAAAGAAAATGATGACCTGCCAATCACGCTGGCTGTTGCGGGTAAAGAGGTGGCAGGTCTGCGCCCCAAAACAGGTGTGACTGTTGTCCCCCCAGTCACAGAGGATGAAGAGGCCGCGGATGCACAAGATATGGCAGACGGTGGTTGGCCCGGCCGGCTAGGCCGCATTGTAGCACACTGAGCTTCCCACTGCAACTTATGCTTCATGTCCATGTGCCGGTTCATGCATGAAGTACTCAAACTATGTATTTTTTGGCCTCTACTTAGCTTTTGCTGACAAATGTTACAGATAACACGAGTTGGGTCATCTTTATCGATCTGAAAAAATGCCCAGGCTATGCAAGGCTTAGCACCCATGCGACCTGAAGAGCCACCACGACTTGTGGTGAGAGGCAGAGTTGTGTTTGAGGATGCAGTTGTTGACGTGCTTCCAGTACTACGTCTCTGTCCAGGAAGGCGCAACCTGACCTCGTCGTCACTAGCATCTTCCTCCACCTCCTCTGCTGACTTCATCTCTTGGCTGACTGTGGGTTGACAGTAAGTGGGATCTCCGACCTCATCATCATCACCCTGTGCGTTATCACACCCGTCGTCCTCAGAGCCAACCTGTTCCTGCCCTGACAAAAAACTAAAGTTGTCGCTCCAATCAGGTATTTGAGTCTTATCATCGTCTTCCTCATTGTCTCCACCAACAGGAGTTACAGTTTGGGAATGAGGGTCTACATTATGGTCAGAACCTTCTGCGTCTGGTCCTGGATCCGACTCATAAAGATTCTGGGCATCAGTGCAGATCATTTCCTCGTCTGGATTCACAGAAGCGCTGGAGTCGACCTCTGATTCCCAGGCTATAGTATGAGTAAACAGCTCTGCAGACTCAACCATCTGTTCTACCTCATACTCAGACGGGCAGCTGGAGATTTGGGAGCTGTGAGGAAGCAAGTGCGATTTGGGTGACACCTTTGAGGACTGGAGTATTTGTGATGTTGAAGTTGATGTGGAGGAGAGCCCACTTAAAGGAGCACTTGATATCCGTTGAAGCACCTGCTGTTTTTGTGCCTCATCTGGAATTTGTAGCGATTGGCGTGGCCGTAAGAAAGGGATCTTATCACATTGTCCGCTAAAAGAAGTAGACATTTTAGTTTGGCTGGAAGATGGTCTTTCTTCTGCAGATGTTACTGTTGCTTTAACACCTACCCCACGGACACAACCTTTTTTCCCCTTCCCAACACGCCTATTCCCCTTTCCACCAGCAGCAGGCCTTTTTCCACTCATTTTGGTGGTTAACTAATTCACAACTCTGGAGTTGTTTGCACAAAAAAAAAAATGGATGGTAACCGAGCAGAGCTGAGTGGCCAAACTGTGGTATTAGGCCAAAACTATTGGCTGGGTTAGATGCAGAAAAAAATTATTTTGAATTTGCAACCTGATGGAGGTCAGTATAGATGGACTAATAGAGAAAGTCCGACACACTACTAGAAGCCCAAATATTTTTTCAGAGGTACTGTAGATGCAGATAAAAATTAGTTTTAATTTGCAACCTGATGGAGGTCAGTATAGATGGACTAATAGAGAAAGTCCGACACACTACTAGAAGGCCAAATATTTTTTCAGAGCTAGATGCAGAAAAAAATTATATTCAGTTTGCAACCTGATGGAGGTCAGTATAGATGGATTAATAGAGAAAGTCCGACACACTACTAGAAGGCCAAATATTTTTTCAGAGGTAGATGCAGAAAAAAATATATTCAGTTTGCAACCTGATGGAGGTCAGTATAGATGGATTAATAGAACAAGACCCACACACAGCTAGAAGCCCAATATTTTTTCAGAGGTAGATGCAGAAAAAACTATATTCAGTTTGCAACCTGATGGAGGTCAGTATAGATGGACTAATAGAACAAGTCCCACACACTGCTAGAAGCCCAAATATTTTTTCAGAGGTACTGTAGATGCAGATAAAAATTAGTTTTAATTTGCAACCTGATGGAGGTCAGTATAGATGGACTAATAGAGAAAGTCCGACACACTACTAGAAGGCCAAATATTTTTTCAGAGCTAGATGCAGAAAAAAATTATATTCAGTTTGCAACCTGATGGAGGTCAGTATAGATGGATTAATAGAACAAGACCCACACACAGCTAGAAGCCCAATATTTTTTCAGAGGTAGATGCAGAAAAAACTATATTCAGTTTGCAACCTGATGGAGGTCAGTATAGATGGACTAATAGAACAAGTCCCACACACTGCTAGAAGCCCAAATATTTTTTCAGAGGTACTGTAGATGCAGATAAAAATTAGTTTTAATTTGCAACCTGATGGAGGTCAGTATAGATTGACTAATAGAATGATGCTATGCCCAAAAGATTTTACTTCACTAGGTGCAGTAAAAAAATTGGTATTCTATACACAGGTGGTATATCTTGCAACACAGATAGGCTACTCCACTGACTAACACACTCTGCAATAGGCCAAAAAGGATTAGCTTTGCTAGATTCAGCCAAATGCTGTGAAAAAAACTTGCACAGCACTGGCACAGACCTGCCTGGCAAAAACTGATAGGAACTGAAAAGGACTCCTATTACAATTAGTCTTTACTCCCACAACCTATCTATTTAAGAGCACAGACCTCCCTGATAAAAGTCGTAGGAAATGCTGTAACCTAGTCCTTAAAAGGACTGCAATCACAACTATTCCCTACTCCCAAGCTATCTGTATATTTGTGCGAAAATTGGCTTGAAATTAACAAGGTATAGCGCACACAGCAACAGCGGTGCCGTCTAACACGCAGCTGCAGCTGTGAGAAAATGGTGGCGACGGGGAAAATGGCTTGGTCTTATAGGGCAAGGACATGTGACATACACTGCCAATGACACATGCCCTTGCTTGTGTGAAAAAAAGCACTTCGCTCCGTGTGTGCGCTGCTGATAGGTTGACAGATTGCACCTCCCCACTGTAAATGCGGGAAAGAGAAAAAAAAAATGGAGATCTTCATTGTTCCTGCAGAGATCCATCCCCTGCCCCTCCCCCCACCCCGCTGTACACTCAAACTGCGTATTAATATTAATTTTCATCATTACTGAGAAAAAATCCAGTTATGATTTTGGTGCACGAACAGTTATCGAACATAACCTCGAACAGCCGAATTTTTCTCAAATTGTTCGTGTTCGCCGAACGGCTCGAACACCGCCCAAAACAGCTCGAATTTGAGATTGGCGAACAGTTCGAGTAGAACAACGCTCATCTCTAGTCGTGGACCGTTTTAGCAAGATGTGTCACTTGGTTCCTTTCATCAAACTGCCCTGCGCTAAGACACTCGCTAAGGCCTTTGTCAAGGAAATTGTCAGACTACATGGCGTTCCTACTGACATTGTTTCGGATAGGGGACCTCAGATCGTGGCTCGTTTTTGGCGTGCTTTTTGTGACAGGTTGGGAGTTCATTTGTCGTTTTCATCCGGATATCATCCTGAGTCTAATGGCCAGACAGAAAGGAAGAATCAGGATGTTGAGCTGTTCTTGCGTTGTTTTGCGGCAGACAATCAGGAGGGGTGGTCTGAGTTTCTGCCACTTGCTGAGTTTGCTCTTAACAACCATACATCCTCTTCTGCTGGTTGCTCGCCTTTTTTTTGTTGTTCTGGGACACATCCGTCTTTTGGGTCATTCTCCAAATTGGTATCGGCTGTGCCTGAGGAGGAGAGTTTTTCCGGTGATTTGGAGAGAGTTTGGACGGATGTGCGTGGTAATCTTCAGGAGGCTAACAGGAAATCTAAGAGGTACTTTGATAGGAAACGGCAAGAGGTTTTGTTTGCTATTGCTGACATGGTTTGGTTGTCCTCTAAGAATCTGCGGTTGAGGATTCCTTCTAAAAAATTGGGTCCCAAGTTTGTAGGGCCCATGAAAAAAAAAAATGAAAAAGTGGAAAAAAAAAAACACTTTTTCATTTTTACGAATCAATTTGTGAAGCACCAAGGGTTCCAAGTGCTCACTATGCATCTAGATAGGTGCCTTGGGTGGTCTAATTTCCAAAATGGGGTCACTTGTGGGGGAGCTCCAATGTTTAGGCACACAGGAGCTCTCCAAACGCAACATGGTGTCCGCTAATTATTCAAGCAAATTTTACAATCAAAAAGTCAAATAGCGCTCCTTCCCTTCCGAGCCCTGCCGTGCGCCCAAACAGTAGTTTTTCCCCACATATGGGGTATATGCGTGCCCAAGGGAAATTGCACAACAAATTTTGGGGTCCATTTTTTCTTGTTACCCCTGTGAAAATAAAAAAAATTGGGTCTAAAGTAACATTTTTGTGAAAAAAGTTAAATGTTCATTTTTTTCTTCCACATTCCAAAAATTCCTGTGAAGCACCTGAAGGGTTAATAAAGTTCTTGAATGTGGTTTTGAGCACCTTGAGGGGTGCAGTTTTTAGAATGGTGTCACTTTTGGGTATTTTCTGTCATAAAGACCTCTCAAAGTGACTTCAAATGTGATGTGGTCCCTAAAAAAATGGTTTTGTAAATTTTGTTGGAAAAATGAGAAATCGCTGGTCAACTTTTAACCCTTATAGCTCCCTAACAAAAAAAAAATTTGGGTCCAAAATTGTGCTGATGTAAAGTAGACATGTGGGAAATGTTATTTCATAACTATTTTGTGTAACATATCTCTCTGATTTAAGGGCATAAAAATTCAAATTTTGAAAATTGCAAAATTTTCAAAATTTTCACCAAATTTCCATTTTTTTCACAAATAAACGCAAGTGATATCGAAGAAATTTTACCACAATCGTGAAGTACAATATGTCACGAAAAGACAATCTCAGAATCAGGGGGATCCATTGAAGCATTCCAGAGTAATTACCTCATAAAGTGACAGTGGTCAGAATTGTAAAAATTGGCCTGGTCATTAACGTGCAAACCACCCTCGGGGGTAAAGGGGTTAAACCATATAATCTAGGTCAGCATGAGCTCCACTCCAAAAACATCTTAAGAACAAGGAGAAAACATGGAGTGACTTATTTAGAAAGATAATCTTTATTAATACATAAATATCAAAAATCACAGCATTTTAAAGATAGAGAACCATAGGATCGGGAAATAGCAGTACTAAATAACTGGTGACCTCCCCCACATATCCATACCATATATATCAATTGTGGAGTGAGGGCTCCCAAGGCAAGGCAACTAGCAAAGGAGAGAATGAAAGTAAAACAACTGGGGAACAGTCATTATTGCATTGTAGCTAGGACTGAATTCCGTCCACATTATACCCCCAGTCAGTTAATTACAAAAGAACCTTACCAGAGGATAGGTGCAGGAACCGATGAAAAGGACCACCTCAACGCGTGTTTCGCCTCATGCAATGTGGCTTTCTCAAGAGGCAGAAGCAACGATGTGTGCAAGGACCTTAAATATGCAAATCTTGGTGGTCATGTGACGCATCACATGACCAGCAAAAGTACCTGGACTTCCGCATAGCGGCGCGTGCGCCGTGGGTATCCTGTCAGGCGTGCGCGACCAAGCCATCATGCCCCCTGCGCGTGCACAAACCGCACTTCGGAGGAGACGACAGACAGCAGGGCGCGGGCACTCGAGGGAAACCAAGCGGGCCACACGCGCACAGCATCAGTCAGTCAAAAAGTGATAAGGTGATCAGCAGGAACGTGGAACTGCCATATTAAATATATTGTAGGCATCCAGTATTCTATTACATCAAAAGGAACACCACAACAGCAATCAATATGTCTAATATTATAAATCATAATAATAATAAGGTGAGCAACAGAAGCATAGAACATCCATATTAATTGGTATTGTGGGCATCCAGTATTTTTTATCCTATCATAAGGGGCATTACAACAATACTTCACATGCCTCACATTATAAGAAAGGAGGGCACACAATTCCACATTTTTTGCGTGCAGCAATAAATATTGACACATTCCAGGCGGATGGTGTACTTAATAGTGGCTAACATGATCACACATGAAACTGTATAAGGATGCCACACATAATCGCTAACACTATTAAAAGGCATGATTCCACATTTTAGCAGCATTCAAAATTGTCACAGTCCAAGCACAAGGTATTCATCACAATGACTGAAAAGTAGAAATGATCACACAGCATCACAGTGGCTGAAGAGTAGACGTAGTCACACAGCATCACGGTGGCTGAAGAATAGACATGATCACACAGGCACAATGGCTGAAGAGTAGACATGATCACACAGACACAATGGCTGAAGAGTAGACATGATCACACAGGCACTTTATATAAGGTATGCAACACATCATCGCTAGAATAAAAATAGAAATGTGTAAAAGTTACAAACAAGAAATAAAACACTAGGACATTAAAAACATTTAAAACAAAAAACATGGGACTACGTAACAGAGAATGCAGGAGAGTAGAGCCTGAACCATGATAAATCATAAAAACGCTGCAAAACTTAAAGCCTCATTTAGACCACGCGGGGAGACCGTGTCCAAATTTATCATCCATCTCGCCTCCCTCTGAGCTAAACGTTGCTTGATATTTCCACCCCGAGAGCCGAGACGCACCACTTCAATACCACGTATCTGCAATGTCTTGGGATCACAGTCGTGTACTGCCTTAAAATGTCGTGGAAGTGTCTTCAGCTCCCGGGGGTCGGTCGCTGTCCTTGCCGCGCCAATGTCCCGCACGTGCTCGCGCACCCTGACGCGAAGCTCCCGAGATGTGAGGCCTATATAGATCAAATTACAGCCACAAGTAGCGTAATATATCACATTGTTGGTATTACATGAAATATATTGCAAGATTTTAAATTCTCGGGAGCCGTCAGAGGACGCGAAAGAAGCACTGCGCAGAACATTAGCGCAGGCAAGACAGCGGCCGCACAGGAAACATCCCACAGTGAGGCCACGGGAACCGAAAGGGTTAGATGCTGGGGGAATATAGTGACTAGAGACTAATAAGTCTTTCAGGTTCTTCCCACGCCGGGCCGTCATTGGTGGAAAGGGCTCGAGATGATCACGTAATGCCGATTCCGTGCCCAACACTGCCCAATGACGACTAAGAATCTGTCGCATCCTTTCCCATTCATGATTAAAAGAAGAGATGCATCTAATCATTTGACTCTTATCCCCTGTTTGGCCCGATCTGGATACAAAAGACCACTGCGGGAGGTGTCCCGTGCCCTCTCATAGCCACATCTGATGCTTCGGTTATTGTAACCACAGTGTTTAAACCGTCTAGTTAAATTGGCAGCCTGGACCTCGAACCTAGAGTTTGTAGAGCAGATCCGCCTCATCCTCAGGAACAGCCCGAATAGTAGGTGTATAGTGTGCCGACTCTGCGTGGGTCAGAGAATTCATCGACGTAGACTTCCTGAAGACGTCAGTCTGGACGGCGGAGTGGCAATCCACCTCCAGAGTGACATCCAGGAAGTCTATAGATTCCGTATGGTAGGTATAGGTGAGAATATACAGCAAGCATGGGGAACCTTTTCTCTTTCATGGGCCATTTGGATATGTATAACATCCTTCATGGGCCGTGCACAATTATCAACATAAAAATAATCCTGCTATGTTTGGTCAAACATTTAAATAACTCCCCCCTAATGTGATAACTCCTTCTCTCTGCTGCGGCTGTGATGTTAGGGGGTATGGATGATGTTGCTACTTGTAACTGCTTTTCCAGGTTTACGTCTGCCAGTCTGGAGCACAGTCGATTCTTCTTTTTGAAAAGAACTCACAGCAGTAAGTTGTTTAGAACACAGATGTATATTTTAACCCCTTTCCAACAATGTCAGTAATAGTATGTAGCTGTGCCCTGGGACTTATGGACCAGCTATGTATTATTACGCGCGCTGCGATCGCGCCCGCACACAAGTGGTGTGGGGCGATCGCCGCCGGGTGTCAGCTGATTGTCACAGCTGACACCCGGTGCTATGCACTTGGAGCGGTCCCGCACCGCACCAGCACATTAACCCCCGCAATGCTGCGATTGAAGTCGATCGCAGAAATACGGTGGCAAGGGGGGAGATGATCAGTATACTCACCTCTCCTGCCGGCGTCCAGCGATGTCTGCGGCGGCTTCCAGATGTTGCCATGATGACCCAATGTCGTCATGACAACATCCGGGTCACCAGGAGGCAGGACGTTACTTTGGTCCTGCGCAGTGCGCGACCAAAGTAATGTCTTCCCTGTGTGCAGCACTGACAGGCTGCATGACAAAGGGAGCTGCTGCTCTCTATGCCATGCAGCCGATCAGGCTGCAAAAAGTGAAAGTCCCGTAGTGGGACAATGTGTAAAAGTAAAAAAAAAGTAGAAAAGTGGAAAAAAAAAATGTAAAAAAAAATTGTAAAAATATTAAAAAAGAAAGAAAAAAATAATCCCCAAAAAATAAAAATATATTGAGCCCATAATATTTATTTATTATGAAAAAAAAAATAAACCAATAAAAGTACACATATTTTGTAACGCCGCATCCGGAACGACCTGACCTATAAAACTGTCCCACTAGTTAACCTCTTTAGTGAACACGGTAAAAAATAAAAATAAAAAACACAAGCAAAAAACAATGCTTTATCATCATACCACCAAACAAAAAATGGAATAACACGCAATCAAAAAGACGAATGTAAATAAAAATAGTACCGCTAAAAACGTCATCTTGTCCCACAAAAAACAAGCCGCTACACAGCTCCATTGTCCGAAAAAAAAATAGTTATAGCTCTCAGAATAAAGAGATACAAAAAAATAATTTTTTCTAGAAAATCGTTTTTATTGTGTAAAAGCGGCAAAACATAAGAAAAACTATATAAATGCGGTACCGCTGTAAATGCACTGACCCGAAGAATAACGCTGCATTATCAATTTTACCACATGCAGAACGGCATAAAAAAAAGCAAAAAAACAATTGCTGAATTGTTGGTTTTTGTTTATTCTGCCTCCCAAAAATCAGAATAGAAAGCGATCAAAAAATGTCACGTGCCCGAAAATGGTACCAATAAAAACGTCAACTTGTCCCGCAAAAAACAAGCCATCACATGACTCTGTCGGCCAAAATATGGAAAAATTATAGCTCTCAAAATATGATGATGCAAACACTAGTCTTTGCAAAAAAAGCATCTTTTAGTGTGTGACAGCTGTCAGTCATAAAAACCCGATATGAATCTGGTATTGCTGTAATCACACCGACCCAAAGAATAAAGTCATCTAATCACTTATACCACACGAGGAATGGTGTAAAAAAATAAACTCTAGGGTTACGGTTGGGCTAGGGTTAGGGTTGGGGTTAGTATTAGGGTTGGGGCTAGGGTTGGGGTTTTTTCAAAAGTAAAGGAAAAAAAAAATGATGACAATATGGCGACCAGTGTTGAGCACAAGTGCTCGTTACTTGAGTTTGCATTGGGTACTTGGGTATGCACTGAGTATCGCAGGTGCTCAAGTGACATGCTAGAGTCTCTGCCCCATATGCTTCGCGGCCAAAAAAACATCTGCCATGCACGAGCGATCCTCGCATTTTTTTTTGGGTGTCTAAAAACTGTGAAACATGCGGGGCGGGGACTCGAGCAGGTCATTCGAGCACCCGCGATACTTGGTGCATACCCGAGTACCTGATGCAAACTCAAGTAGCGAGCACTTGCGCTCAAGACTAATGACAACTTATTCAATATGATGACCTAATGTTATCAAATTCTGTCGTACCTTTGGGTTCAAAATGTACACTATACCCCTTGATAAAATTCTTGAGGGGTCTAGTTTACAAAATGGGGTCACTTGTGGGGGGTTTCCACTATTTCAGCACATAAGGGGCTCCCGAAATGTGACATGGCGTCCACTCTGGATTCCAGGCAATTTTGCGTTCAAAAAGTCACACAGTGCTCCTTCCCTTCTGAACCCTGACGTGCGCCCAAACAGTGTATTTTGCCCACATATGGGGTATTGGCGTACTCAGGAGAAACTGCACAACAGCTTTTAGGTTCCATTTTCTCCTCTTACCCTTGTGAAACTAAAAAAATTGGGGCAAAAAGATCATTTTTGTGGAAAAAGTTAGATTTTTTTATTTTCACGGCTTCATGTTCTAAACTTCTGTGAAGCACCTGGGGGTTAAGGGTGTGCACCACACATCTAGATAAGTTCCCTCAGGGGTCTAGTTTCCAAAATGGTGTCACTTGCCGGGGTTTTCCACTGTTTAGGCACATGATGGGCACATCCGCTAATTATTCAAGCAAATTTTACATTCAAAAAGTCAAATGGCGCTCATTCCCTTCCGAACCCTGCCGTGCGCCCAAACAGTGGTTTTCCCCCACACATGGGGTATCGGCTTACTCATGAGAGATTGCACAACATGACGCATGGTGCAATTCCTCCTGTTACGCTTGTGAAAATGCAAAACTGGGGGCTGAAAAACATTTTTGTGGGAAAAATGTGAAAATTTTATTTTCACGGCTCCATGTTTTAAACTTCTATGAAGCATCTGGGGGTTCAAGATGCCATCACACATCTAGATAAGTTCCCTGAGGGGTCTAGTTTCCAAAATGGTGTCACTTGCTGGGGGTTTCCACTGTTTAGGCACATCAGGGGCTCTCCAAACGCAACATGGCGTCCGCTAATTATTCAAGCAAATTTTACATTCAAAAAGTCAAATGGCGCTCCTTCCCTTCCGAATCCTGCCGTGCGCCCAAACAGTGGTTTTCCCCTACATATGGGGTATCGGCTTACTCAAGAGAGATTGCACAACAAGTTGGATGGTGCAATTTCTCCTGTTACCCTTATGAAAATGCAAAACTGAGGGCTGAAAAACATTTTTGTGGGAAAAATGTGAAAATTTTATTTTCACGTCTCCATGTTATAAACTTCTGTGAAGCACCTGGGGGTTCAAGATGCTCACCACACATCTAGATAAGTTCCCTGAGGGGTCTAGTTTCCAAAATGGTGTCACTTGTGGGGGGTTTCCACTGTTTAGGCACATCAGGGGCTCTCCAAACGCAACATGGCGTCCGCTAATTATACAAGCAAATTTTACATTCAAAAAGTCAAATGGCGCTCCTTCCCTTCTGAGCCCTGCTGTGCGCCCAAACAGTGTTTTTCCCCACATATGGGGTATCTGCGTACTCAGAGGAAATTACACAACAAACTTTGGGGTCCATTTTTTCCTGCTACCCCTGCAAAAATAAAAAAATTGGGATCTAAAGTAACATTTTTGTGAAAAAAGTTAGACGTTCATTTTTTTCTTCCCCATTCCAAAAATTCCTGTGAAGCACGTGAAGGGTTAATAAACTTCTTGAATGTGGTTTTGAGCACCTTGAGGGGCGCAGTTTTTAGAATGGTGTCATTTTTGGGTATTTTCTGTCATAAAGGCCCCTCAAAGTCGCTTCAAATGTGATGTGGTCCCTAAAAAAATGGTTTTGTAAATTTTGTTGGAAAAATCAGAAATCGCTGATCAACTTTTAACCCTTATAGCGCACTAATGAAAAAAAATTTTGGTTCCAAAATTGTGCTGATGTAAAGTAGACATGTGGGAAATGTTATTTATTAGCTATGTTGTGTAAAATACCTTACAGACCAAAAGTTTGGACACACCTTCTCATTTAAAGATTTTTCTGTATTTTCATGACTTTGAAAATTGTACATTCACACTGAAGGCATCAAAACTATGAATTAACACATATGGAATTATATACTTAACAAAATAATGTGAAACAACTGAAAATATGTCTTATATTCTAGGTTCTTCAAAGTAGCTACCTTTTGCTTTGATGACTGCTTTGCACACTTTGCATACCACCAGACTTCTGCACAACACAACTGATGGTCCCAACCCCATTTATAAGGCAAGAAATCCCACTTATTAAACCTGACAGGGCACACCTGTGAAGTGAAAACCATTTCCGGTGACTACCTCTTGAAGCTCATCAAGAGAATACCAAGAGTGTGCAAAGCAGTCATCAAAGCAAAAGGTGGCTACTTTGAAGAACCTAGAAGACATATTTCAGTTGTTTCACACTTTTTTGTTAAGTATATAATTCCACATGTGTTAATTCATAGTTTTTATGCCTTCAGTGTGAATGTACAATTTTCAATGTTATGAAAATACAGAAAAATCTTTAAATGAGAAGGTGTGTCCAAACTTTTGATCTGTACTTTATCTCTCTGATTTAACGGAATAAAAATAAAAATTTTGAAAATCGTGAAATTTTCAAAATTTTTGCCAAATTTCCAATTTTTTCACAAATAAACGCAAGTGATATCGAAGAAATTTTATCACTATCATGAAGTACAATATCTCACGAAAAAACTGTCTCAGAATCAGCAGGATCCATTGAAGCGTTTCAGAGTAATTACCTCATAAAGTGACAGTGGTCAGCATTGTAAAAATTGACCTGGTCATTAACGTGCAAACCACCCTCGGGGGTAAAGGGGTTAAAGTGGTTGGCCACTACTTTACATTTCCCTTTCATGTGAACTAACTGCAAAAAATAAGAACTTCACTAAATACCTTGCTTTCCCAAATCCTGCTGGAACCTGAGCTGCTCATTTGGTCACATGATCTCTGGCTGAGATTCTCCGGCTTCCTGTGTTGGCTTGTCAGATTCTCCCTCACTTCCGGGCTCTGGAAACTGATGGGTGGATGGGGCTTGTCCCATGGGTGGGCGGAGCTACATTCAGCAGAGTTCACAATGTTTCTGTGAATGCTGCTGTGGCGCCCAGCTGTGCTTGGAGCCACAGACCCAAGAGGGGTGCATTAACGGATTCCTCCACAAGAGGCCCCCACAGCACACACACACCTCCACCTTCCCCCTCAGACCACTAGAGGGAGCCCGTTAGGGATATAAATAGGGAAGGTGGAGCCAGGCAGACAGTGGATTCAGCAGTTCCTCTGGAGAGTTCAGCAAGTACAGATCTGAATACAGAGTCGAGCTCAGTCTAGTCTGGAGTCTACAGAGAGGTCAGCCTGCAGTGGAGCCTAGTCCAGATGCAGTTGTAGCTCAGTTAGAGCTCAAGGTGTGCTGGCGCCATAAGATCGGTGAAGCGCGGCAAGCTGCCGCTAGTGTGAGTAGCCTAGTGAGGGCCCGAGCATGGCCGAAGGCGAGTGGAAAGTGAGTAGCAGTGGGGCAGAGGACCTTACCCAGCTCACCCCGAAACATATATCGGACTCCGGGTCCGAGCTTACCGGGATCTCTACGACCCAGTAAGGCATAACCGGAATCCCTGAAGAACTACAGGTCCCAGGTTCACCAGAGTGCTGATACGTAACAGAGCCAGGAGACACATAGGCCCCGTAAGCTGGGAGCTTGCATTCCAAGAGAAGGCCCTACCACAACGTCAGCCGGTGCAGGACAGAGATAAAGTTAGGCCTAGCTTCAGGCAGGTCAGAAACTTACTACGCAGAGGCAAGAAGCAGGAGGCCCTACACCCGCTCATTGGGGAGGATCCTGATATGCACCCTTCACCCTACAGTGCTCCGGGATGTGCCTGAACTACCACCAGTAAAAGGTACTGAAGTGTCTACCGTGTCCATCCCCGTTCTTGCTCTGACCCGGCTGGGTCTCGGCTGTCCTGCATCCCCCTCTCCGTGTGCTGCCCTGAGGCCTAGCTCCACCTGTGGGGAGCTATACCATCGAGCTGCCTTATCACCGGCCTCAGTGGACTGCCGCAGCGCTGGTGATTCTCACCAGAAACCACAGGTGGCGTCACGAACTTCCATAAAATTAGCAAACCAAACCACCCTTTCACAAGCTGACCCCAGGGTACGGGCCCGGGAGCCGACCACCGCGACATCCCCAAGGCCAGGCAAAGGCCCGGGTACCGAGTCGTCCCCATCCCCCTGGGCGAGTCACTGCCAACTCTCCCTGCAGACTCGGCTCTCTCTCCTATCTGTATGTATAAAGCAGGGTATATATACATGTACACATGCTGCTTTATACCCTGTGTAATGTATATACACCCTGTGGTCTTCCATGAATAATGTGAATAAATTCAGATAGCTTACTAATATATATATAGAGTACCCCAGCGCCCCCAATCACAGAGCTCGAGATGCAATACTGACACACTGCTGCTGCTGGAGATAAATGATGGTTCTGTGCACTCCGGAATAATTTAACAATGACCAGTATAAAGCATGAAAGCCCTATTAGTATAATGAAGGCAACTGCTTAACAGGCAATGCCATACACCAAAGACAACTGCTTAACAGGCAATGCCATACACCAGGGGTGGGGAGCCTCCGGCCCACGGGCCGTAGATTCCTGGGGACCGCAGTGTTCAGGCCATCAGACCTTTAAAAGTTCTCTTGCACTGCGAACACGCACACAAAGTGTTCAGTACTGAACACTGCATACGCGTGCATTGAAGGATTATGCCTGCATGAGGATGTACTTTGTTGGCGGTGTTAGCATGTGATGTGCTCCTGTCCCGCAGATGAAGAGGGCAACAACAGCTCCACCGTCCCCAGCGATATCTCTGCCTCCAGCCCTTCCCAGTGATGTATATGACCCCCAGCTCTCCCCAGTGATGTATATGACCCCAAACCCCCCAATGATGTATATGACCCCCAGCCCTCCAAAATGATCTATATGACCCCCAGCCCTCCCCAATGATGTATGTGCCCTCAGCCCTACCCAGTGATGTCTATGCCCCAACCCTTCCCAGTGATGTATATACACCCAGACCTCAGTGATGTATATGCCCCCAGCCCTCCCCAGTGATGTATATGCCCCAGCCCTCTGTTACACACATGCCACTAGGTTCAGATAGGGCAAGATGGGTTTCATGAATTCTTTGAAATCCTGGGGGAACCGTTACTCAGGGCGACCATAGGCTGCAGCTTCTCTCAGGCACACGATAGATTCAATTGCTGACCAGACACATCTGACAAGAGTCTTTTTCAACAGTTTAACAGTGGAATTTAATCTGAACCACGGCCAGTGCAATTCAGGGATATTACAGCAACAATGTTCATTACAGTACAGTCTGAGTTTCTTGAGCAACCGGCTCCAGTAACAATACAGTAGCTTCTTCACAGACATGGCACAAAACTAAAGTAATTTCAAATGGCAACTTTATGGCTTTAAGAAACACTAAAAGAAATCAAGATAAAAAATGTGGTACTCAGTAAGGGTAATTTTTTTCAGAGCAAGCAGAGGGAAAAAAAATATGGAATCACTCAATTCTGAGGAAAAAATTATGGAATCATGAAAAACAAACACATAAAAGAACACACCAATACATCACTAGTATTTTGTTGCACTACCTCTGGCTTTAAAAACAGCTTGCAGTCTCTGAGGCATGGACTTAATGAGTGACAAACAGAACTCTTCATGAACCTGGTTCCAACTTTCTCTGATTGTTGTTGCCAGATCAGCTTTGCAGGTTGGAGCCTTGTCATGGACCATTTTCTTCAACTTCCACAAAAGATTTTCAATTTGATTGAGATCCGGACTATTTGCAGGCCATGACATTGACCTTATGTGTCTTCTTTCAAGGAATGTTTTCAAAGTTTTTGCTCTATGGCAGGATGCATTATCATCTTGAAAAATGATGTCATCATCCCCAAACATCCTTTCAATTGATGGGATAAGAAAACTGTCCAAAATATCAATGTAAACGTGGGTATTTATTGAAGATGTAATGATAGCCATCTCCCCAGTGCCTTTACCTGACATGCAGCCCCATATCATCAATGACTGTGGAAATTTGCATTTTCTCTTCATGCAGTCATCTTTATAAATCTCACTGTAACGGCACCGAACAAAAGTTCCAACATCATCACCTTGCCCAATGCAGATTCGCGATTCATCACTGAATATGACTTTCATCCAGTCATCCACAGTCCACAATTGCTTTTCCTTAGCTCATTGTAACCTTGTTTTTTTCTGTTTAGGTGTTAATGATGGCTTTTGTTTAGCTTTTCTGTATGTAAATCCCATTTCCTTTAGGTGGTTTCTTACAGTTCGGTCACAGACATTGACTCCAGTTTCCTCCCATTCGTTCCTCATTTGTTGTGCATTTCCTGTTTTGGAGACATATCGCTTTAAGTTTCCGGTCTTGACGCTTTGATGTCTTCCTTGGTCTACCAGTATGTTTGCCTTTAACAACCTTCCCATGTTGTTTATATTTGGTCCAGATTTTAGACACAGCTGACTGTGAACAACCAACATCTTTTGCAACATTGTGTGATGATTTACGGTCTTTTAAGAGTTTGATAATCCTCTCCTTTGTTTCAATTGACATCTCTCCTGTTGGAGCCATGATTCATGTCAGTTCACTTGGTGCAACAGCTCTCCAAGGTGTGATCACTCCTTTTTAAATGCAAACTAACAAGCAGATCTAATTTGATGCAGGTGTTAGTTTTGGAAATGAAAATTTACAGGGTGATTCCATAATTTTTTCCTCAGAATTAAGTGATTCCATATTTTTTTCACTCTGCTTGGTCAGAAAAAAATTACCCTTGCTGAGTACCACATTTTTTATTTTGATTTCTTTTAGTGTTTCTTAAAGCCATAAAGTTGCCATTTGAAATGACTTTAGCTTTGTGCCATGTCTGTGATCTGCTTTTTTTCAACAACATTAAACAACTGAATGTACATCCTCCGAGCTCGGTGATTCCATAATTTTTGCCAGGGGTTGTAGATCTCTTAGCAACACACTTCTATGCATACGCAACCACAGGCTTTTCCTTCACAAGGACACAATAGTACACCAATAGTACAACATTCTTTACCCTGCGTGGAGATGGAGGGGGGAGGGTTTGATGAGGGAGATGATCCCTGTGACACGATTATTTCCAGTCCTTATCTTCCTACCCGATAATACTCTACACTGTTAGTTCAGGGAGTTTATCTGACCTGTGTTTTGTTTCTCTCCTGATCTGAATCTTATTCAGTTGCCTTCTGTCAGATCCAGATAACACACCACCTTTCTCTTTGGCTTCAGCCACAGAGTAAACAACTTCCCCACAATCCCCCTGGGGCTCTGCTAAAACACTCCCTGTCTCCTGTGACTGTGTTAACCTCTCTAGTGGCTGGATGCTTCTGAAGCACAACACTTCCTGTCTCCTGTGCTTGTGTTATTTGTAACAGTCCCTTGATGCTTTGGAAGCAACAGCATTACTTCTGCATGTCACACTCTTCCCTCCTTTTTGAATGTCGTCCTCAACATTCGTCTTAATTGGTCAATCTAACTAATTCTGAGACAGTGGTGAAAGCTTAGTAACTATATATATAAATTTGTCATTGTCAAATTGGTATAACATTTATAAACATTGATAACCTATTCTTACGACCTTTTTCTTGTAGGACTCCTGTAAGAAATAAACAATTAACACAATTAAAACAATCAGCATCTCTTCGACTGGAGCTTTTCGTACATCTTCAACCAGCTCTCTCTCTCACTAGGCTAAAACAAGTCTTTCCACCAGGTAACATTGATCATACTGTCTCTCGGTGGTGAATACTACTCAAGTGGGCTTACCTGGTCCGCAGGCAGAGATACCTGTTTCCAGTCGACAGTCCTAGGCACTTGACTCAATTCTCCAAGTGTCTCGTATGTCAGCATCACGGGCCTCCTCATTTCTCGAGTCGACATCCTCCTGGTGGGTTTTTCCTCGGGGTCTTCGGTTACAGAAGTTTCTTCCACCGCACTCATTTCCTGTGCTTCCTCAGATGCTCTTGGAGCTGCCTCTATAAGTTCCTGTATGTCTCCTGAATTGCCTGTTTCCACACGGTCTGGTAATTCCGCTCCCCCTAAGTGTCGATCGGTCTCTTCAGTGATCGGTATTCGATCATCAGATCTGAAATGGACTTCATCTCTACTCCTTGGTACAAACTCTGGAGCCTTGGAACTTAGTTCACTCTCTTGAGGATGGTACGTCCCTCTCCTTGCCGGTCTGAGAAACACAACGGTGTGCTCTTCCTCATCGGAACTTTCAAGGTTACTATCCCCCTCCGGAGCTTTAGTATGTGGTAGTCCCTTAGTCAATCTTGATTGAGGTCGGTCTGCTTCTGGGAAGTCTTGTGGTGGGAAATAATCACAGGATAGTAATAAATTCCGATGGACTATTCTGGTTTTCTTGTCCCCTCTTTCCGATCGGATTTCATACACTGGACTGTCATCGGCTTTCCTCTTTATGACCACATACACCTTGTCGTCCCAGTACGAACAAAGTTTTCTGGGACCACCTTTCTCACTTCCGTTCTTGACTAGCACCCGGCTTCCCGATGCCAATTCTGCTCCATAACATTTTCAATCATAGTACTCCTTACTCTTGCTCTGTCCTTACGTAACCACTTTGGACGCTATGTTGTATGCCTCTGCCATCCGTTCCTTCCATTTCCGAATGTACTCCGGATACGTTTTGTAAGTCTCTGACACCGGAGTATCAAACATGATGTTGATTGGCAGTCTTGGCAATCGTCCATACAATAGGAAGAAAGATGAGTAACCCGTTGCCTCGCTCTTTGCACAGTTATAGGCATGTACCACATTTGACAGTGAACTTTTCCAGTCTTTTGCTCTGCTCTGCTTGTCTACCGCTCCTGCGGGTTTTGCTCTGCTCTGCTTGTCTACCACACCTGCGGGTTTTGCTCTGCTCTGCTTGTTTACCGCAGCTGCGGGTTTTGATCTGCTCTGCTTGTTTACCACTCCTGCAGGTTTTGCTGTGCTCTGCTTGTTTACTGCTCCTGCGGGTTTTGCTTTGCTCTGCTTGTTTACCGCACCTGCTGGTTTTGCTCTGCTTGTCTACCGCACCTGCGGGTTTTGTTCTGCTCTGCTTGTCTACTGCACCTGCGGGTTTTGCTCTGCTCTGCTTGTCTACCGCACCTGCGTGTTTTGCTCTGCTCTGCTCGTCTACCGCACCTGCGGGTTTTGCTCTGTTCTGCTTGTCTGCCGCACTTGCGGCTCTGTTCCTGTATCCCAGTCTGTACTGGTCCCTATCCTGCCTGCGTTCCTACCTGCCAGTACTCACCTGTCTGTATACCAGCCGTGCCTGCTAGTATCCACCTGTCTGCATACCAGCCGTGCCTGCCAGTACCCACCTGTCTGCATACCAGCCGTGCCTGCAAGTACCCACCTGTCAGTATGCCAGCCTAACCTGCCTGTTCCTGCATTCCCCGGTGTGGGTCAACAGCTGTGACCGGGGTCTGACCTGGAGTAGCACCTGGTCCCTCTGTTCAGTTCCTCCCTGGTTCACGGAGTCGATTGAGCCGCGGTGCGACCTTGGTCGGACTGAGTTGATACTTAGTCACGACCCTCCAGGCACTCCTCGGTTCATGGTCTAGTGGGATCACTAACCACGCTCACGCCAGTCAGTTCGGGCGTGTGTGTAACAGTTTGCTCAGGCCATGGTTCCCGTTGAGCCCCACAACCCTTCGCTCTCGGAGACATTTGAATCCTTGTCTGGCGAATACCTGCACCAAGGAAAATTTTTTTCTCAAGCTGAAGTCCCGGCGATTTACGCACCAGCCCAAATGGAACTATCAGCACTCGTTCCTGCGGATCCACCACGGTACTATGGGGATCCAAAACAAAGCCGTGCGTTTATGGAGCAATGTATGCCGCATTTCAAATTCTATGCTCACTATTTTCCCACTGATCGGGTTAAAATAGCATTTATGATGTCCTACTTAGAGGGTGATGCCTTGAACTGGATCACCCCCCTATGGGAAGCATGGGATCCTATCGTCTCTGACCTGCAGGCCTTCCTGGTGGCCTTTCTAATGGTCTTTGATGACCCTAACCCTGAAGCTTCTGCTAAAGCTTCCCTTCCCAATATCCTGGAGCAGTCCCGATGGGTGATGCGCGTAGGTAGCCCACCAGTTACCCAGACTGAAGAGGCTGCTGCCCACACAGAATACACACAGGATGACAATGCTCCACAGAATACTTCTTTTCCCAACCTCAAGAGGCAGTCCAGACATGCAAGGCGTAGAGGTAAACCTTCACGCCAGGTTCTGTCCTCCCAAAGACCTCCTGTTCCCCAGCCAGTAGAGGCAGCTATCCGCACAGAATCTATGAAGGATGACCATGTTCGTCAGGCAAAGCAGAGGCTGGAACTCCGTCACAAAATTGGATTGCGGTCCCGCTGCGGTTGTTTGGGACACCCTGACGGTCTTATTCCAGTGAAGGTTGAAGAATTCCAAGACATTAGGCCTGTAGGAGAGGCTGCCCTTGGCGTTAGTGTTTCCTCTCCACAGATGACCATGACTGTCTCCGTGGCAAGTGAAGGCCTCGGATTAGCCGGAAGTTTCGCGCTTAAAGCCTTGAAGAGTCGGTGTCTGATTCCCGTCCGACAACTCCAGAATCCAGTTTGGGCATTGTCAGCAGAAGGACGAGCCCTACTCAGAAACAGTCAAAATATGTCTGTACGAATTAAGCTTCAGATTGGAACATTACACATGAAGAAGTTCACATTCCGGGTGCTGTCTGGTTTACCCACAGGTCGTCCAGAGCCGAGTGATCTAGTGCCCGCTCAGGTCTGGAGATCCTGCATGGTGTTTCCTGGGGGACTGCTGAGGTACAAGGGGTGTCCAGTCCCCAGATCTTCAGGACAGTCAGCAGTGTCTTCTTCACCAGATCTGCTAGTCGCTGACTCGCTGTGCGCTGAAGTCTCCGAAGGAAGGGAAGCGGAGGCAATGTCCCCACACAGTCTCGACGATTGTACCAATGATCTGGATTCAGGTACCGCCCCGCCTCGCAGACGTTTCATCTCAGAAACCAGACTGAAGTTGGTCCCAAAGCAAGGATCCTCCATCTCTAACAAATCTGGCAATAAGTCCATCAAGGCGGTGGCTACCTCCAAGTCTCTGCACCCCTCCAACCAGGCGGAGGACCTCCAGTTGTCTCTTGAATCCCCCAGGGTGCTACCTGATAACAAATGGAGAGAGACTTTCCTACACCCTGTACCTGGTACTTCGTCCACTTCATCCAGTAAGCTTAGCAAAGTGTACGTCAAGGCGGTGATTACCCCCGAGTCTCTGCACCCCTTCAACTCGGTGGAGGATCTCCAGTTGTCCCGTGAATCCTTTGAGGGGCTACCCAATATTAACAAATGGAGAGAGACAATCCTGTTTTCTGTTCCTGGTACTTCACCCACTTCATCTGTTGCTGAGGATGGCTTAATGGGAGGAAGCATCCTAGTCACCAAGATGGTGAGACCAGTTTTGTTCCCTCTAATGGACAGAAGAGGTAATCTTCTTGAAGAGAAGGATTGGCCTCCAAATTCTCTGCAGAAAATCCTTGCAGGCTTGAAGAAGAGGGGGCATAAAGGGGGGAGTACTGTAACATCCCAGGCGGTGTGCTGGCATGGCTTACCACCTCCCACCATGCAAGACCACCATCTTACCTATCAGTCCAGGCTGCACACTTTGCTCCAGTACCTGCTGTGTGCATGTCTCTTGTCTGATTGCTTAGGGCGCGGTTACTGCCTGATTCTTATAGTTACTGTGTGCGCACTCCTAACGCGTCCCTAGCCTATTGTTGTGAGTCACTGGATACTTAAACCCCCTCCACCCAGTAGGAGGTGCCTGAGCAACACTTTCTTTCAGTGTGTTCTGTGCAACTGAGTTGCCAGGTCCTGTCTTGTATCTTGTCTGTTCCGCCACCCTGGGGGCTGTATACCCAGGCCTGTTACCTGTATCTGTGACTTCTAGTCTGTTTCCACCACCCTGGGGGCTGAGTACCCAGGCTCGTTCCTGTATCTTGTTCTTGGTTCAGTTCCTGTCTGAACAGTGCCTAGCCCATTACTTGTTTATCTCTATGTTGGCATCTTTCCTTTTCCTGCAGTGTCTGAACCTGCACCTAACTCCAACTCGTTGTCTCTGTACTTCTGTTTGTGAATTTATTGTCCACTCGCTACTTCATTGTAAGTACCTTGTGTGTATCTGCTCTGCTTGTCTACTGCACCTGCGGGTTTTGCTCTGCTCTGCTTGTTTACCGCACCTGTGGGTTTTGCTCTGCTCTGCTTGTTTACCGCACCTGTGGGTTTTGCTCTGCTCTGCTTGTTTACCGCACCTGCAGGTTTTGCTCTGCTCTGCTTGTCTACCGCACCTGCGGGTTTTGCTCTGCTCTGCTTGTTTACCGCACCTGCGGATTTTGCTCTGCTCTGCTTGTCTACCGCACCTGCGGGTTTTGCTCTGCTCTGCTTGTCTATCTCACCTGCGGGTTTTGCTCTGCTCTGCTTGTCTACCGCACCTGCGGGTTTTGCTCTGCTCTGCTTGTCTACCGCACCTGCGGGTTTTGCTCTGCTCTGCTTGTTTACCGCACCTGTAGGTTTTGCTCTGCTCTGCTTGTTTACCGCACCTGCGGGTTTTGCTCTGCTCTGCTTGTCTACCGCACCTGCGGGTTTTGCTCTGCTCTGCTTGTCTACCGCACCTGCGGGTTTTGCTCTGCTCTGCTTGTCTACCGCACCTGCGGGATTTGCTCTTCTCTGCTTGTCTACCGCACCTGCGGGATTTGCTCTGCTCTGCTTGTCTACCGCACCTGCGGGATTTGCTCTGCTCTGCTTGTCTACTGCACCTGCAGGTTTTACTCTGATCTGCTTGTTTACCGCACCTGCGGGTTTTGCTCTGCTTTGCTTGTCTATCGCTCCTGCGGGTTTTGCTCTGCTATGCTTGTTTACCGCTCCTGCGGGTTTTGCTCTGCTCGCCTACCGCACCTGCGGGTTTTGCTCTGCTCTGCTTGTCTACCGCACCTGCGGGTTTTGCTCTGCTCTGCTTGTCTGCCACACTTGCGGCTCTGTTCCTGTATCCCAGTCTGTACTGGCCCCTATCCTGCCTGCGTTCCTACCTGCCAGTACTCACCTGCCTGTATACCAGTCGTGTCTGCTAGTATCCACCTGTCTGCATACCAGCCGTGCCTGCCAGTACCCACCTGTCTGCATACCAGCCGTGCCTGTCAGTACCCACCTGTCAGTATGCCAGTCTAACCTGCCTGTTCCTGCATTCCCCGGTGTGGGTCAACAGCTGTGACTGGGATCTGACCTGGAGTAGCACCTCGTCCCTCTGCTCGGTTCCTCACTGGTTCACGGAGTCGATTGAGCCGCCGTGCGACCTTGATCGGACCGAGTTGATACTTAGTCACGCCCCTCCAGGCACTCCTCGGTTCATGGTCTAGTGGGATCACTAACCACGCTCATGCCAGTCAGTCCGGGCGTGTGCGTAACAGTTTGGATGTTGCCCATAGGTGCCCGGGTTGATGTGTTGGGACGTTTTTATCTTTCAGACACCCAGACTCCCAGGTTACGTACCTCTCAATATCTCTCTGCATGTACGGCCAGAAGAAAGGTTCATGGATCAAGTTTGTTGTCCTTTCCACTCCCAGGTGTCCCATGTTTTCATGGAGTTCTTTTAAGACCAACCTTCGGAATACTCTGGGTAGTACCAACTGCCTGTTTTGTCCTTATCCATTCTTTAGCTAAAACAGATACTGCTGGTGACTCATTATCTCTCTCCCGTTTACTTGGAAAACAATTTTGGTCCACATAAAGTAGTATTCTACCAATTATCTGATCTTCCCATTGTGCTCTACGGATTTTTACTTTTGGTAGTTGTTGAATGGACAGGGGGTGATCTTGTTCTCTCGCTTTTATGGTGGTTTCCACCGTCAACGGACACCACAATGGTGTGTCTTCCTCTTGATAAGCTTGAACTGCTTGGGTAGTGCTCTCAGTTGCTTCCAGACTGATTTCCTCCGAGCATTCTTGCATGAACTCCTCAGGCTCCTGTGGCTTTCTCGACAATCCGCTAGCATCTGCATTGCATTTTCCTGGCCTGTACTTGATGCTTAAATTGAAGTTCAACGACCCATCTCTGACCCGTTGCATTTAGTTTGGCTGTAGTGAGGACAAAGGTCAAAGGGTTGTTGTCAGTGTATACCTCAAACTCTTTGCTGTAGTAGAGATAATCTCTAAATAATTCATAGGTAGCCTATTTCAATGCCAGGAACTCCAATTTTCCAAAATGTAGATGGTAATTCTTCTCTTTTCACACAGGTACATGCTCTGCTCCTGCATAATTCCTCTGCTCGCTGTATATGTGGTCATCTACTGCTCTGCTTCCCTGAATCATCTCACTGGTACATGCTCTGCTAGATATTTCTGCTTTATTTATCACATTCCATTGAATACTCACATATGTCTGTCCTTTCCCCACTTTAGACTTTATCTGATGTTTAGAGGTGCTAAACTGCAGAGCCAAGAGTCCTATTTCTGTCTTTGATCACCCAGCCATCTCCTAGTGATCAGAGCAGCTGGCAATTTAGCCGCAAGCAGCTCCCACAATGCCCTTCACCTAATGCTATAGTGTGCACTATAAAATCAGAAGCTGCCTAAGGGGTGCACGCGTATGGGGTTGTGCACGCATTTTCTTGTGCAAACTGGCTTCGGAGCTAAGTAGCAGTTATTTCAGAGGCACTTAGTCAGGGCAGGAGTCAGGTAACCCACACTTTGACCGCTTACTCTCTTTCAACTATGTTTTTGTTAGCTTTCACCTTTTCCCCTATACTCCTCCACTTTCTACTAACCCCCTTTATCCCTACACCGAGTAAGGAACTCTTCATCTCTCCCTCCATCCTCCCCATTCACCTCACCTCCTCTTCAGAACTCTTCATCAACACTCTATCCTGTATCTCCAAACACAGACAGCCACCCCATACCCTTTCCTACTCCCACCTGCTAACACTTTCCCTGCTCCTCCTCACTGCCGGCGACATCTCTCCAAATCCTGGCCCTCCTCGCCACATCTCCTCACTTCTACCTCCTATCCATGACCTACCACAAACTCTCGCAGCCTTTCTAAACTCATACCCATCCACCTAATCCCCTCATCCCCAGTTGCACTAACAGGAGCTCTATGGAACGCTTGCTCCGTCTGCAACAAACTTTCCTACATCCACGACCTTTTCATTGCTAACAAACTTTCCTTCCTCGCCATTACCGAAACCTGGCTCACCTCTTCTGACACAGCCTCCCCAGCCACACTTTCGTATGGCGGATTCCACCTTTCCCAACCCCCCTCCCCAACGATAAAATGGTCGAGGCGTAGGTTTTCTCCTGTCAGATACTTGCACCCTCACCCAAATCCCACTGCCGCCCTCCGTTACACTCCCATCTTTTAAGGTGCACTGTGTGCGCATCTACTCTCCCTCCAACCTCCAACTGGCTGTCATTTACTGACCCCCAAGGCAAGCCACCACCATCTTAGACCACTTCACCACCTGGCTGCTTCACTTCCTTTCCACTGACATTCCCACTATCATAATGGGTGACTTCAACATCCCCATCGACACTTCCCACTCATCTGTCACTAAGCTCCTATCCCTCACTTCCTCCTTGCTCAATGGTCTTCCGCAGCCACTCATAAAGATGGCCACACACTGGACCTAATCTTTACCCGCCTCTGTTAACTATGTAGCTTCTCTAACTCTCCTCTCCCTCTCTCAGACCACAATCTACTTACATTCTCTGCCCTCTCCTCTCCAGGTTCACAATCCCCACTCCAAAAACTTGCACACCCTCGCAGAAACTTCAAACACCTCGACCTAGACTCACTCTCTGAATCTCCCCTCCCTCTTACAGACATAAATTCCTTACACGATGCAGATGTTGCTGCTGCTTTATATAATAGTCCACACTCACTGCAGCAAAACAAACCTACTTCTCATCTCTCATATCCTCCCTGTCTCACAACCCTAAACAGCTATTCAACACTTTCAATTCTGTCCTCCATTCCCCATCCTCCCTCTCCTCTCATCTCAGCCGAAAACTTTGCCTCATTCTTCAAGCAGAAGATTGACACCATCAGACAAAGCTTTTCCCTAAAGTCCCCACAGCCCCTCTTCATATCTACTCAACCTTCCTCCTTCAAACCCCACTTCTCCACCATTACAGAAGACCAAGTCTCTTCTTTACTATCCAAGTCACAACTCACCACCTGCAAACTTGATCCAATCCTGTCCCACCTCATTCCTAACCTTACCACAGTCTTCATCCCAACTCTAACCCACCTCTTCAACCTGTCACTAACAACTGGTGTCTTCCCTTCATGTTTTAAACACGCCTCAATCACACCCATCCTCAAAAAGCCCTCCCTTGACCCATCCTCTCTGACCAGCTACCGCCCCATATCGCTTCTCCCCTATGCCTCAAAACTGCTGGAACAACATGTCCACCTTGAACTGTCCTCCTACCTCTCTTCATGTTCCCTCTTCGACCGCTTACAATCTGGCTTCCAACGACATCACTCGACTGAAACTGCCCTGACCAACGTCACCAATGACCTACTAACCGCCAAATCCAAGCAACACTACTCCGTCCTCCTCCTCCTGGACCTGTCATCTGCCTTTGACACAGTCGACCATTCCCTTTTACTACAGACCCTCTCATATCTTGGTATCATGGACTTGGCCCTATCTTGGATCTCCTCATACCTAACAGACAGGACTTTCAGCGTCTCCCACTCGCACACCACCTCCTCATCTCGCCCCCTATCTGTCGGTGTCCCCCAAGGTTCAGTTCTAGGACCTCTGATCTTCTCCATCTACACCTTTGGCCTGGGACAGCTCATAGAATCTCACAGCTTTCAGTATCACCTCTACGCCGATGATACACAGATCTACCTCTCTGGACCCGATATCTCCTCCCTACTAACCAGAATCCTACAATGTCTGTCCGCTATCTCATCCTTCTTCTCAGCCAGATTTCTAAAACTTAACATGGATAAAACAGAATTCATCATCTTTCCACCTTCTCATTCATCCCCACCATCTGACCTATCCATCAACGTCAATGGCTGCCTACTCTCCCCAGTCCCACAAGCTTGCTGCCTCAGCGTAACCCTGGACTCTGACCTCTCCTTCAAAGAACATATCCAAGCCCTTTCCACTTCCTGCCGACTCCAACTCAAAAACATCTCCTGCACCCGCGCATTCCTCAGCATAGACTCTGCAAAAACACTAGTGCATGCCCTCACCATCTCCCACCTCGACTACTGCAACCTCCTGCTCTGTGGCCTCCCTTCCAACACTCTCGCCCCCCTTCAATCTATCCTAAACTCTGCTTCCCGACTAATCCACCTGTCCCCCCGCTATTCCCCGTCCTCTCCCCTCTGTCAATCCCTTCACTGGCTTCCCATTGCCCAGTGAATGCAGTTCAAAACCCTAACCCTGGCATACAAAGCCATCCACAACCTGTCTCCTCCATATATCTGTGACCTAGTCTCCCAGTACTTACCTGCACGCAACCTTCGATCCTCACAAGATCTCCTGTTGTACTCCCCTCTTATCTCCTCTTCCCACAATCGCATACAAGATTTCTCCCGTGTATCCCCCCTACTCTGGAACTCTCTACCCCAACATATCAGACTCTCGTCTACCATGGAAACCTTCAAAGGAAACCTGAAGACCCACCTCTTCTGGCAAGCCTACAACCTGCAGTAACCACTGTGGCGCCCTGCTGTGCACGGGTGCCACACAACCCAGAAGGGTGCATGGATGGACTTCTCTACAAGGGGCCCTCACACATTCACACACCTCCACCGTACCAACTCAGACCAGCAGAGGGAGCCCTGATAGGGATATATATAGGGAGGGTGGAGCCAGGCAGCTCAGTTAGTCTAGTTTAGAGGTTAGTGTGCTCAGTGAGAGAGCAACACGCAGGCTGCTGTGTGAGGCAAGTTTAGGCCTACAGCACGCATTGAAGCCTAGTGAGGGCCCCAAGAGTGGCTGAAGGCAAAGAGGAAAAGAGAGAGGAGTTGAAGGGGGCAGAGGAGCATACCAGGCTCACCCAGAGATATATACCGGACACCGGGTCCGCGCCTACAGGGACCCTTTACACCCAGTAGGAACCACCAGAACGCCTGGAGGACTACAGGTCCCAGGTTCACCAAACACTGACTACAGTACCAGGGCTAGGAGTCACGGAGGCCGCAGCGTCCATGGAGAGTGATCTCCAAGAGAAGGCCCTACCACCAGGTCAGCAGGTGCAAAGAGAGACAGTAACCAAGCTAGGCCTAGCTCCAGGCAGGTCAGAAGCTTAGCGAGTAAAGCAACGGATCAGGAGGCCCTATACCCGCTCACTGGGGAGAGTCCAAAAGTGCGCCCTTTGCCCGGAGTACCCTGGACCGTGCCTGCAGCATCACCAGTAAAGGTACTGATGCCTACCCCCATGTGAGTGTCCGTCTTTCCTCTGGGACCGTCCTGCTGTCTCTCCCCTGCACCACCATCCATTACACCCCATGCTGCCCTGGAGCTTGCTCTACCTGTGGAGAGCCACACCATCCCTGCTGCCGTAACACCAGCTCCAGAGGACTGCTCCGCAGCGGCGGCACCCTTAGTCGCATTCCACAGGTGGCATCACGAACTGTCCAAATCCCCCATATTTATCCCCCCTTTTACTGACTGCCCTGGGTCATGGACCTTCTGGGTTCTGTGACACCAATGCGTAGCAGGGCGCCACATTCACCCCTAGTAAAACTCAGTACTCCTGGACTGAAGCATTTTTCAAAAACAGGTTAAACAGATAACAACTTTTCTTCCCTTTATGGGAGGCACTTTCTTGAACGTTACAGGTAACAAAAACGTAATAAATAATCAATATATGTACAATAGTTAAAGTTTTTTGAGCAATTGTCAGTGAGTCAACTAACAGGGTGTCCATTTCACTGCAAAGTACAAGGGAGCTTGAGGGACCAGTCCGTAAACCCTTCACGTAGGCCCTGGGCATGGCTGCAGGGCATAGGTGATCCGGAGTTGGACCACGTCTTCGGCCACGCCAAACAGGTTTTTGTTCAGTGGTTACATAAAAGGGGCACTCTGGGGAGTGCAATTATGTACAAGTAAACTGTTTTTAGGCTGCACACAGTCCTTAGCCACCGAGTCCTTTATATATATACCCATACAGGTAACTAAATGCATCAAGAAAAGTGTCCATGTCACCTAAATTGTCCATTGTAAGGCAAAAATACGTCAATACATACATGAAAATTACACAAGAATAGCATACCCCAAGAGGCAACTATTTATACTATCAGAGTTTCTCTTCCTACTCTCTGTATCTGACAGGGGTCTGACCTTGCATGCTATGTGTTGACCTACGTAGTACTGGGATGTGTGTGGTACTGGTGTTTGTACTACTTCCCATTCTGTCAGTTCTAGGTGTGGAGGGACTGCAAGACTGCCTTAACCTCCCTACGGCACTGGCAAGTGTACCATTGGCTGGGCCTTCTTGCTCTGCTCCAACTGGGGATCCTTCTTCTGGGGATTCTTCCTGAGCAGGCTTTTCTGGGGCTCTTACAGGTTCTACTTGCTGTGGAGGGTCTTCTGGCTGTTGGTAGAAGTGTAGCACAGGTATTATTACCGCTCCACCTAGTTGGGGCCAATCTGCCGGGAAATCTCCTAATTCAGTATGTATTACTGCTTCTTTAGGCTCCTCCGGTACGATGAGAGGCACTTCTTCCTGGGGCTTTAGCGGTCCTGGACACAACTTCAGATGGTCTCTAGATACCGCTGCAGTCTTTCTTCCTCCGTCCTTGGCAATTAAACAGGTCTCCCTGTTATCAAATCTTGAATTTAACACAGTGTAGGGTTCCCTCTCCCACTGGTCATCAAGTTTGTGGCTTCTTCTTTTTCTCTTTAGCACAACTTCTCCAGGTGAAAAGGGTTCTGCTGGTGCACTCTTGTTGTACGGTGCTTCCTGCTTGTCCCTTACCATATTCAGACTGTCTTCGACACAGGCTTGTACTCTCCTGTACTGTTCCTGTCGCGTCGTGTCCCAGCCTTCAGTGGACAAATCTGCTTCGGGTTCTACTACACCAAGCTCCAGGTCCATGGGCAACTTTCTGGGTCTTGCTCGCATGAGATATGCCGGAGTACAATTGGTGGAACTCACAGGTATGTGGTTGTACAGATCTACCAGGCCAGGTAGCTTGTCTGGCCACTGGTTTCTTTCTTCTAAGGTCTTCAACAGGTCGATGATGATGTTATTCATCTTTTCACATAACCCATTGGTTTGGGGGTGGTACGGTGTAGTCCGGATCCTCTTACACCCGTACAGATGGCAAAACTCCTTGAACAATTCGGCTTCGAAGGCAGTGCCTTGATCTGTCAGCACCTTGTCCGGGTATCCATGGGGCCTGCAGAAGTATGTCTGAAACGTCTCGCTGCAGTTTCTGCCGTCAGATCCTTGACGGGGCTACCACCAGGAACCGGGAGTAGTGATCCACCATGGTCAGGGCATACTAGTAGCCTGACCTGCTGGGTGACAGCTTGACGTGATCCAGAGCGATGATCTCCAGGGGCTGGGTTGTCTTGATGGGTTGCAGGGGTGCCTTCTGGCTGCTGTAGTCTTTTCTTCTGAGGCTACAGGGTCCACAATCCCGACACAATCTCTCTATGGAACTGCGCATTCCAACCCAATAAAACCGACCTTTCAGCAGGGTTTCTAGCTTCTTCCAGCCAAAGTGCCCCGCTTGATCGTGGTAGGCCTCCAACACCATCTGGATGTCCGCCCAAGGCACTACGATCTGCCATACCATCTCATGGGTCCTCGGGTTGACGTACCTTCGGCACAGCTTCTCCCTATAGATGAACAGCCAGCTTCTCTCATTCCACAGTTGCTTGGCTTGTGGAGACGCGTCCTTCTCCAGGGAGGAACCTTCCTGGGTTATCAGCTCTTTGATAAAGCTGACAACCGGGTCGCTGTCCTGGGTCTCCTTCCAACTGTGGTGAGGCAAAGGGTTTAACATCTTACCGTGATGCCTCTTGGAGGCTCGTTTCTCGTGGACCATTCCATTACGGTGGAAGGCAGGGAGCTCAATCTCCTCCAGGTCATCCACTTCTTCTTCAGTGTCCGACTGGTGAGGCATCCTGTACAGGGCATCGGCATTCTTACGGCCTGCCCGGTACTTAATGGTGAACTGGTAGATTGACAGCCGAGCCATCCATCGTTATTCTATGGCTCCTAACTTGGCTGTTTCCAGATGAGTCAAGGGGTTATTATCAGTGTAGGCAGTGAACTTACTGGAGGTTAGGTAGTGCTTGAACCGCTCAGTGATGGCCCAGACCAGGGCCAGGAACTCCATCTTGAAGCCGCTATAGTTCTCTGGGTTCCTCTCGGTCGGGCGGAGCTTCCTGCTTGCATAGGCGATCACCTTCTCTCGGACATTCTGCTTCTGACTTAACACAGCTCCTAATCCCTCGTAGCTAGCATAAGTGTACAGCAGGAACGGTTGGCTGTAGTCAGGGTAGGCTAGGATCTCTTCGCTGGTCAGGATCTCCTTCACCACCTCAAAGGCTTCAGCTTGCTCCTTACCCCACTGGAATGGGTGGTTTCTGCCTTTCCCGGACTGTCCTACCAGGAGATCTTGCAAATGCACTGCTTTCTTGGTGTAGTCCTTCACAAACCTCCAGTAATACCCGACTAGTCCCAGGAACTGACGTACCTCCTTGAGGCTCTTCGGCTCCGGCCATTTCCGGATGGCAGTGACCTTCTCCGGGTCCGCTGCTACTCCTTCTGGACTGACGATGTGCCCCAGGTACTGTACCTTTCGCTTGAGCAGGTGGCACTTGGAGGGCTTTAGCTTCATCCCATACCGGGACAGCGACTCAAATACCTCTGCCAGGAGCTTCAAATGGTCCTCGTACGTTTTGGAGTACACTATCAGGTCATCCAGGTATAGCAGTACAGTCTCGAATTTGCTGTGTCCCAGGCAGCACTCCATCAATCTCGGGAACGTTCCGGGGGCATTGCAGAGTCCGAACGGCACACGGTTGAACTCGCAGAGTCCCATAGGGGTAGTAAAGGCCGTCTTCTCCCGATCCTCCTCAGCAACAGCTACTTGCCAGTACCCACTAGTGAGGTCAAGGGTGGAGAAGTAATTTGCAGACTTTAATGCAGCCAGGGATTCCTCTATACAGGGAAAAGGGTATGCATCTTTGTGTGTTATGCGATTTACTTATCTGTAATCTACACACATTCTCATGCTTCCATCCTTTTCCCTGACTAGGACCAGGGGAGCTGCCCAGGGACTACAGCTATCCCTTACTACCTCTGTCTTCCTCATGTCGTGCAACATCTCCTTCGCCTTCTGGTAGTGTGCTGGCGGGATTGGCCTGTAACGTTCCTTGATGGGTGGATGGTCACTTGTGGGTATATGGTGTTGTACCCCTTTAATCCTCCCAAATTCAAGTGGTTGTTTACTGAATACCTGCTCGTATTCCTGAACCACCCGGTGTACACCCTGTTTCTGATGGGCAGGAGTGGTGACTGTCCCAACATGGAGCTGTTGACACCAATCCTCCACCTGGGTTCCCGGGTCATTATCCTCCACTTCGTCTGGTGAGGTTAAGGACTCCGCCGTGTGTATGGAGTTGTTATCTACTGTGTACAGTTTGGCAACAGTGGCGTAGCGTGGTAATCTAACCTTGTCCTCCCCATAGTTTAGGAGGCGTACGGGCACCCTCCCATTGCGTATATCCACTACCCCTCTGGCAGTCAAGAGTGTAGGTCTATGCTCCGAGCTAAGGGGCTCTACTACCGCCTGGTAGCTCCGTCCTTTGAGACCTATTTCTGCTCTACACCAAATCAGCATCTCACTCATCGGGGGGATCACAATGGGTATCGGGTCTGTCACCCGTACATTACCAATTTCACCACCTGCTAGCTTCACCTGTTGCTGGTACATAAGGGCTCGGATCTCTTTCTGGAGCACCCTCCTCTGCCCTGGTTTGGCAGTGTCGGCCATCTGTTGGAGCAAAAACAACACTTCTCCCAAACAGTTACCGACAATATTTGTGCCAAGTACCATATACAAGTCTGTATCATCAGGATTAGTCTCTACTACAATTAGTCCCTGGTCCTTCAGTTCCACTCTTCCCACCTTTACTGCCACATCCTTAACCCCGACTAGGTTAAGGGGGAGGCCATTGGAGGCATACACGGAAAGGTTTGGAGCTGGCGGGCGAAGTTTGTCTATGGACCAGAACCTTTTGTAGAGGACATCTGGCATGATGGTTACCTGAGATCCAGTGTCCAGCAGGGCAGGTGTCGCGATGCCGTCCAGCACAATGGACAGGAAAGGTCTTCCTCCCACGAACCAATGGTACCAGTTTGATGGGCCTGCTTGATTTACTCCTGGGTGTTGGCCCTCGGCCCCAGGGTTTGCTCGTTTAAAGGACAGTTCCGCACTGTGTGGCCTGCCTTCTAGCAGCAGTAGTAGAGTGACGTTGGTCATTGGTCCTCCCACGGGGTGGCGTTGTCCTCCTCCGGGGCGGCGTTGTCCTCTTACGGGTTGGTGTTGTCCTCCTTCTTCTCATCCAGGGGACATCCTCAGGGCTGTCGGCGAGTAGTATCCTTCCTTCCGGCTCTGGCTCCTCCTGTAACTGCAGGGTGCCCAGGAGAGTGGCCAGGGTTTTACTTAGCTGACGCACTTCAGAGCGTAGGCTGTCCAGCTCGCTAGGGGGCACTGTTTGCATCTTTGATTCGGCCATTAGGGAAGGAGCAGTGGGTGCTGCGGGCACTGGGGTGGCCCCACCCTGGTAACGTTGGACAGCAGTATCTGTAGCTTCAAGGGGCTGCAGACCCTTTATAGCCATGTTCTTAAGGGTGTCAAAGGTGGCATCTGGATGACCTAAGGCCCACCACCGTACAGTTCTGCTCTCCTCCTGGGACCTTAACCCCCGGATGAACTGCTCCGTCAACATTTTATTTTCATCTTGTATGCTGGCTGGACTTGTTATGATCTGCTACAAGAACTAAGGAAAGATAGGAAAACTGTCCCTACAATAGGACTAAGCTGATTCCTACGATGCAGCGGACAACCTATTCCTTGTGAACAGACCCGCCTTCGTCCTCAGCTAGTCTGAACGCAGACCTATAGATATAAGGGAGGGGTCCCTAAAAGTACTAAGGACTGGGACAAAATTGGACACCTACTAGCAGAAGTTGTAGCGGAGCAAAAAGACAAACAGACAAAAATACTTAGAGGTCCAAGGACCAAGCAAACTATAGAGATAGGTACAAAGCACCTGGCTAGATTAACAGTCAAAGTAACACTGAAGTCCAGCAAAGCCAGAAGGGCGGAGCTGGAATAAATAGGCAGCAGGTCACGTGACCACAAAATAGAAAAATACTAACAGGAGGGTTCTAACAGTACCCCCTCTTCTATGAGGATCCTCCGGATCCTCCAGGCCCAGGCCTATCAGGAAACCTCCTGTGAAACGCTCTGATAAGTCTAGGAGCAGAGACATCATCTGCCCTTACCCAGGAGTTATCCTCAGGACCGAAACCTTTCCAAGCGACGAGATACTGCAATCTCCCTCTATGCCTTCTGGAATTCAGGATACGAGAAATTTCATATTCACCGTCTTCCACCACCGGAGGAACTGTGACAGTGGCATCCCTATCCGATACATCATCTTTTTTCAACAAGGAAACATGAAACACCGGATTAATCTTCCAGGAGGAGGGAACCTCCAACCTAACAGCAGACTGGTTAACCACCTGAAGCACCTTAAATGGTCCCACAAACTTCGGACCCAATTTCTTAGAAGGAATCCTCAACCGCAGACTCTTTGAGGACAACCAAACCATGTCACCAACCGTAAACAAAACCTCTTGACGTTTCCTGTTAAAATACTTCTTAGACTTTTTGTTAACCTCTTGAAGGTTACAACATACATCAGTCCAAACTCTCTCCAAATCACCGGAAAAATTCTCCTCCTCCGGCACAGCCGACACCAATTTGGAGAACGAACCAAATGACGGATGTCTCCCAGTACAACAAAAAACGGAGAACACCCAGCAGAAGAGGATGTATGGTTGTTAAGAGCAAATTCAGCAAGTGGCAGAAACTCAGACCACCCCACTTGATTGTCTGAAACAAGGCAACGCAAAAACTGCTCAACATCCTGATTCTTTCTTTCCGTCTGTCCATTATACTCAGGAAGATACCCAGATGAAAATGACAAATGGACTCCCAACCTGTCACAAAAGGCACGCCAAAAACGAGCCACAAACTGAGGTCCCCTATCAGAAACAATGTCGGTGGGAACGCCATGTAGTCTGACAATTTCCTTGACAAAAGCCTTAGCGAGTGTCTTAGTGCAGGGTAGTTTAATGAAAGGAACCAAGTGACACATCTTGCTAAAATGGTCCACGACCACCCAGATGACAGTGAAACCCTCGGACACAGGAAGGTCAGTAATAAAATCCATTGCAAGATGCGTCCAAGGTGCACTAGGAACCTCCAGAGGGCAAAGCAACCGCGCAGCAGGAGCATGTGAAGCCTTTGATCTAGCACACACCGTACCTTGACGCACCCATTTAATGATTCCCTTCTGCCACCCAGGCCACCAAAAACTGCGACCTACCAGTCTCTTAGTCTCAGAAATTCCTGGATAACCTGCCAACCGAGACTCATGATACTCCACAAACAACTCTCTCCTAAAGGTTCTAGGTACAAACAACCTCCCATGGGAAGTGTTAGATGGGGCATCCTCCTGGGCTTTCAGAATCCCATCTTCCAAAACGGAGTCCAATGCTGCTATCACAACTCCTTCCTGTAAAATGCTCTCCTCCTCCTCGGTACCAACCATGGGAGAAAAGCTGCGAGATAAAGCATCAGCTTTAACATTCTTAGTACCCGGGATGTAAGTAACAGAAAAATTAAACCGCGAAAAAAAAAGTGCCCATCTAGCCTGATGTGCATTCAAGCGCTTGGCAGCATCTAGATAGATCAGATTCTTATGATCAGTGAAAACCTGAATGGGAAATTTAGCACCTTCCAAGAAATTATGCCAAAGTTCAAATGCGAGTTTGATAGCCAGCAATTCCCGATTACCAACATCATAATTAAGTTCGGTTTCAGAAAATTTTTTCAAAAAAAAAAAGCACAGGGATGAACCCCATCCTTGTTCTCCTGAGACAAAACCGCACCGACCCCCACCGAAGAAGCATCAATCTCGACCAAAAAAGGCTTGGTCTCATCAGGCTGTATAAGGATAGGGGCAGAACTGAACCTCTCCTTGAGATACACAAAAGCTTCAATGGCCTCAGTAGTCCACTGGACCGTATTCGCACCTTTCCTGGTGAGATCGGTCAGCGGCTTAACAATTATAGGAAAATTCTTAATGAATTTTCTGTAATAATTGGCGAAACCCAAAAATCTCTGTATCGATTTTAAACCAATAGGCCTAGGCCATTCCTGCACAGCCTGAACCTTCACCGGGTCAATCTCAAAGCCCTCACTGGAGATAATGTAGCCCAAAAAACTAATTCTCTGCACAGCGAACTCGCATTTCTCCAGCTTAGCAAAAAGTGAATTGTCACTTAATAACTGCAATACCTCACATACGCTCTGCCAACGAGACTCCAGATCTGGCGAAAAAATCAAAATGTCATCCAAATACACCACCACATTCTTACCAATTAAAGATCTCAGGATGTCATTAATAAGGTTCTGAAAAAAAGCTGGTGCATTGGTAAGACCAAAAGGCATAACCAGATTCTCAAAATGACCCACTGGAGTGTTAAAAGCAGTCTTCCATTCATCACCCTCCTTCATTCGCAACAAATTGTATGCCCCTTGGAGATCAATTTTAGAGAACCACTTGGCCCCCACTAACAGGTTAAACAAGTCAGGAATTAACGGCAGTGGGTAGGAATTGCGTACGGTAATTTTATTAATTTCGCGAAAGTCCAGACATGGACGTAAACCGCCGTCTTTTTTTTTTACAAAAAAAAAATCCAACAGCCACAGGTGACTTAGAAGGTCTAATGTGACCAGCAACCAAGCACGTCTCTATGTATTCCTCCAAGGCTTTTCTTTCAGGGATAGTTTGATTAAATAAGCGACTCTTGGGAAGAGTAGCTCCAGGAACAAACTCAATGGTGCAATCATAGTCCCTATAAGGAGGTAGAATTTGCGACTCCTCCTTTGAAAAAACCTTCCAAAAATCCTGAATAGGTACAGGTAATTCCCCTCTTTCCACAGCAGCAATGCGACCGTTACAACATTTATCATAACACTTAGGACTCCAAGATTTAATCTCATTAGTAGACATGTCCAGTAAAGGATTGTGCAGTTTTAACCAAGGCAAACCTAACACTACTGGAGAAGGTAAATTATTTAATACCACTAAATCCAAATTCTCTGGGTGAATACCATTAATAGTGAGGGGAAATTCAAAAACCTTGTGAGTAACACATTTCAAAGGAGTGTTATCAATAGCAACCACAGAAATAGGAGATGACAAAGGTTTAGGTTCCAATTTAAGTTTTTCCAAAAATCCCTTATCAATCACATTCAGTGTAGAACCACAATCCACAAAAACCTGAAATTCAATCAACTCCTCCTGCAATGAGGTACTCCCTGAAAGAAATACTCCCTTAGAGTTTAAACAAGCAATACGGGCGTAACTGACCTTTTTTTTTACTTTGTTTAACAGAAGCTCACAGTTCTTAACAAAATGGTCAGATTTACCACAATAAAAACACAATCCCTTGGAAAACCTGCGGTCTTTTTCCTGAGAGCGGAGTGACATCGCCCCAATCTCCATCGGTTCTCCGTCGTCCCAGCAGACCCTCTGATGACTAGGAGCTGCCATAGCAGGAGTTTTCTCCTCATTAACCCTGGCACGCAGTCTCCTGTCCACCCGTATAGCTAATTGCATGGCTTCTTACAAGTTTCCAGGTGCAGGGAAAGCAGTCAGCAGATCCTTAACCCTTTCACTTAGACCAGCAAGAAACAAACATTTTAACGCCGAATCATTCCATCTCACTTCAGAAGACCACCTTCTGAAGTGTGTACAATAATTTTCAACATCACCTGACCCCTGCTTTAAACGTTTCAGTTGTGTCTCAGCAGAAGAGACTCGATCAGGATCATCATACAACAACCCCATAGCAGAAAAAAAATCTTCCACTGATCTAAAACAAGGATCATTAGGTTGGAGAGAAAATGCCCATCCCTGTGGTTCCTTGTGCAAAAGTGACATGATAAACCCAATGCGCTGTGATTCATTCCCAGAGGACCTGGGTCTCAAACAAAAATATAATAAACAAGCATTTTTAAAGGAAAAAAAATCTTGTTGTTTACCATAAAAAAAATCAGGCAGTCCTACTCACGTGTTGCTGGAGCTTGGCCACCTCAAGAGACAATCCCTGTAGGCATTGAGCCAATTCCTGAACAGACACCATGCTGATCTCCAGATCTCGTTCCTTAGGATTTTTTTATTTTTATTTTGGGCTCCACTTACTGTTATGATCTGCTACAAGAACTAAGGAAAGATAGGAAAACTGTCCCTACAATAGGACTAAGCTGATTCCCTACGATGCAGCGGGCAACCTGTTCCTTGTGAACACACCCGCCTTCGTCCTCAGCTAGTCTGAACGCAGACCTATAGATATAAGGGAGGGGTCCCTAAAAGTACTAAGGACTGGGACAAAATTGGACACCTCCTAGCAGAAGTTGTAGCGGAGCAAAAAGACAAACAGACAAAAATACTTAGAGGTCCAAGGACCAAGCAAACTATAGAGATAGGTACAAAGCACCTGGCTAGATTAAGAGTCAAAGTAACACTGAAGTCCAGCAAAGCCAGAAGGGCGGAGCTTTAATAAATAGGCAGCAGGTCACGTGACCACAAAATAGAAAAAAACTAACAGGAGGGTTCTAACAGGACTAACCTGTTTTAGGGTCCGCAGGGCTTCTGCTTCCTGTAAGCACCAGGCATAGTCCCGGATACTGTCCTCAGTTTTCTGGACACATTGGTAGAACCTCATCCGGAGATCCGTCTCGGTGCGGTTTTCAAACACAGTCTGCAGTCTCTTAAAGATGATGGATACCGATTCCTGGTCTGTGGCTGGCCAGGTTTCAACTTCCCGCTCTGCGGCACCAGTCAATTGTCCCAACACGACAGCAGCTCTCTGTTTGCCAGTCAAAGAATACATATCTAGCATATTCTTCTCTTGAATCCGGACAGGGTGTCCGGTTTCCCGTTATACTGGGGGAGCCACTTCGCTCCAGGGATATACAGCAGGGCCATAGGTAATAATGGGGTCACGACCCCTGCTGGTGGAGCGACCGCACCGGCCTGTGCAGCGCCGGGCGCAAGTTGGGCATCAGGAGCGCTAACCGGTGCTCCGGCGGCTTGCTGGTCGTCGGCCATGGTTGCGCCCCCCTAGTGAACCGGAGCCTACCTTCTAAACTTTTTTTACCAGGTGGGCCGCAGCTCCGGGGGCGACGGTCTTCTTCCAGGACCTTGCGTCCTCTAGGCTCCTTCCAGGACCTGACACTTCCTGGTTCGACGTCAGGGGCGGGGCGTGTCTTCGGCTTCGAGCGCTTTAGCAATTACGCCTCCCAGGTTCCCGCGGTTACGCCCCTCTTCTTCCCGCGCTACAGCACGATAATGGCGGCGATCCTCACCGCAGTTTAACACACAGTTCAGTTCAATAAAGACACACAGTACCCGGTGGCAACGGGCACGAAATCCTGTTCATGACGCCAAGGCTGACACGCCCCCTGGGCCGTGGGGTACTCGGCAGCCAGGCCTCTGGTTGTCGGTATGGGGGTTATCACGGTGGCTGGCCCGGTCCGTGACCCAGGGCGGTCAGTAAAAGGGGGGATAAATATGGGGGATTTGGACAGTTCGTGACGCCACCTGTGGAATGCGGCTAAGGGGTGGGGTGGAGCAGTCCTCTGGAGCTGGTGTTACGGCAGCAGGCATGGTGTGGCTCTCCACAGGTAGAGCTAGCTCCAGGGCAGCACGGGGTGTAATGGATGGTGGTGCAAGGGAGAGACGGCAGGACGGTCCCGGTGGAAAGACGGACACTCACATGGGGGTAAGCTTCATTACCTTTACTGGTGATGCTGCAGGCACGGTCCAGGGTACTCAAGGTGAAGAGCACACTTTTGGACTCTCCCCAGTCAGTGGGTATAGGGCCTTCTGATCTGTGGCTTTACTTGTTAAGCTTCTGACCTGCCTGGAGCTAGGTCTAGCTTGGTTACTGTCTCTCTCTGCACCTGCTGACCTGGTGGAAGGGCCTTCTCTTTGGAGATCACTCTCCCTGGACACTGGGACCTCCGTGACTCCTAGCCCTGGTACTGTAGTCAGCATTTGGTGAACTTGGGACCTGTAGTCCTCCAGGGGTTCCAGTGGTTCCTACTGAGTATAAATGTCCCTGTAGGCGCGGACCCGGTGTCCGGTATATATATCGGGGTGAGCCAAGTATGCTCCTCTGCCCCCTTGTTACTTCTTTCTTCTCCTCTCTGCCTTCGGCCCACTCAAGGCCCTCACTAGGCCTTCACACGTGCTGTAGGCCTTGGCTCGCCTAAGCACAGCAGCCAGCTCGCTGCCTCTTCACTGCTCTCTGAGCATCAGCACGCTCTCTGCTCACCTCTGAGCTGTGTTCTTCTCGGTCTCTGAACTCTAATCTGAGCTGCCTGGTTCCACCCTCCCTATATATGTCCCTATCGGGCTCCCTCTGGTGGTCTGAGGTGGTAGGTGTGTGAATGTGTGAGGGCCTCTTGTGGAGAAGTCCATCCATGCACCCTTCTGGGTTCTGTGGCACCAATGCGTAGCAGGGCGCCACAATAGGATCCTCTGCTACGTTCTGATCACTGGTCACGAGAAAAGGTACCAAAAGCTCAATAGTGTTGCTGTTCTTGGTGGCCCTCAGTTGGAAAGTCACTTCCACCCAGCCTATGAAAGGGATATCGGTCTGGTTGACAGATTTGCCGTGGAGTTCCACTGGTCCTAAGATTTCTTTTAGCGAACGAAGGCAGGTATGTGGCAGATAGCAACTTCTCCATTCTTCATTTAAAAGGCTCGCTTGGGCTCCTGTGTCCCACAGTGCTATTACCAGGAGTTCATCTAGCTGGCATTGTATAAATCACTTTTTTCACCGATTAGGCTGATGAGGCTATCTTTACTCACCGAGGAATCCTCCTCCTGACCTCTGCACTGGGCATCAAGTAACTGGCATTATCTGCAACGGAAGGTATTTACAAAAAAGCTTAGGGGCCCCGGGGGAATACATTGGGGGGTAATCTAAAGTAGTGGACAACCCCTTTAACTTCTGTTTGCTTTCTGGCTCCAAGCTAGCAGCCTCATTTATTTTTTCAATTAGGACTTCGTCCAGAATGCCAGGATCTTCTAGGTACTGTTTCAGCTGCAACTTGATGTCTTTGCTGATTAACCCCATTCCCAATGATCTCAAGAACTTCTTCTGGACTAGTCCAGCATCAAACTTCTCCTCCGCTTCTACATCTCTAGATGCAAACAACAGTCTATCCTTCAGTTCAATTGCTCTGAACAAGAAACTTTGGGGTGATTCATTATTTTTCTGTGAGAGGTTAATGAGTCGGTGGAGCAATTCTGAAGTACTATCTTCTTTATAGTGCCCTTTTAAAATCATCTTCAGCTGTTGCAAGGTAAATTGACTCTTCATTTCTAGCACACTACGGAGGTTCAGTCCTCGGCTGATCGCTTTCACTAACCCCTCGACGATCTCATCTGGCTGGTAGCCTTTCTGTAAGCCTGAATCGATCTGGTGCAACAAGTTCATATAAGACAGTTCTTCTGTTCACACTCTCCAATCTGTACCAGGATCTTGAATTCTTTCCTTATGGTGATTTGTTAGAGAGGACTGTCTTCCTGATTTATCTAATCCGAGCAGGGTAAAGGTTCCGTCTGAGTCTGTCACCCGTTTAGGGGTTTTGGTCGATTCCTGCAGGGCTGTTAGGGCTTTGAATTCCTGTAGTTCAGTCTGCGGACGGAGATTCCCACTTTTGGTGATTAGTGCCGCCCCTCCATTTTCCAACTTCAACCAGGTTAGAAACTGTGTTAGCTCCTGGAGGAACGTCCCGGCGACGTCTTCAGCTTCTTTCTTCCCCAGCTCATCCATTTTTGCATTAATGGCAGCTAACAGTTGCCTGTGATTGTGTGCTTTAGAAATCTGTTCTTCTGACATCTTTATATGTTCTGCTACTGTTCTCAATTCTTCACAGGTTAACTGAAGAAGCATCTCACTAATTCTGCCCATTTGTATTCTCTAGTGAGTTTTCTTTAGGGCTGGTCCCCTTTAACTGGTGTAGCAGACTTGAATTGAGGTGATATGCTGCTGTGTTTTTCCAGACACTTTTCCTCTTCTCCCTCTACATGCTAATTCCTGCTCAGGATTCCCCATATGGGCCACCAATGTTACACGTATGCCACTAGGTTCAGATAGGGCGTGACGGGTTTCATGAATTCTTTGGAATCCTGGGGGAACCGTTACTCAGGGCGACCATAGGCTGCAGTTTCTCTCAGACACATGATAGATTCAATTGCTGACCAGACACATCTGACAAGAGTCTTTTTCAACAGTTTAACAGTGGAATTTAATCTGAAGCATGGCTAGTGCAATTCAGGGATATTACAGCAACAATCTTCATTATAGTACAGTCTGAGTTTCTTGAGCAACCGACTCCAGTAACAATACAGTAGTTTCTTCACAAGGCACAGTATTATAGTCTCTTCAGTAACATAATTCAGCATAGACTTAATCTCTTAGCAGCACACTTCTATGCATACACAACCAAAGGCTTTTCCTTCACAAGGACATAATAGTAAACAGCATTCTTTATCCTGCATGGAGATGGGGGGGAGGGTTTGATGAGGGAGATGATCCCTGTGACACAATTCCTTCCAGTCCTTATCTTCCTGCCTGATAATACTCTGCACTGTTAGTTCAGGGAGTTTATCTGACCTGTGTTTTGTTTCTCTACTCATTTGAATCCTGTTCAGTTGCCTTATTGCAGATTCAGATAACACACCACCTTTCTCTTTGGCTTCAGCCAGACAGTAAACAACTTCCTCACAATCCCCCTGGGGCTCTGCTAAAACACTCCCTGTGACTGTGTTAACCCCTCTAGTTGCTGGATGCTTCTGAATCACAACATTTCTTGTCTCCTGTGCTTCTGTTATTTGTAACAGTTGTTGGATGCTTTGGAAGCAACAGCACTATTTCTGCATGTCACACCTCCCCAGTGATGTATATGCCCCAACCTTTCCAGTGATGTATATGCCCCCCAGCCCTCCCCAATGATATCTATGCCCTCTAGTCCTCCACAGTGATGTAAATGCCCCAGCCCACCCCAGCGATGTATATGCACCCAGACCCCAGTGATGTCTATGCCCTAGCCCCCTCTGTGATGTATATGCCCCCAGCACCTCAGTGATATCTATGCCCCCGAGTCCTTCCAAGTGATTTATATGCCCCCTATTCCTTGCCCGCGATGTCTATGCCACCAGCCCACCTCAGTGATATTTATGTCCCCCAGCCCTCCTCAGTGATGTATATCGTGATTAGATTTATGTTACCTAAACCACGGGCAGCATGAATCAGAGCCTGACTGCGCAATTGCAGACAGTTATGTTTTTCTCTGTATATTAGAGAAAACATTGTTTGAAACTGAGACCAGGAAATAAAGGGAGAGATCTGACTAGTCTGATGATGTCCCCCACTGGTTTTTCCCTGTCTCGCTCTAGTTGATTGACAGATCTCTCACTAAGTACACACATGGAAGAAATTTGTCATTCAACTGAAGCAGGACATTTCAAATTATTTTTTCTCTGAAGCTCCACATTATTTTAGAGCAAAATACATCTGTCTACAAATCGTGCAGCCACGCTCCAATCATGCTGCCCCTGTTTGGTCAGCATGAACCTAAAAGACATATTTCCTTTAAACTTTCTGAGCCCCTATGTAAAATTTTCAATAGGGCCCCTCATTTATAATACTGGTGTTCTCTTATGAAGCAAGGCACATTTAGGATATGGATTAATGCTGCTCAGATGTCCCTATACTTTTCTCCAAAAAGTGCACATACCTATACATGCACAAGATAGAAAACCTTGCGACTGAAATTTAATGGGAACTTGATTCATGCTGACCAAACCATGGGTAGCCTGGTCCATGATTGCAGTCAGGTATGTTTTTCTATGAGATGCTCCGGCATTTCAAGGAGGACATTATTTGACTAGGGATTATTGGAAGAGACCACACTAGTCCGGCCGATTTCTTCCGACACCCTGCAGTTGATTGACAGGTCTCTTCCTATGTACACACGAGAGAGACCTGTCAATCAACTAGAGTGGTCGGGGACGAAGCCGGCTGGGGGCTGCACCGGACTAGCCGGGTCTCTCCCTATAGTCCCGCAGCTAGCTCTTCAAACAATGTTTTCTCTGAAACACTGGAGTGTTTCAGATAACTGCTTACCTGGTTGCAGTCGTCCGGCCAGGCTGATTCATGTTGCCTATGGTTTGGGCAGCATAAATCAAGTGACAGGTTGATTAAATCCAGAATAAAAGTATTTTCACTTCAGGAACCGGAAACCGCTGATGGACCAAGCATTTCTAACTTAGTCCTACTTGCTCTGGGCCAAGCACAGCAGCCCCATGTAGTAAATTATGATATTGTGACTAAGACTAGCAAGTGCAATAATACATTTCTTCACTAGAGAGCATTGTAGCATCACAATTGCCAAGCAAATCATTTTCCTCATAAACATGTCAAAATCCACAAGACCTGTCCTCATAATTTTATTAACTAAGGCTGCATGGAACCTTACGTAATTGAGGCGTAAGGAATCTCATATTGTACATCTTATATATAATTGACAAATACAAATGCTTGCCCATAAATACCAGCAGATTCACAATCATTTCTACTCTCCTGCGTACAGGACGTCAGTGCTTATTTTCCACCAAGGTGTTGTATTTATGGAGTAATTACCCTGTATGTATGCAGCTTCTCTTCAGGAGCTCATGTGTAAGTGATTGCGCTATTTTGCAGGGCTATTGATTTTATATGATATACTAAACTTGAGAGTGTAACATTTATTACAAAGTAATACAACCTATTCCAACATGTTCTATAAGCAAAATGTCTTTTAATAATATCCAATTTATGATAATAGTAGGTCCTACTGTATACAGTGCGCTTTGTATTATATGTAAATAGACGGCATGGAGGTTAAGGGGTTAACACTTGCTTTGCAGCAATGGGACAGACCAGGGCATCTGAATTGTATAGACATGGTTTTCCTTTGTTTTTATGAGATATTTTCATACTCCCGGACATCATTTCTGTCCAGGCCTATTTCATGAGTTTAATTTTTTTTTTAATTCTGTGGAAGCAGAAAAGCAATGTCTGACTTTCATTTGTTCATTTTCATAGATTTTTAATTTATTATTACTTTTGTCAGATTCAAGTTATTTCTGTGACCATTGTGGGTTTTTCTTTCATTAAACGAGGGGTACCAACAATTTTGACCGCATGTGTAGTCCTCAAGGCTTCAGTAGAATAAAGTGCTTTGTGCTTTAACCCCTTTACAGCCCATGCCGTATTAGTACGTACATTTGCGTACCCCCGGTTCAGTGAGGGCTGCTGCACTGAGCCCTCACTGAACCGAGCACATGTCAGCTGATTCTTACAGCTGACATGTGCCCGCAACAGCCTAGGGTGGAATCGTGATCCACCCGCGGCTGCTAACATGTTAAATGCCGCTGTCAATCTCCGACAGCGGCATTTAACGCGCACTTCCGGGTTGCGCATCATAAGCCCCGCCCATCGGCGACCCCGTCACGTGATCGCAGGTCACCGATGGGTGGGCATGACAACCCAGGGTCTGCAGCAGACGCCTGTGGTTGTCATGATCTGGTCGCTATGAGCGCCACCTAGTGGTCGGCGCTCATAGCACAGGACCATGCATGCAGGGGATCTGCTGGTCCCCTGTATGTAGCAGAGCCAATCAGACAACTGCTGCTTCTAGTCTCCTATGGAGACTATTGAAGCATGCAGTAAGTGAAAAAAAAAGTTTTTAAAAATATAAAAAATATATAAAAGTTTAAATCACTCCCCTTTCGCCCCATTCAAAATAAAATATAAAAAAAAAAAAAAACACATAGACATATTTGGTATTGCCGCGTTCAGAATCGCCCGATCTATCAATATAAAAAAAGAATTAATCCGATCGGTAAACGGTGTAACGAGAAAAAAATTCTAAACGCCAGAATTACGTTTTTTGGTCACCGCAAAATTGCAATAAATGCAATAACGGGCGATCAAAACATCGGATCTACCCCAAAATGATATCAATAAAAACATCAGCCCGGCGCGCAAAAAATAAGCCCTCACCCAGCCCCAGATCATGAAAAATGGAGACGCTACAGGGCTCGGAAAATGGCACTATTTTTTTTTTATTTTTTTTTACCAAATTTTGGAATTTTTTTTCACCACTTAAATATAAAATAACCTATACATGTTTGGTGTCTACGAACTTGTAATGACCTGGAGAATAAGAATGGCAGTTCAGTTTTAGCATTCAGTGAACGTGGTAAAAAAAATAAATAAAAAACAACTGTGGTATTGCACTTTTTTTTTGCAATTTTACCACACTTGGAATTTTTTTCCCGTTTTCCCGTACAGGATATGGTAAAACTAGTAATGGCGTTGAAAAGTACAACTTGTCCCGCAAAAAAATAAGCCCTCACACGGCCATATTGTCCAAAGAATAAAAACGCTATGGCTCTGGGAACAAGGGGAGCAAAAAACGGAAAAGCAAAAACGACAAAACCCAAGGTTGCGAAAGGGTTAATATTAATATATAATGTGCACCTGTGTATAATTATTGATAGAAGCATGACTCACCCACATATTTACTATATATAGCTTGTACAAGTGTGCACACTGAGCTTCCCACTGCAACTTATGCTTCATGTCCATGTGCCGGTTCATGCATGAAGTACTCAAACTATGTATTTTTTGGCCTCTACTTAGCTTTTGCTGACAAATGTTACAGATAACACGAGTTGGGTCATCTTTATCGATCTGAAAAAATGCCCAGGCTATGCAAGGCTTAGCACCCATGCGACCTGAAGAGCCACCTCGACTTGTGGTGAGAGGCAGAGTTGTGTTTGAGGATGCAGTTGTTGACGTGCTTCCAGTACTACGTCTCTGTCCAGGAAGGCGCAACCTGACCTCGTCGTCACTAGCATCTTCCTCCACCTCCTCTGCTGACCTCATCTCTTGGCTGACTGTGGGTTGACAGTAAGTGGGATCTCCAACCTCATCATCATCACCCTGTGCGTTATCACACCCGTCGTCCTCAGAGCCAACCTGTTCCTGCCCTGACAAAAAACTAAAGTTGTCGCTCCAATCAGGTATTTGAGTCTCATCATCGTCTTCCTCATTGTCTCCACCAACAGGAGTTACAGTTTGGGAATGAGGGTCTACATTATGGTCAGAACCTTCTGCGTCTGGTCCTGGATCCGACTCATAAAGATTCTGGGCATCAGTGCAGATCATTTCCTGGTCTGGATTCACAGAAGCGCTGGAGTCGACCTCTGATTCCCAGGCTATAGTATGAGTAAACAGCTCTGCAGACTCAACCATCTGTTCTACCTCATACTCAGACGGGCAGCTGGAGATTTGGGAGCTGTGAGGAAGCAAGTGCGATTGGGGTGACACCTTTGAGGACTGGAGTATTTGTGATGTTGAAGTTGATGTGGAGGAGAGCCCACTTAAAGGAGCACTTGATATCCGTTGAAGCACCTGCTGTTTTTGTGCCTCATCTGGAATTTGTAGCGATAGGCGTGGCCGTAAGAAAGGGATCTTATCATATTGTCCGCTAAAAGAAGTAGACATTTTAGTTTGGCTGGAAGATGGTCTTTCTTCTGCAGATGTTACTGTTGCTTTAACACCTACCCCACGGACACAACCTTTTTTCCCCTTCCCAACATGCCTATTCCCCTTTCCACCAGCAGCAGGCCTTTTTCCACTCATTTTGGTGGTTAACTAATTCACAACTCTGGAGTTGTTTGCACAAAAAAACAATGGATGGGAACCGAGCAGAGCTGAGTGGCCAAACTGTGGTATTAGGCCAACACTATTGGCTGGGTTAGATGCAGAAAAAAATTATATTCAGTTTGCAACCTGATGGAGGTCTGTATAGATGGATTAATAGAACAAGTCCCACACACAGCTAGAAGCCCAATATTTTTTCAGAGGTAGATGCAGAAAAAAATATATTCAGTTTGCAACCTGATGGAGGTCAGTATAGATGGAGTAATAGAACAAGTCCCACACACAGCTAGAAGCCCAAATATTTTTTCAGAGCTAGATGCAGAAAAAATTATTTTTAATTTGCAACCTGATGGAGGTCAGTATAGAATGACTAATAGAGAAAGTCCCACACACTGCTAGAAGGCCAAATATTTTTTCAGAGCTAGATGCAGAAAAAAATTATATTCAGTTTGCAACCTGATGGAGGTCAGTATAGATGGATTAATAGAACAAGTCCCACACACAGCTAGAAGCCCAATATTTTTTCAGAGGTAGATGCAGAAAAAAATATATTCAGTTTGCAACCTGATGGAGGTCAGTATAGATGGACTAATACAACAAGTCCCACACACAGCTAGAAGCCCAATATTTTTTCAGAGCTAGATGCAGAAAAAAATTATATTCAATTTGCAACCCGATGGAGGTCAGTATAGATGGACTAATAGAGAAAGTCCCACACACTGCTAGAAGGCAAAATATTTTTTCAGAGCTAGATGCAGAAAAAAATTATATTCAGTTTGCAACCTGATGGAGGTCAGTATAGATGGACTAATAGAGAAAGTCCCACACACTGCTAGAAGGCCAAATATTTTTTCAGAGCTAGATGCAGAAAAAAATTATATTCAGTTTGCAACCTGATGGAGGTCAGTATAGATGGACTAATAGAGAAAGTCCCACACACTGCTAGAAGGCCAAATATTTTTTCAGAGCTAGATGCAGAAAAAAATTATATTCAGTTTGCAACCTGATGGAGGTCTGTATAGATGGATTAATAGAACAAGTCCCACACACAGCTAGAAGCCCAATATTTTTTCAGAGGTAGATGCAGAAAAAAATATATTCAGTTTGCAACCTGATGGAGGTCAGTATAGATGGACTAATACAACAAGTCCCACACACAGCTAGAAGCCCAATATTTTTTCAGAGCTAGATGCAGAAAAAAATTATATTCAATTTGCAACCTGATGGAGGTCAGTATAGATGGAGTAATAGAACAAGTCCCACACACAGCTAGAAGCCCAAATATTTTTTCAGAGCTAGATGCAGATAAAAATTATTTTTAATTTGCAACCTGATGGAGGTCAGTATAGATTGACTAATAGAGAAAGTCCCACACACTGCTAGAAGGCCAATATTTTTTCAGAGGTAGATGCAGAAAAAAATATATTCAGTTTGCAACCTGATGGAGGTCAGTATAGATGGACTAATAGAGAAAGTCCCACACACTGCTAGAAGGCCAAATATTTTTTCAGAGCTAGATGCAGACAAAAATTATTTTGAATTTGCAGCGTGATGGAGGTCAGTATAGATGGACTAATAGAACAAGTCCCACACACTGCTAGAAGGCCAAATATTTTTTCAGAGCTAGATGCAAAAAAAAATTATATTCAGTTTGCAACCTGATGGAGGTCAGTATAGATGGACTAATAGAACAAGTCCCACACACTGCTAGAAGCCCAAATATTTTTTCAGAGCTAGATGCAGAAAAAAATTATATTCAATTTGCAACCTGATGGAGGTCAGTATAGATGGACTAATAGAATGATGCTATGCCCAAAAGATTTTACTTCACTAGGTGCAGTAAAAAAATTGGTATTCTATACACAGGTGGTATATCTTGCAACACAGATAGGCTACTCCACTGACTAACACACTCTGCAATAGGCCAAAAAGGATTAGCTTTGCTAGATTCAGCCAAATGCTGTGAAAAAAACTTGCACAGCACTGGCACAGACCTGCCTGGCAAAAACTGATAGGAACTGATGTAACCTAGTCCTGAAAAGGACTGCAAGTACAATTAGTCTTTACTCCCACAATCTATCTATTTAAGAGCACAGACCTGCCTGATAAAAGTCGTAGGAAATGCTGTAACCTAGTCCTTAAAAGGACTGCAATCACAACTATTCCCTACTCCCAAGCTATCTGTAGATTTGTGCGAAAATTGGCTTGAAATTAACAAGGTATAGCGCACACAGCAACAGCGGTGCCGTCTAACACGCAGCTGCAGCAGTGAGAAAATGGTGGCGACGGGGAAAATGGCTTGGTCTTATAGGGCAAGGACATGTGACATACACTGCCAATGACACATGCCCTTGCTTGTGTGAAAAAAAGCACTTCGCTCCGTGTGTGCGCTGCTGATAGGCTGACAGATTGCACCTCCCCACTGTAAATGCGGGAAAGAGAAAAAAAAATGGAGATCTTCATTATTCCTGCAGAGATCCATCCCCTGCCCCTCCCCCCACCCCGCTGTACACTGAAACTGCGTATTGACATTAATTTTCATCATTACTGAGAAAAAATCCAGTTATGATTTTGGTGCACGAACAGTTATCGAATCGTTCGTGTTCGCCGAACGGCTCGAACACCGCCCAAAACAGCTCGAATTTGAGATTGGCGAACAGTTCGAGTAGAACAACGCTCATCTCTACTCACTATGCTCTGCTCTATAAGCCTCAAGGACGCCGCTCTCTCCTGGTTCTCCTCCTATCTCTCTGACCGCTCCTTCACGGTATCTTTTTCCAGCTCTTCTACCGCTAATCTTCCCCTTACTATTGAGGTTCCACAAGGATCAGTCCTAGTTCCCCTCCTCTTCTCTCTATACACTGCCCTATTGGACAAACCATCAGCAGATTTGGTTTCCAGTATCATATCTATTCTGATGACACCCAACTATACACCTCTCCACCTGACATCACCCCCGCTCTAATACAAAATACCAGTGATTGTCTGTAATGCAGGTGTCAGAAATGCAACGCACAGAGACACGAAATGAGGGCATGTGTAAAAACAATTTATATACAGTACAGACCAAAAGTTTGGACACACCTTCTCATTTAAAGATTTTTCTGTATTTTCATGACTATGAAAATTGTACATTCACACTGAAGGCATCAAAACTATGAATTAACACATGTGGAATTATATACTTAACAAAAAAGTGTGAAACAACTGAAAATATGTCTTATATTCTAGGTTCTTCAAAGTAGCCACCTTTTGCTTTGATGACTGCTTTGCACACTCTTGGCATTCTCTTGATGAGCTTCAAGAGGTAGTCACCGGAAATGGTCTTCCAACAATCTTGAAGGAGTTCCCAGAGATGCTTAGCACTTGTTGGCTTCACTCTGCGGTCCAGCTCACCCCAAACCATCTCGATTGGGTTCAGGTATGGTGACTGTGGAGGCCAGGTCATCTGGCGTAGCACCCCATCACTCTCCTTCTTTGTCAAATAGCCCTTACACAGCCTGGAGGTGTGTTTGGGGTCATTGTCCTGTTGAAAAATAAATGATGGTCCAACTAAACGCAAACCGGATGGAATAGCATGCCGCTGCAAGATGCTGTGGTAGCCATGCTGGCTCAGTATGCCTTCAATTTTGAATAAATCCCCAACAGTGTCACCAGGAAAGCACCCCCACACCATCACACCTCCTCCTCCATGCTTCACGGTGGGAACCAGGCATGTAGAGTCCATCCGTTCACCTTTTCTGCATCGCACAAAGACACGGTGGTTGGAACCAAAGATCTCAAATTTGGACTCATCAGACCAAAGCACAGATTTCCACTGGTCTAATGTCCATTTCTTGTGTTCTTTAGCCCAAACAAGTCTCTTCTGCTTGTTGCCTGTCCTTAGCAGTGGTTTCCTAGCAGCTATTTTACCATGAAGGCCTGCTGCACAAAGTCTCCTCTTAACAGTTGTTGTAGAGATGTGTCTGCTGCTAGAACTCTGTGTGGCATTGACCTGGTCTCTAATCTGAGCTGCTGTTAACCTGCGATTTCTGAGGCTGGTGACTCAGATAAACTTATCCTCAGAAGCAGAGATGACTCTTGGTCTTCCTTTCCTAGGGCGGTCCTCATGTGAGTCAGTTTCTTTGTAGCGCTTGATGGTTTTTGCAACTGCACTTGGGGACACTTTCAAAGTTTTCCCAATTTTTAGTACTGACTGACCTTCATTTCTTAAAGTAATGATGGCCACTCGTTTTTCTTTACTTAGCTGCTTTTTTCTTGCCATAATACAAATTCTAACAGTCTGTTCAGTAGGACTATCAGCTGTGTATCCACCAGACTTCTGCACAGCACAACTGATGGTCCCAACCCCATTTATAAGGCAAGAAATCCCACTTATTAAACCTGACAGGGCACACCTGTGAAGTGAAAACCATTTCCGGTGACTACCTCTTGAAGCTCATCAAGAGAATGCCAAGAGTGTGCAAAGCAGTCATCAAAGCAAAAGGTGGCTACTTTGTAGAACCTAGAATATAAGACATATTTTCAGTTGTTTCACACTTTTTTGTTAAGTATATAATTCCACGTGTGTTAATTCATAGTTTTGATGCCTTCAGTGTGAATGTATAATTTTCATAGTCATGAAAATACAGAAAAATCTTTAAATGAGAAGGTGTGTCCAAACTTTTGGTCTGTACTGTATATATAACCAGACTTTAAACAAGGGGTTAGTAACAAGAATAAACAGGTAATTTACATTAACAATGAACAATCTCCCAAAATAATGTGATGCGCCCTGGCATGGAAGTCATCACAGACCATTAACTCTGTGAATGGCCCGCTAGGCCGCAAGTCTTTTTCTAACAAAGTCAATGAAATCCAGTTTGGCTTTTTCCACTTCGCCTGTCCCCCTCCCAACCTGACATCCTAAACCCCACTGTCCCCGGTACCGTGGATGATCATTTGAAGTGTCGGCCCTGTTCAGCGATGCAGCTCCTCTTTTTCTGCTATCGTGACTCCTGACGCAGTTCTCTCTTATCTCCTCTTTGCTCGGCCGATGGAGGCGGTCTCTCGCGCCTTGGATAGCGGGGTCCGGACCTTGTCGGTTGACTGGCAATGTCGGGTACTGTGAAGTCACTCACTATCACAAGCAGATCCCGGCTCTCCTCAGCGGCCGCGGCACTCGGGGGACCTCTGCGGTGAATCCGGCATTTATTCACGGGCATCCGCCTGTCCTGCCTCGTAGGTCTCTGACTCCGACCTGTCAGGCTGATTTCCTCAGCGCATCCAGCGCGCGTCTCCTCAGGTTAGGGCGCTCAACCGTTATATTTAAAAACTCCTCACTTGATGTCACCTGACCGGGTCTCATGTTCAAATTTGTTCCCCCTTCAACACTGCTAAGGCATCTTGGTTCCGTTTGATTGCGGTCAACCAGCAGATGACAATAAGGCTTTTTGACTTTTATTACATGTCTGTCCGCTGTCTCTAACATCATGTCCCCCCTCTATCTGAAACTGAATCTCTTCAAAACTGAACTCCTTATTTTTCCTCACTCTACTAAGCTACAAATACCTGACTTTTCAATTTCCTTGGGTGGCACCACCATAACTCCCAAGCAGCAAGCTCGCTGTCTTGGAGTCATATTTGACACACAACTTTCCTTTATTCCCCATATTCAATCACTCACTCGCTCATGTCACCTGCACCTTAAAAACATCTCCAGAATCCGACCTTTTCTCAACTATGATACGGCAAAAACTCCTACTGTCACTCTTATTCACTCCCGTCTGGACTACTGCAAATCTCTTCTGATCGGTCTCCCTCTAAGTAGAGCATAATATGAGAAAAGAGGCTCATTTTATAAAGCAATTGGTATATACTATAGGATGCGCGCCCTGGGGCTATGGGGTACTCGGAAGCCGGGCCGGTCGTTTCTTTTGGGGTAGTCACGGTGGCGTGACCCGGTCCGTGGCCCAGGGCGGTCAATAAATAAAGAAAAGAGGGTTAATAAAGTTTAGGGGATAAAGTTTTGTGATGCCACCCATGGTACGTGGCTATAGGTGGCAGCCGCTGCTGTTCAGATCCACTGGGGCCGTTGGTGATGCAGCAGAGATAGTTCAGCTCTCCACGGGTAGAGCTAGGCCCCAGGGCAGTTAAATAGGTGATTTTAGATGTTGCTGGTGTAGTGCAAGGCAGGTGACACAGCAATTAAGTCAAGGACACAGCGGGGTGCAGTCTTCAAGTTTTTACTCACAGTTTTTACGGTGCTCCAGGTTACAACTGCTAGCCATGTTATAACAGCCCACCGAGTCCTGTGTCCTCAGGGGAAGTGATCCAGCCAACTGTCAGATAACTTGGGTGCACTTGATTGGACCCCCTTCTTGTGTATCTTCCCTAGTCGTCTCTCTGCGCTGGCTCTCGCCCTCCTGCCCTGCGCCTCACACACAGTGTCCTAAGCCAGTGGCCGCGGGCCTTGTCGGGCAACGTCCTCTCTGTCCTCTTGGTCCTCTATGGCCACCTTTTCAGCGAATGTGTGTGGTTTTGGCTAGAGCACTTAGAGATACCACAGCCTCCGGTTTGCTAGCTGAGTCTTGCAGTCCTCCACTAGTCTGGGGCCGGTCCCCTACTGCGACCTGATCTCTTCACGGTCGGCGTGAACTCGGGCGCACGGGTGGACTCCGCACTTCCCGTGCCCCTCAAATCCTTTCTCTGTCTCTGGAGCCCTTCTCTGACTCCCTCGCTCCTCTTGTTATTTCTCTTACTGGGCCCCTCTGACTGGACCCCACTCCTCAACGGTCCTCATTCACTGCGCTCTTACTCCTAGGACCCTTTCTCTCTTCACTCCCTGTGGCAGACTCCTGTCACCAACTGCTCTGACTAACTGACTTTCTAGATCTTTCTACCTTTCCTTTTATACTACCTGTCATGTGACCCGCATCACTGTGCTCTCCCTCAGGAGCAATCTCGCCCTTCCCTACTGGAGTGATGTGGTGTTGGATGTGGGTGTGCGGGTCTCAGGTAGTGCTCCCTCCTTACCCGAGAGTGGAGTACCACACCTCTGGATGAGATGCAGTTGTGGCGCCCCTGAGGGTTCAGTCGCCACAGAGGTACTGCACCTCACCCAGAGGTGTGGTGTCTCCTTCTCTCAGGTAAGGAGGGAGTGCTGCACGGAACCCCAACACCTGCATCCAACACTATACTGCTCCAGGCCGGCTGGAAGGGCAAGACGCAATGTATGTTTCTGCTGAGCCCTGACCCTGGCTGGAGTGGGGGGGAACCCAAAGGTAGGGGGAACTAGTAGTGGGTGTGGGAGGAGGAAGTAGTTAGGGGGAGCACTTTGGTAGGAGTATAAAGAGGGAAGCCATCTTGGGGTGGCAGTTGAGTTCAGGTCGAGTAGAGGAGAGCAGTTCAGAAGAACAGCTCAGGACAGTTCAGAAGAACAGTCCGGGAGCAGAGCCTCACTAGGAGCTCTGCTCCACAACCAGGGGCCTAGTGACAGAGGCCCAGGAGGGGAGCAGGGAGTAGGCTCCGTTCTAAGAAGGGATCCTAGGGGGTACGGCGAGTGCAGGAAGGCACCCCTACGCCCCGAATCTGCCAGAAGACAGAGGGATCGTAAGCCGCATTCTAATCCCCGTGAGGGTCAAGCAGGTCTGTGAACTCCAACATACAGGAGGGACTTCAGAGCACCCGAGCAGGATTGAGAGTGGGCAGCGCAGGGCAGGAGAGAGAAAGACCCAGTGTGAAGACGGTCTGGCTAGGAACACGCAAAAGTGGGGCTCTGTCAGGTACTCCTAATCTGCCTGAGGAAGAGCTGAACCCCTGCCTGGTGAACGCAGCGCGACGCGGGAAGCTGTAAGCTGACAGTGCACCCTGAGGAACTAAAGAACTGTGAGTAAAGACTCGGATGACTGCACCGCACCGCCTCTGTCCATTATTTCGTCTGCGCAATCTTTCCCCCTGCACTACAACGCCCCGCGCAACCACCATCTACCTACGCTGCCCTGGAGCTTGCTCTACCTGTGGAGAGCCACACCATCCCTGCTGCCATAACACCAGCTCCAGAGGACAGCTCCGCAGCGGCGGCACCCCCTTAGCCGCATTCCACAGGTGGCGTCACGAACTTCCCAAATCCCCTATATAAAATTCCCCTTTTCACTGACCGCCCTGGGTCACGGACCGGGCCAGCCACCATGATATCCCCCGGCTGCTGAGTACCCCACGGCCCAGGGGGCGCGTCACAGTACCTCTGTTGCGACTGGACCCGCAGGGGCGCCACATTTACCTCATCATGCATATAGAAAAGGGGAATAAAGAATAGACCAATTTCAGTGAACTTTTATCTCAATTTCCAGGAGTGTGACCCCTAGCCAACTCTCAGGAGATAGAGGACAACACTAGGGATACTAATCTCTGTTATCTCTATATGCAACTTTAGTGATAACAGTATAAATTTATTTCAGAACAAGCATTTACAGGCTGGTAATATGTCACCGTAGCAGGACTAAGCTCAGCAGAAGGACAAAGTTACTGAACCAGAACTGTCACTCAAAGAGACGAGCCTGGAATGGAGGTAAGGAGATTTGAAAGCATTGTGCTGTTCAATATGCAACATGAGTTTAACCTTTTAAAGCGAATCTGTCAGCAGCTTTTAGCCTTTGTAAACTGAGAGTAGTCTAATATACGACAAGAGAGCCTGACTTCAAGGATGAATCATTTACTAGACTGCTTGGTGTAGTTTTGATGGAATACCTGTTTTATCTGTTGCAGATGTAGCAATGGTCATAATGCTAAACTGTGTAGAACCCCGCCCACACCCCTGATTGGCAGCTCCCTGTGTACAGTTTACATTGTCAGCAAGCTGCCAATCAGTGGAGGGGGCAGGGTTATACAGATTAGACTGACGGGCCTGCACATGAGACCTAGTCCTCTAGTGATAATCTCCTGCTGATAAAACACTGATTACATTGAAACTACAACACACAGCTTAGTAAGTGGCACATACTTGGATTCAGACTCTCTTGTCCTATATTGTGCTTCTCTCAGATTAAATAGCAAAAACCTGGTGACTGATTCCCTTTAACTGGAGTGACAGTTAGGCATCCTCATACTCCCTTGGGTTGATGGAAACAGAAAAGTGCTCTGTGTTTATTGGCCACAAAGACTGTGGATAAGCGATAAATGCTTATTATGGAATAAGACAACCCACATATACATTCACTTTTATACCCACAAGACTTCTGACAATAATTCGTACTCCACTGACAAGAAGCTGGTTATGACACACTGAGAGTAAAACCACACGGCAGCAGTCTTGACCATTTAAAGAGTTCCTCAAAGACAAAAAGTACGACAGAAAAAAATCATTCGTTTCAGATCTGAACAGTCACACAGAACAAATTAAAATTCAGTTTCAGGGACGGATGAAGCAACACATCTGTTTACATATTTGTTTTGGCACCCAAAGGAGCCTGCTAGCAAAAGAAGCTTGTAAACAGCTAATTAATTGCTTTTTTTCCTATAAGTTTTCATTTCAAAATAGATTAAACTGCCATGGTTTTTAATATCATCGCAATTTCATACGCCAGCCTTCAAGACATAAGTTAGTACATGGCACACGAGAAGGTTAGCAATTTCAACCCATCAAACAAGTTTTCTGTAGTGTGTAATTTTCGGTAATAACAATATAAAGAATATGGGCAAAGCAAGTTTTGTCTATTGCACAGGCTGGAATCTAGAGAATGCTTTGCTCTCCTCAATAGATGTGCGCCATCTTGTGGAATACAGTGCAAACTACATTGTAACTACATAGCTCTCAGCGGTACAAATGTCAGTTAACATACCACAATTGTGACAGTAACTTGTTCTAGTGGCGTTGTGTATCTAGCTAAACGCTTCTCAACTATATATGGAGAATACAATTGTAATGACCGGAACGCCGGTTGAATGTGTATGAGGGACACGGCGCTGCTATGAATGACTCCGGCCTAAGTGTAGTGGCAAATCAACTTTCTTTATACTTGTCAAACAAATAACAGGGTTGAACTTTTCTGCAAAGTATGGGCCACAACAGCCACAAATACAAAATACAAGTTATGCAGCCTGAGAGAGCCCAAGCTCCAATCTCTCGGGAATGAGCCAAACTACCCCTGGGCTATGCCGCTCCCACCCTTATTCAGTACAGGGCCTACCCAGGATGTTACCACGGACGTGGCACGTGGTCCTCCCAGGAATATCACCTTACTATACAGTTGGTGACCGGTCACATATCTCAGTTACTCACAAGGCACAGCTTCTTCTTGGACATACCATCCGGCTCAAGTCTCTGCCAGCTCCAAGCGTCCCTGGACATCAGACACGTCTCGTCAGAGGCCTTCCTGGATCTGATTCCCGGGCTTTTTCACAGATCCCCGGACTTTTCTTTACTTGTCTCTTGCTGCCCCTAATGGCCGGACTAAGTCATTGCAGGAGAAATTTATGCTGTTAGTAATATGAACTCATTACTAGGAACACATGCCAACATGCTACACAATGATGAATAAAAGCAATATATGGATATTTTATATGAAAAGTATAGAAGAACATGAATGCCATAGCTTAGACAAATATACTCTATGTGACTCTCTGATCAAAAACGCTAATAAAACTTGAACCATTGTTTGTGTACAAGAAAAGTCACTGACGTCTGAATGAGCACTGGAACAAGCAACTTATTCCTGGGTTTTTGCTTTAGAATGAAGGTAATGACAATGTAGTCCCACTCTCATCCTGGTTAGTAACACCAAACAGATATACAGTGAAATTCAATTAATGACACATTAAGAGGACCAGACAGGTATCAATAGATCATCATCAATTCTTTATGACTCTACATTAAAAAACACAAGTCTACATATAATAATAATAATAATAATAATAATAATAATAATAGTTTATTTTTATAGCGCCAACATATTCCGCAGCACTTTACAATTTTAAGGGGGACATATACAGACAATACAGAATAAGCATATCTCATATCGAACGGAGTGAGGGCCCTGCTCGCGAGCTTACAGTCTATGAGGAAGTGGGGGAGACACAAAAGGTAAAAAGTACATATATTGTATAATGTATAATGCAGCCTTGATATACTGAATAGGATAAATAATAATACATGGACTGGTCGCCAGCCAGTATGTGTGCAGTCCTGACCGAGGCTATTATGTGCATGGTTGGTTGGAACCCGAAGTTGAAGAAGATTTTAATATGGGGGAAAGCTGGGATGGACAGAGTGTGTTTAGGTGATACGCCAGTCTAAAGAAATGTGTTTTTAGGGTTCGTTTGAAACTGTGGGTATTGGGAATTAATCGAACTGTCCTGGGTAGTGCATTCCAGAGAATTGGCGCAGCACGCGAGAAATCTTGGAGACGGGAGTGGGAAGTTCGGATTATGGAGGATTTTAGTTTCAAGTCATTTGCAGAACGGAGGGCACGTGTAGGGTGGTAGACTGAGACAAGGGAGGAGATGTAGGGGGGTACTGAAGCATGGAGCGCTTTGTGGGTAAGCGTGATAAGTTTAAAACGAACTCTATATTGGATGGGCAACCAATGCAATGACTGGCACAGGGAAGAGGCATCTGAGTAGCGGTTGGCGAGGAATATGATCCTGGCTGCTGCGTTCAGGACGGATTGGAGAGGGGAGAGTTTAGTAAGAGGGAGACCGATTAGTAGAGCGTTGCAATAGTCAAGACGAGAATGAATAAGAGCGACAGTAAGAGTTTTTGCCGAGTCAAAGGTGAGAAAAGTCCTGATTCTTGAGATGTTTTTGAGGTGTAGATGACATGAACGAGCGAGTGATTTGATGTGAGGAGTGAAAGAAAGATCTGAATCAAAAATGACCCCAAGACAGCGGGCTTGTAGCTGGGGAGTAATGGTTGAGCCACAAACGGAGATGGCAATATCGGGCACAGGTAGATTAATGGAGGGAGGAAAGACGATGAGTTCAGTTTTTGACAGATTCAGTTTTAGGTAGAGGGAGGACATAATGTTAGACACAGCAGAAAGACAATCACTGGTCTTTTGTAGTAATGCAGGGGTGATGTCCGGAGCAGAGGTGTATAATTGGGTGTCATCAGCATAGAGATGGTACTGAAAACCGAATCTACTGATTGTTTGTCCAATAGGAGCGGTGTATAAGGAGAAAAGAAGGGGGCCTAGGACTGATCCTTGAGGAACCCCCACAGTAAGAGGAAGTAGGGAGGAGGAGGAGCCGGCAAAAGACACAGAGAAGGAGCGGTCAGAGAGATAAGAGGAGAACCAGGAGAGAACCGTGTCCTTGAGGCCAATAGTGCGGAGCATAATGAGGAGGAGCTGATGATCCACAGTGTCGAATGCTGCAGAGAGATCCAGGAGAATCAGCAGGGAGTAGTGACCATTAGATTTAGCTGTTAGTAGATCATTAGAGACTTTAGTGAGGGCAGTTTCAGTAGAATGTAAAGAGCGGAAACCAGATTGTAAAGGGTCAAGAAGAGAGTTGTCTGAGAGATAGCGGATTAGACGGGAGTGGACCAGGCATTCCAGGAGTTTAGAGATAAAGGGAAGATTGGAAACAGGTCTGTAGTTGGCCATGCAGTTCTGGTCGAGGGATGGTTTTTTAAGTAATGGTTGTATGCTGGCGTGTTTAAAAGAAGAGGGAAAGATACCAGATGAGAGGGAAAGGTTGAAAATTTTAGTTAGGTGAGAGGTGACAGCTGGAGCAAGGGACTGAAGGAGATGTGAGGGAATAGGGTCGCTGGTGCAGGTGGTAGGGCGAGAAGATGCAAGGAGCCTGATCACTTCATCTTCCGAAGTCAGAAAATGAGCAAGATACAATGTGGCGGGGGGGAGCATGCATAACATTTGGGGATTGGGAGAAAATTTCCTGTCGGATATGGTCAATTTTTTCTTTGAAATAGTTAGCCAGATCGTCAGCGCTGAGGTCGGTGGTCGGGGCCTGTGCTGTTTGATTGAGGAGAGAATGAAACGTGTCAAAGAGTCGTTTAGGATTATTGGAAAGTGAGATGATGAGGTTGTTAAAGTAGGTTTGTTTGGAGAGGTGAAGGGCAGAGTTATATGTTTTCAGCATAAATTTATAGTGGAGGAAATCTTCGGGCAGATTTGTTTTTCTCCACAGCCGTTCAGCGCACCTGGAGTACCTCTGGAGAAGACGTGTTTGAGGCGTGTGCCAGGGTTGTCGCCGTCTATGCCGAATTGTTCTTTGTGTAGGAGGTGCGGCTTCATCCAGGGCGCATAGCATTATTTTGTTATAATGCTTCAATGCAGAGTCGGGACATGAGAGGGAGGAGATTGGGGCCAATGATGATTGCAACCTTTTTATAAATTTCTGGGTGTTAATGGCGCGTAAATTTCTATAAATGTGGACGGTGGGAGTGTCTTGAGTAGAGTCACAGTTCTTGACAGAGAATGAAAGAAGATTATGGTCAGAGAGTGGAAGGGGAGAGTTAGTAAAGTCATGTACTGAGCAAAGCCGGGAGAAGATCAGGTCCAATGTGTTCCCGTCCTCATGTGTAGGAGAATTAGCAAGCTGTGAAAGGCCGAAGGAGGAGGTTAATGATAAAAGATGCGTGGCAGATGGGGAAAGAGGATCGCCAATTGGAATGTTAAAGTCTCCCATGATTATCGTGGGGATGTCGCAGCATAGAAAATTTGTAAGCCAGGCAGCAAAGTGATCCAGGAATTGACGGGGGGGACCTGGGGGGCGATAGACAACTGCCACTCGCAGGGAGAAGGGCCGGTAGAGTCTGACTGTGTGGGCCTCAAAGGACGGGAAGATAAGGGAGGGTACAGGGGGGATAACCTGAAAAGTACATTTTGTTGAAAGAAGCAGACCAACACCTCCACCTGATCTGTTGTCAGGTCGCGGGGTATGAGAGAAATGTAGGCCACCATAGGAGAGAGCTGCAGCGGCGGTGGTGTCCGACTGCTGGATCCAGGTTTCAGTGAGAGCCAGAAGGTTGAGGGAATTAGAGAGGAAAAAGTCATGGATGTAAGAGAGTTTATTACAAGCTGAGTGCACATTCCAAAGGGCACAGTTGAATGAGACAGAAGATATGCAGGGAATATTAATGAGATTAGCAGGGTTTCTGAATGTAACAGGGAAAGAGTTAGTGTTATTATTACTGGAGGGTCCTGGGTTGGGAGAAATATCACCTGCGACTAATAGAAGGAAGATACAGAGAGTGAGCAGATGATTGAGTGATTTGTGAGAGCGTTTCCTGCGTTGTATGGTGGGAATGAATGGATCTGCGTGGTATAACATTGTGAAGAGAGCATGACAACTGTACATAGGAGAAGAGAGGAGTGAGGGATTAATATGGATGAAGTGTGCCGCATTTGTGGGAGAACGGTGAATGTGGATGATTGTAGCAACCAGAAAATAAATGGCACAGATACAAATGGTGAATACTGTTTGCCAAAAAGATGATCTGTAAGCAAGTTTGTTGGTTTGTCTTGCATGTCTTACCTGTCTCCAGCCCTGTCCAACTGCCATTTTCTAACTGCCAGGGCACTTTGCTAAATTATGGCACTTCGATAAAGTATGCATAAATGCCCCCGCATAAATGCTGCCCCTTAACTAAGTCTCAATATATAGGGACGTATCTGCTTAGATCTGCACAGATTTAACTCATTAACAATCAATCACTAGCTTAAAAGACAACAGGAGACCATAAAGTGCAGGGAAAAAAAAAAAAACAGACTAGTAAACTCGGCATGGATCATAAACTCTTAAAGTAAGTGTGATGACCTTTAAGTATCATGGAATAAAAAAGCTAGAGGAGTGAAAAAATATATACCAGAAATTGATAGGCTGCAGAGCATTGCATGGAGATATAATGCAGTTTTCAGGACAGATCACACAACATAGCATACAACACACAATAATAACACAAAATATATCACCATTCTTAGGTTGCATACAAAAGCTGTTATCTCTACTCTATCATCTCCTTCTGATCTCGAGATGTTCCAATATATCTTATATCTTCCAGTGATGTGCTGTGAAACAATTATCAGTGTATTAGCAATCCTTGACAATCAATATAAAGGTATATAAAGAGGATTTGTCAGCAGGATTTTGAACTCTTATGGCTGAATGACGCTTTGAAGCTAATTAATACGACACCTTTTTTTGAAGAAATCCGTTTTGTTGCTTTTCGGTAATCAACCATGGAAGTTTTATGCTAATGCGGTACAAGTGCAGTGGGGCTGAATGTTGCACTTAGAATCATATAATGTTAGAGTTGAAAGGAACCTCCAGGGTCATTGTGTCCAACCCCCTGCTCAATGGTCTTCTCCTACCTGTCTGGGTATTATCCACCCCCTGACTGCCTCCAGTTTATGATTGACAGGTCACTGTTTTTTTTAGTTACCTGCCTCCTCTGGCCAAAATCTCACCCGGGCACCATCATTCCCTGGGGTGGGCATGTGCAGAAACTTCCAAATGATGTAATTGAGCTGAGAAATCGATCTGCACATGCACCGCCCTCGCATGTGACCTGTCAATCATAGACCAGAGGCAGGCTAGTGTGTGGATAATACTAAGACATGCAGGAAAAAAACAAGTGCAACATCCTGTCCCGCTGCACTTGCACCTCATTAGCCAGAGCGAGTACTCTCTAAATGCTGCCTGCGTGTGTTTGGCGGCACAAGCATGCAGAGGCCGCTAGGGACATCATTTGCTATGGGAAAGTTAGATCCCTGTTAGATTGAATGTAAGCATAACGTTTTTGGAACGACAATCAGTGCACAGATTCCAGCATTAGAACTGGCTGTGGCATTCCTCATTTTACATATCTGGGAACTGCTCATAACTAAAATGACTGAATGTTGGCGTCCAACTACCTGCTGCCTTAATTGCTCTTCACATTTTGGGCCGATCATTGGCTTGTGAAGATAATTAGAGACCCCTGCTATGCAATCTAAGCTGAGAATCTTAAAGCTAATTAAAATGAAACTCTGCACATATGCAGCTGGCTGATAAAAGTATGCTGCGCTTTATCTGGATCATGGAACTACAAAGTAAAACGCGGATATCAAATAGGCTTTATACATAGTTTTATTCAGCAACTATGAAAAACCTAATTCAATTAAATAAGGACGTATTTCCTCATTGTTTCCCTGTTATACGTGTAATCTGGATGAGGAGCGTGAAGAAAATGATACTTTTCTATGTGTTTTGCCAAATGTGTCTCATCGCTGGTTTAAATCTGTCTAATTGGTAAATGAGCAGATATCGCTGTTAATCTTACTTAACATATTGTTTAAACTGCACATTTACATTTCTCTTTATACTTTAAGCTTTTAGCAGTCAAGACAATGCTGACAGTAATCTTTCTTTTAGTAAGCCAATAGAAAATCATTATTGTTATTAACATGAGTTTGTCAAGTCAATTTTGGCTCTTGGGGTTATATGAATAGTGTTCTGTTGGGTTTCTATTTAGGCTTCTCAATGGGGAGTTCATGGACTCTCAGGTACTGGAGCTTCACGATCAAGAAAATCTTCTCTATTGTCTCCTACACTTGGTAATCTATGTCAACTTCCGACTCTTCAAAGAGTATTACTTCTATACTCATGCGGACATGGTTGCTTCATAACGGCTATTTTAATTTTTTTTTTCAGTAACAATGGAGACACAGCCTAACGGCTGGCTCTGACACAGGAAATTAGTTCTTCTTCAGATACCACAATTACACTTTATTGTGTTTAAGAGGTTGTCCAGATTTACCATGAAAGTCTGCAGTGACCTATGTGACTACAGCCTTGTGAATCTTCATAGAGCACATAGCACGTGCTGTCAGGATTCTCTGGTACCGGCGGCAAGACCGGGCGGTCATGTGACCTCAGGTATGCGATACGGACAAGTATTCACTTGTATTGAGCAAGGCCACACACGTCTAGTCATAAATCAATAGTACATGCGAATATAACTAACTTTGTCATTTCTATCATCAGAGAATTCTGATTCTTTCTCCACTTATGAACCGCTTCTTTCCCTCCCCCTATCTCCCAAACTTTTCATTCACTCTGAAAAAAGCAGCTCAAATTCATCTTGCAGAGAGAACGGATTCCAGAGATGCATCAATTACTGGACTGTTTGGTGCAATTTTGATAAAATCACTGTTTTCTCTAATGTAGATGTAGCAATGCTATGAATGTTGAGCTGTGTCTAATCCCACTCACACCCCTGCATTGCAGCTTCCTGTGTACAGTATACATTGTCAGTATGCTGCCAATCAGTGGTATGGGTGGAGTCACACAGATTCGCTGGACTACTTGGCATGAGACACCTAGTCCTCCAATGATAATCTTCTGCTAGTAAACCACTAATTGTATTGAAACTACAACAATCTGCTGAGCAAGTGTCTCATCACTGGAATCAGGCTCTCTGCCCTACATTTTGCTGCTCTCGTGTTAAATAGGAAAACTCTGCTGACAGATTCCCTTTAGTTGATTAATCGGTGGTGGACAAGAAACTCACTTTTTGTATTCAACAAGTGGTTTTGGAACTGTAGAACTGGACAATAAAGCAATGATATATTTCCTAATATTAAATATCAAATAGGTTGTCCCAGAGTAAGATATTGATGAATTATCCATAAGAGAGGTCAATAATATCAGATCGGTGGGGGTCAAACACTTAAGTAGTAGATAAGGTGCAATACTCAGGAGTGGCCACTAAACAATAAACATAGCTGCACTGTTTCTGTTATGATAGTGTAGCAACTCACTCGGGGAAATAAGTAACACACTAAAAACTGCAACTGACTCTGACGGTTCATGTGCAGACTAGAGATCCTGACCCTAGTGATTCCTGGCTGATATAGCCCCAACCACAGACTAGATGATGGCAACTCAGACTTATGCTGCCTGAAAGGGCATCGAGTGCTTGACATTCCTCCTGAGGAACCGGATGGCCGAGCAGAGTGCAAATCACCTACAGAAGGGAAAGTGTGCTGAAATAGAAAGATCTCAGAGAGAGTAAAACAGACCACAAAATATAGCATTAAGTACGTACTGATAGAGAATACGCCGTCTACTTCCTAAAAAGAAACAAGATAAGTACAGGGTAAAGAACTTAAACAGCAGAAAGATAAAAACTATCTGGTCTTTCAATGACTGGCTTAAGCTACAGCAGTTTGGCTGGACATCCAAATAAGATTATCACGAGCAGGAAATACCAGCAGGGAAAAAGTATATGAATCCACACTTGAAAGGTGATAGGGCAGACAAATGAGTAAATGAAAACACCTGTTGCCTTAAAAAGACTGAAGCAAGAATAACAGAAACTAAACTCCCGGAGAAAAGATCTATCTGCTGTGGTTCGGAGAACAGAGAAACCTACCACAAAGCACGGGCTCAAGGATTTTAACCCAGATGCATGACAGGTTCAACTCTATACGTTGTTTATATTCAACCACTACTGAAGAAGCCAGGCAATGTGAACTGAGGTCTAAGATGGTAGACATGCAAGAAATAGGAGCATGTTCACACTAGCAAAAAAGAAACAAAACCTACAAAAGACAAAAGACAAAAATATATCTCATACCCTACCATCATTATATATAAATGTAAAGCAAAGTTGCATAATAAATATAGGGTACTTAGTGAACTATTTTTGATCAAAAAAAGTATACAAGCCGTCCCACCAGCGGCAAGGTGACCCTAAATTGGGACGGTACCTATACTGCCTATATTAAAAACCTTACTGTATATCAAAGTTGAAGTAATGCATATAAAAGGGTAGACAAATAGGACCGGGTCCCAACTCCAGACCACCCAGGCCCGTGGTAAGCTACATATATACCAGTCAGCTCAACAAAGGGGATGCCACACCCTTAAATTGCACAGAATGCAAACAAGACAAAAAACCAGGCAATGTGAACTGAGGTCTAAGATGGTAGACATGCAAGAAATAGGAGCATGTTCACACTAGCAAAAAAGAAACAAAACCTACAAAAGACAAAAGACAAAAATATATCTCATACCCTACCATCATTATATATAAATGTAAAGCAAAGTTGCATAATAAATATAGGGTACTTAGTGAACTATTTTTGATCAAAAAAAGTATACAAGCCGTCCCACCAGCGGCAAGGTGACCCTAAATTGGGACGGTACAACTGAAGAAGGTAACATCTTTTCAGTGAGGGTCTTGGGTTTTTCAATCCCGCTGATCTGATATTGAGGATCTATCCTATGAATAGGTAATTAATATATTAATCCTGGACATCCCCTTTAACAATATTAGAAGTCACCTCAGAATTCCATTATTGATATTACGCTTGCTCATGGGTCTCCTCACTAACTTCTTTTATTTTTAGAATTAACATCATGGATAACATTATCCAATATATAATCGCAACTGAAGTGTATTCAATCTTGTATTCAATTAAAAGAACAGGTTGTTAGAAGGGGGTAAGAATTTCCCTATTATCAGTGCATCACAGTGTGATTAACCGTGTCTTAAAAATACATTATATGGTTTAGTAATATGCCAATATGAAATAATAATGTAAAATAAATGTAGTTTAAATAACATTTTGAAATAAAAACATTACCATGCCTACGCAAAATGAACTTGACAATGGATACATGTACATTAGTCTTCAAATATATTTCCCAAAAAGATAATAATCCCATGTGAATCTGTAGGAGTGCACTCATCCAATTTAATGATTTTCGCTGCTAAACCTCTGCATACGAGACACACACAATGTAAGTGAAAGCATCTTATTTAACAGCGTTGTCTCTCTAGGATGCAAAAATGTCAATGTTTGAAAAGTAATTTGATGTATTACTGATTTAATATGCCAAAGGTTGTCATACAGATACCTAACAAGCTTATTCAAACTAGCAGCTCCACAAATTGCCAAATACATTATTGCTCTTGTCTGCTGGAAAAAAAAGAGACAGATGTGGAGTGGGAGAAAAGATTTTCATTAGTAAATGAACGCTATCCTTTCTCAAGTTTACTTTGCTTCTAAAAAGTGAGTTTGTAAAATATCAACTGTGTTTTGAATATAATACATTACATATTTATGTAGAACCACTACCATATTTACAATACAGCAGATCGTTAGCGCAAAATGCGTGTCATCTTAGGATCCTACCATAAAAGAGGTTTTCCAAAACTCCTGTCTCCTAGCTGCAGTTTGTTTAAAATTAAAAAAAAAACAAGCAGTGCTTTAGGCCTCATTCACACATCCTTGTTGCACATACGTGTTGTATCCGTTTTTTTTACGGATACAAAACGTGGCCATTGTTATGCATGTTGTTGTGGAACCACTGTTCTACGGTCCGGGGAGAGCTTGGAGGGGCATAACTGAGAGACCACCTGGTCCTTCACTAGATCCCCTGATGGTGTAGTTGGACTTGATTCCAGGTGGAAACCAGGTGCTACTCCAGGAAAGACCATGGAGCCACGGAAGCTGACCCCCAAAGGGGAAGGGAAGCAGGACTGCACAGGAACTGGTTAACAGGAGGACGCACGGCTGGTAGACAGAACAAGTTCAGGATCAGGACTGCACAGCTGGCAGACAGGACAGGCACTGGACTTGGTAGGGGCACGACGGCCTCAGAAACAGGTTACAGCAGGGTGGACAGGTTCAGGTTCAGACTGGGCAGGTAGGATCAGGCTTAGGGAGCACATGTACAGTGACCTTACAACTAGGTTACAGCAAACTGATTACTAGAGTTGCTAAGGCACCCCCAATAGGGGAGGGTGCCTTAAACATCCCTCCTTCTGATGGGCCCCTATCCTTATGCCATTCTTGGGCTATAAGCCTACAATCTAAAATGGGCAAACATCAGAAGGAGATCACCTTGCCATGGTTGATGGGCATACATGAAGTGGCCAATTTATGCCCTAAGAACCTTCATTTTTTGAAAGCACATTTAATTTATCAACAATGTTATTTAGATCTCTTGTTTCCAGTGCTTGCATATATCTTGGCCCATACAGGGTGCTGCTGTGTTCTTTTTTTGCAATGGGAAATCAGCAATAAAAAGAATGTATTAAAGAGTTAAAATGTCCCATAATGTCTTTTAAGATCTCATGGGGCGGACAGTGTTTGAAATAAATTTAAAACAAATAAATAAAAAAGCAAAAATCAAATTGAAAAAATAAAGAATAAATAAATAGAACAAAACTACAAAAAAGAAAGAAAATGCCCATCCAAACCACTATTTATAGCTCTGCAACCATCTAAAAATTATGTCCGATATATTTAAATAATTTCTACATAAAAGTGAACGAAATATACAATGATTTTAGTGGGCCTTTGAGGTCGTAAAAAAAATACGAAAAATAAACACGTATTTCCTATTTTTCTATTCCATTTTCCCTGATGACAACAAAAAGGAACATAAAAATGACATAAGAATAAAGCCCAATGTATTGCGAAAAAAAGAGGCAAAAATTATTTGAATATTAGAACAAGAACATTTTTTAGAGCCATTAACCCCTTCATGACTAATGACGTATATGACCGTAATTGGACGAGTCTCTGCCTTTGATGCGGGCTCACACGCTGGCGCGATCATCAGTGGATGTCAGCGCTATATGAAAGCTGACACCATGCTGCAATGCTCACGATTGGTGCAAGCGCTGATCGCGGGCGTTTAACCCTTCTGATGACGCTGTCAATAGTGTCAGTGACATCGATAAGCATAGCAGAGAGAGGAAGCTTCCTCTCTGCTCTGATCATGTTGTGCTCCATGCTGATCCTGGGCCAAAAGATGGTCGCAGGGGTCACTTAGGTACAATGGTCCGTAAACTCCTGCTGACAAGAGCTGACAAGCCTCCCGCCCATGTGCGATGCACTGATCTAATACCCAGTAATACAAAAGCATTGCAGAATATTAGTACAGTGTCCATTTTAGGACACGATCAGATATCAAAATCAAGCATCAGAATGATGTCAGTTTGAGGCTAAATACCCTGTTTGACAAGTGATCCTGACAAGTGACTTTGATAAGTGGCTTTTACAACTGTAATTATAACAATAAAAAAGTCACTGTTCGCTAATGGGACTTGAACCCAAAATTCTGTGCCCATAAACTAGTGCACTAACCACTGAGGTATAAACTCAGTCAAACAAACTTAGGAGTTCTATTTCGTTATATGATTTTCAGTGCAAACCTGATTGAAACTCATTGGGTCTTATACACAGACTGCAAGCAAGCCAAATTCAAATGATGTTTGATTTTGATGCGTGAGTCTGATGAGTGACTTTCTTTAAACATCAGAATCACATTGACTTTTTGTCACCCTGAGTATTTTCCTGGTTGATCCTATGAGACAAAAAAAGCTACTAGATGCTATCACTTGATTGGATAGGTCAATGTTAAGGCAGCAGCCTCTGAAACTACAGTGTCACAGTTCAAATCCCATTAGGAACAATGTTATTATTATTATTTTTTTTTAATTATGCCTGTTTAGCACACAAACTACAGGGGTGTTTTACTTTTAATATCTGACATTCTGATGGTCATCCTGACGTGTTAAGAGTTTCAGACACGCTGTCTATTTGCATGGTAAATTACATAGCCTAAGTAAATTGGGAGGCACTAATTTACTACATATCTATTTCCAAGTGACTGTACATTTGCATAATTTCTTCAAGGGGTCTAATGATAAAATTTCTTTATTGTCAATTTTTTTTTCCATTCACTCAAGAACTGGCTGCAAACTCCCAATTTACTTTTGCTATGTAATTATTATTATTATTATTATTATATATCACTATCTAAATCAGAGGTCCCCAACCGCCGGTCCGCGGACCAGGACCGGGCCGTTGGGGTTTTTCAGCCGGTCCGCGGCGCCGCTGACCAGGGCCGGCGTCAGCACCCGGGCAAATGCCGGGGCTCTGAGCAGGCAGAGGGGCCCACTGGCGGTCGCGCACCCCGCTGGGCTATGGGCGGAGGAGAGCGGTGTCAGCGCCCGCCCTTCTCCGCCGCTTGCTCAGGGCCCCGGCAGCCCGATACTTACCTCTCCCCGTGCCTCCGCAGATCAGCTGTCTTCCTGCTCTGCGCTCCCTGTGACGTCTCAGGTCAGAGGGCGCGGTGACGTCTTTACACCGCGCCCTCCCCTGAGCCGTCACAGGGAGCGCTGAGCGGGAAGAAACGACAACGCTGGAGTTCGGAGCCGAGCGGCGGGCAGCAGGTAGCAGGTGAGGAGAAGGGAGGTGAGTATTTGATTTTTTTTTTTTTTTTAATGTATGGAGGCATGGGGCAGTATAAAGAGGGGAGGGGGGGCATCCTGCTTGGGGCATTATAAAGAGGAGGGGTGACAGCCTGCATGGGGCATTATAAGGTGGGGAACAGCCTGCATGGGGCATTATAAAGAGGGGGGGATTCCTGCTTGGGGCATTATAATGAGGAGGGGTGACAGCCTGCATGGGGCATTATAAGGTGGGGACCAGCCTGCATGGGGCATTATAAAGAGGGGGGGATTCCTGCTTGGGGCATTATAATGAGGAGGGGTGACAGCCTGCATGGGGCATTATAAGGTGGGGACCAGCCTGCATGGGGCATTATAAGGTGGGGAACAACCTGCACGGGGCATTATAAAGAGAGGGGGGGACATCCTGCATGGGGCATTATAAAGAGGAGGGGTGACAGCCTGCATGGGGCAGTATAAAGAGGAGGGGTGACAGTCTGCATGGGGCAGTATAAAGAGGAGGGGTGACAGCCTGCATGGAGCATTATAAAGAGGAGGGGTGACAGCCTGCATGGGGCATTATAAAGAGGGGGGGTGACAGTCTGCATGGGGCAGTATAAAGAGGAGGGGTGACAGCCTGCATGGGGCAGTATAAAGAGGAGGGGTGACAGCCTGCATGGGGCATTATAAAGAGGGGGGGCAGCCTGTATGGGGCATTATGTGGGGGGTAACAGCCTGCATGGAGCATTAAAAGGGGGGGGCCTGTATGGGGCATTATGTGGGGGGGAACAGCCTGCATGGAGCATTATAAGGGGGGGGCAGCCTGTATGGGGCATTATGTGGGGGTAACAGCCTGCATGGAGCATTAAAAGGGAGGGGCCTGTATGGGGCATTTTGTGGGGGGTAACAGCCTGCATGGAGCATTATAAGGGGGGGACAGCCTGTATGGGGCATTATGTGGGGGGTAACAGCCTGCATGCAGCATTATATGGGGACCGGTATCCTGTATGGAGCGTTATATGGGGGCCAGTATCCTGTATGGAGCGTTATATGGGGGCCAGTATTCTGTATGGAGCCTTATATGGGGGCCAGTATTCCGTATGGGGTCTTATATGGGGGCCAGTATTCCGTATGGGGTCTTATATGGGGGCCAGTATTCCGTATGGGGTCTTATATGGGGGCCAGTATTCCGTATGGGGCCTTATATGGGGGCAAGTATTCCGTATGGGGCCTTATATGGGGGCAAGTATTCCGTATGGGGCCTTATATGGGGGCAAGTATTCCGTATGGGGCCTTATATGGGGGCCAGTATTCCGTATGAAGCGTTATATGGGGGCCAGTATTCCGTATGGGCGTTATATGGGGACCAGTATTCCGTATGGAGCCTTATATGGGGGCCACTATTCTGTGTGGAGCGATTCACCGGTTTCTGAGCTATTGTAGAATTTACAATAGATATCACTCATGAAGTGAAATCTTTGCATTGTACTATATATATATATTTCTCCGCCGTATCTCTGCATCATGAATCGTGGTATGTGTTAAAGGGGCCCACTGAGACTCTTTCGCCCGGGGCCCAGAAAAACCTGGAGCCGGCCCTGCCGCTGACAGCTAGCTCCGCGGCCCTGCGCCTGGTCAGAACTCGCTCTGTGTGGATTTATAATGTTTTCTGCCATAGCCGTGACAGCTCGCAGCTCCCGGCAGAGAACATTATGCAGGACGGGGTGGGGCGTCGGGCGGGTCTTAGTGACGCAGCCCTCCACAGCACAGCATGGTACCTGTTGTACGTCACGGGGCGGGTCTTAGTGACGCGGCCCTCCTGCACAGCATGGTGTGTTCCTGACGGGGTGGGGCGGCAGGCTCTCCTCACTGACACGCCCCCGGCAGAACATGTTATGTGGGGCGTGCTGGGGCAGCAGACTGGCTTCAGTGACGCGGCTCCCGGTACCGGTGTTCAGTGTGTAGCGCTGCTAAGCAGCAGCGCTGTATACACTGACGCTCAATGTACAATGCTGCTACTTAGCAGCACTGTACACCGAGGTCCCGCCAGCATCCTCCCCATACAGCTCCACCCCTCCATAACCCCACCCCCATATGACCAAAGCCCCGCCCCCACCCCCACCGGGCCATGGAAAACTGGTCTTGCTTAAAGCCGGTCCCTGGTGCAAAAAAGGTTGGGGACCTCTGATCTAAATAATCAAATAATGAACCTATAGTTTAATGGTAAGGCATCTGTGTCACAAAGTTTTAGTTTGAAAGGATAATAATAATAATAATAATTAATAATAAAAAGTTCAGTGTCCCTACAGGTTTTTCTTGGCTTATGAGATTAACCATGATAATACTCAGGGGGTCTAAAAGTAATTGTGATTCTTATTCTGATGTGTGAGAAAAGTCAGATATCAAAGTCAAGCATCACTGAAGTTTGTGTGCTCGCCAGCATCATTTAAAAAACAGAAGTTTATTTTTCTGCACAAGGGATTTGAACTCAGAACACCCAGTCTGGGAGTCAAGAGAGTTAGCATTCTGCCATAAGCTCAATGATGCTACCTGATGTCTTTTCTTGGTTTATGAGATTTACTATGCAAATACTCATGGTGTCTGGAAGTCCTTCTGATTTGGATTCTGATGTGTGAAGAAAGTCAGGTATCAAACTCATTCCTCAAACTCATACATCATTTGAATTTGGTTTGGACAAGGTCTGTGTGAAAGTCCTGATTGCACTGGAAATAACATAACCAAGTAAAATGCCTACTTTTCTTTAATGAGTGTATAGTTCAATGGTAAGTGTGTTTACTGTGAAACATAAGCTTTTGGTTTCAAGTCCCAGTAGGGACACTCAATTTTTTATTAATTATTATTACTAACAATGTATTATTATTATCATTATTGTTGTTTTATTATTATTATTATTACTATTATTATTATCCTTTCAAACCAAAACTATGTGACACAGATGCCTTACCATTAAACTATAGGTTCATTATTTGATTATTTAGGTAGTAATATATAATAATAATTACATAGCAAAAGTAAATTGGGAGTTTGCAGCCAGTTCTTGAGTGGATGGAAAGAAAAATTTACAATAAAGGAATGTTATCATTAGACCCCATTAAGAAGTTATGCAAGTGTACAGTCACTTGGAAATAGATATGTAGTAAATTAGTGCCTCCCAATTTACTTTGGCTATGTAATTTACCATGCAAATAGACAGCGTGTCTGAAACTCTTAAAACGTCAGGATGACAATCAGAATGTCAGATATTAAAAGTAAAACACCCCTGTAGTTTGTGTGCTAAACAGGCATAATTAAAAAAAAAATAATAATAATGTTCCGACTGGGATTTGAACCGTTACACTGTAGTTTCAGAGGCTACTGCCTTACCTTTGAACTACCCAGTCAAAAGATGGTAGTTAAAAGCTTTTCTTGTCTTATGAGATCAACCATGAAAATACTCAGGGTGACAAAAAGGCATTGTGATTCTGATTCAGATGTTTGAAGAAAGTCACACATCAGACTCATGCATCAAAATCACACATCATTTGAATTTGGCTTGCTTGCAGTCTGTGCATAAGTCCCAATGAGTTTCAATCAGGTTTGCACTGAAAATCATATAACTAAATAGAACTCTTGCATTCCTTCAAATGAGTTAATAGCTTAGTGGTTAGTGCATTGGCTTCTGGGCCCAGAATCTTAGGTTTAAGTCCCATCAGCAAACAGTGATTTTTTTTTTAAGTGACTTGTCAGAATCACTTGTCAATGTGACTTGTCAGACAGGGTATTTAGCCTCAAACTGACATCATTCTGATGTTTGATTTTGATATCTGATCATGTCCTAAAATGGACACTGTATACAGTGTCCATTTTAGGACATGATCAGATATCAAAATCAAACATCAGAATGATGTCACTTTGAGCCTAAATACCCTGTCTGACATGTGATTCTGACAAGTGATCCTGACAAGTGACTTTGATAAGTGACTTTTACAACTGTAATAATAATAAAAAAGTCACTGTTCTCTGATGGGACTTCTACCCAAAATTCTGTGTCCAGAAACCAGTGCACTAACCACTGAGCTATAAACTCAGTTGAAGAAACCTAGGAGTTCTATTTGGTTATATGATTTTCAGTGCAAACCTGATTGAAACTCATTGGGACTTATGCACAGACTGCAAGAAAGCCAAATTCAAATGATGTTTGATTTTGATGCGTGACTTTCTTCAAACATCTGAATCAGAATCACAATGCCTTTTTGTCACCCTGAGTATTTTCATGGTTGATCTCATAAGACAAGAAAAGCTACCAGTTGCTATCACTTGACTGGAAAGCTCAATGGTAAGACATCAGCCTCTGAAGCTACAGTGTCACAGTTAAAATCCCTTTAGGAATATTATTTTTTTTTAAATTATGCCTGTTTAGCACACAAACTACAGGGATGTTTTACTTTTAATATCTGATATTCTGATTGTCATCCTGATGTATTGAGAGTTTCAGTCACTTGTCAGGATCACTTGTCAAAATCACTTGTCAGGATGACTTGTCAGAATCACTTGTCAGGATGACTTGTCAGAATCACTTGTCAGGATGACTTGTCAGAATCACTTGTCAGGATGACTTGTCAGAATCACTTGTCAGGATGACTTGTCAGAATCACTTGTCAGACAGGGTATTTAGCCTCAAACTGACATCATTCTGATGTTTGATTTTGATATCTAGTCCCACCGAGTTCTGTGTCCTCCGTGGAAGTGATCCATCCAACTCTCAGATAACTTGGGTGCACTTGATCGGGACCCCCATCTTGTGTACCTTTCCCGGGTCATCTCTCTCTACACTGGCTCTCGCCCTCCTGCCCTGAGCCTCACACACAGTGTCCCGAGCCGGTGGCCACAGGCCTCGTCGGGCGACATCCTCTCTGTCCCTTTGGTCCTATATGGCCACCTTTTCAGCGAATGTGTGTGGTTTTGACTACGGCACTCAAAGATACCGCAGGCTCCGGTTTGCTAGCTGAGTCTTGCAGTCCTCCACTAGTCTGGGGCTGGTCCCCTACTGCAACCTGATCCCTTCTTCCGACTACGGTCGGCGTGAGTTTGGGCGAACGGGTGGACTCCGCACTTCCCGTGCCCCTAGGATCCCTTGTCTCTAAAGCCCTTCTCTGACTCCCTCGCTCCTCTCATTCTCTCTCCTACTGGGCCCCTCTGACTGGGCCCTCACTCTGTCTGGACCCTACTCCTCAATGGTCCTCACTCACTGGGCACTTCTAGATGTTTCTACCTGTCTTTTTATACCATATGTCATGTAACCCACGTCACTAACTGTCACTCTACGTGGTCCCCTCTACCTTCAGTCCTTCCTTGTGTGCTCCCCTAAATTACTTCTTCCACCCACCTCCTCTACCTAGTTCCCTCCTCCAGACAGGGACAGGGACTGTGCTCTCCCGCAGGAGCAATCTCGCCCTTCCCTACTGGAGTGATGTGGTGTTGGATGTGGGTGTGCGGGTCCCAGGTAGTGCTCCCTCCTTACCCGAGATTGGGGTACCACACCTCTGGCTGAGATGCAGTACCTCTTTGGCGACTGGACCCGCAGGGGCGCCACAGTCCCATCCTATAATAAGGTCCCAAGCCTGGCCTCCTTTCAGTAATAGTGTCACCCATCTTGGGACCCTTCTTTTAATTTTGTCCTCCTTTCTGCTTATTTTTTCCAACATATTAAAAAAAAACAATTCTTCTTACCTTCTTCTGCTTCCATGATTTACGGCATCCTATTCCATAGCTGGACCAAAGGCCAGCAGCAGACTTGCGCCATTAGTGGTGGGTACGTCGACCTCAGTTGCTAGCCTTTGATTGACTGGTGGAGAGTATTGCAGCTCAGGGAGCCTGTGGGATTCTGCGCAGCATTACATTTCAGCTGAGTGTGCATCTATCGACCACATCTACAGTGGGGGAAATAAGTATTTGATCCCTTTATGTTTTTGTAAGTTTGCCCACTGACAAATACATGAACAGTCTATAATTTTAAGGGTAGGTTAATTTTAACATTGAGAGATAGAATATCCAAAAAAAGAATCATGAAAATCACATTGTATAAATTAGATATTTTTTTTTGCATTTTGCAGTGAGAAATAAGTATTTGATCCCCTACAAACCATTATGAGTTCTGGCTCCTACAGACCAGTTAGATACTCCTAATCAACTCATTACCTGCATTAAAGACAGCTGTCTTACATAGTCAACTGTATAAAAGACTCCTGTCCACAGACTCAATTAATCAGTCAGACTTTAACCTCTACAACATGGGCAAGACCAAAGAGCTTTCTAAGGATGTTAGGGACAAGATCATAGAAGACTCTTGGGTTCTTTTTGTGATTTTTAATAAAGTAGTGCAGAAAATAAACAACAGACGTTTCGGTCACATTAGACCTTCATCGGTGTACTACAAAAGTAAAAATGGTAGTAAGTATCATATAGAAATGTGTAAATAATACAACAAATGTTAATGAAAACAGACATAATCAATTCAAAATAATTTGTCATGGAAAATGCATACAAGGAGTACAACAGGGGAAAATGGGATGGGAAGGGAAAGAGGATCAAGGCTAGGAAGGGGATAGTGACAGATCCTAAAGTATTTTAAAGAAACCTACCAGTATGTGGGTGTGGGTATACTTAAGCAGTAGCCTATTAGGTTCAGTTTGCTGTGGGGATAAAATATAGGTGTAAGTGCCAAAACCATGGCCTCTTATGGTATAGGGAATGAGGGGACCGTCGCTGAAAAGTTGCCTGTAGATGTGTAGTAGCCGGACACAGTGTCCACCGTTTGTCAGGAGGTGCTGTGGAGGACTGAGGACCTTAGAGGTCTTAAATATGTAGTGGAGGGGGTTAAAGGTCGCTCAAAGGGCTAATTATTGGTAGCAGTGGGGTTTGGGCGCGCATATGAAGTGTGGAGTAGGACCTGGAAAGCGGAAGTAGCGTCATATGACGCTCTTAAGGTCCTAAAATGAGAAAACCGGTCACGTGACCGGAAATGACGCGCGAGTGCGTTCCACAGTGTGCTATATGTGTTCCACTGCGTATGGGTAGCGCTGGAGCCAGGATGACAGGATGTAGGAACGTTAGGGGAGCAGGAAAGGAGTCCAGGAGGGTTGGGGGATCAGGAGGGAGGAACATCAGTTAGGATGGGTTCTAGGAAAAATAAGAAAAAAGGTGTAAATAACATGACCATAATATACATCATTAGAACAATAAAGAATGATATAGATATGATTACATCAGCAAGGCATCGCGTATCTTAAGACATCAGAGGGTTAAAGAAGTAGTTACATTAACAGGATATCACATATAGGCAAATATGATCATGTCATCTGAATTAATAGTCCCATTGATAAATGTTGTTGCATATAGAGGATAATGGTCTCTGTTGAACACCATGATTGAACCCGTGTACTAATTGGCAAAAGATGGTATGAGCTTAGGAACAAATGTATCGCAAACAGGGATAATTAAGTGAAAGAGCTAAGATCATATTCTTTATTAAGTCCTTTAGGGCAGAGGTCCCCAACCGCCGGTCCGCGGACCAGGACCGGGCCGTTGGGGTTTTTCAGCCGGTCCGCGGGGAGAGGGGGCCCCTCCAGCCTCCAGCAGGGCCGCCATCAGGGCATGACTGCCCTGACTCCAGTATGGGGCCCGACCGGTAGGAGCCCCCTCGGAGCCCCCCTCTTGTGCGTCTCTCTCCTCATGGGGCCCCCGGCCCCATGCTAAGCGCCGGGTCCGGGACATCTTAGCGCTGCGCTGCTGCGGCAGCACCTTCATGATTCCCCTGACTTCCGGTCATGTGACGGCGCCGTCACATGGCCGGAAGTCAGGAGAACCTGGTGTCAGCGATTTGGACGAGCGCCAGGATTCTGCAGGGATCGCATGGGGGTAAGTATAACAAGTTTTATTTTTTTTTAAATACAATTAACTAGGAGTGGGGGGAATGGGAGATGCACATGGGGGGAGGGGAGAGATGAGAGATGCACATGGGGGAGGGGAGAGATGAGAGATCCACATGGGGGGGAGGGGAGAGATGAGAGATGCACATGGGGGGAGGGGAGAGATGAGAGATGCACATGGGGGGAGGGAGAGATGAGAGATGCACATGGGAGGGAGGGGAGAGATGAGAGATGCACGGGGGGGTGAGAGATGCACGGGGGGGTGAGAGATGCACGGGGGGGATGAGAGATGCACGGGGGGTGGATGAGAGATGCACGGGGGTGGATGAGAGATGCACGGGGGGGTGAGAGATGCACGGGGGGATGAGAGATGCACGGGGGGTGGATGAGAGATGCACGGGGGGGATGAGAGATGCACGGGGGGGATGAGAGATGCACGGGGGGTGGATGAGAGATGCACGGGGGGGTGAGAGATGCACGGGGGGGATGAGAGATGCACGGGGGGTGGATGAGAGATGCACGGAGGGGGATGAGAGATGCACGGAGGGGGATGAGAGATGCACGGAGGGGGATGAGAGATGCACGGGGGTGAGCTGCACATGGGGGGGTGAGAGATGCACATGGGGGGGTTATGTTTACATAACTTTGTTGCCTTATGAAGGGCGGGGGGGGCCCCCAAAAATTTCTTGCACAGGGGCCCACTACAGTCTGTGTCCGCCCCTGGGATGAAGTAAATGCAGCTGAACAGCAGCTGTCAGGACAGCTGCCCTGTCCTGCTGCAGGGCGTGATGGGGCCTCAGTGATGCGGCTCCTGGCACAGCACATTATGTGGGGCTCCTGGCGGGGACCTGGTCTACACTATATGATAAGTATGCACTAAACTCCAAATCCCTCCATTACCCCGCCCCCATATGACCAAAGCCCCGCCCACCCCACCCCCTCCTTGCTGGGCCATGGAAAAATGATCTTGCTTCAAGCCGGTCCCTGGTGCAAAAAAGGTTGGGGACCACTGCTTTAGGGGATAGTGATTGTAGCTCATGGATGCAAAATGACTCCCTATGTTTTAATAAACGAATGCGGTCTCCTCCCCGTCTGGGAGGGGGGACATGTTCAATCACCTGTAATTTTAGTTGTGACACTAGATGACCGGATGACACAAAATGTGAGCGAACTGGTAAAAGTAAGTTTTTGCAGCATATTGTGGATTTGTGCTTAGAGATCCTATCTTTGATGCACTTGGTTGTCTCCCCAACATAAATCAGACCACAAGGGCATTTCAAGACGTAAACCATGTAGGAGGAGTTACATGTGAAATAATCCTTGACCTTATACTGTTTACCTGATTGTGGGTGATAGATAGTGTCTCCCCAGATAATGTTATTGCATTGATGACATTGTCAACATGGACATATCCCATGTTTCGGAGTGGATAGGAATCTCTGTCTAGGTTGAATATTGGTGGTATCGATGTCGGAATGGACGAGGCGGTCGCGGATATTGGTGGATCTTTTATAGCACGGTAAGAACGGGACTTTCAATTCTGGGACTGTGGGATAAGCAGTTTGAAGTATGTTCCAGTGTTGTCTGATCTTCTTATGTAGTATTGAAACCATAGGATGGTAAGTATGGACAAATGGCATGCGTTGATTGGAAGTAAGGCGAGTGCTGGTAATGGGCTCTAAGGCACGAGACAACGTGGCTGATGGGTAACCCCTGTCAAGAAATGTATTCTTCATCTCAGTGATCCTGATGTCCTATATAGAGGGGTTACTGACAATGCGTTGAACCCGGTGGAATTGGGACCTGGGTACTGAGGTAAAGATGGATTTCGGGTGGAGGCTAGTATAGTGTAGAAGACTATTCCTGTCGGTGGGATTTACATATAGGTCAGTAAAGAGGAAACCCAGTTCGTCTTTGATAATGGTGGTATCAAGGAAGTGAATAGATTGTTTGCTGGAAGAAATGGTGAAGCCAAGACCATCCCAGGATGAGTTCAAAGTCTCAAAGAATTGTGTCAAGGTTTCCATGGGCCCTGTCCAAAAGCAGAAAATATCATCTATGTAGCGCTTCCATACCCTAGAGTAGGTCTTAAACAGTGGGCTCGTGTATACTATCTCTTCCCCAAACGTTGACATGTAGCAGTTAGCGTACGGGGGAGCTACATTAGATTCCATCGCGGTACCCTGTTTCTGTAAATAAAAAGTGTCTTGGAAGAGGAAGAAATTTTTATATAGGACCAAGGTTAAGAGGTCTAGACAGAGATGGCTAATATCCGGTTGTGTATGGGCAATTTCCAATAAGTTTTTTACACAGATGATGCCTTTCTCATATGGGGTGGAGGTATATAGATTATTAACATTAAATGTGACAAGTAAGGAGTCCGGGTGGATCTGTGCGATCTCTTTGATGATAGTTAGAAAGGCTCCTGTGTCGAGGATGAAGGATGTGGCCTGTTTAACCAAAGGGGTCAAGGGGTCCATATTTTTTCTAAGAAAATCGCTAGAGGAGATAGGATGGAATTAGTGGCAGCGACTATCGGACCGCCCAGAGGGTTCTCGAGATTCTTATGGATTTTTGGTAAGGTATAAAACACTGGAATAATAGGAAAGGTATTGGTTAAGAATTCACAGGTTTTGTTGTCAATTGTTCCCTTAAGGGAATGGTGTTCCAGGGTTTTTGAGATAGCATCTCTGATTGTGGAAGTGGGGTCATGTGTAAGTCTCTCGTAAACCGAGTTGTCATCTAACTGTCTCTGAATCTCTCTCAGATAGGCAGATTTATCCATTTTTGTTTTATTATTTACACCTTTCTTTATGATATTTACTACCATTTTTACTTTTGTAGTACACCGATGAAGGTCTAATGTGACCGAAACGTCTGTTGTTTATTTTCTGCACTACTTTATTAAAAATCACAAAAAGAACCCAAGAGTCTTCTGAGTGCCAGGTTACTTTTCTACATGGTTACGGGCTTGTAACCCTACCTGGGCACCACCACTACTCCAGGAGTGCGGTAGTTTTATTTATTTAAGGGACAAGATCATAGACCTGCACAAAGCTGGAATGGGCTACAAAACCATAAGTAAGACGCTGGGTGATAAGGAGACAACTGTTGGTGCAATAGTAAGAAAATGGAAGAAATACAAAATGACTGTCAATCGTCATCGATCTGGGGCACCATGCAAAATCTCACCTCGTGGGGTATCCTTGATCATGAGGAAGGTGAGAGATCAGCCTAAAACTACACGTGGGGAACTTGTTAATGAACTCAAGTCAGCTGGGACCACAGTCGCCAAGAAAACCATTGGTAACACATTACATATTAAAGGTTTCAAATCCTGCAGTGCCCGCCAGGTCCCCCTGTCTCAAGAAGGTACATGTGCAGGCCCTTCTGAAGTTAGCCAATGAACACCTTGATGATTCTGTCAGATGAGACAAAACTTGAGCTCTTTGGCATTAACTCAACTCACCGTGTTTGGAGGAAGAAGGATGAGTACAACCCTGAGAACATCATCCCAACTGTGAAGCATGATGGGGGAAGCATTATACTTTGGGACTGCTTTTCTGCCAAGGGGACATGACAACTGCACCGTACTGAAGGGAAGATGTATGGGGTCATGTATCGTGAGATTTTGGCCAACAGCCTCCTTCCCTCAGTAAGAGCATTGAAGATGGGTCGTGGCTGGGTCTTCCAGCAAGACAATGACCCAAAACATACAGGCAAGGCAACAAAGGAGTGGCTCAAAACGAAGCACAGTAAGGTCATGGAGTGGCCTAGCCGGTCTCCAGACCTTAATCCCATAGAAAATTTATGGAGGGAGTTGAAGCTTCGAGTTGCCAAGCGACTGCCTCAAACTCTTAATGATTTAGAGATGATCTGCAAAGAGGAGTGGACTAAAATTCCTCCTGACATGTGCGCAAACCTCATCATCAACTACAAAAAAGTCTGACTGCTGTGCTTGCCAAGAAGGGTTTTGCCACCAAGTATTAAGTGTCGTTAGCCAGAGGGATCAAATACTTATTTCTCACTGCAAAATGAAAAAAAAATGTATTTAATTTATACAATGTGATTTTCTTGATTTTTTTTGGATATTCTATCTCTCAATGTTAAAATTAACCTACCCTTAAAATTATAGTCTGTTCATGTGTTTGTCAGTGGGCAAACTTACAAAAACAGCAAGGGATCAAATACTTATTTCCCCCACTGTAGGTGAAACAGGCTCAGACATCGGTGCGCCACCTTTCTGCACAGGCACAATTGCTGATACAGTAGTTACACCTCTGTTCATTGTCATAACAGCTACAGCATTTTAATTTTTATTTAAGGCTCACTTTATTATGCCTCACTTTTTTTGCAAGAAGAACTGTAGATTTGCTTTAAGTGCCATTTTGCCAAACATGTTTTTTTAAGGCCGTGTTCAAGTGTAGCATAAATGCTGCTTTTGATCTGCATGTTTTCTGTAGACCAAACAACACAATAACATTTTTCTCTGGTTATTGCATTTTTGCTGCATTTTTGTTTCAGCTTTCCCCCTTATTCGATGTGTTTGGTAATTTTAAGGTTCATGGTAGACAGAAGTCCATCAAGTTCAACCTAAGAGGCAGAAGCGACATGTATTATATAGTTTAGGCTGGACATCCATTAATGTATACAGCCCCCAAACTATTTATATGTGCATATGGCTCTTTCAAAGACAAGTCTAGCAACACTGTACCTTTGCATGAACAGTCCTTTACTGAGAAATCAAAATATGAATTGATATGCTATGGAGGTTGTAGATCTGAAGCGTCTGACACTCCAGCTCTATTCCCCGCCCAGCGCTGCCTTTTCATGTTTGACAGCCTCTATGCTGTGTGATTTCAGGCAAAGGAGTCATTTGTCAAGCAGGAGGAAGCAGTGCTGGCTGTGGAATAGAGCTGGAGTGGCAGAGGCTTCAGATTTACCATAGTCCTTCAGTCTCATTTGAACATCAATTTATATGCTGATTACTGATGGGCGAACACTAAAGTGCTTTGGTGCTTATTGCTCGGGTCGAGCAACGAGCCCAATGTAAGTCAAGGGGAAACTCGACCATTTTTCCGGCAGTCCCCCCCCCCCCCCCGGAGGTCTGGAGGGGACCTATAAATTGGCCAAATCGATGGAAACAGTGCTCAAATGATATGGGAACAGCATGGAGAAGACCCCTGGAAGCATCTCTGACTCCCAGGTCACTGTTTTGAAAAATGTTGTCAGAGTATTACGCCACTTTTATGGACTCACAATAAAACATACAAAAACAAAGCTAAAATGGATTTTGCTGGAAAAAAATGGTAAGGAACATTCTTTATAGGGTAATGACTTGTATATAAGACAAAATAAATAACCAGAAACAAAAATGCTCCTCCACACCTTTGCCTATGTTCACATGTAGAGTTTTTGATGCATTTTTTCACTTTTGCATTGCTTTTAACGGTGAAAATTCATTCATCAGTAAATGTAATTTTAACATTTTACTACCTTATCTGCCCATGCGGTGTGTGAGATATGATCAGACACATCCTGTTTTATTTACGAAAGAGGGACTGTGAAAGTTACAAAGCCTATTTTTACAAGGCCATCAGGCGGCCCTTACTATTGTTAGAGGGCTAGCGGTCATCCCCTCAGTATTCTTAGAGGAACATCAGCTGGCTATGCTTTGTCGTTCTCATTATTAAGGAGTGGGTCTCTTATACTGTTATTGCGTATGCAGCAAGTTTAACGGCTGCCAAAAATTAGAACGCACTCCAATACCCCTTTGAAGAGACGTAGAGGAAGGCCTCATTAAAAAAAAATTTCCCATTATTAAGGAGTGGGTTTCCTAGAGTGGTAATGCCAATGCAGTGACTATAAGGGCTGCCAAAAATTTGGACGCACTCTAATACCCCTTTGAAGAGACATAGTGGAGATCCTCATTAAAAATTGATCCCATTATTAAGGAGTGGGTCTCCTATACTGGTAATGCCCATGCACTAAATGCATGGGCTGAAAAACAATTACCCCTGGGGGGTATACATGAACATACTGTATAACATACAGAATGTTAGAGGTAGGCCTCTAAAAAGGTGGTGGAGGATGAGGAGAAGGAAGAGAACAACTTAAAATAGATGAAATCCTGAAGCATATGCGAATGTCTGGGTGTGATGAGGTGCATGGGAATAGACCCCCCCAAAAAAAAAACATGGATTTGACTTTCATGATATTCCGCTGCTATCATCCGTTGGTGTTGAGAAGTCTGGCTCAATCCAGCCCTTGTTCATTTTGATAAGAGTCAGCCTGTCAGCATTTTCAGTTTACAGGCGGATGCACCTATCAGTTATAATGCCCCCGGCGGCACTAAAAACCCGCTCTAACAAAACGCTAGCGGCAGGGCAAGGCCAGGACCTCCAAGGCGTAGAGAGCCAGTTCATGCCATGTGTCCAGCTTGGATACCCAATAGTTATAAGGCACAGATGAATCACGGAGGACAGGTGCAGTCTGCAAGGTACTCCTTCACCATCTTCCAAAACTTTTCCCTCCTTATCAGAGTACCCCACGCATCAGGGCCTGGGCGCTGGGAGTGTCTGAGAAAACTGTCCCACACCTTTGACAGTGTTTCCTGCCTCTGCTGCATCGTATTTGTGTCTCCCTCGCCTGTACTTCTTGGTTGTCCGACAAACTGAGACCTCTGCTGCCAGTGATTTCAGATGGGAATTTTTTTAATAAATCTACAACAAGGGCCCTCTGGTACTGAAACATTTTATTCGACCTCTCCGCCACAGGAAGGAGATGTAGAAAGTTCTCCTTGTAGCGTGGGTCTAGAAGTGTGACCATCCAGTAATTAGTGTTGCCCAAAAATGTGTACAACGTGAGGGACACGGGAAAGGCAGCGGAACATAAAGTCAGCCATGTGTGCCAGACTGCCAACAGCCAAGACTTCCCTGTCCTGACCAAGGGGATGACTGATCATGTTCTCCTCCTCCTGGTCCTCCTCCTCATTCTCCCTCTCCTCAGGCCATTCACGCTGAACAGATGGTATGACTGTTGTGTGGGTAGTACCGTCTGTAGCGCAGGAAAACAGCTCCTGTTCCTCATTATCACCCAATCCACATTGAGATGAGATCAGGCTGAGCTGTGTGGCATAACCCTGTATGGTTCCTTGCTCCATCTCATCGTGCTCCATCTGCAATGCCTCCTCTTTATAGTGAGCAGCGAGCATTTCAGTAAACAGAGAAGCTGGATGGTGACACTAATTATGGCATCATCGCCGATCACCATCTTGGTGGAGTCCTCAAAGTTTTGGAGGACAGCACAGATGTCAGACATCCATGCCCACTCATCAGCTCTTATGTGCGGAGGCTGACCTGAATACCGAAAGGCGTGTTGAAGCTGCTGCTCACAAATCCTTCCCAACATATGCAATGTTAAGTTCCAATGTGTGGTGACATCGCACACCAGTCGATGAGCTGGAAGCTGCAAATGCTGCTGAAGCATAGAGAGGGTGGCCGAAGCTGTAGGTGACTTTCTGAAATGGGCACACATGCGGTGTATTTTCACAAGCAGCTCAGGCAGATCCGGGTAGGTTTTGAGAAACCGCTGAACCACTAGGTTGAGCACATGGGCCAGACATGGTACGTGTGCTAGGTTGCCAAGCCTCAGAGCTGCCACCAGGTTCTGGCCATTGTCACACATGACCATGCCTGGCTGTAGGTTCAGTGGTGACAGCCACAGATCTGCCTGCACTGTTACAGCTGTCAACTACTCTGCAGCGGTGTGCGGTTTGTCACCTAAGCACATCAGCTTCAGCACAGCCTGTTGCCACTTGGCTGAGGCAGTGCTGCAGTGTTTCCAGCTTCCAACTGATGTGGTCATTTTGGAGATGGAGGCTGAAGAGCAGGAGGTGCAGGAGCTGTAGAATGTGGGGGCAACCCTGATTGATCCAGGGCCCGCAATCATCAACGTCGGGAGGATGTGTTCCGTCCCAGGGTCTAACTGGGTCCCGGCTTCAACTATATTAACCCAGTGTGCCGTCAGCGAGATTTACCGCCCCTGGACACAAGCACTTGTCCATGTGTCCGTGCTTAGGTGGACCTTCCCAGTAACTGCATTGTTGAAGGCACGGCTAATGTTCTAGGACACGTGCTTGAGTAAGGCGGGGATGGCACACTGGGAGAAAGAGTGATGGCTGGGAACCGAGGACCGAGGGACGGCATCTGCCATGAGGTTGGGGAAAAATTCCATCTCCACGAGTCTAAAAGGCAACATTTAAAGTACAAGTGTTTGAGAATGTGTCAGTTTAGTATTGTGGCCTGTGGGGCATTGGTTGCGTATTTGTGCTTGCATTCAAACAACTGGGGTAGGGAGAACTGAACGCTGTGCTGGGACAAGGACGTGGACTTGGTTGCTGATGATGGCGGTTAAGTGTGCAACGACAGGTACAGGGCGGGAGGCATATTTGCCTTCGCCATGGATAGGGGATTGGCGTGCAGGCACAACAGCGGAACAGGCAGTGGTGTCACCCGCAGACCCAGTTTCTGGACCCTGGCATTCGGCCCAACTAGTCGGGTGCTTTGCTGTCATGTGCCTGAGCATGCTGGTGTTGGTCAGGTTGGTAGTTTTGCTGCCCCTGCTGATGCTGGCATTGCAGATGTTGCAAATGGCCTTTTTGGGGTTAACTTCACAGTCTATAAAAAAGAACCAGATTCGGGAAGACCTAACAGTTGGACTGGCAACTTCCCTCGTGTTGGTGTTCTGGGGAACAGTTGCCCGCCTTGCGTCTGTGGCCACCCCACTGTTTTTCTTCCTGCCTGTTGTAGTGCTACACCTCGCTCCCCCTCTGTGCTGCTGTCCTCGCTATGCACGTAACCTTGCCAGGTTGGGTCAGTGACTTCATCATCCACCACCTCATCTTCTACATAAGCACCATGGGCCTCCTCCTGACTTGCTGGCAAGTGTGTCTCATCATCATCATCATCCACCTCTTGCGACAGTAATTTCACTTTCCCATCGTCACCTTTGTGTGACCGTGGCTGCTCAAATATTTGGGCATCACTGCATGTGATCTCCTCTTGCCCTGCTTGAAGCAGGCCGGGCGAGAGTCCCGAATCTATAAATGTAAAAGTGAACAGATCTTCGGAGTGTCCAAGTGTTGGATCACTTGTCTCTGGGTACTCAGCATGGTGGAAGGAGGGAGGATCATGGTGAAGAATATCTGGTCCAGACTCACGGCCACTGACACTGGACCGTGTGGAAGACAGGGTGGTGGTGACATACTAACTGGAAACTTTATCTGCTATCCAACCAACAACCTTTTCACATTGCTCTGGATTCAATAGTGGTGTTCCGTGGCCCACTACATAGTGGGACAGGAAGGTAGGGCGACCTGATGTGGGTGCTTGTTGTGCTCCCTCAGCAGGCACAATTTCAGCTTGCCCACGACCTCGGCATCTGCGTGCACCATCACGACTAGTGTTGAGCCACCCCCGTAGTGTTCGAGTTCGGTTCGGTTCGTCGAACACCCGTGTGTTCGCCGAACTGTTCGTCGAACTGTTCGTCGAACACCTTCGAACACTGTTAAAACCAATGGCAGGCAAACAAAAACACATAGAAACACATAGAAAACACCTTCAAAGGTGTCCAAAAGCTGACAAACTGCTCAGAAGACACAACTAACACATGGAAAAGTGACAAGTACATATAGTCATGCGAAAAGAAAAGAGGTGGAGGAGTAAAAGGAGGGGGAGACACAGATATAGGCATGTCATGCCCTTCTAAAATCCAAAAAGTGAGAAGCCGAGACGGCCAGTCCGCTCCTGCCCGTGCCACCTCCGTGTCGCCGGGTTTGTGCCAGAGCCGCGGTGAACCCTGACGGCCAGCCCCCCTCTCCCAATACTGGTGCCTGTCCGCTGGTGGGTCGAGAGAGCCCCCCTGTGGTGGAGGCAGCTCTAAGCTTTTTAATTTAAATTGTCCCTCTAATTTGAATGAATACACTTTAAATCCATTTACAAGGATCTATTGGAGGGCAAGTCTCATGCCAGCAGCCGCGTAATTCCAGCTCCAGTAGCGTCCACTAAAGCTGCTGCAGTTAAAAAGCTTTTATAAGGATCGAGCTCGGCTGTCCACCGCAAGGCATCCTAGTGCCAGTCCCAGCCCCTATGCCTTGGGGTGCCTCCTGATGCTCTTCACTAAGTATCCCGTGGTCCCGAAGCATTTGAAAAAATTAAGTGTCCAAACTACAGGTGGTGTAGCTTGCTTAACAGCCGGGATAATCCGCTGACTAGCAGACACTGCTACTAGGCACAAAGTATTTCCTGGGCTAGATGCAGTTAAAAATTTGTAAGTAGATACTCTCGTTGGATGCTGAGAAAACATTCCATAGAGTCTCCTGGCACGCCATATATGATTCTCTTAAAAAGCTTGGGGTAGGGGTCTAGGGGACCCTTTTATAGCCAAAATCACGGCCCTGTATCACAATACGTCACCTAGGCTTAAGATAAATGGAACTGTAGCACCGAGGGCTCGGTTGCTACAGACGTATTGCACCTCACCCAGAGGTGTGATATCTCACTCTCAGATAAGGATGGAGTGTGGATCAGGACCCGACACCTGCATGCATTACACCACATTGCCGTGGGGCAGGGCGACCAATATGCCCCTGAGATGGGCACGACAGTCCCTGTCCCTGGCTGGAGTGGGGGGAGGGAACACTGAGGAAGGGGAACCCTGCAGTGCAGGAGCAGGGAGGAAGCAGTTCCTGGGTGCATTGAGAAGGGAGTATAAAATGTAGGCACCATCTTAGTTCAGTGCAGAGAAGTCTGAGCAGAAGTGGCAGGGAGCAGGGGCTCTGCATGAGCTCTGCTCCGGAGGCGGGCCTAGTAACAGAGGCCCAGGCCTGCAAGAGGGAGAAGGAAGGAAGAGGAGCGGAGAAGGCTCCAGGAACGAGGAATGAAGGGATCCCAGGGGTGCGGACGGGCGGGTCGCCACCGCACACGCAAATCCACCTGCGTGGAGGGGTCAGGCCAAAGGGGGAGACCGGTCCCCGAACTAGTGGAGGCAGGAAACGACCCTCAGCTAGAAACCGGAGGCTCTGACATTTTATGTGGCGCAGCCCCTTGCTCCACCCGCTAGGAAGGCACCACATAGGGTCAGGGAAACTGGCGCCAAGTTTACCAAGAGGAGGCCCGAGGCAGCCGGACAGAAGTGTTGGTAAGAAAGGCCAGACAAAGGACACACAAAGGGGGTCCTGTGAAGCGCTCCAAAGTTATCTGGGAGTTGTCTGAGCCCCTCACCTGGTGAGCACAGTACGACGTGGGCAGCCGTTACCTGCAGACATGGTCTGGATAATAAGAACTGTGAGTAAAGGCCCTGAACTGCATCACTGACTCCGTGTCGTTACTGCTGCTGCCCTGCACCATCACCCCCATCCTCCGCATACACTGCCCTGAGGCTATACTCCTCCCGTGGGGAGTTATGCTACGCTCTGCTGCACCCACAACACCAGCCTTAGCGGTCTGCCCTGTAGCGGCGGTTCACTCTGACCGCAATCCACGGGTGGCATAGTCGGACATTTAAACATCAAAACCACATAAATAGTTCCGCCACTGGTTTGACCGCCCTGAGCCACGGAACCGGATCGCCGCCACGAAGACTACAACCACCAGCATCCACCAAAAAGGGTCCGGCTCCGGGTGTCCCAAGGCCCAGGGGGTGCGTCAGAACATTTTCATCACCTTTCACAATCACCAATGGGACAAGGCAGGGATGTCCTCTGTCCCCTCTCTTATACATCCTAGTGACGGAGCACCTGCTCTCATCAATTCGCCATAACCCCAATATTAGGTGGATTGAGGTGGGAGGCACCGAGTACAAGTGCTCTCTATTTGCTGATGATGTCCTAGTATATATCACTCAATCACATATATCCATCCCTGCTGTTATGGCTGAAATAGATCACTTTGTTACATGGTAAAATTTTAAAATCAATGCAGCGAAGTCTGAGGCCCTCGATGTCTCCCTCCATAAATCCATATAGGATTCCATCCAGTCCAACTTTCCCTTTGCCTGGCCCTCACAGGGTATCAAATACTTAGGAATTCCTATTCATAGAGACCTCTCCCATCTATGTTATCTTAATTTTGGGCCCTTTATTGAACAATTCCATACAGACCACGGTTGGCAAGTTAGAACTGTAAGATTCACTACGTGAACCACTGGTGTTTTGTGGAAAAGCACATGTACACCGCGTTCCAAATTATTATGCAAAAAGTGTTTAGGAGTGATAAGGGAAGAATTTGTTTGTTTGTCAGTTAAACTCATTGATGGTGATGTGTGTCAGGGCTCTTTATATCACTGTAAGCAATTGCAGACACCTGTGCTAATTAGTTTGGCAGGTGTGTCCAATGAAAGGCAAGACTACTTAAGAAGGCTCTCTCACATTATTAAGCAGCCTACATTTTCTGCCAAAATGGGAAAGAAAAAGGATGTGTCGGCTGCTGAGAAGCAACAAATTGTGGAGTGTTTAGGTCAAGGCATGACTACAATCAACATTGTGCGATGATCAGGATGAAGTGTCTTGGCAATCAAGAAGTATGTAGCTGATTCACAGTACACACGTGTGCGTGCTGATAAGGGCAAATTGAGGACTCTTTCCTACAGGCAATTACGTCAGGTTGAAACAGCAGCGGCAAAAAAGCCTTGTCATAGCAGCAGACAAGTTTTTGAAGCTGCTTGTGCCTCCAACGTCCCCCGAACAACAAGATGCAGGGTCCTTCAGAGGTTTGCAGCTGTGCATATGCCATCCTGTCGACCTCCTCTATCCACTTCACACAAGCAGAAACGGCTCCAGTGGGCCAAACATTACATGAAGACTGATTTCAAAACTGTTTTGTTCACGGATGAGTGCCGTGCAGCGCTCGATGGTCCAGATGAATGGAGTGGAGGATGGCTGGTTGATGGACACCCCACGCAAACACGGCTACAGCGCCAACAAGGAGGAGGTGGAGTAATGTTGTGGGCTGGAATCATGGGGAGAGAGATTGTCGGCCCCTTTAGGATCCCTGAAGGCGCTAAAGATGAACTCCATAATGTATGTGGATTTTCTCAAACAGCACTTCCTGCCATGGTTCAAGAAGAAGAACCGTGTATTTCACAGCAAGATCATTTTTCTGCATGATAATGCACCATCTCATGCTGCACATAAAACATCTGCATCTCTGGCTGATATGGGCATAAAAGGGGACAAACTTATGGTGTGACCCCCATGCTCCCCTGACCTCTACCCCATTCAGAACCTTTGGAGCATCATTAAAAGGAGTGTCTATGATGGCGGGAGGCAGTTCACATCTAAGCAACAGCTCTGGGAGGGTATTCTGTCCTCATGCAAAACAATTGAAGCAGAAACCATCCAAAACCTGACAAATTCAATGGACGAGAGAGTTCAGAAGCTCCTTTCGAACAAGGGGTCCTATGTGAAAATGTAACATCACCTAGAATAAAGTTTTGAGTTGAAAACTGTTTGATTTCAGTTTCTAACAACCTGCTAATGCTTATAATTTCAAAAATGACCATTTTTTTGGTCTTTATTAAAATGAAAAGGTTGATCGAAAAGTTTGGGGGATCTAAGAGTGTGGCAACCCAGTAGTCATGATTACTTCGAATTCTGACAATATGAGGGTCATTCTGCAGGTAGTGCAGCAAGAAGGCACTTATGTGTCTTGCGCATCTCGGAGCCCCAAAATTATTTTCCGGGCTAGATGCAGCTAAAAATTATTTTTAATTTTAAATCTGGTGAAGCTTATTATAGATGGCCTAATAGGATCAGTGCTGCACACTGCTACAAAGCCCAAATTATTTTCCAGTCAAGATACAGATAAACATGATTAGTAATTTGAAAGCTTAAAACGGTTGGTAGGGTGATTTTAACCAATCATCAAGCTTTTACTCTCCCCAGGATGACACAGGGGTAGAAAAGTCGTTTCGGATCCATGATTTGTTCATCTTTATGAACGTGAGTCTGTCTACATTATCAGTGGAGAGCCACGTGCGCTTATCTGTCAGCACACCACCAGCAGCGCTGAACACACGTTCAGACAGAACGCTGGCTGCGGGGCATGACAAGATCTCCAAGGCGTAAGTGGCTAGCTCCGGCCATTTATCCAGATTGGAAGCCCAAAAAGAGCAAGGGTCCAGTGACACAGTCGTGGCTTCAATGTTTACTTGGAGATACTCCTGTACCATCGTCTCTAGGCGTTGACTATGTGTCAGACTTCTTGTCTCCTGTGGCCTTGCAAAGGATGGGCTAAAAAAGTGGTGAAATGATTCCGCAAAATTGATGTTACCAGCAGATACTGTGGTTCTGTTACGGTTTGAGTGCTGAACACTTGACGGTCCCACGGTTGGCAAGTTGGAACTGTGAGATTCACTACGTGCACCACTGGTATTTTGTGGAAAAGCACATGTAAGATTCTGCAACAGTCTCTGCTGATACTCCTGCATGCGTGCATCCCTTTCTATGGCAGGAATAATTTCTGCAAATTTACTTTTGTACCGGGGATCTAACAGTGTGGCAACCCAGTAGTCAGGATTATTTCTAATTCTCACAATTCGAGGGTCATGTTGCAGGTAGTGCAGCAAGAAGGCACTCATGTGTGTTGCGCATCCAGGAGCACCAAGTCCCTGTTGTGTTGGTGGCGAGGTAGCAATCATGCTTCCTTCCTCTGTCCTCTCCCCCCAACCTCGCACAACAGAAATGTGATCAAGGTCTCCCTCATCTGATGAGTCTTCCATCAGTTCGTCCTCCACTTCTTCCTGGGCTCCTGCACCTTCCTCACTAGTTTGGCTGCTACCATGCGCCCTGGTAAAATCATCTCCCCCACCCTCACATGCCTGCCGCCTTGGTGCTGCCGACCGTCTGGACCTTGCAGATGTTAGCCCTTCCGCATACAACTCCTCCTCCTCTACTTCCTCCACCTCTTCTTGTGCCACCACCTGACTCCGAATTCTGTTTAACATGTGCTCCAGCATGTAAATCACCGGAATAGTCATGCTGATAATGGCATTGTCAGCACTAAACATCTTCGTCGCCATTTCAAAACTGTGCAGAAGGGTGCATAGGTCCCTGATCTGAGACCACTCCTCCAGCGTGATTTGCCCCACCTCTGAATCTCGTTGGCCCAGGCTATACGTCAGAACGTATTGCACCAGGGCTTGTCGGTGCTGCCACAGTCGCTGCAACATGTGCAGAGTTGAATTCCACCGGGTAGGCACATCGCATTTTAGCCGGTGAAGTGGCAGGCCCAACGACTTCTGTAGAGATGTAAGTCGCTGAGCTGCGGGATGCGAACGGCGGAAGTGAGCACACAGCGACCGTGCCCTCTGCAGAAGGCCATCTAGTCTGGGATAGTGGGCTAAAAATTGCTGGACAACCAGGTTCAACACGTGAGCCATACAAGGCACGTGTGTGACATTGCCCCGGCGAAGGGCCGCACCCAGGTTTGCAGCATTGTCGCACACGGCCTTCCCTGGTTTCAGGTCCAGTGGAGACAACCATTCATGAAATTGGTTCTCCAGAGCTGACCACAACTCCTCAGCTGTGTGACTCACATTTCCCAGACATTTCAATGTAAAAACCGCCTGATGACGTTGAGCCCTACTGCCAGCATAGTAAGGAGGTGTGCAGGATCCCTTCTGCGCAGTTAGAAAGCTTGTGGCATGACCAGACAGGCTTTGGGTGCAGGTGGAAGACCGAGAGGAGGTTGAGGAGGCAGAAGCAGTGGAGGAAAAATGACATAAAGAGGATTGACGCACAACTCGTGGGGACGGCAAGACTTGGACAGCAGCCCCTTGTCCTGCTGTCACCATAGTTACCCAGTGCCCAGTCAGCGACATGTAACGCCCCTGTCCATGCCTACTCGTCCAAGTGTCTGTGGTGAAATGCACCCTGTCACACACAGAGTTTCTCAAAGAAGCGGTGATGTTGTGTGCGACATGCTGGTGGAGCGCAGGCACACCTTTCTTTGAGAAGTAGTGCCGACTGGGCATCTGGTACTGGGGCACTGCGACGGACATAAGGTCTCGAAAATCCTCTGTGTCCACCAGGCGGAAAGGCAGCATTTCTGTAGCCAAGAGCTTGCAGATGGTGAAATTCAACCTCTTAGCTTTCTCATGGCTAGGAGGAAATGGTCTTTTACTTGTCCACATCTGAGGGACCGAGGGCTGGCTATTGTGCTTAGACGGGGTTGATAAGGGTGTCCCCGGCAAACTGCCGGTCTGTGAGGAAGATGCAGGCGGACATGTTAGGTTGCCTTGATCCAAAGGTGGTGCTATCGATGTCGGACAGCGCTCAAGACCAGCTGGTGTTACCACCTCCAAAGAAAATGATGACCTGCCAATCACGCTGGCTGTTGCGGGTAAAGAGGTGGCAGGTCTGCGCCCCAAAACAGGTGTGACTGCTGTCCCCCCAGTCACAGAGGATGAAGAGGCCGCGGATGCACAAGATATGGCAGACGGTGGTTGGCCCGGCCGGCTAGACCGCATTGTAGCACACTGAGCTTCCCACTGCAACTTATGCTTCATGTCCATGTGCCGGTTCATGCATGAAGTACTCAAACTATGTATTTTTTGGCCTCTACTTAGCTTTTGCTGACAAATGTTACAGATAACACGAGTTGGGTCATCTTTATCGATCTGAAAAAATGCCCAGGCTATGCAAGGCTTAGCACCCATGCGACCTGAAGAGCCACCACGACTTGTGGTGAGAGGCAGAGTTGTGTTTGAGGATGCAGTTGTTGACGTGCTTCCAGTACTACGTCTCTGTCCAGGAAGGCGCAACCTGACCTCGTCGTCACTAGCATCTTCCTCCACCTCCTCTGCTGACCTCATCTCTTGGCTGACTGTGGGTTGACAGTAAGTGGGATCTCCGACCTCATCATCATCACCCTGTGCGTTATCACACCCGTCGTCCTCAGAGCCAACCTGTTCCTGCCCTGACAAAAAACTAAAGTTGTCGCTCCAATCAGGTATTTGAGTCTTATCATCGTCTTCCTCATTGTCTCCACCAACAGGAGTTACAGTTTGGGAATGAGGGTCTACATTATGGTCAGAACCTTCTGCGTCTGGTCCTGGATCCGACTCATAAAGATTCTGGGCATCAGTGCAGATCATTTCCTCGTCTGGATTCACAGAAGCGCTGGAGTCGACCTCTGATTCCCAGGCTATAGTATGAGTAAACAGCTCTGCAGACTCAACCATCTGTTCTACCTCATACTCAGACGGGCAGCTGGAGATTTGGGAGCTGTGAGGAAGCAAGTGCGATTTGGGTGACACCTTTGAGGACTGGAGTATTTGTGATGTTGAAGTTGATGTGGAGGAGAGCCCACTTAAAGGAGCACTTGATATCCGTTGAAGCACCTGCTGTTTTTGTGCCTCATCTGGAATTTGTAGCGATTGGCGTGGCCGTAAGAAAGGGATCTTATCACATTGTCCGCTAAAAGAAGTAGACATTTTAGTTTGGCTGGAAGATGGTCTTTCTTCTGCACCTACCCCACGGACACAACCTATTTTCCCCTTCCCAACACGCCTATTCCCCTTTCCACCAGCAGCAGGCCTTTTTCCACTCATTTTGGTGGTTAACTAATTCACAACTCTGGAGTTGTTTGCACAAAAAAACAATGGATGGTAACCGAGCAGAGCTGAGTGGCCAAACTGTGGTATTAGGCCAAAACTATTGGCTGGGTTAGATGCAGAAAAAAATTATTTTTAATTTGCAACCTGATGGAGGTCAGTATAGATGGACTAATAGACCAAGTCCCACACACCGCTAGAAGCCCAAATATTTTTTCAGAGCTAGATGCAGAAAATTTTTTTATTCAATTTGCAACCTGATGGAGGTCAGTATAGATGGACTAATAGACCAAGTCCCACACACTGCTAGAAGCCCAAATATTTTTTCAGAGCTAGATGCAGAAAAAAATTATTTTTAATTTGCAACCTGATGGAGGTCAGTATAGATGGACTAATAGACCAAGTCCCACACACTGCTAGAAGCCCAAATATTTTTTCAGAGCTAGATGCAGAAAAAAAATATTTTTAATTTGCAACCTGATGGAGGTCAGTATAGATGGACTAATAGACCAAGTCCCACACACCGCTAGAAGCCCAAATATTTTTTCAGAGCTAGATGCAGAAAAAAATTATATTCAATTTGCAACCTGCTGGAGGTCAGTATAGAAGGACTAATAGAACAAGTCCCACACACTGCTAGAAGCCCAAATATTTTTTCAGAGCTAAATGAAGAAAAAAATTATTTTTAATTTGCAACCTGATGGAGGTCAGTATAGATGGACTAATAGACCAAGTCCCACACACTGCTAGAAGCCCAAATATTTTTTCAGAGCTAGATGCAGAAAAAAATTATATTCAGTTTGCAACCTGATGGAGGTCAGTATAGATGGACTAATAGAATGATGCTATGCCCAAAAGATTTTACTTCACTAGGTGCAGTAAAAAAATTGGTATTCTATACACAGGTGGTATATCTTGCAACACAGATAGGCTACTCCACTGACTAACACACTCTGCAATAGGCCAAAAAGGATTAGCTTTGCTAGATTCAGCCAAATGCTGTGAAAAAAACTTGCACAGCACTGGCACAGACCTGCCTGGCAAAAACTGATAGGAACTCATGTAACCTAGTCCTGAAAAGGACTCCAATTACAATTAGTCTTTACTCCCACAATCTATCTATTTAAGAGCACAGACCTGCCTGATAAAAGTCGTAGGAAATGCTGTAACCTAGTCCTTAAAAGGACTGCAATCACAACTATTCCCTACTCCCACGCTATCTGTATATTTGTGCGAAAATTGGCTTGAAATTAACAAGGTATAGCGCACACAGCAACAGCGGTGCCGTCTAACACGCAGCTGCAGCAGTGAGAAAATGGTGGCGACGGGGAAAATGGCTTGGTCTTATAGGGCAAGGACATGTGACATACAATGCCAATCACACATGCCCTTGCTTGTGTGAAAAAAAGCACTTCGCTCCGTGTGTGCGCTGCTGATAGGCTGACAGATTGCACCTCCCCACTGCAAATGCGGGAAAGAGAAAAAAAAATGGAGATCTTCATTGTTCCTGCAGAGATCCATCCCCTGCCCCTCCCCCCGCCCCGCTGTACACTCAAACTGCGTATTAACATTAATTTTCATCATTACTGAGAAAAAATCCAGTTATGATTTTGGTGCACAAACAGTTATCGAACATAACCTCGAACAGCCGAATTTTTCTCAAATTGTTCGTGTTCGCCGACCGGCTCGAACACCGCCCAAAACAGCTCGAATTTGAGATTGGCGAACAGTTCGAGTAGAACAACGCTCATCTCTAATCACGACCACTTCCAAGTCCCTTGCCACGTGCCTTGCCCATTTTAAATTGGGTATAATATTTGTCACGCTCCCAAAAATGTCAGGATTATTACTGCAGTAATATCAGATCATGTCTGATGACCACAGTTTTAGGCAGTGGCCTCAGAGTATGGTATTGGTCAGCAACCAAGTCTGAATAGGTTTGAACAACACACAACTGGCAGACTTTAAATGAACTATAATATTCGGCACGCTGTCACGGGTGTGTCGCCACGAAGATCGTCACGAGTACACAGCCTGACTTCTCGCAGCTGACTTGTTGGTGCTTTGTGTTTTTCGGCAGTGAGGGAGTTAATTCTCTCTCTCTCTGTGCTAGACGAGGTCCAGCCTCGCCCAGCTGCAATCAATACTTCTGTAGTGAGACTCCTTCAAATGCCTGCTGGTCTGTTTGGGAAGTGTCGGTGAAAGCATTTCATTCAGACTTACAGAGCGGATCGTGGTGTTTGGAGTTTCTGAGATAAGTGTACTTGGAGTCTATTTTCCCTTCCTCGCTTTATCATTTATCTCCTTTCCCGTTGGTGTTCCCTCTGTTGTAGTTGTGTAGTTGTTGTATGCAAGGTGGTTTTGGTTTTTCCCTTGTACTGTCTCGTTCGTCTAAGTACTGTGTGTGGGCATATTATTTCTTGTCCCCTTTTGTTGTGATCGGGGTCCTTCTCAGGACTAGATTACTTAGGTGCAGGGATCCTCAGGAGGTAGGGGTTACGCTGGCGGCCTGGACCTCTGTACCTTTAACAGTACCTCCAGGTTGAGGGATTAGTCAGGGCCCCAGCTTAGGGTCAGCTTAGGCCCCCTACCTCCAGTATACTGAGACAGCGTGACACACGCTCCCAAAAATGTCAGGATATTACCGCAGTAATATCGGATCACGTCTGATGACCACAGTTTTAGGCAGTGGCCTATTAGTATGTTATTGATCGGCGACCAAGTGTGAATAGGTTTGAGCAACACACAACTGGCAGACTTGACTTTCAATGGAGTATAATATTTGTCACATTCCCAATAAATTTCAGGATTATTACCGCAGTAATATCGGATCACCTGAGAGGATGGACAAGTTTCTCTCCTTTCACAATACAGCAATGCAAATAAAATCAAACAAATCTGGCTGTATGCAGCTAACAAGCAAATGGAGCAGTAAAAATGGTTTATTATATTGCTTTTCAAGCAAATAATCAGGATTAAGAGCAAAAAGATTAGCCCTGATATCTAGGACTATGGATATCAGTAACAGCAGCAGACAGAATGTGCAATGGACCCTATTCTGCTTTATACACTTTTCACAAACTATGCCTGCCTAACTCCTGCTATCACCAGGAGTGATATGTACAGTGGTGGCCAAAAGTATTGGCACCCCTGCAATTCTGTCAGATAATACTCAGTTTCTTCCTGAAAATGATTGCAATCACAAATTCTTTGGTATTATTATCTTCATTTAATTTGCTTGCAAGGAAAAACACAAAAGAGAATGAAGCAAAAATCAAATCATTGATCATTTCACACAAAACTCCAAAAAAGGGCCGGACAAAAGTATTGGCACCCTCAGCCTAATACTTGGTTGCACAACCTTTAGCCAAAATAACTGCAAACAACCGCTTCCGGTAACCATCAATGAGTTTCTTACAATGCTCTGCTGGTATTGTAGACCATTCTTCTTTGGCAAACTGCTCCAGGTCCCTGATATTTGAAGGGTGTCTTCTCCAAACTGCCATTTTGAGATCTCTCCACAGGTGTTCTATGGGTGTAAAGTGTAGAATTCAATGTATATGGAGTCTTGGCATGAGTGCAAGGAAGTACAAGAAACACAGATCTTGATAAAGTAATATTCTTGTATTACGTCATACAAGCAGATGCACAGTAATATACAAGTCTCTGAGCAAAAGAGAACACCTCCTGGTGTAACTGGATTAACCCCAGATTCCCCGGAGTTGCAAAAGGCACAACAACGAAAGACAGTCTTTAAGCAATAAGCAAAGTCTCTCTTACGGGTGCTGAGAAGTCCTTTGAGTAGAGCAGTAGTCCAGTGATCCAGCAGGTAAGAAGACTCAGATCCATAAAGGTGAACTTCAGACAGGCAGGCAAACAATGAGGATTCCTCAGAGAGTGAAGATGACTTGAAGAGCTTAGTCCAGAGGTTTCAGGAAGCAATGTTACAGACTGGCTGCAGACAGGGTTCAGAAGCACTGAACTAACAGCTGAGGCTGCTTAAGTGCAAATGGCTGAAAAACAGGGTGGAGACGTAGAGGCTGAAGACTCCATTACAACTGAGGGCAAAATGGATGCACAAAACAGAAAGCAAGATGGCTGCAGGGAAAAAACAAGATCTAAGCACAACATAAAAAAACCATGATAGAAAGTCTCAGAACCTCACAATGGGATTCAGGTCTGGACTCATTGCTGGCCACCTTAGAAGTCTCCAGTGCTTTCTCTAAAACCATTTTATAGTGCTTTTGGAAGTGTGTTTTGGGTCATTGTCCTGCTGGAAGACCCATGACCTCTGAGGGAGACCCAGCTTTCTCACACTGGGCCCTACATTATGCTGCAAAATTTGTTGGTAGTCTTCAGACTTCATAATGCCATGCACACGGTCAAGCAGTCCAGTGCCAGAGGCAGCAAAGCAACCCCAAAACATCAGGGAACCTCCACCATGTTTGACTGTAGGGACCGTGCTCTTTTCTTTGAATGCCTCTTTTTTTTTCCTGTACACTCTATGTTGATGCTTTTTCCCAAAAAGCTCTACTTTTGTCTCATCTGACCAGAGAACATTCTTCCAAAACGTTTTAGGCTTTCTCAGGTAAGTTTTGGCAAACTCCAACCTGGCTTTTTTATGTCTCGGGGTAAGAAGTGAGGTCTTCCTGGGTATCCTACAATACAGTCCCTTTTCATTCAGACGCCGACGGATAGTGCGGGTTGACACTGTTGTACCCTCGGACTGCAGGGCAGCTTGAACTTGTTTGGATGTTAGTCGAGGTTCTTTATCCACCATCCGCACAATCTTGCGTTGAAATCTCTCATCAATTTTTCTTTTCCGTCCACATCTAGGGAGGTTAGCCACAGAGCCATGGGCTTTAAACTTCTTGATGACTCTGCGCACGGAAGACACAGGAATATTCAGGTCTTTGGAGATGGACTTGTAGCCTTGAGATTGCTCATGCTTCCTCACAATTTGGTTTCTCAAGTCCTCAGACAGTTCTTTGGTTTTCTTTCTTTTCTCCATGCTCAATGTGGTACACACAAGGACACAGGACAGAGGTTGAGTCAACTTTAATCCATGTTAACTGTCTGCAAGTGTGATTTAGTTATTGCCAACACCTGTTAGGTGCCACAGGTAAATTACAGGTGCTGTTAATTACACGAATTAGAGAAGCATCACATGATTTTTCAAAGGGTGCCAATACTTTTGTCCACCCCCTTTTTTAGGTTTGGTGTGGAATTATATCCAATTTGGCTTTAGGACAATTCTTTTTGTGTTTTTTTCATTGAAGACAAATTAAATGAAGAGAATAATACCAAAGAATTTGTGATTGCAATCATTTTCAGGAAGAAACTGAGTATTATCTGACAGAATTGCAGGGGTACCAATACTTTTGGCCAGCACTGTATCTGGATTAGTCCTTAGAAGGACTGTTAGTTGAGATGTATATTTCTCTGGAATACCTAACTAAATAAACCGCCAATTCTCTCCCTCACTCAGCTGCAGCTCTCCCTACTCTGCCTGTCTGAAGGGTAGACTGTGACGAGCATAGGGTCACCAGGTCTTATATAGACCTGATGACGTTATGTAGCCAGCCAATCAATGTAATGCCACAACCAACATGGCTGCGGCATTTCAGTGACTGGCAGGCAATCCCGCAAGTTTATTCACTGTCTAAAGAGCGCCAAACATGTGGGGCGGGGACTCGAGCTCCCGCGCGAGCATCCAGGAAGTAATCTCGAACAGTGAGATGCTTGAGCGAGTACCGAGCAGTTGCGAGCACGCTTGCTCATCACTAATGCTGATTTCTCAGTAATGGAGGAACAAATTTGTCATGTAAATGTATTACTAGACTTTTCTTTGATAAAGCTTCATGAACATAAAAACACTTCTGGAGGTAAAATCCTTTTCTTTTAAATAAAAAATGTTAAAGTTTGATCCTGGTGTAATGTGTTATAAGAGAAAGCCTCACAGAATGACGGTGCACACCCAAGCAAAATTTAAATTTTCCATTTTGCTTGGGTGTGCATCGTCATTTTGTGCGACTTTCTCTTACAACAAATTACTTTTCCTTTGCACAGTTAGTTGTACCACCCCTAGCTCATACCTATATAATTTGTGGTGGCCACTATACATTTTGTGTTCTGCTAACTTTCCAGTCACCAGGTATAATGTGGCGCGAGGCAGTAGCCATGCAAGAGGTCTCTTACGCCCCGGCAAGTTACATGAAGTTGGGGGTCCTGGCTGGGCATGTGGACTTGTGCTGTGGGGTTGCTATGCCCTTGCAGGTCACATGTTGCCAGTTACTTTGGTACGTCAGGACCAGATGCTGAGGACTTCAATGAGGGAGATCACCAGTCAAAAATAAACTTTCTATTTAATGATAACTTTGTGGGAATTATATACAGTAGATAGCGGGTACACACTTTTCTGAACGTTTTCTTCACAATATGAAGGATCTTCACTTGCAGTCTACATTCCTTTCTCTTTATTCGTTTGTTCTTTATCTCCACTGTTTCACCTTAGTTCACCACAACCCAGCTCAGTATTACAGTCAAGTTAACAAGAGTCCTATTCTCAATGTGCAGTTCTGCGTCTTCTTTCCACTCAAGGGAACTGTATTGCCAATATGGCCGGTACTTAGCTTCTCTGCTACTGACACTCTGGAACCCCTGCCCGGACCACTCTCTCTTCATCTCGCTTTCTCTGTCCTGTCTCGGCCCATTACCTCTATGAGTCATAAACTTGGGGCCATACTGTTAGTCGTCCTCTCCCAGGACCTTTCTCCAGTTAACCACTCTGTCCTTCTATCGGTTCTCTTTCTTTCATCACTTCGGTTCACTCTAACCACTGTCTTGGTCTCTCCTAAGACACCCACGTCATACTGCGCTGCTTACTGTCTAGACCTTAGGCCTTCTGCAGACGCATACTGGGCCCTATCTGACGTTCTGACAGGAAACTGTCTCTGTCCCTTCACCTTAACCGCTCCCACTCTGGGCTAGTCCCAAGCTTTAAATCTAGCTCTCCCTACCGTTGGGTAGAAATCAATACCAATACTATTAACGCATGTCACATTACACTTGTTCTTCAAGGTGGAATGGGGACAGTATGTCCATCTCCTTCCACTGATAAAAAAAAATCTGAAGGAGACATTAAGTTTATGTTGCTTTTTTTAGTTTGAAAAGAAAAACAATTACTTAACTAAAAATGAGCACCTTATTTGTTGACATATTTGTTTTTCATACTTTGTGTTTTTTTATGGAGTATCATCAATGAAATAACACAGGCCATCGCTAGAGCATTTTCGAAAACATATCAAAAACAGCAACAATGCTTAAAAACAACAAAAATTCCCCCAAGAGCGCACTGCTCATAGCATGTTTCATATGTTCCTACTGAAATCAATCTAACTTCTGGCTGCAGTTTTTTGCCTTTAAAATAAATAAATGAGAAAGAAGACGCGGAAATGCTGTGTGAAACCACTGGCAAAGTGTTATATCAACATTTACCTAATTTTATAGTATTTTGTGGAACTCCAGAAGATCCAGATGAATGCTAAACACCTTTGTACACACTTATAACTATGGCTTTTATGATGAGTTTATTGACCAAAACACACAAACGTCTCAAAAAAAGGCGTCCAAACTCTTACGAGCTTTTCTGCAAAACATCCTCGGTGCTGTGATACATATCATATAATAAAATGGTGGATAACATTGTGGCTTTCTCAGAGTCCAGGTGTAATCACGATGAAGGCTATTTCCCGTTATACGATGCTGGTAGAAGCGGTGGAGGGCTATGCTGTAATTACTTTTGAATATTTTAGCAATTATGTTAAGCATCAGAATGGATTTGGCAAAGATTGTTTGAAATTACTGCTGCCAATGTAGACTAAATAATATGTATGATGGCTGCCACATGTTACAATAATCTTTGAACTCGACATATAAACATTTGGGTAATTATAAACCTCTAACAGGTATAATGTAAATTATTTGGCAACTACAAGTGCTGCTTTAGCTCTCCACTCATTCCCTTATGAGTCAATGGAGGATACAATCTAATATTATTTATACTAAACAATTGCTTCTCCTAATGCTCAAAGCAATTATAAACTCTGAATGGCTTTTTAATATCACTTGATTGGTGCTGTTATGCAGCATCATGCTTATGGCTTTCATTTTGCATGGGCCATAACTTTGTAAAATAGATTGGAACAATATTCTATTCACATTAACAAATCCATTCAGGTCGTTTACTTTTCTTTTTAATTTATTTTGGTCTCTTTGAAAACTTTTCAGTATTAAAGCAAAACAGACCTAATACTCTGGCCAAAAACCTAAATGTTAGATTAAAAGTATCAGCCAATCCAATGTAGCAAATGTTTTCGGTAAAATGTGTATTTTTATACAGCCTTTTTTAGGATTTATAAGTGATGCTAATGGATGAAAGCATTATTATGGTAGTGATGATCAGATAAATAGGATTTTCTATGGATAGTGACCATTGATACTAAATCTTAAGAGTAACTGATTGCTGCTGATCTTAGTCCTGCAGAGTCGGACTTTCACGGTTAGGAGGAGAACTTTGTATATAGATTTATCATGGAACACAATTAGAGTCGTGTAAACACCTGTCATGCCAGGTGGGAAAGACTTAGTGCAACACAGAGGGAAGAGGGAAAGGGAGCCCAGACACTAGGGAAAGGGGGAGTGGAGACCTCCTAGACTGGTCTAGTGTAACCCTGTGTCAACTACCATCCCTATATTGCCTCTTCAGCAATCGCCGCACGCGTGCCTCGCCTTGCCTAGAAAACACATTTTTCTAGTTTGGCATAAAGTTTGTTATCCCTTAATATCTGGAGCATCTGCTCAACATGCCCCCAATGAGTCTCAAAATCAGGTGAGTAAGCCAAATTATTGTCCAGATAGACCACCACAAACCTCCCCACCAAATGATGGAAAATATCATTTAGGAAATGCTGGAATACCGCAAGTGCATTGGTCAAACCAAAAGGCATAACCAAACTCTCAAAATGTCCTTCCAGGGTATTGAACGCTGTTTTCCATTCGTCCCCTTCTCTGATTCTAACCAGGTTGTAGGCTCCCCTTAAATCCAACTTGGAGAATACCTTAGCTTCTACAACCTGACTGAACAAATCAGGAATCAGAGGAAGAGGGTATGGATCACGGATGGTAATTTGATTTAATTCCCGGAAATCTAAACAGGGACGTAGACCGCCATCTTTTTTCTTCACAAAGAAGAACCCTGCCGCCATGGGCAAAGATGAGGGTCTGACATATCCCTTCTCCAGACTTTCCGCAATGAAATCCTTGATGGCTTGTCTCTCAGGGCCAGAAAGATTATACAGTCTGAACTTCGGTAGTTTAGCTCCGGGGGTCAGGTTAATAGGACAGTCATAGGCACGATGAGGAGGCAAATCCTGACACCCCCTCTCAGAAAAAACGTCCTCAAAACCAGACAGAAAAGCTGGTAAAATTTTCGTACAGACAGTAGCAAGGGAAATTTCTAAACAGTTCTCATGGCAGTAATCTCCCCATTCAATAATCTCCCCGGCTTGCCAATCCACCAGCGGATTATGTTTAACAAGCCAAGGTATACCTAAGACAATCGGTGTGAGAAGATTGTCCAGAATATAGCAAAGAATTATTTCACAATGAACTGAACCCACCCTCAGTTTTACATTATGTACAATCTGAGTAAATGCTTTCTGTGCAAGTGGTGCCGAGTCAATGGCAAAAATGGAAACAGGTTCAGCTAAAGCACAGCAAGCAAGGCTATGAGTTTTCACAAATGCACCCCTTGTTTATCCAACCCCAGACTACCAAGAGTTAATCGAGTCTACTTTAGTTTAGGAATTGAAGGACAGGTCCCAACAAAATGTCCCTTTTTCCCACAAAAAAACATTGCCTTTTTTCTTGCGAATCTCTGGGGAGATGCATGATGTAGAGACACCCACTAACTGCATGGGTTCCTACACCTCCCCCACTACTGGTTCACCCCCAGACCGCTCCCCGGGCAGAGGTACATAACCCCGACAAGAAGGCCCGGAGAAGGTGGTCTCATCCATCTGTCCCGAAGGAGTCTATCAACATGTATGGCGAAAGAGATGGCAGCCCCAAGGACTGAGGAGTTTCATATACTGCTAAGGCATCTTTCAACCTTTCAGTAAGCCCCACACAAAATTGACTTCTAAGGGCTGAGTCATTCCATTTGGAATCCATCACTCGTCTACAGAATTCCGAACTGTATGTTTCTACTTACCGATTCCCCTGCTGAAGACGACGTAGCCTAGACTCAGCCAAGGCGACTCGGTCAGGGTCATCATAGATTAGGGCTAGAGCCCTGAAAAACCCCTCCTATGACTGGAGACAAACTGAGTCCTGTGGTAACGAAAACACCCATAACTGAGGATCTCCCTGCAATAGAGAGATCACAATACAAACCCGTTGCTCCTCATTACCGGAGGAGTAAGGACGAAGTTTGAAATACAATTTGCATGCCTCCTTAAATACAAAAAACTTGTCCCTACCTCCTGAAAACCTGTCCGGGAGGGCAACCTTGGGTTCAGACTGGACAGGTCTACCTGCTGAGACCCCCACATTGGTGACCTCTAACCGCTGATGCTGCTGCTGTACCTCACCGCGGAGGTCATTGACCTCCAGAGACAGCCTTTGCAGTCGCTCTGCAAGCTCTCCCATACCAAGGGAGAAAGGAAAAAAAAAGGTGCACACCCAAAAACACACAGAAAAAAAAATGTCAGTTTTTTTTCCTTTTCAAAACATGCTCGGTTGGCTATAATGTCACGCCAGGTGTGGGAAAGACTTAGTGCAACACAGAGGGAAGAGGGAAAGGGAGCCCAGACACTAGAAAAAGTGGGGAGTCTCACCCTGTCTCAACTACCGTCCCTATATTGCTTCTTCAGCAATCACAGCACTCGTGCCTCGCCCTGTCGTTCCCTGGCGTATGGTTAAGGCTAAGGATGGGAAGGGATGAGCACTAGTCGATCTCCACTAAACTCTATAGACAACAAGGGTAGACAAACAGGGGGAGAATGCTTAGCTTTAGACAACTCCAGACAAAGCGAACTCGGCCTCAAGCTCCAGAGAGGACAAAGTACTGCTCTTTCTAAGCCCTCACAAGTAGAAATGAATATAGCCTCCCTCTCAAACACACCAGGTATATATACAACCAGGCTAGGGAGCTAATTACCAGAGGGAGGTAGCCGCTAGGTCCTAGAGACAGCCTCTCATCTAAGAAGATGTCTGTAATGTCAAACGTAGAGATCTCCTGCAACCAACTGCAGGGCGACTGTGTCAACTCTGATACACCCATGACAACACCTATGCAATGAGCTTCTCCTAATGATAAATTCAGGCAGGCAGAATTGTATCAGGGAATTTAAAGGACCTCTGTCAGTAGGGTCAATCCTCCTAAGCTGTCTATGTGGGCATGTAGGTCAAAGAAAGTTTAATTAAATTATACCTTTATATCGGTGATCCGATGTCTTATTCCAAAGAATCCACGTTTTTCTTAATATGTAATTGAGGTGTTAAAATCTATGGGCCAGACCTAGATCTCACTAAGAATCTGCCTCTACAGCTTATTTTAACCAGTGTGAGACATGTAAAGCTTATTTTAACCATTTAATGCCTCATTTAACTTATAATAAGCTCTGGAGGCAGATTCTCAGGGAGATCTATGTCTGGCCTATGGATCTTAACTCATTTACATATCAATAAAAATGTAGATTTCTCAGGATTAACACGTCAGATCACAGATGTCAAGGTGACATTTTACTCAACTTTCTATGGCCTGTATTCCCATGTAGACAGCTTAGAAAGGTTGATCCTACTGACAGAATCCCTTTAAAGGAACTTGTCAGGAACTTTAGAACTCATTACATTGCAGGGTAATGTAAAATGCTACACATATCTTTCTACCTGCAAATGGATACTGTTATAGAAGCGGCGGCGCCCCTGCACATGTCTCCATTAGTGTTGAGCATTCCGATACTGAAATATCGGGTATCGGCTGATATTCGCGGTATCGGAATTCCGATACTTAATTCCGATACTTTTACAATATCGAATACCGGAATCGGAAGTTCCCATAATGCCTGCGCTCTGCAGTGTCTCTGAAGTATGACAAGCTGGATGGCAGCGATCAGCTGAGATCCAGCCTGTCATCAGAATGCCATCCCAGCATGGGAGAATTCTCCTGATCGTTTAAAAGCCGGCGGGCGGTAAAAAGCCGCCGGCTTTTAAACAATCACACAGCCCCATACTGCTTCCCCGCAGCCTCCCACCCCGATCCTCTGCTCCCCTCGCAACCTCCCATCCCGATCGTAAGTTAGGACCGGGTGGGGAGCGCAGCACCAAGGAGCGGGGAGCGAAGGACCCGGGCGGGGACGCCGGCAGTGAAAAGACTTCACCGCCGGCTTTCCCGTTCTGTGCTGCGCTTTCCCGCCGGTTATTTCAAATGAACAGCTGAGGTATCAGGTGATGCTGATCAGCTGTTCATTTGAAGGAGCCGTGGTGCCCTCAGAGGGTTCATGTGAGTTCATGCTTGACTGCATTGCATGAACTCACATGAACTTTCCCACGGCGGCACAGTTCAGCCTCACCTCCCAGACGATCAGCCCGTCATGATTGGTGTGTGTGGGTGTCTGTGCGAGTGTGTGCGGGGTGTCTGTGCGTGTGTCTGCGAGTGTGTGCGGGGTGTCTGTGCGATGTCTGCGGGTGTGTGCGGTGTGTGCGCGGTGTCTGCGAGTGTGTGCGGTGTCTGTGCGATGTCTGCGAGGGTGTGTGGTGTCTGTGCGATGTCTGCGGGTGTGTGCGTGCAGGCAGACATAGGCCGATGTGACACTACTACTCCCATCGGCCTATGTCTGTCCCCCGTCCACTCGTGCCAGCAGGATCAGCTCGATGGGAGCAGTAGTTCCCATCAGCCTGATCCTGCTATTTAAATTGCCCTACTGTGTCCCCAATAAATGTTAAATACATGTCATTGGTGGCCAGTGGTTGCCTACAATAAATTAGTTCATACATTACCTGTCCCCGCCGATCGCCACCTAAAATAATGTAAAAAATAAAAAACTACACCTATACTCACCTAGACACCTAATTCCCCAAAGCCATCGATCTCCTGTAATAAAATATAAAATAATAAACCACAACCTTATCCTTACCCCTCCGTAGTAGTCCACGAGTGTCCCACGATGATCTCCAGTTTAGAGCAGCCACAGAGAATGTGACCGCTCTGAACCGCTGCCGCCGCTAGAATGATGGGGCCGTAAAGCAGCCCTGTCATTGCATAAGCGGGTTCGCCGGAGTTCAGGCAGCGCTGCTCCGGTTAGCTCCTTTAGTGCCCTGCTGTATCGTGAGAAATTCCCACGGTACAGCAGTGCCGTAAAGGAGGTCTCCGGAGCTGCGCTGCCTGAATGCACTCCGGTGACCTCAGTCAGTGGCTCCCGCTGCCGGGAGCGGACGTGTTCCCGGCAGCGTGAGCTTACAGCAGCCATGACAGCTGTCACATTTCCAGATGTGACAGCTGTGCATGGGAGATCAGCGCAAGAACGTGGACAGGTAACTATTTTTTTTTAGTAAACTAAGAATTAAATAAAATTGTGTGTTTTATTTCAAATAAATTATTTTTTTCTGGGTGTAGTGTGTTTTTTCTTTTTAACACTTTGTAGGTTAGTAATGGGGGTGTCTTATAGACGCCCATCATTACTAACCTGGGCTTCATGGCAGCTGGCGCTGACATGAACCCCAACCCTATTACTCCCTGCCACCGCACCAGGGCAGCGTGGAAGAGCGAGGCTAAGTGCCAGAATTGGCGCATCCTATGGATGCGCCATTTCTGGGGCGGCTGACGGCTGGTGTTTCTAGCCTGGGAGGGGGCCAATATTCATGGCACCCTTCCTGGGTATTAATATCAGCCCCCAGCTGTCTGCCTAGCCTTTGCTAGTTATTAAATAGGGGGTACCCCACGTCATTTTTTTTGGGGGGGTCCCCCATTTTAATAGCTAGTAAAGGCTAGGTATTCAGCTGGGGGCTGATATTAGTAGTCTGGGAAGCTCCGTGGGTATTACCCACTTCCCAGGCTTCAAACATCTGCCCCAGCCGTCGGCTTAACCTCCGCTAGAGACTAAAATTATGGGGGATCCCACGCCAATTTTTTTTTAAATAAATCATTTATTTTAACACTAAATGACATTTGAGGAGTTAATAAAGATGCAGTCCCTAAATTATTATTTATTTTTTAATTAATTTTTCCCAAAAATGTTGACGTGGGCTTTGCCTTATTTTTGTATGCCAGCCAGGTACAGCATCCAGCTTCTATGAACGCGCCATTTTCCGGGGTGGCTGCGGACTGCAATTTGCACCGCGGGGGGGGGGGGGCAGAAAGCTTGGGCCTCCCTGCGCTGCAGATTCCATCCCCCAGCTGCCTAGTTGTACCTGGCTGGACACACAAATAGGGAGAAGCCCCACGTATTTTTTTTTTAACTATTTCATGAAATTCATGAAATAATAAAGAAAAAAGGGCTTCCCTATATTGTTGTGTCCGGCCAGGTACAAATAGGCAGCTGGTGGTTGGGCGCAGCCTGTTCCTGCCTGCTGTACCTGGCTGGACACAAATATAGTGCGAAGCCCCATGTCAATTTTTTTTTTAATTATTTCAGGAAATTCATGAAATAATTAAAAAAAAATTGATGTGGGGCTTTGCCCTATATTTGTGTCCAGCCAGGTACAGCAGGCAGGAACGGGCTGCGCCCAACCACCAGCTGCCTATTTGTACCTGGCCGGACACAACAATATAGGGAAGCCCTTTTTTTAAAAAAATATTTCATGAAATAATTTTAAAAAAATTGACGTGGGGCTTCGCACTATATTTGTGTCCAGCCAGGTACAGCAGGCAGGAGCGGGCTGCCCCCAACCACCAGCTGCCTATTTGTACCTGGTTGGACACAACAATATAGGGAAGCCCTTTTTTTCTTAATTATTTCATGAATTTCATGAAATAATTAAAAAAAAAAATACGTGGGGCTTCGACCTATTTTTGTGTCCAGCCAGGTACAACTAGGCAGCTGGGGGCTGGAATCCGCAGCGCAGGGAGGCCCAAGCTTTCTGGGCCCCACCCGCTGCAAATTGCAGTCCGCAGCCACCCCGGAAAATGGCGCGTTCATAGAAGCGCCATCTTCTGGCACTGTACCCAACTCATCCAGGGCCCTGGTGCGGTGGCTCACTGGGTAATAAAGGGGTTAAGGCCAGCTTGGCATTATCAGCTGGCCCTAAGCCCGAAATTCATGGGGTCACGCCAATATTAGACATGACCACCATGAATTTCTAGTAAAGTATTTAAAAAAAACACAACACCCAGAAAAAAGTCCTTTAATTGAAATAAAGACACAATTCTTTATTGTTCTAAATTAAACTCTACTTACCATCACGCCCATTCCAGCTGAAGCCAACGATCTCCTGCAATAAAAGAAAAATAATAAAGCAACCTCATCCTTACCTTTCCATGGTTCCTACGACAGCTTCAGCTCTGCTACATCGAGATGACAGGCTGGACCGCAGCAGAACGCTGCCATCCAGCCTGTCATCCCGCAGACACTGAGAAGCGCAGGCTTGCTTGCGCTCCTCAGTGTCTCTCTGTGACGGCATAAAGATGAGCCGAGGTCAGGTCCAATGAACTCGGCTCACCTCATGCACGTCACTGACAGCGTGGGAAAATTCTCCTGCACTCAGCGCTTCAGCGTGAGAATTTTCCCACGCTGTCAGTGACGTGAATGAGGTGAGGTCATGTCCAATGTACCTATCCTGCTCATTCCTCATTCAGCATCTGTCTACCAGCCGCATCCTTCCTGTGAACCAGTTCCTGGCCAATCCTGCTAACCTGCCCCTTTGGGGGTCCGTTACCACGGCTCCAGGGTCTCTATTGGAGTAGCACCTAGTGTCCACCTGGGTTTAAGTCTAACTACACCACCAGAGGCTCTAGTGAAGAACCAGGAGGTCACTTAGTTACGCCCCTCCAGGCTTTCCCCGGATCATGGCACAGTGGTTCCACAACCACATGTGTAACAGATATTCCATCAATGAGAAAATCAAGTGTGAATCAGTTTGCAAATGAGGCTGTAACTTCCCTGACCTCTGTATTAACATGCAATTTTATTCACGTTTCATAAAGTCCTTTCATTATGGCAGTTGATGTGCAGTGCTCCATGTCCATAGAACAGCAATCAGTCTCTTGGTCTTTGCTCTGTTTCCAACATCACAAGACCCTTTTTCCCAACCATAACTGATGGGTATATAAGAGATGGTTGTAAATGGTGGAGTTGGGCCCCATTAAACATAATATAGGATATAGCAGCCCTTGTTAGAGTGGTTCCTCTTTGAGGAGGTAGAAAGATAGATACCACACAGACATTGTTTCTATAATTTTACTCATACAAAGGCAACAAGCTAGATTATTTCAATGATCTGCGCAAGAGTTGAGGGGCATGGTTTGCCAGAGGACCGAAGCAGTTGCACTTCAGAAGAGCTCCTCAATATTCCTCTGAAAAGTTAATATTCAACAATCTTCTTGTGGATTTTTATAACCTTTTGGCTTCCAAAGAACATCAGAACTATGCCTTGACCCCTTTTGAAAAAGAAAATCACCGCAACAAAGAACTTTCAGCAAAGATATCCCAGCCACTGACCCACCAGCCACTACTGCATACTGTACATATAAAGAGATTAATCAATGCATTATTAGCAACTTTCAGTCCCCCATCAACTATGGCCAATGAAAATGTGGCTCCTTGCAGAGAAAGGCCTCTGAACTCTGATATTGTGAGAAGCCAGCTCTTCAGCCATTTTTACACACACACATGTAACTAGTGTAAGGGCCATTGTGAAGCCTGGTGGGTAGCAGCCCCTGCAGGAGAACTACTAAGCCCAGGAGAAGCAACCCTGCTCGCCTGGGATTGAGTGGTTCTTGAGATCAAGGAGGCCGGCCAGTGCCTTTGCTTTGGTCGCTGTCGGGACTCCTGTAAAATCTGTGCAGCCGCATAGGACATACTATCCCGCGCGGTTCAAGAAGCGCCCAACTGCCAGACGAAATCAGTTAGGCAACAGAGGAGAGATGTCTTGACACGATCCTTAGTTGTAAGTGGTGGGAAGAGAGCTGAGCTAATTTCCTGTAAAGCCCCCGTCTCACATAGCGAGATCGCTAGCGAGATCGCTGCAGAGTCACGGTTTTGGTGACGCAACAGCGACCTCACCAGTGATGTCGCTATGTGTGACACTTTGCAGCGATCAGACCCCTGCTGTGAGGTCGCTGATCGCTGCTTAATGTCCTGGACCATTTTTTGGTCTTTGCCCTCCCGCTGTGTGTGACCAGCGGGAACAGCGATCAGGCTGGTAACCATGATAAACAGCGGGTTACTAGGGGCGCACACGCACTTAGTAACCCGCTGTTTATCATGGTTACCACTCTGCTACGGTGAGCGGTAACCTCCCGCTCACCGTAGCAGAACCATGGTAACCATGATAAACAGCGGGTTACTAGGTGCGCGTGTGCCCCTAGTAACCCGATGTTTATCATGGTTACCAGCCTGCTCCTGCTTCAACAGGCTGGTAACCAGGAGCAGGACATCGTGGAAAGATTCTTTCCATGATGTCGCTGCTCCCCTGATCGCTGGTGAGCCTGCCTGTTTGACAGCTCACCAGCGATCACATAGCGACGCAGCAACGATCCCTGACAGGTCGTATTGTTGTCGGGATCGCTGTAGCGTCGCTAAGTGTGACGGGGCCTTAAGCTTGAGGTGCCGTGGTGCCAAGGTCCAGGGCGAGAGGAGAAGTTTTAGTGCACGTATGGTGCTATATGCAGCGGGAGTGAGGAGAGCTGCTACACATTGCCGGAAAAGAGCCGGGTTTATCAGGGGCTGTTGGCTCAGTGTACTGAGTGAAAGTGGAGAGCTGTAATCATCATCATCATCAACTGCTCCAGTAAAAGCGAGTTTTTCTTCCTGTTTCACCTGAAGTCTGGACATTGTTTATTGAGACTGGCTGATCATCCATCCCTTCCACAACTTTCCCCTTATTGTTCCGCTGAGGACAGCCTGCCGGAAGGTGAAACCACCGTGACAGTTGGCTGCCATTACGCTCCGGCTGGGTGGAAGCTGACCCAGACAAAAATGTCACAGAAAACACTTCTACCGATAATGCCACTGACACAGAAGAGAATATGGTAAATCCTTCTCAGTACGAGTGTGAAGGCATTGACTCACTTAATAGGCCAGCCTCAGAGTTGTCTGTTAAAAACATAATATGTGAAATGAAATGATCTATTCAAAACTTCTGCAACCTCAAATCATAGCTATTTCATCATCTTTCACAAATACGAACATTAAAATAGAGAAAGCTGAAACTGAATCATCCGGTATGGCACAAAACCAAAAAGACATGGCAAATTGTTTCAATCCTCTACAAAAAGAAATGCCAACACTCAAGACTTGAATGGCAAATTTTGAGGATAATTTAAAAAAAAACTATTTTAAAGATAAGGGGAGCGCCTGAAACAGTTACATCTTCCCAATTGAACAACTATATTTGGAAAATGACAACCCAGCTTGTTCCAGACTTGCCTGAAGGGAAAACAGTAATTAATGCATATAGAATTCTGAAACCACAATATTTATCTGATAAAATACCAAGGAACATTATTGTTACTTTCAAATCTTTCAATGTAAGAAACAAATTATATTGGCCTTAACCAGAGATGCAAAAAAATCTGCCTGCCCCAAACAACTCCATTCTTCTCTCTAAGGATTCATCCAAAACGACTCTAAAAACTAGAAGAACATTTCAGAGAATTTCAAAAGCTCTCCTAAATGCTGCAGTAAAATATCAGTGGAGGCAATCATCAACAAAACTTTGCAAAAAAAGACACAAATTCTTACTGTCTCATCTCCAGAAGAAGGACTGGAATTACCACGACAGTCAAATCTATAATATAACACTGCAAGCGTCCCTCTGTCTGAAGCCTCTATAGACTGCGCATGCGCGACGCGCAGTCTGGCTCCAGACAGAAGATCGCTTGGAGCCGTTACAGGTAAGAGGAGTGCATGGCGCCGGAGATCGCGGTATGCGTAGACACTGAATGCATACCGCAATCTCCTGCGCCATACTTACATACTTACCTGACCGGGAGGAGTGTTGCCGTGGTGCCTCTCTTCTCGCCAGAGACCGGGGCGGGAGTGAAGGTGTCGGAGTCGGCGCATGCGCATAGCGCTATCCGGCGTCATTTTACTGAAGACACATTTGCAGTGTGTCTTCAGCAAAATGGAGCTGGACAGCCTGGTATGAGCACGAGCATACTCCGGCGCCACACTCCTCCCCCGGCCTCCGGCAGAACAGGACACCGCAGCGCTTGAGCACAGGGAAGAAAGGTGAGTATAAGTGTTTATTTTTTTGTATGTGTGCAGCGTGAAAGGGATGAGGGGTGCCATACATAACAGGATTGGGGATGAGGGGTGCCATGCATACCAGGGTTGGGGATGAGGGGTGCCATGCATACCAGGATTGGGGATCAGGGGTGCCATGCATACCAGGATTGGGGATGAGGGTTGCCATGCATAACAGGATTGGGGATGAGGGGTGCCATGCATACCAGGATTGGGGATGAGGGGTGCCATGCATACCAGGATTGGGGATGAGGGGTGCCATGCATACCAGGATTGGGGATGAGGGGTGCCATGCATACTAGGATTGGGGATCAGGGGTGCCATGCATACCAGGATTGGGGATGAGGGTTGCCATGCATACCAGGATTGGGGATGAGGGGTGCCATGCATACCAGGATTGGGGATGAGGGGTGCCATGCATACCAGGATTGGGGATGAGGGGTGCCATGCATACCAGGATTGGGGATGAGGGGTGCCATGCATACCAGGATTGGGGGTGAGGGGTGCCATGCATACCAGGATAGGGATGAGGCATGCCATGCATGCCAGGATAGGGATGAGGGCAGCACATAACAGGATGGAGGAACAGGATTGGGGAGCACAAATACCAGGATGGGGGCAGCACAAATACCAGGATGGGGGCAACACATACCAGCATGGAAGACCATATACCAATAAAAATGCTCGCCTCCCAAGCGTAGAACGGGCTCAATAGCTAGTATACTGTATAACTCCACTTAAAGAGTCAGATTGTACTCTCCACACAAAAATTGGTTTACAAATAAATGTTCCTCTCCTCAGTTTTTGGCTTTTTTGTCTGTCTTCATGAACAATACATAAAGGACTTTCCTCCACTCAACCAGATTACAATTCAATTATTCCCTGTTTATCATCTAGACTTTTGCAGACAAAGGATCGAACTTCTTCACACTTTACTGGATTACAAATTGGAACATTAAAATTATTTTCCTATTTCATCCCGGTATACGAACAGGAATATAGAGCGACTCTACAGTAAGGATTAGAACTATATTTTAATCGCTTTTTTTTTCTTTTTCTAGTTGTCCGCCATAGAAAAAGGATTGATTTTAAGACTAATGGAAATACCAAGTTTTAAAGATTATTTTCATTATCCACCTGAAGATATTCTAGTATTGTCTTAAACTCCCCCCCCCCCCCCGAAGGTCACGGACTAGTTGCTGACCTTGACAAGTGTACAGTGTTAAAGCATTGTCTGTTGTGTTTTACTGACCTGTTTTCTTCTTTCTAGCTTGATTTCTGATATAGGTTATTATATTCTATGGTTAATTATACTGTATTTTATATTATACTATACATACAGTAGGTTGGACCAATATAATGTGCGTTTGTCTTTTTTCCCTATAACCATAGGGAATTCTTTTCTTTTCCTTTGCATCGTCCCTTTCCCGCTCCCCAATAAAACTTGTTTACCTTTCTTCCCCCCCATCCACACTCCCTCTCACCCTTTTATCCTCCCCGGTTTCATAATGTGTACTTTTGTAAATTTGTCTGTTTAATAATTTGTTTAATAATTTGTCTGTCTGTTTTTAAGTAAAAAACTCAATAAAAACATTTAAATGAATAACCTCACAAGATGTAACACGTTAACTTGAACAGAGAGACAAATAGTATTTGCAATGATGGACTTACACTTGCTACAATTTGCTGATATTCTGCTGACTATTTAGCACCTAGCAAAGTCTTGCGGCCAGATTTTCTAATTTACTGCATAACAGTCTTTCATACAAAGCCACCAGTCTCTTAGCCATCTCTGGTCTGGCACTTCTTTTCACACCCAGGCATCAGCTCACAGAGTCCTCTGGTATAGCTATCTAGCTATCTCTCTCTTGTGTCAATAGTTTATTTTTATTAATTAACAAAATGCAAAGTGAATGAACAAAAGAGAAATCTAAATCAAATTGATATTTGGTGTGACCACCCTTGCGTTCAAAACAGCATAAATTCTTCGAAGTTACACTTGTACATGGTTTTTGAAGGAACTCAGCAGGGAGGTTGTGCCAAACATTTTGGAGAACTAACCACAAAGCTTCTATGGTTGTAGGCTTGTACAAATCCTTCTGTCTCTTCATGTAATCTCAAAGAGACTCGATGATTGTGAGTTCAGGGCTTTTTTGGTGGCTATGTCATCACCTGCAGGGCTCCTTGATGAAGACCTCTCACCAGTTTGAGCATGTCAAACTGGTCACATCATTGACTAAAACATCGCTTTTATTTTTTTAATTTCTCCTTTCTGTTGTGGAAATATTAGCTTACATTAAATTGTAATTTGTTATATTCAATTGAGGTTTAGCAGAGATTTGTCACTGGATGTGTGTTCTTCTTCCCCTGCATGAGGTTGACCAATCATAAGCATACAGCAAGAAAAAGAAAAGAATACGCCCTGCTGACTGATCTCTACAGCCACTGTGTAGAGATAGAGCAGGGATAAGTTATGTATCATTACAAAAACTTCCACATCTCATCTCATAGCTGTCAATGTGGGGGGAGGGTCAGAGCTGACAGCACTTTGAGATGAGTTCTGTAAGGGATTATATGAAGAAACAGAAAGATTTGCATATGTCTAGATCCACAGAAGAAATGTGGTTATTTCTCCAAGATGTTTGGAGCAACGTTTCAAAAACTGTGTACAAGTCACCTTGAAGGATTATTCTTTTGATGACATTTTGAAGGTAAAAGGTGGTCACGCCAAACATTGATTTGATTTCGATTTCTCTTTTTTTACTCGATTTTCATATTGTTAATTGTTTAAAAAAACACTTCTGTTTTTGGAACCCCTCTTACTTTACAGCATTTACGTGTACACAGTACTGTATTTAGTGTTGTTTTTGCTTCTTTAAAAAAAAATTACCGTATTTACTCTAGCATAAGCCGAGTTTTTCAGCACATTTTTTGTGCTGAAAAAGCCCCCTTCAGCTTATACTCAGGTATATACCCGAGTATATAGCAGTTCTGTTGGTGGATAGTGGGGGGGGTTGTGGCGGCGGAGGAGCGGGTTGCAGCAGCGGAGGAGCGGAGCATACGCAGCAGCCACTGCTGCAGCTACCACATGTGCCCGCTGCTAAAGGGAAATTAATATTCCCTCTTCTCCACTTCCTTGGGCGTGGAGAAGAATGAATATTAATTCTCTTTAGTAGCGGGCACAGGGGAGCGTTGAGCCGTGGCTCCTGCTGACAGTGCCCGCTACTAAAGAGAATGCATATTCACTCCTCTCCATGCACAATCATCCCAGCGTGGAGAGGAGTGAATATGCCAGCAGCTCACATCAGCTTCTGCGAGCGCATGCCTGTGACGCCATGCACTGCTCAAATGCTGACATGAGCTGCTACAGAACAGGATGCAGTGCTGGAGCAGAGGTGAGGAAGGAAGGTGAGTATAAGTGTTTATTTTTTATGTGTGCGGTGATGGAGGGGCCATGTGTACCAGGATTTAGGGATGAGGGGGCCATACATATCAGGATGGGGGATGAGGAGGCCATACATACCAGGATTGGGGGATGAGAGGCCCATGCATACCAGGATTGGGGGATGAGGAGGCCATGCATACCATGATTGGGTGATAAGGGGTCCATGCATACCAGGATTGGGGGATGAGGAGGCCATGCATACTAGGATTGGGGGATGAGGGGGCCATACATACCAGGATTGGGGGATGATGAGGCCATACATACCAGGATTGGGGGATGAGTGGGCCATGCATACCAGGATTGGGGGATGAGGAGGCCATGCATACCAGGATTGTGGGATTGGGGGGTGAGGGGTGCCATGCATACCAGTATTGGGGGATGAGGAGGCCATGCATACAAGGATTGGGGGATGAGGGGGCCATGCATACCAAGATTGGGGGATGAGGGGGCCATGCATACCAGGATTGGGGGATGAGGGGGCTATGCATACCAGGATTGGGGAATGAGGGGGCCATACGTACCAGGATTGCGGGGCGAGGAGGCCATGCATAACAGGATTGAAGATGAAGGTGCCATGCATATCAGGATTAGAGATGAGGGGTACCATGCATACAAGGATTGGAGATGAGGGTGCCATGCATACCAGGATAGGGATGAGGGGTGCCATGCATACCAGGATTGGAGATGAGGGTGCCATGCATACCAGGATTAGGATGAGGGAGCAATGCGTACCAGGATGGGGAAATTTACCAGTAGCTGCTGCGTTTCCCACCCTAGACTTATACTCGAGTCAATAAGTTTTCCCAGTTTTTTGGGGTAAAATTAGGTACCTCGGCTTATACTCGGGTCGGCTTATACTTGAGTATGCACAGTATTTGAATCTATTTTTCTTGTATCATCTATTGTCATCTTCATTTTGGCTTTAACCAGCATTGATATTTGGCCTTTGTGATAAAATACTTTTCTTTGCCTCTGACTTTTTTTTATATTTATCGGCTGATCGAATTCATAATTTATCATGGTTTTTCACTTCTAACCTGTTTATGCTTGATCTCTTGTATTCTTCAATCTCTATAGTCTACGTTGATTACCGTTAAATTACTTACTGAGCTCTCTGTATAACTTTCTGTTCTTTAAAAACCCTCCTTCAACAGTCTTCATTACATTTTTGCAGCTTTTGCCTTATTTAAAAAAAATCAATGTCTGTGTCATATTCTTTTATGATCACATTTAGCTTAGGTATTACTAGTAGCCTAAAACATTTAATCTAATCACTGTTCAAATTTTTTTCATGAATTCTTTGTAAATGCATTTACAATTTACATTACATTTCTATGATCATCAGGGAACAGAATATTACCTTATCACTAAATTATTAGTTCTAGTATTTAAAATAGGAGATGTGGGGCAATGAAATTAATGAAATCCACAATTCATGGTTACAATTTGCAAAAACCTTCCACATATTTATTGGAAATTTATTTTTATGACAAACTATAGTTACAAGTACATAATAAATAACTACACTTATTGGAATTTCAAGTTGCGCGCTTTCTCTTGGCCTGCCGTCTGTAGTATAGCTCTTTAGCGTCTCTCTTGATTGTTGTAACGCCAATGCTGGTGTCCATACATGGTCCTTCTCCCTCCTCCTGGCAAGGACGCTGTCATACTCACTGCCCCGGCCACTCTGCACTGTGTTCTTCCTCTGATGAGGCTTCCTGCTTCTTCACGCCACGTCGCGCAGGTCCACCAGTGACACGCTTAATGCGCATACACGCTCCCTACGTCTTAAAGGGGCAGTGTGCACTCTGGAAATGCCCCTAGCCAATAGCTGCGAGGCTTCAGGTATTTAAGGCACGCTTTCCGGTAGATAGGTGCCTGAGCAATGCTTTCCATTTGGTTAGTTAGTGTTGGTGCAACTAGTCTGTTGCCAGGTGCCTGTCACTGTCCTAGTTACCCATGTTGTCTAAACCAGAACCTGTTCCTGTTACCCATGTTGTCTAAACCTGAAACCGCTTTAGCGGTACCTGAACCTGTAACCGCTCTGGCGGTACCCGAACCAGCACCAGTGTCCGTCCTGTCCAGTGTTCCAGAATCTGCACTGTCTGAACCAGTACCAGTGTCCGACCTGTCCAATTACCCAGAATCCATGTCGCCTGCACAGGTTATGCCATCAAGCCTATCTGTGATTCCGAATCTTGTCCTGCCAGTAACTCTGAGTCCATGTCCATGACAGAGATCCTGACCCTTGGGGTCAGCTGCCGCATATAGACTACCCTTGGAGTGGTACCTGGCTGCTGGGAATTGGATGTTTTGCCCGCAGCAGTTCGCCCCCAGCAATTCGCCCCCGGGTACATTTCGCCCCCGCACATTTCGTCCCCAGCATTTCGCCCTCAGGATGTTTTGCCCCCGCACATATCGCGCCCAATTCGCCCCGGTCCGGGGGCGAAACATGCGGGGGCGAAATGTGCGGGGGCATATCTTCCTGGGGGCAAAATGTGCGGGGGCGAAATGTACCTGGGGGCGAATTGCTGGGGGCAAACTGCTGGGGGGCGAAACTTCCTATAACCCTGGCTGCTACATGCAGCTCAAGCCTAACTCCAACATTAACAGCTCTAGCAAAAACCAACTACCTACTTAGCCATGTCCCTCTCGGGTAAGCTCAGCCCATGATCCACGTGTGTGACAATTGTCCAGCACTAGTCTCCTAACATTGCCGGGCTCCATTTCCCTTCATACCTTTTCTCAATTGCAGCAATGTCCTGATGACATCTCTCACTGTGTTCATCACTGACGGCTCCACAGTTCTCTGGGAATAAGTCGAGGTGAGAATGGAGAAAGTGAATATTCAGAGACATGTGTACCCCAAGCTTATGGTTGCACATGAGCATCTCATCCACCAGGTCTTTGTAATTGGACACACGATTGTTTTCCAAAAATCCTTTATAAACACTCTTAAAACTATTCCACGCTGCCTTCTAGACAGCTTGAAGAATGTCATCGAACTGAATGTCCCTGTAAAGCTCTCTAATAGTGTTGAGCGAACAGGCTCGACACTGCTCGGTACTCGCCCAAGCATCACGCTACTCGGGATGTTCGGCGAGCACCGAGCAAATCCGGGTTACTCGGGCGGGAGCTCGGGTCTCCGCCCTGCATGTTTGCCGCTCTTTACAGAGCCAATGAACATGCAGGGATTGCCAGCCAGTCACTGTAATGCTGCAGCCATGTTGGTTGTGGGCATTACAGTGATTGGCTGGCCACACAGCGTCACCTCGAGTATTTAAAACGGGGCGCCGCCATCTTGGACACAGTCGCTCCGGATTAGACAGTGTAGGGACAGCGCTGCTGATTTAGGGAGAGATATAAACTACGAAATAGTTAGTGCAGGGTCTGTAAAGGCTGCCAGAACAAACAAACAGTCCTTTTCAGGACTAATATCCATTCCAGATACCAGGCAGGCAGGCTGTATAGGAGACACAGTGGTTATACCAGCAAACGCTGCATTACAGTCCTGTGTGCTCCTGTTGCTGAAATTGCTGGACTTAGCACCAGGTGTCGGGGGCCAGGAAAAATCCTTTTTTTTTCATCTAAATCCTCCTTTTTTTTTCCTCCTTCACACTGTACAAATACCCGTCCTATTAACCTTTTGGTGTCCCCCCCAAAAAAAAAGCGTGTCTCTGATTTTTCAGACACAAATATAACTGTTGAAAATAGTCTGGTGTAGGCTAGAGAAACAGAAGTGTTGTTTTGCACTTCCACGGTTCAAACCTCTGTATTATCCATTTTGGGCCATTTGTATCTAAAAAAAAAAAACAGTTTGAGTGTGTCGCTCACTGTTCAGCCGCAAATATCTCTATTTAAAAAAGTGTGGTATACCCCAGTAAACAATAACTGTGGTTTTGCCATCCCGCGGTAAAAAATCTCTATTATTCAGGTTTTGGTAGTTTTTTCTGTAAAGAAAAACAGTAGTGTCTCCTGACTGTTGTGACGCAAAAATATATCTGTTGAAAATAGTGTTGTGTAGGCCCGACATCCCAGTGTGGTTTCGCAGTTCCACAGGTCAAATCGCTGTACTATCCAGTTTTGGGCCTTTGGTATCTAAAAAAAAAGCAGTTTGAGTGTGTCGCTCACTGTTCAGCCGCAAATATCTCTATTTAAAAAAGTGTGGTATACCCCAGTAAACAATAACTGTGGTTTTGCCATCCCACGGTAAAAAATCTCTATTATTCAGCTTTTGGTAGTTTTTTCCGTAAAGAAAAACAGTAGTGTCTCCTGACTGTTGTGACACAAAAATATATTTGTTGAAAATAGTCTTGTGTAGGCCCGACATCCCAGTGTAGTTTCGCAGTTCCACGGGTCAAATCGCTGTACTATCCAGTTTTGGGCCTTTGGTATCTAAAAAAAATACAGTTTGAGTGTGTTGCTCACTGTTCAGCCGCAAATATCTCTATTTTAAAAAGTGTGGTATACCCCAGTAAACAATAACTGTGGTTTTGCCATCCCACGGTAAAAAATCTCTATTATTCAGCTTTTGGTAGTTTTTTCCGTAAAGAAAAACAGTAGTGTCTCCTGACTGTTGTGACACAAAAATATATTTGTTGAAAATAGTCTTGTGTAGGCCCGACATCCCAGTGTAGTTTCGCAGTTCCACGGGTCAAATCGCTGTACTATCCAGTTTTGGGCCTTTGGTATCTAAAAAAAATACAGTTTGAGTGTGTTGCTCACTGTTCAGCCGCAAATATCTCTATTTTAAAAAGTGTGGTATACCCCAGTAAACAATAACTGTGGTTTTGCCATCCCACGGTAAAAAATCTCTATTATTCAGCTTTTGGTAGTTTTTTCCGCAAAGAAAAACAGTAGTGTCTCCTGACTGTTGTGACACAAAAATATATCTGTTGAAAATAGTCTTGTGTAGGCCCGACATCCCAGTGTGGTTTCGCAGTTCCACGGGTCAAATCGCTGTACTATCCAGTTTTGGCCTTTGGTATCTTAAAAAAAAAGCAGTTTGAGTGTGTCGCTCACTGTTCAGCCGCAAATATCTCTATTTAAAAAAGTGTGGTATACCCCAGTAAACAATAACTGTGGTTTTGCCATCCCACGGTAAAAAATCTCTATTATTCAGCTTTTGGTAGTTTTTTCCGTAAAGAAAAACAGTAGTGTCTCCTGACTGTTGTGACACAAAAATATATCTGTTGAAAATAGTCTTGTGTAGGCCCGACATCCCAGTGTGGTTTCGCAGTTCCACGGGTCAAATCGCTGTACTATCCAGTTTTGGGCCTTTGGTATCTAAAAAAAAAGCAGTTTGAGTGTGTCGCTCACTGTTCAGCCGCAAATATCTCTATTTAAAAAAGTGTGGTATACCCCGGTAAACAATAACTGTGGTTTTGCCATCCCGCGGTAAAAAATCTCTATTATTCAGGTTTTGGTAGTTTTTTCCGTAAAGAAAAACAGTAGTGTCTCCTGACTGTTGTGACACAAAAATATATTTGTTGAAAATAGTCTTGTGTAGGCCCGACATCCCAGTGTAGTTTCGCAGTTCCACGGGTCAAATCGCTGTACTATCCAGTTTTGGGCCTTTGGTATCTAAAAAAAATACAGTTTGAGTGTGTTGCTCACTGTTCAGCCGCAAATATCTCTATTTTAAAAAGTGTGGTATACCCCAGTAAACAATAACTGTGGTTTTGCCATCCCACGGTAAAAAATCTCTATTATTCAGCTTTTGGTAGTTTTTTCCGTAAAGAAAAACAGTAGTGTCTCCTGACTGTTGTGACACAAAAATATATTTGTTGAAAATAGTCTTGTGTAGGCCCGACATCCCAGTGTAGTTTCGCAGTTCCACGGGTCAAATCGCTGTACTATCCAGTTTTGGGCCTTTGGTATCTAAAAAAAATACAGTTTGAGTGTGTTGCTCACTGTTCAGCCGCAAATATCTCTATTTTAAAAAGTGTGGTATACCCCAGTAAACAATAACTGTGGTTTTGCCATCCCACGGTAAAAAATCTCTATTATTCAGCTTTTGGTAGTTTTTTCCGCAAAGAAAAACAGTAGTGTCTCCTGACTGTTGTGACACAAAAATATATCTGTTGAAAATAGTCTTGTGTAGGCCCGACATCCCAGTGTGGTTTCGCAGTTCCACGGGTCAAATCGCTGTACTATCCAGTTTTGGCCTTTGGTATCTTAAAAAAAAAGCAGTTTGAGTGTGTCGCTCACTGTTCAGCCGCAAATATCTCTATTTAAAAAAGTGTGGTATACCCCAGTAAACAATAACTGTGGTTTTGCCATCCCACGGTAAAAAATCTCTATTATTCAGCTTTTGGTAGTTTTTTCCGTAAAGAAAAACAGTAGTGTCTCCTGACTGTTGTGACACAAAAATATATCTGTTGAAAATAGTCTTGTGTAGGCCCGACATCCCAGTGTGGTTTCGCAGTTCCACGGGTCAAATCGCTGTACTATCCAGTTTTGGGCCTTTGGTATCTAAAAAAAAAGCAGTTTGAGTGTGTCGCTCACTGTTCAGCCGCAAATATCTCTATTTAAAAAAGTGTGGTATACCCCGGTAAACAATAACTGTGGTTTTGCCATCCCGCGGTAAAAAATCTCTATTATTCAGGTTTTGGTAGTTTTTTCCGTAAAGAAAAACAGTAGTGTCTCCTGACTGTTGTGACACAAAAATATATCTGTTGAAAATAGTCTTGTGTAGGCCAGACATCCCAGTGTGGTTTCGCAGTTCCATGGGTCAAATCGCTGTACTATCCAGTTTTGGGCCTTTGGTATCTAAAAAAAAAGCAGTTTGAGTGTGTCGCTCACTGTTCAGCCGCAAATATCTCTATTTAAAAAAGTGTGGTATACCCCAGTAAACAATAACTGTGGTTTTCCTCTTCCACGGTTCTAATCTACTCATTATTACCCTTTTTCCATTGATAGTGCAAGTGTAAGCTATTTTACTTCATTTACAATGGGCAAGGCGCGTGGCAAGGGACGTGGAAGTGGACGTTCTGGTGATGGTTCGTGCAGAGGACGGGGCCATGGCCAAGGTGAAAATGTGCCACAACCAACAGCCACATCTTCTCGCTCCCACTTCTTGACCGAATTACTAGGGAAGCACAGAACAACACCAGTATTGAGAACTGATCAGTGTGAACAGGTTATTAATTGGATAGCAGATAATACTTCCAGTTACCTGGGCACCACCACCTCCGGTCTGTCTTCCGCACGGTCAACTCTTAGTAGCCGTGAGTCTCGACCGCATACTCCTCCTCACCCTGATGCTCCTTCCTCCCACCATGCAGAGTGTCGTCAGACAGCAAGTGATCCCACACTTGGACACTCTGAAGAGCTGTTCACTGGTCCATTTCCATATTTGGGACCCTCGCCTGATACGCTTGAAGTGGTGGAAGAGGAGATCCCATGTTGCGATGCCCAAATATTTGAACAGCCACGGCCACAGGAAGTCGACGTTGGCAATCTGTCACAAGAGGTGGACAATGACGAGACACAATTGCCAGGAAGTGAGGAGGAGGATCGTGGTGCGCAAGTGGAAGAGGAGGAGGTGGTGGATGATCTAGTAACTGACCCAATGTGGAAGGAGGACATGCAGAGTGAGGCCAGCAGCACACAGGGGGAGGGAGGCAGAGTACCCCAACAGGCAGGAAGAAGCAGTGTGGTGGCCACAGACAGAAGGCAGGCAACCGTTCCCCGTAACACCAACACGAGGGACGTTGCCAGTACAAGCGGTAGGTCTTCCAGAGTCTGGAATTTTTTTAAAGACTCTGCTGATAACCCCAAAAAGGCCATATGTTCCACCTGCCATGCCAGCATCAGCAGGGGTGACAAAACTACCAGCCTGACCACCACCAGCATGATCAGGCACATGGCAGCAAAGCACCCGACTTTGTGGGGCGAAACCCAGGGTCCACGACCAGTGTCAGCGAGTGTCACCACTGCTTCTTCTACTGTTGTGTGTGCAATAGAACCCCCTGTTGTGTGTGCAAGGCAATCCTCTTTCCATACTGCATGTAAAGATGCCCCCTCCTCTCAGTCTTCACTTGTTATGGCAGTTTCTCAAGAAACAGCATCAACATCCACGTCCACGTCCCACCGCAGCGTTCAATTGTCCATATCCCAGACCTTTGAATGAAAGCGGAAATTCGCAGCTAACGCCCCACAGGCCACAGTCCTAAATTCGCACATTTCACGACTGCTTGCATTGGAAATGCTGCCTTTTAGGCTGGTGGAGAAGGAATCCTTCCGCAATCTTATGGCGGTGGCCGTCCCTCGGTACTCGGTCCCCAGCCGACACTATTTTGCCCGGTGTGCCATCCCCGCACTACACAAGCACGTGTCCCAAAGCATCTGCAGTGCCCTCAACAACGCAGTTACTGGGAGAGTCCACCTGACAACGGACACGTGGACAAGTGCTTGTGGCCAGGGACGGTACATCTCTCTGACGGCACACTGGGTAAACATAGTGGAAGCCGGGACCCAGTCGGACCTTGGGACGGAACACATCCTCCCCACACCTAGGATTGCGGGCCCTATGTCAGTCAGAGTTGCCCCCACAGTGTACAGCTCCTGCGCATCCTCCTCCTCCTCCTCCTCCTCATGTTCAGCCTCCATCTCAGATATCACCACATCAGTTACAAGCTGGAAGCATTGCAGTACTGCCTCCGCCAAGCGGCAACAGGCTGTGCTGAAACTCATAAGCTTAGGTGATAAACCTCACACTGCTTGTGAGTTGTGGACAGCTGTGAAAGAGCAGGCAGATCTGTGGCTGAGACCGCTGAACCTACATCCCGGCATGGTCGTGTGTGACAATGGCCGTAACCTGGTGGCGGCTCTGAGGCGAGGTGAGATCACACACGTACCATGCCTGGCTCATGTGCTTAACCTCGTGGTTCAGCGGTTTCTTAAATCGTACCCCGAGTTGCCAGATCTGCTCGTGAAAGTACGCCGCCTGTCAGCTCATTTTCGCAAGTCGGCTACAGCTTCCGCCGCCCTTGCTGTGTTGCAGCAGCGTTTGCAGCTTCCGGCACACCGACTGGTGTGTGATGTCCCCACACATTGGAACTCTACCCTCCACATGTTGCAAAGGATTTGTGAGCAGAAGAGAGCAGTTGTAGAGTACCAGCTGCAACAAGGCCGTCGATATTCAGGTCAGACTCCACACATAAGACCTCAGGAGTGGACCTGGATGTCTGACATATGTACCATCCTGACAAACTTTGAGGAGGCCACCAAGATGGTGAGTGGCGATGACGCCATCATTAGTGTCAGCATCCCACTTTTCTGTCTTTTGCAACGCTCTCTGCAGAGAATTAAAGAGGAGGCATTGCAGCCAGAGTATGATGAGATGGATCAAGAAGCCGTAGCGGGCGATTACACACAGCCCAGCCTCATCTCATCCCAACGTGCATTGGGGGACAATGAGGGAGAGGAGGAGGAGGAGGAAGAACAGGAGCTGCTATCATGCGTTGTAGACGGTAGTACCTGTACAAGTGTCATACCGTCGGTTCAGCGTGGGTGGCCTAAGGACAGGGGGGAGGAGGAAGAGGAGGAGGAGAGCATGGTCAGTCGTCATCTTGGTGAGGACACGGAAATCTTGCCCGTTACCAGTCTGGCACACATGGCTGACTTTATGTTACGCTGCCTTAACCGTGACCCTCGCGTTGTCAAAATGTTGGGTGACAGTCATTACTGGTTGGTGACACTTGTAGACCCCCGCTACAAGGAGAACTTTCACTCTCTTATTCCTGAGGTGGAGAGGTCTACAAAAATGGGGCAATACCAGAAGGCCCTTGCTGCAGAACTCTTAAAAAAATTCCCATCTGAACACGCTAGCGGCAGAGGTCACAGTTCGTTGCCCAACCAAGGCGTACAGGCGAGAGAGATGCAACTCCAATCCAGCAGAGGCAGGGGAACACTGTCAACGTTCTGGGACAGTTTTCTGACACCCGCCCAGCTTACAGGCCCTGAGGCGCGGGGTACTCTCACAAGGAGTGGAAAGTTTCAAAAGATGGTGAGGGAGTACCTTGCCGATCGTACCAGCATCCTCCGTGATTCCTCTGTGCCTTTTAATTATTGGGTATCCAAGCTGGACACTTGGAATGAACTCGCTCTGTACGCCTTGGAGATCCTGGCCTGCCCTGCCGCTAGCGTGTTATCGGAGCGTGTTTTTAGTGCCGCTGGGGGAATTATAACTGATAAGCGCACTCGCCTGTCAACTGACAATGCTGACAAGCTGACCCTTATCAAAATGAACAAGGGCTGGATTTGGCCAGACTTCTCATCACCACCAAATGACAGCAGAGTAACAAAGTCAAATCCACTGTGTTATTTCGGGAGGCGTATTCACATGCACCGCTTCAAACCACACATGGGTATACGCTTCCTCGTTTCGGCAGTTTAATCTTCTTCTCCTTATCCTCAGCCTCCACCACCACTATACCACCAGGGTGCCAGCATTGCAAGTTCCTCCATCCTTATTTTTGGCAGGTTTTGCTTGCAAGGCATAAGCAAATATTATGGGACACCCACTCCCCAATAATGGGACTTATGTTTGTAATATGCTGTACTGCATGGCTCTTGTAAGGGGCATTGCAAGTTGCTCCGTCCTAATTTTTGGCAGCTTTTGCTGGGAAAGCATAAGCAAATACTATGGGACACCCACTCCCCAATAATGGGACTTATGTTTGTAATATGCTGTACTGCATGGCTCTTGTAAGGGGCATTGCAAGTTGCTCCGTCCTAATTTTTGGCAGCTTTTGCTGGGAAAGCATAAGCAAATACTATGGGACACCCACTCCCCAATAATGGGACTTATGTTTGTAATATGCTGTACTGCATGGCTCTTGTAAGGGGCATTGCAAGTTGCTCCGTCCTAATTTTTGGCAGCTTTTGCTGGGAAAGCATAAGCAAATACCATGGGACACCCACTCCCCAATAATGGGACTTATGTTTGTAATATGCTGTACTGCATGGCTCTTGTAAGGGGCATTGCAAGTTGCTCCGCCTAATTTTTGGCAGCTTTTGCTGGGAAAGCATAAGCAAATACTATGGGACACCCACTCCCCAATAATGGGACTTATGTTTGTAATATGCTGTTCTGCATGGCTTTTGTACGGGGCATTGCAAGTTGCTCCGTCCTAATTTTTGGCAGCTTTTGCTGGGAAAGCATAAGCAAATACTATGGGACACCCACTCCCCAATAATGGGACTTATGTTTGTAATATGCTGTACTGCATGGCTCTTGTAAGGGGCATTGCAAGTTGCTCCGTCCTAATTTTTGGCAGCTTTTGCTTGGAAAGCATAAGCAAATACTATGGGACACCCACTCCCCAATAATGGGACTTATGTTTGTAATATGCTGTACTGCATGGCTCTTGTAAGGGGCATTGCAAGTTGCTCCGTCCTAATTTTTGGCAGCTTTTGCTGGGAAAGCATAAGCAAATACTATGGGACACCCACTCCCCAATAATGGGACTTATGTTTGTAATATGCTGTACTGCATGGCTCTTGTAAGGGGCATTGCAAGTTGCTCCGTCCTAATTTTTGGCAGCTTTTGCTGGGAAAGCATAAGCAAATACTATGGGACACCCACTCCCCAATAATGGGACTTATGTTTGTAATATGCTGTACTGCATGGCTCTTGTAAGGGGCATTGCAAGTTGCTCCGTCCTAATTTTTGGTAGCTTTTGCTGGGAAAGCATAAGCAAATACTATGGGACACCCACTCCCCAATAATGGGACTTATGTTTGTAATATGCTGTACTGCATGGCTCTTGTAAGGGGCATTGCAAGTTGCTCCGTCCTAATATTTAGCAGCTTTTGCTTGGAAAGCATAAGCAAAGACCATGGGACACCCAGTCCCCAATAATGGGACTTATGTTTGTAATATGTTGTACTGCATGTGACGCGCCCCCTGGGCCGTGTGTACACGTGTGTGGGATACCCGGTGCCGGGTCTCTGGGGTCTGTAGTCTCCGTGGCGGTGACCCGGTCCCGTGGCTCAGGCTGGTCAAACCAGTGGCAGTCTTTCTTAGGTTTTGAGGTTAATTGTCCGACTGCGCCACCCGTGGATTGCGGTCAGGGAGTACCAACGCTGTGAGGCAGACCGCTGAGGCTGGTGTTGTGTGCGCAGCATAGAATGGGATAACTCCCCTCGGGAGGAGTATAGCCTCAGGGCAGTGAGTGTGGATGATGGGGGTGATGGTGCACGAGCGCAGCAGGAATGACTCAGAGTCTTTGCAGTGCAGTTCAGGGTCTTTACTGAAGATTATAAGGTAGACCCTCCCGGGAGTACTGGCTAGCATAAGAGGCCTGGTCAGTCTGTGAGCAAGCAGGAGTTCCCCTGGCCAGGTGTTGTAGGCCTCCCTGTCTGTCTGCACTCTTCCTGGCTACCTTGCTGTAAGCGGGTAGAAGTAGCCCACGTCACTGAGTGTACCGTGTAGTGCTCACCCGTATGGCTGGTGACTTGGGGCCTTCTGTTAGCTTCCGCTCCAAGACGGCAGTGCTGGTCCCTTGCTTGTGACTGAGCCTCCGGGCTTCTATGGCCAGAGGACCTGAAATCCCCTGCCGGCTGGTTTCTGCTGCTGGATATATAAGTCCTCACAGCTTCGGACTCCTGTGTCCGGTTCCTATTGTCTTCTGCCAGGGCGAGCTCTGCTCAGCTTCCAGCCCCTGGTCTTTAGCTCCTAGCTCCTACAGAGCTCCTTGCTGTTACTTTCCCTTGCTCTCACTCTGACTCTGACTGTTCTCTGACTCACTCAACCCCGCCCCAGATCCAGTTTATAAGGGCAGAATTCTCCCCTCCCAGGATTGGGGCAGGAGGATGTTGCATGTTTAAGGGATCCTGACCAGGAAACCTCCCACTTGTTCTCCGACGTAATATCTCTATTACTGTGGTGACCAGACCCCTGGGGTGCCACACATGGCTCTTGTAAGGGGCATTGCAGTTCCTTATAATTTTTGGCCAACAGTGCACGGGAGACCCAGTTGCTATAAATGGAAAAAAAGGTTTAGTTAACGCCCTCTGACCTCCATGTCATTTCCAAGGGGCATTGAAGTGGCTCGAAATTTTTGGTAGGCATTGCACTCACTGTATGCCCTATAACTGTGTAGCCGAACCGCTCCTTTTGTTACAGAAACATATCCTACAAGACATATCTGGTTGACTGGCCTGATATTGATGTGAATGGTCCCTGTTTCTCCTGCTCTTTCTCCTTTGCCACTACTTCATCCATCATTTATCACCTGAAGCTTTGTTTTAACGGGAGTCATAGAACTTGGATAGTAGCAGGAAAACATCCAGCAATCCTCGGAGGAGGTAGGATATGCGCCAAAACGCTGACCACCTCAGGCCTAGCAGCTACTACATACATGCGCTTGCATTACAACAAAACAAAGCAGATGCTAACTTCTATCATCCTCATCATGCTCCTCACCTTGGCACTCTCAACTCCCCTAATGGAGAAGCCAGGGCCCACTGGAGGAGTCTGATAGTCCGGTGGGCTCGGCCAATGCTGCCCTAAAGCAGGCCAGGCTAAGAAAAGTGTGGGAAAGGTTACCGGGACAAATAGGGGTGGCTGGTGACCGAGTATGGACACCCGGCACCCCCTGGAGGCTGGGGAGCAAGAGGGGACTCCCGGCCACCAGGCGGCTGGGGACTGAGTATGGATACCAGGCCGCCGACACAGCCATGGCGTGGTGGCCAGATTCCGCCTCCACATGCCTTAAAGGCCCAATTTAAAGTGCAAGCAAGCAAGCAGTATGGTATTGCAGCCTGGGGGTGGGTGGGTGGCAGGCTGCATACTTGCGCTTGCATTGCAAGGAATGGGAGAGGTACAATTGAACACTGCCCTGGGACAAGGACTTGAATGGGGATAGTTGCAAGTCTGCAACGACAGGTGCAAGGTGGGAGGCATCTTCGCATGTACCATGAACAGGGGTTTGGCATGCACACACTACAGCGGAATATGCTCTCCTTCACACTAAATGCACTGGGGAGGGCACAGGTAATGTTTTGGTATACGCGCTTAATCTTATGTATAAGGCACACCAGGACAAATATGGGCGGCTGGGGACTGAGTATGGATACCTCGCTGCCGAAGCAGCCATGAGGTAGTGGCCAGCTTCGGCCTCCTCCAAACTAAAAGGCCCCATTTCAAGTGCAAGCTAGCAGTATGGAATTGCAGTCTGGGTGTGGGTGGGTGGCAGGCTGCACACTTACACTTGCATTAAAAGAAAACATAGCAGATGCTAACTTCTGTCATCATCATCATGCTCCTCACCTTGGCACTCTCAACTCCACCGATGGAGAAGTCAGGGCCCACCGGAGGAGTCTGGTTCTCTGGTGGGCTCGTCCAATGCTGCCTAAAGCAGGCTGGGCTAAGAAAAGTGTGTGGGGGGATGTTCCAAGGAGAAATAGGGGCGGCTGGGGACCGTTTATGGACACCCGGCTGCCCCCAGGCGGCTGGGGACCGTGTGTGGACACCCGGCCGCGGGGCAGCTGGGGACCGAGTATGGACACCCGGCCGACGGGCGGCTGGGGACTGAGTGTGGATTCCAGGCCGCCAACACAGCCATGACGTGGTGGCCAGATTCCGCCTCCACATGCCTAAAAGGCCCAATTTCAAGTTCAAGCAAGCAAGCAGTATGGTATTGCAGCCTGGGGGTGGGTGGGTGGCAGGCTGCATACTTGAGCTTGTATTGCAAGGAATGGGGGAGGTACAATTGAACACTGCCCTGGGACTAGAACTTGCATGGGGATAGTTGCAAGTCTGCATCTTCTGATGCGGTAAGGATCACTTATGATGGGCACACTTTTAGACAGTGACCTGGGAGTCAGAGATGCTTCCAGGGGTCTTCCCCATGCTGTTCCCTTGTCTTTTCAGCACTTTATGCATGTGTCACACAGTACATGGCCAGATAAGGTTGTAAAATGTTAAAATGACATTTCACAGTGAATGCATTTGTCATAGTTGAAAGCAATACAAAAGTGCAAAAACGCATAAAAAATGCTACTTGTGAACATAGCTGAAGGTGTGGAGGAGTATTTTTGTTTTTGGTCATTTATTTTAACTTATACACAAGTCTTTACCCTGGAAAGGATGTTCCTTAACATATTTCACAGGAAAAAAGTTTCACTTTCGTTTTTGAACGTTTTATTGTGAGCCTGTAAAAGTGGCTTAATACCTCTGACCACGTTGTTGACAGCAGTGACCTGAGGGTCAGAAATGCTTCCTGGGGCGATCCCCATGCTGTCCCCATGTCATTTGAGCACTGTCACTATCGTTTTGGGCACTTGTTAGGCTTTTAAAAGACTGCCGGGGGAGCCACCGCAAAAATGCTCGAGTCTCCCATAGACTAACATTGGGCTCGTTGCTCGGGTCGAGCACCCGAGTATCACGGCGAGCTCGGCCCGAGCTTCGAGCACCCGAGCATTTTAGTGCTCGCTCAACACTACTCTCTAATCTACCCTCTTTCAACTTTGTATGACTTAATTGAGGAAAGTTTCATGTCAAATACTTGAAACCTTCACTTTCTTGTTGCATGCTCTTTACAGAGTTTTCATTAGTCCTAGTTGGATGTGTAGCAGAGGGTGTCAAGTTTTTCTTAGAATCACCCAATGGTTCATTTTGTATATATTTTGTATGAGGCTGAAGTGTTTCTCTTGCAGGCCAGGCTTTTTTAATGCAATGAAGCTTACTAGCCCTACTGTCCCATTCACACAGGAAGCAGCAATACTTGGTGTAGTCCAACTGAAATCCCAATAGAAGAGCAATAACTTTGAGATCACTGCAATTTACCACTGAAAGTTTCAGTACTTTATAGCATCAAGCAAAACCTTCATGTTTTCATATGATTCTTTCATGCGAGCAGCTTGCCCACTGGGGATGGAAGGAGGTTTTTTGTTGTGGAGGAGAACAACTTTTTGAGTATGTGCCCACGATGCAGATTTTAAGCACAAATTTCCTGAGAGTTTTTTCCTCTCCCTGGCAGATAAAACGCATATAGATTTTACATGCGTTTTTTCTGCCAGAGAGAAGCGTTTTTTAAGCTTTTTTACATGCGTTTATGGATGTGTTTTTTCAAGCGCTTTTCCAAGCGATTTTGAGCATTACTTGGAAAAGGGCTTGACAAGTTGGTCACACAATATAAATCCATGCAACTGGCATGGATTTATATTGTGTGATCGAGATTTCTGCTTAAAATACTGCACCTATAGTAAAAAAAAAAATAATTCTAAAGTAAAAAATAAAAAAAAATATTCATACACACCTCTCTGACGGCCCCCGGTATGCTCCAGGCGGCGTCCTCTCTCCTCGGCAGCCCATGGGGTTCTGCCAGGACCTGCGGTGACGTCAGTTAGTCAGCTGATGGTCACACGACCATTACCTGACCGCTGACATCAGCGGCCGCGTGACCATCAGCTGACTAAATGACTTCACCGCTAGGTCCTTCCAGTACACCGCGGCCCGCCGAAGAGAGAGGACGCCGCCGGGAGCAGACTGGGGGCCGCCAGAGAGGTGTGTATGAATATTTTTTACTTTAGAATTCTTTTTTAACTTGCAGGTACCATGGTACCCGGGTTGGAGGAGAGTCTCCTCTTCTCCTGACCCGGGTACCATCCGCGCATTGAACCGCATAACATCCGCATGTATACATATATATTTACATGAAATAATGATTAAAAAAAATATGTGGGGCTTCGCGCTATTTCTGTGTCCAGCCAGGTACAACTAGGCAGCTGGGGGCTGGAATCCACAGCGCAGGGTGGCCCAAGCTTTCTGGGCCCCGCCCCGCTGCGAATTGCAGTCCGCAGCCACCCCAGAAAATGGTGCGTTCATAGAAGCGCTGTACCCAACTCATCCAGGGCCCTGGTGCAGTGGCTCACTGGGTAATAAAGGGGGGCCAATATTAGACATGACTGGCATGAATTTCTAGTAAAGTATTTAAAAAAAACACAACACATATAAAAAAATATTTTATTAGAAATAAAACAAAAAAACACTTATAGACTCCATCTTTATTAAAAAAATTATCTTCCGTCCGACGTAGTCCAAAAACGCCATTTCAGCACTGCTACATCGCTCTGCATAGACACATGTCTATGCAGAGCGAGAGCAGGCTGAGAACTGACTGTGACAGTCAGGGTTCACCCCAGGTCATAGCTCGGGCTATAACCGCGAGTGAACCCTGCCGGCACAGCCCGAACTCTGCCGACGTCGGCGGATATTGCCGAGCGCCGGGCAGAGCAGTGAATAATAAAGGATTATTCACTGCTCTGCCCGGCTCTCAGCAATTTCCCTGTATTTTTGTTTCCAGCCAGGTACAACTAAGCAGCTGGGGGCTGGAATCCACAGCTCAGGGAGGCCCAAACTTTCTGCCCCCACCCCTCCCCTGCTGCGAATTGCAGTCCGCAGCCACCCCAGAAAATGACACGTTCATAGAAGCACCATCTTCTGGCGCTGTACCCAACTCATCCAGGGCCCTGGTGCGGTGGCTCACTGGGTAATAAAGGGGTTAGGGCCAGCTTTGTATTATCCACTGGCCCTAAGCCCGAAATTCATGGGGTCATGCCAATATTAGACATGACCGCCTTGAATTTCTAAGTGAAATATTTAAAAAAAACACAACACAGAGAAATACATTTTTTATTCGAAATAAAGCAAAAAAAAAAAAATTAGAGACTCCATTTTTATTAAAAATATTATCTTCCGTCCGACGTAGTCCAATGGAGTCTTCTTCTTTAGCTCAGCTACATCTCTGGTAGAGATTCTCTACCAGAGATGTAGCTGAGCTGTGCGGCCGTGGGAAAGTTGATGTGAGTTCATGCAGTCAAACATGAACGCACATGAACCCTCTGAGGGCACCACGGCTACTTCAAATGAACCTCAGCTGTTCATTTGAAATAATTGGCGGGAAAGCCGGCAGTGAAAAGACTTCACCGCCGGCATTCCCGTTCGGTGCTGCGCTCCCCGCTCCCTGATGTACGGAGCACCAGGGAGCGGGGAGCGTACATCAGGAAGTCTTTTCACTGCCGACTTCCCCGCCCGGGTCCTTATCTCCCCGCTCACTGGAGCTGCGCTCCCCGCTCCCTGGTGCTACGCTCCCCGCCTGGTCCTAACTTAGGATCGGGATGGGAGGCGGCGGGGGGAGCGGAGGATCAGGATGGGAGGCTGTGGGGAAGCGAGTATGGGGCTGAGTGATTGTTTAAAAGCCGGCGACTTTTTACCACCGCCTTTTAAACAATCATGCACCCATTTCAGCCTTTTCCTCAGCCCCCAGACCGCTTTATAGGCTCCAGCAGACAATTACTCGGCTTACTCACATTTCCCATTGACTTACATTGTACTCGTTACTCCTAGCGAGTAATCACAAGGAAACTCGGGGAGTAACGAGTAGCCCGAGTATCGTACTATTCGGCGAGTACCGAATAGTAACGAGTATACTCGCTCATCCCTAGTTATATTCCTCTTCTTCTTTTTATATATTCCTTGCCAAACAGGCGGTATCATACAGAAATAGCAGTCTGTTGAATGATTTGTGTATTCTCTCCAAAATAGGCATTGCAAAGGGCATTGAACGACCTGTACCAGTAATCCAATTTCGCAAGTTGATGGCACAAGTGTTGCATGCAATATGCGGTGCCCATATTTTATCTTGGTCTCCGATTCGACAACCGAAATAAGGGTGATATGCCGTTTCAATCAGTCACGTGATTTTCTGACTAGAAAGGGTTACTTCAACACACATATAACAAAAGTTGTCAGGAAAATTCACACAAACTCAAGGCATTTTAAACAGAGAAAATGAAATCACCAAGCTGTAAAGAAACAATAATACACTATTAATCCCTTAGTGACGGAGCTTAATTTTGACCTTAATGACAAGGCCAAATTTTTTAAATCTGATCAGTGTCACTTTATGTGGTAATAACTCTGGGACACTTCAACGGATCCCAGTAGTTCTGAGATTTTTTTTGTGACATATTGTACTTCATGTTAGTGGTAAATTAACTCTGGGACACTTCAACGGATCCCAGTAGTTCTGAGATTGTTTATTTGTGACATATTGTACTTCATGTTAGTGGTAAATTTAAGAAGTGTTTTAATCCTTCAGGTGCTTCACAGAAATTAATGGAATGTGGAAGAAAAAAAATGAAAAATTTACTTTTTTTCACAAAAATTTTAATTTAGCCCCAATTTTTTTTACTATCACAAGGACAACAGGAGAAAATGGACCCCAAAATGTGTTGTGCAATTTTTCCTGAGTACACCAATACCACATATGTGGGAGAAAACTACTGTTTGGGCGAACGGCAGGGCACAGAAGGGAAGGAGCACCTTTTGATTTTTTGAACACAAAAATAGCTGAAATCGAGAGCAGAAGCCATGTCGCGTTTGTAGAGCCCCTGATGTGCCTAAACAGTGGAAACCCCCCACAAGTGACCCCATTTTGGAAACTAGACCCCTCAAGGAATGTATCTAAATTCATGGTGAGCACCTTGAACCCACAGGTGCTTCACAGAAGTGTATAACATAGAGAAATGTGAAAATAAAAAAATCACATTTTTCCCACAAAAATGTTAATTTAGCCTAAAATTTTGCATTTTCACAAGGGTAACAGGAGAAAATGGACAATAAAATTTGTTGAACAATTTCTCCTGAGTATGTCAATACCCCATATGTGGGGGAAAACTACTGTATGGGCACCTGGTAGGGCCATTTGACTTTTTGAACTGAAAATTTGCTGGAATCATTAGCAGACGCCATGCCGCGTTTGGAGAGCCCCTGATGTGCCTAAACAGTGAAAACCCCCATAAGTGACCCCAGTTTGTAAACTAGACCCCTCAATGAATGTATCTAGATGTGTGGTGAGCACATTGAACCCACAGGTGCTTCACAGAAGTTTATAAAACTATGAAAAAAAAAAATTTCCTGCAAAAATCATAGAATCATAGAATGGTAGAGTTGGAAGGGACCTCCTGGGTCATCTGGTCCAACCCCCTGCTCAAAGCAGGATTCACTAGATCATCTCAGACAGATGTCTGTCCAGCCTCTGTTTGAAGACGTCCATTGAAGGGGAACTCACCACCTCTCGTGGCAGCCTGTTCCACTCATTAATCACCCTAACTGTCAAAAAGTTTTTTCTAATATCTAATCTGTGTCTCCTCCCATTTAGTTTCATCCCATTGCTTCTAGTCTTTCCTTGTGCAAATGAGAATAAAGATGATCCTTCTACAATGTGACAGCCCTTGACATATTTGTAGACAGCTATTAAGTCTCCTCTCAGTCTTCTTTTTTGCAAGCTAAACATTCCCAAATCCTGCAACCGTTCCTCATAGGACATGGTTTGCAGACCAGTCACCATTCTGGTCACTCTTCTCTGAACTTTCTCCAGTTTGTCTATGTCTTTTTTAAAATGTGGTGCCCAAAACTGTACACAGTATTCCAGATGAGGTCTGACCAAAGAGGAGTAAAGACCGATAATGACTTCACGTGATCTAGACTGTATGCTTCTGTTAATACATCCCAGAATTGTATTTGCCTTTTTTGCTGCTGCATCACACTGTTGACTCATGTTCAGTCTATGATCTATTAGTATACCTAAGTCTTTTTCACATGTACTGTTGCTTAGCTCTATTCCTCCCATTCTGTATATGCTTTTTTCATTTTTATTGCCCAGATGTAGTACTTTGCATTTTTCCCTGTTAAAAACCATTCTGTTGGTTGCTGCCCACTGCTCCAGTTTATTTAGGTCTTTTTGAATCCTCTCTCTCTCTTCTCTAGTATTAGCTATCCCTCCTAGCTTTGTGTCATCAGCAAATTTAATCAGTTTACCCTCAATTCCTTCATCTAAATCATTGATAAAGATGTTGAACAATACAGGTCCCAGGACGGAGCCCTGTGGTACCCCACTTGAGACATTCATCCAGCTGGATGTGAAGCCATTTACAACCACCCTTTGAGTCCGATCACTAAGCCAGTTATGAATCCACCTAACAGTTGCCTGGTCCATTGCATACTTGGTCATTTTTTCAATAAGGATGGTGTGAGATACTTTGTCAAATGCTTTGCTGAAGTCAAGATATACTATATCTACAGCATTTCCCTGATCCACCCAGTCAGTGATTCTGTCATAGAAGGAAATTAAGTTAGTCTGACATGACTTGTTAGTTACAAACCCATGCTGACTCTGGTTAATCACTTCATTCTTATCCATGTACTTACATACATGTTGTTTAATAATTTGTTCAAAGATCTTTCCTGGTATAGAAGTCAGACTCACCGGCCTATAGTTCCCTGGGTCCACCTTCTTCCCCTTTTTGAAGATAGGAACAACATTTGCTCTTCTCCAGTCTTCTGGGACTTCTCCTGTTCTCCAAGAATTTTCAAAGATTATGGAGAGTGGTTCTAAAATTTCTTCTACGATCTCCTTCAGTACTCTGGGGTGTAATTCATCTGGACCTGGAGACTTGAACTCATTTATGTTAGCTAAATATTCCCTCACAATCTTTCTGTTTACAGATAACTTGGATTCCTCTATTCCTTTAAAAGGACAGTGAAGATCAGTTGATGTTACATTTTCTTTCTGAGAGAAAACAGATGCAAAATAGGAATTAAAAAGTTCGGCCTTCTCAACATCCTCTCTTACCATTTCTCCATTTTCATCCTGTAAAAATCCTATAGCATCTTTGACTTTTCTTTTACTTTTGACATACCCCCAAAATCCTTTTTTATTGCTTTTGACATCTCTTGCAAGCCTTAATTCATTGTCAGCTTTAGCTAACCTGATACGTGCCCTACAGGATCTGCAGACTGCATTATAATCTTCTTTAGATATGCCTCCCTCTTTCCATTTAATAAACATTTCTTTCTTTCTTTTTAGCATGTGTTTAAGTTCTGTGTTCATCCATCCTGGTTTCCTTAAATGCTTCCCATTCTTCCTACTTTTCGGGATTGTTAACGATTGTGCTTTGAGAATCTCATTTTTAAAAATTTCCCATCCTTCCTGGACATTTTTGTCCTTAAGGACATCCAGCCATTGGATCCCTCCTATTCTCTTTCTGAGTCTCTTAAAATCTGCCTTTCTAAAATCTAACCTTGAAGTCTGAGTCTTCACATGTCTTCCTCCTCTAGTTATCCAAAATTCTATAATAGCATGATCGCTGCCTCCTAGGGTCCCAGCCACCTTTACCTCCTCAACCATTTCCTCCCTGTTTATAAGGATTAGATCCAAAGTAGCAGATCCCCTTGTTTTCTCCCCTACCTTTTGGAAGATAAAGTTGTCAGCAAGAGAGGATAAGAATTTGCTTGACCTGTTAGTTTTACTTGAGAGAGATTCCCAACAAATGTCTGGATAGTTGAAATCTCCCATGACCACTACGTCATATTTTTTGGAGAACTTGGTCATTTGATACATAAAGAGTTCATCCATATCTTCAGCTTGCCCAGGTGGCCTGTAGTAAATGCCTACAATGGAGTCCTTTCCGTTGTTCTCTCCTTGTATTCTTACCCAAACAGTTTCCACAGAACTTACCCAAACAGTTTCCACAGAAATGTTGCTGTGTCCCCAAATGTTTCATTTTCACAAGGATAAAAGAGCAAAATGGACCATGCAATTTGTTGTGCAATTCCTTCTGAGTACATCGATACCCCAAAAGTAGTCGAAAACTACTTTTGAAGCACAGTGCAAAGCTCAGAAGGGAAGAAGCGTCATACTGGAGTTCAGATTTTGCTGGAATGGTTTGAGGGTTCCATGTCACTTAGGCCAGAGGTACCCAACTGCCGGTCCGCGGACCAGGACCGGGCCGTTGGGGTTTTTCAGCCGGTCCGCGGCGCCGCTGACAGCTAGCTCCGTGGCCCTGCGCCTGGTCAGAGCTCGCTCTGTGTGGATTTATAATGTTTTCTGCCATAGCCGTGACAGCTCGCAGCTCCTGGCAGAGAACATTATGCAGGACGGGGTGGGGCGTCGGGCGGGTCTTAGTGACTCGGCCCTCCATAGCACAGCATGGTGTGTTCCTGACGGGGTAGGGCGGCAGGCTCTCCTCACTGACACGCCCCCGGCAGAACATGTTATGTGGGGCGTGCTGGGGCAGCAGACTGGCTTCAGTGATGCGGCTCCCGGTACCGGTGTTCAGTGTGTAGCGCTGCTAAGCAGCAGCGCTGTATACACTGACGCTCAATGTACAATGCTGCTACTTAGCAGCGCTGTACACCGAGGTCCCGCCAGCATCCTCCCCATACAGCTCCACCCCTCCATAACCCCACCCCCATATGACCAAAGCCCCGCCCCCACCCCCACCGGGCCATGGAAAACTGGTCTTCCTTATAGCCGGTCCCTGGTGCAAAAAAGGTTGGGGACCTCTGACTTAGGCAGAGCCCCTGAGGTGTCAGAACAGCAGAAACCCCCATTAGTGATGTCATTTTACAAACTACACCTCTCAATGAATTAATCTAGGGGTGCAATGAGTATGTTTACAGAAATTTATACCATTGGGTGATGAATAAAGAATAATTCAATTTTAATGCTAAAATATATACATAACAGATGTAAGATGTAATCAGCATACTCTTTTGTGGACTGATCATTGTTTGCCATGATCAGGAGTGAGCATTCCTACAAACACTCATTTGATCAATCATTAAGTCATTTACAAGCAAACAAAGTCATTTAAAAGTTATCAGAAGAAAGAAAAAGAAAACTAAATCTGCTTCACAGAGAGCATGGACTTATTTTCAGGAAACAGATTGTGGCCCCAAGGCTCAACAGATCAATCGATAATACTCCGTGGGCTTTATTCATTATAAATGTTGTTATACATGCCAGGGTGTACAGAGTTCATTAAGATGTGCACGCCATTTGGTGATGTGCACCGAATTGTGCTTCATCAGTCGGAGACCAGAGCAACATTTTTGGTGTAAAACATGTAGTAACTATAGAAGAATATGATGGGCAGGTGTTACCACGTTCCATCTTGGCTCCTCCCCAACTCTGTTCCATTTGGTAGAGCTGTCCAAAACAGGAACATGTCACAAGTTGTAACATTTTTGTTCATCTTCACATTGTACAAAAAAAATTGTGACTTTTCAACGTGTTTTCCAAACTGGTGTTAGCACGTTGATGAATCACTATATTTCCTGCAGAAGCATTACCTATGGCAAAATGAGTAATGAAAAACATCATGGCTAGAGTCAAGCTAAAGGATTCACAGGACCCCGATCCAGAAGCCAAGTTGGTAGTCTGCAATTGCCAGACCAGAGCCCCACAAACCTCCTCTTACCTGCTGGCACCTCTTCTGATAAGTTGGCCCGGCATAACATCATGTGTTCATTACACTATACTGCAAAAATGCTGGCCTACTAATGAAAAGAAGCGCTGAGGATGTTAGAGAGGATAAGTGCACAGTGTCATAAAGCTGGGTTTGCATCCTAACTCATGGGTCTTTCAGTAGGAAAATGACCCCAAACATACTTCAAGAAGCACCCAGAAATGAATGGAAACAAAGTGCTGGATAGTTCTGAAGTGGCCAGCAATGAGTCTGGATCGAAATTCCATTAAACACCTTTGGAGAGATCTTAACATTGCTGTTGGGAGAGTGCACCCTTCAAATATAAGAGTCCTGGAGCAGCTTGCAAAAGAAGAGTGGTCCAAAATTCCACTTGAGAGGTGTAAGAAGCTTGTTGATGGTGATAAGAAGCAAGTGATTGCAGTTATTTATTTCAAAGGATGTGCAACCATATATTTAGTTGAGAGTGCCAACAATTTTGTCTAGTCCATTTTGGGGGTTTTGTGTGAAGTTATGTCCAATTTTGCCTTTTTTCCTCATTTTTTGTGTTGTTCCAATACACACAAAGGAAATAAACATGTGTATTACAATAATTTTCTGGGATAAACACTTCATTTTCTGGAATAATTTCAAGGGTGTTAAACACTTTCAGCCATGACTGTACATATGATAAACGGACTTTAGAAATACCTTTTCTAAAGCTTTATTTATGTGCCCAACCTAATAAAGGGACTGTTAGGCAGGGAATTTAAACAGGAACATACAACTGCAGGTGGTTTTTGGGGCATGACAGACCTGTCAGGTTCCCTTTAACTCTATTCATGACTGTTTACACACATTTATCATATGCATTGTCATCTTATATCTTGCACTTGAGAAGATCTGAGATAAAATTATTTTACTTCTTGCACTTTACCTATTAACTCTTCGAGTAATGTACTCCATTGACTTTTTTCTTTTATGTGAATACATTTTTTATCAAACTCCTATGATGGATTGTACTTTTTATCTTCATTTTGCAATTTATACAATGAAGAACGAAAGTAGACAAAATAGTTGGTTATCAATATTTCGTATCTGCTAGTTTTCACTGATTCTTACATCCACTTCAATTGTCAACCTGCAAGTCAAGGGTTATGGAAACAGTTATACAAGCAGCTTCTCATTAAAAGATTAAAACATAGAAAACTACATATTTCTGTTCAGAATGTTTTCACAGTCATTACATTTTTGATGTATTTGCTGGACAAAGTAATATTTTTTATGTATTTTCTTACATTTGGTTATAATTTATTATATAACATGTAGGATCAAATAAAACAACAGCTAAGTCAATCTTTTCATTAAATTCTTATTGGTAAAGGTTTTACAATATGGTGAATGTATAGAGGCAATCATTTTGCAACCAAGCTTTTAAAATCATGGTCAAGTCAAATGTTGTTAGGGCTCACCTGGTGAGATGGAGTCCCAAGTCCATGTGAGCAAAAGAACCAAGGGCAATGGCACAGTGGCAAGGACCTAGACAACTGGCTATGCAGGACTGCAAGCAAGTGGAGAAGTACACACTGCAAGGCACAGAAGTAAGAGTGCAAACAACTCAGAAGAGCAGATGAAGGATCAGTATGTGGCTGCAGTGGCTGCAAGTCGAAGAAACCATAAGAATCATAGAATGGTAGAGTTGGAATGGACCTCCTGGGTCATCTAGTCCAACCCCCTGCTCAAAGCAGGATTCACTAGATCATCTCAGACAGATGTCTGTCCAGCCTCTGTTTGAAGACGTCCATTGAAGGGGAACTCACCACCTCTCGTGGCAGCCTGTTCCACTCATTAATCACCCTAACTGTCAAAAAGTTTTTTTCTAATATCTAATCTGTGTCTCCTCCCATTTAGTTTCATCCCATTGCTTCTAGTCTTTCCTTGTGCAAATGAGAATAAAGATGATCCTTCTACAATGTGACAGCCCTTGACATATTTGTAGACAGCTATTAAGTCTCCTCTCAGTCTTCTTTTTTGCAAGCTAAACATTCCCAAATCCTGCAACCGTTCCTCATAGGACATGGTTTGCAGACCAGTCACCATTCTGGTCGCTCTTCTCTGAACTTGCTCCAGTTTGTCTATATCTTTTTTAAAATGTGGTGCCCAAAACTGTACACAGTATTCCAGATGAGGTCTGACCAAAGAGGAGTAAAGACCGATAATGACTTCACGTGATCTAGACTGTATGCTTCTGTTAATACATCCCAGAATTGTATTTGCCTTTTTTGCTGCTGCATCACACTGTTGACTCATGTTCAGTCTATGATCTATTAGTATACCTAAGTCTTTTTCACATGTACTGTTGCTTAGCTCTATTCCTCCCATTCTGTATATGCTTTTTTCATTTTTATTGCCCAGATGTAGTACTTTGCATTTTTCCCTGTTAAAAACCATTCTGTTGGTTGCTGCCCACTGCTCCAGTTTATTTAGGTCTTTTTGAATCCTCTCTCTCTCTTCTCTAGTATTAGCTATCCCTCCTAGCTTTGTGTCATCAGCAAATTTAATCAGTTTACCCTCAATTCCTTCATCTAAATCATTGATAAAGATGTTGAACAATGCAGGTCCCAGGACGGAGCCCTGTGGTACCCCACTTGAGACATTCATCCAGCTGGATGTGAAGCCATTTACAACCACCCTTTGAGTCCGATCACTATGCCAGTTATGAATCCACCTAACAGTTGCCTGGTCCATTGCATACTTGGTCATTTTTTCAATAAGGATGGTGTGAGATACTTTGTCAAATGCTTTGCTGAAGTCAAGATATACTATATCTACAGCATTTCCCTGATCCACCCAGTCAGTGATTCTGTCATAGAAGGAAATTAAGTTAGTCTGACATGACCTGTTAGTTACAAACCCATGCTGACTCTGGTTAATCACTTCATTCTTATCCATGTACTTACATACATGTTGTTTAATAATTTTTTCAAAGATCTTTCCTGGTATAGAAGTCAGACTCACCGGCCTATAGTTCCCTGGGTCCACCTTCTTCCCCTTTTTGAAGATAGGAACAACATTTGCTCTTCTCCAGTCTTCTGGGACTTCTCCTGTTCTCCAAGAATTTTCAAAGATTATGGAGAGTGGTTCTAAAATTTCTTCTACGATCTCCTTCAGTACTCTGGGGTGTAATTCATCTGGACCTGGAGACTTGAACTCATTTATGTTAGCTAAATATTCCCTCACAATCTTTCTGTTTACAGATAACTTGGATTCCTCTATTCCTTTAAAAGGACAGTGAAGATCAGTTGATGTTACATTTTCTTTCTGAGAGAAAACAGATGCAAAATAGGAATTAAAAAGTTCGGCCTTCTCAACATCCTCTCTTACCATTTCTCCATTTTCATCCTGTAAAAATCCTATAGCATCTTTGACTTTTCTTTTACTTTTGACATACCCCCAAAATCCTTTTTTATTGCTTTTGACATCTCTTGCAAGCCTTAATTCATTGTCAGCTTTAGCTAACCTGATACGTGCCCTGTAGGATCTGCAGACTGCATTATAATCTTCTTTAGATATGCCTCCCTCTTTCCATTTAATAAACATTTCTTTCTTTCTTTTTAGCATGTGTTTAAGTTCTGTGTTCATCCATCCTGGTTTCCTTAAATGCTTCCCATTCTTCCTACTTTTCGGGATTGTTAACGATTGCGCTTTGAGAATCTCATTTTTAAAAATTTCCCATCCTTCCTGGACATTTTTGTCCTTAAGGACATCCAGCCATTGGATCCCTCCTATTCTCTTTCTGAGTCTCTTAAAATCTGCCTTTCTAAAATCTAACCTTGAAGTTTGAGTCTTCACATGTCTTCCTCCTCTAGTTATCCAAAATTCTATAATAGCATGATCGCTGCCTCCTAGGGTCCCAGCCACCTTTACCTCCTCAACCATTTCCTCCCTGTTTATAAGGATTAGATCCAAAGTAGCAGATCCCCTTGTTTTCTCCCCTACCTTTTGGAAGATAAAGTTGTCAGCAAGAGAGGATAAGAATTTGCTTGACCTGTTAGTTTTACTTGAGAGAGATTCCCAACAAATGTCTGGATAGTTGAAATCTCCCATGACCACTACGTCATATTTTTTGGAGAACTTGGTCATTTGATACATAAAGAGTTCATCCATATCTTCAGCTTGCCCAGGTGGCCTGTAGTAAATGCCTACAATGGTGTCCTTTCCGTTGTTCTCTCCTTGTATTCTTACCCAAACAGTTTCCACAGAACTCCCAGTCTCTGAAGCTTCAATCTCTGTGCAGATATACGCTTTTCTAACATACAATGCAACACCTCCTCCTCGTTTATCAAGTCTGTTTCTTGCAAATAAGTTGTATCCTTTTAGCCTTTTATTCCAATCATGTGTATCGTCCCACCAAGTTTCAGTGATTCCAATGACATCATATTCCTTTTCCTGCATTAGTAGTTCCAATTCTCCTTGTTTGTTGCCCATGCTTTGTGCATTTGTATAAAAACATTTTAGTTTGTGATTGGTTTCTCTTCCTCCCATATTTTTATTATTTAAATAGTTTTGTCTTTGTTCTTCTTTTCCACTTCCAGTAGCAGAGATCTCAATAGTATTTGTCAGCTGTATGGCTTTTTCTGGCCTTTTGCTTCCCTTCCCACATTGTTCTAGTTTAAAGCTCTTCTGATGAGTGTAGCAAGGCGACTTCCAAATATATGTTTTCCAGTCCTCGCAAGGTGCACCCCATCTCTAGCAAGTAGTCCATCGTATAGGTAATTCATTCCGTGATCCAGAAATCCAAATCCTTGTTGACGGCACCATCGACGTAGCCAGTTGTTCACCTGTAGAATCTTATTCCACCTCATTGTTCCATGGCCATCCACTGGGAGGATGGATGAGAAGACCACCTGCGCTCCCAATTCTTTCACTTTCTTGCCTAAGTCTTCAAAGTCACTGCAGATGGTTTCCAGGTCCTTTCTTGCGGTGTCATTTGTCCCCACATGTATTAGCAGGAATGGGTAGTGATCTGTAGGTCTGAAGAGTCTTGATATCCTGTCAGACACATCTTTAATTTTTGCTCCTGGAAGACAGCACATTTCTCTTGAGGTTATGTCTGGTCTGCAGATAGCGGCCTCTGTTCCTCTTAACAGGGAATCCCCCATGACCACCACTCTCCGTTTTTTCTTCACAACATTCTTCTTTCTCCATCCAGGAGGATTCTGAGGGCTTACAAGGTTATTCATTGCTGGCAAAGTCTTATTTTGCTGTATTTCTTCATGGTTCTCCTGCGTGAGAGCCTGGTACTGGTTCCTGAGCAGTATGGGTGCTGACTGCCTCTCGATCCTCCTGCTTCTGTGGGTCACATGCTTCCATTCCTCTGTTTCGTCAGGTGCAGTTCGAATTTCTTCTCTTTCTGAATCATGAAGAGATAATTCTGCTCTGTCTAAGAACTCTTCACCTTCCTTAATGATTTTCAAGGTAGTTAACCTCTCTTCTAGATTTCGCAACTTTTCCTCCAACAGGGACACAAGCTTGCATTTCTGGCATGTGAAGTTTGGCTTTTCCATTGGCAAGTCTGTGAACATGTAGCAGGATATGCAGCTCACCAAATGGCTCCTGGACTCTTCCATGTTCTTATTGTTAATGTTCTGAAAACAGTGAAAAAAGCTTAAAAAAAAAAAGCTTCAAAATGTTTACCGATGTCCTCTTTTCAGCTCCAACAGCCAAAATCCAGTGTTCTTTGAGCTCGCGGAGACTCTTCACTTACCCCAAAATGCAGTGGGAATATGCAAATTATCGCCTCAGGACTCCTCCCCTGGTTTACCGATGTTCTCTTTTCAGCTCCAACAGCCAAAATCCAGTGTTCTTTGAGCTCGCGGAGACTCTTCACTTACCCCAAAATGCAGTGGGAATATGCAAATTATCGCCTCAGGACTCCTCCCCTGGTTTACCGATGTCCTCTTTTCAGCTCCAACAGCCAAAATCCAGTGTTCTTTGAACTCGCGGAGACTCTTCACTTACCCCAAAATGCAGTGGGAATATGCAAATTATCGCCTCAGGACTCCTCCCCTGGTTTGAGTTAAGATGTTTGCAGCCAAATAAAAACAGACACTAAATTAAAGTTTGTAATGCATACAATAAATGATGGGTTAATAGGCAGGAAAAAGGAGAAATAGATGCAAATTGTACAAAACAGTTTGCAGAGATATTTGCAGCTGTTGGAAATGGATGGTGGCAATCTCCAAGACTAGTCACAATTGAACACAACACTGACTGAATATTCAAACACCACATACAGTTAGGTCCATATATATTTGGACAAAGACAACATTTTTCTAATTTTGGTTCTAGACATTACCACAATGAATTTTAAACAAAACAATTCAGATGCAGTTGAAGTTCAGACTTTCAGCTTTCATTTGAGGGTATCCACATTAAAATTGGATGAAGGGTTTAGGAGTTTCAGCTCCTTAACATGTGCCACCCTGTTTTTAAAGGGACCAAAAGTAATTGGACATATTAAATAATTGTAAATAAAATGTTCATTTCTAGTACTTGGTTGAAAACCATTTGTTGGCAATGACTGCCTGAAGTCTTGAACTCATGGACATCACCAGACGCTGTGTTTCCTCTTTTTGATACTTTGCCAGGCCTTCACTGTGGTGGTTTTCAGTTGCTGTTTGTTTGTGGGCCTTTCTGTCTGAAGTTTAGTCTTGCTCAATTGGGTTGAGATCAGGTGACTGACTTGGCCATTCAAGAATATTCCACTTCTTTGCTTTAATAAACTCCTGGGTTGCTTTGGCTTTATGTTTTGGGTCATTGTCCATCTGTAGTATGAAACGACGACCAATCAGTTTGGCTGCATTTGGCTGGATCTGAGCACATAGTATGGCTTTGAATACATCAGAATTCATTCGGCTGCTTCTGTCCTGTGTCACATCATCAATAAACACTAGTGACCCAGTGCCACTGGCAGCCATGCATGCCCAAGCCATCACACTGCCTCCACCGTGTTTTACAGATGATGTGGTATGCTTTGGATCATGAGCTGCACCACGCCTTCGCCATACTTTTCTCTTTCCATCATTCTGGTAGAGGTTGATCTTGGTTTCATCTGTCCAAAGGATGTTCTTCCGGAACTGTGCTGGCTTTTTTAGATGTTTTTTAGCAAAGTCCAGTCTAGCCTTTTATTCTTGATGCTTATGAGTGGCTTGCACCATGCAGTGAACCCTCTGTATTTACTTTCATGCAGTCTTCTCTTTATGGTAGATTTGGATATTGATACGCCTACCTCCTGGAGAGTGTTGTTCACTTGGTTGGCGGTTGTGAAGGGGTTTCTCTTCACCATGGAGATTATTCTGCGATCATCCACCACTCTTGTCTTCCGTGGGCGCCCATGTCTTTTTGCATTGATGAGTTCACCAGTGCTTTCTTTCTTTTTCAGGATGTACCAAACTGTAGATTTTGCCACTCTTAATATTGTAGCAATTTCTAGGATGGGTTTTTTCTGTTTTTGCAGCCTAAGGATGGCTTGTTTCACCTGCATGGAGAGCTCCTTTGACCGCATGTTTACTTCACAGCAAAACCTTCCAAATGCAAGCACCACACCTCAAATCAACTCCAGGCCTTTAATCTGCTTAATTGAGAATGACATAACGAAGGGATTGCCCACACCTGTCCATGAAATAGCATTGGAGTCAATTGTCCAATTACTTTTGGTCCCTTTAAAAACAGGGTGGCACATGTTAAGGAGCTGAAACTCCTAAACCCTTCATCCAATTTTAATGTGGATACCCTCAAATGAAAGCTGAAAGTCTGAACTTCAACTTCATCTGAATTGTTTTGTTTAAAATTTATTGTGGTAATGTCTAGAACCAAAATTAGAAAAATGTTGTCTCTGTCCAAATATATATGGACCTAACTGTATGTGTCTAAGTCCACCTTAAAAGGCCTTGGATGATGATGTCAGTGAGGTACTCCAAGCAACTTGCAAAACTCGACATTGAGCACAGCAAAGGGCAGGGTAGCGGAACCCGACCTTGGAGTAAAGGCAGGTGCATAACAAATTACATGTATTCAAGTCATGTTTTATCTGTGGTAAGCACAGCCAAGGCTAATATAGTCATGTTTGATCTGCAACTGTGTGTCTAATATCAACCCTAAAATTAGCATCAGGTTATCAGGTTCAACGTGGCCCTCAATTGTCTTTGCAGCACCCCACCAGTCCTCCACTTTCTCAATAAGGCACCCGCTCCGGTCTTCTTTTTACCAACGCGTTAACATCACACTATGAGCCATATTGGGGTGACGGACATGGTGACAACATGATATTATAATATATGAAACGCCTGGTCGTACCGGAAATGCTGGTGAAGAATGAAGAGAAAACGAAAGTGGGTTATGGGGCAAATGGAGGACTGTGGCAATATTGACAGACAGAAAGATGAGTATCATATTTTATAGCTTTTTTAATCCCTCTGCTCCAAAGCCTGTTTGCTCCTTACTAACCAAGCCAAATTTTACAATTCTGACCATTGTCACTTTATGATGTAATAACTCTGAAACGCTTCAAAGTATCCCAGTGATTCTGGGCATTTTTTTTCATGACATGTTGTACTTTATTTTAATAGTAAATTTGGCTGATATTAACCAAACCACTGTTTGGTTGCACGACAGGGCTCGGAAGGGAAGGAGTGCCTTTGGACTTTTGGAGCATAAAATTGAAAGTGGGCTGGAATAGATAGCAGACGCTATGTTGCATTTGCAGAGCCCCTGATGTGCCTAAACAGTGAAAACCCCTCACAAGTAACCCCATTTTGGAAACTAAACCGCTCAAGGAACTTATCTAGAGCTGTGGTGAGCACCTTAAACTGGCAGGTGCTTTACAGAATTTTATAACGTTGAGACATGAAAATGAAAAAAATACACTTTTCTGACTATAATGTAGCTTTAATCCCAAATTTTTAATTTTCAGAAGGGTAAAAGAGAAAATGGACAGTCCAATCTGTTGTGCAATTTCTCCTGAGTACATAGATACCTCATATACTGTGTAAAACTCCTGTTTGTCGCACGGCAGGGCTCGGAAAGGAAGCAGCACCAATTAGTCACACAAGGTGTAGGAAAGACTAAGTGCAACACGAAGGGAAGGGGGAAAAGGGGGCCCAAATCTAGGGAAACGGGGTAGTGGAGACCTCCTAGGCTTACCTTATATCACCCTGTCTCCCCTAACGCTCTTATATTGGTTCCTCACCAATCGCCGCACAGGAACCTCGTCCTGTCTTTCTCTGGCATTTGGCCCTGGCTAGGGGAGGGAGAGGATGAGCGCTAGTCGATCCCCACTGACAACTAAAGACAACAAGGGAGAACAAACAAGGGAAGATAGCTTAGCTTTAGTCGACTTCAGAGAGATGAACACATGTCCTCTTAGCTCCAGAGAGAAAGAAGTACTGCTCTAGCTCAAGCCTTCACAAGGGGTCATGTGAATATCGCCGGCACCTCCCTCTAGCAAAAAGCAGGTATTTATACACCCAGGCCAGGGTGTTAATTAGCAAGAGGAAGGTAGCCGCTGGGTCCTAGAGAGACAGCTTCTAAGAAGGTGTCTGTAATGCCAAATGAAGAGATCTCCTGCAACCAACAGCAGGGAAACTGTCACTTCTGACACACCCGTGACTCCATTGAATTCTGGACCGTAATTTTGGCTGAAATAGATTGCTGATGCCATGTCACATTTGAAGAGCCCCTGACATGCTAAAACAGCAGAAACCCCCACAAGTGACCCCATTTTGGAAACTACAGCTCTTGATGAATTCATCTAGGTGTGTAGTGAGCATTTTTAACATTCGGTGATTCACAGAATTGTCTAACATTGGGCTGAGTCAATGGAAAATTACAATTTTTTTCCAGTAAAATGTTGCTGTGGCCCCAAATTTTCAAATTTCAAAAGGGATAATAGAAGAAAATACAATTTATTATGCAATTTACCCAATACCTCGTATGTGGTCGAAAACTACTTTTAGAGGTATTGTGCAAAGCTTAGAAGTGAAGAAGTGTCATATTGGTGTTCAGATTTTGCTGGAATGATTTGGGGGTGCCATGTCACTTTCGCAGTGTCCCTAAGATGCCAGAACAGCAGAAACCCCCATACATTCATAAGTTATGTCATTTTACAAACAACACCCATCAATGAATTCATCTAAGGGTACAGTGAGCATGTTGACACCACGGGTGGCTCACAGAATTTTATAGCATTGGGCAGTGAAGAGACAATAATCACATTTATATCCCTAAAATGTTGTTTTAGTCCGAAAATTTTAATTTTTATCAGGGCTAATAGGGAAAATGGACCTCACAGGTTTTTAAAAACAGCTCACAGAGAAGGACAAAAAATTCAAAAAACATAACAGAGAAAAAAAACAGCCTTACCAACACCAGGTCAGATTACCAATGCACTAGCAGGATGAAGCAGACCCCCATGATAAAGGCGGGGGCAGCACAGGTGCAAAATACTGATGCAAACAGCCACTCACAAACCTACCAATTCATGGAGGGGGTGGCTGTATAGTATTAAAAATGCACACCGATGGGGCTTGCATAAGATGCCAGTCACACAGATGTGTGATGCACAGTGTCGGGCTTACAGCCTATTGATGACGCCCATACTATTAGATAGACAGGCTGCCCCATGTACACTCTAGAAGACAGATGCCCCAATTCACCCAACCAACATTAACCCCTTCACCCCGAAGCCTGTTTTCACCTTCCTGACCAGGTCAATTTTTTTAATTCTGACCAGTGTCTCTTTATGAGGTAATAACTCTAGAATGCTTAAACGGATCCCCGTGATTCTAAGTTTGTTTTTCATGACAAATTGTACTTCATTATAGTGGTAACACTTCTTTGATATGACATACATTTATTTGTGAAAAAATCAGTGATTTGGCGAAAATTGTGAACATTTTGCAATTTTCAAACTTTTAATCTTTATAGTTCATAAATAACATTTCCCACATGTCTTCTTAACATCAGCACAATTTTGGAACCAAATTTTTTTTGTTAGGAAGTTATAAGGGTTAAAAGTTGACCAGCGATTTCTCATTTTTCCAACAAAATTTACAAAACCATTTTTTTTAGGGATCACATCACATTTGAAGTGACTTTGAGGGGCCTGTATGACAGAAAATACCCAAAAGTGACATCATTATGAAAACTTCACTCCTCAAGGTGCTCAAAACCACGCTTAAGAAGTTTATTAACCCTTCAGGTGCTTCACAGGAATTAATGGAATGTGGAAGGAAAAAATGAACATTTAACTTTTTTTCGCAAAAAATTTACTTTAGACCCAATTTTTTTTTTACTTTCACAAGGGTAACAGGAGAAAATGTGCAACTTCTCCTGAGAACACAGATACCCTATATGTGGGGGAAAACCACTGTTTGGGCGCACAGAAGGGCTTGGAACTAAAGGAACGCCATTTGACTTTTTGAATGTAAAATTTGCTCAAATAAATAGCGGATGCTATGTCCCGTTTGGAGAGCCCCTGATGTGTCTAAAAAGTGGAGACCCCCCACAAGTGTCACCATTTTGACCCCTTATGGAACTTATAGATGTGTGGTGAGCACTTTAAACCTGCAGGTGCTTCACAGAAGTTTATAACATTGAGCCGTGAAAATAAAAAAAAACACGTTTTTCCCACAAGAATGTTTTGTTGGCACAAAATTTTACATTTTCACAAGGGTAACAAGAGAAAATGGACCCCAGAATTGGTTGTGCAATTTCTCCTGAGTACGTAGATACCCCATATGTGGTTGAAAACTACTTTTGAGGCATAGTGGAGTTCAGATTTTGCTGGACTGGTTTGAGGGTACCATGTTACATTGGCAGAGCCCTTGAGGTGCCAGATCAGCCAAACCCCCCCCCCATAGTTGACCCCATTTTACAAACTACACCTCTCATTGAATTCATCTAGGAGTGCAGTGATTATATTGACACCACAGGTGTGTCACACAATTTTATACCATTGGGCAGTGAAGAAAAAATAATTACATTTTTACCATGAAAATTTTTATTTTAGCCCTAGATTTGACATTTTCACACTGGGAAATGGGTACAAATGGCACCAAAATTTGTCCCCACAATTTCTGCTGAATGTAGAAATACCCCATTTGTGGCTGTACAGTACTGCTTAGCCTGATGGCAAGACTCGGGAGGGACGGAGCGCTTTTTGCCTCCTGGAGCGCCATATACAGAGCCCCTACGTGCTAAAAGAGCAGAATCCCCCTCAAGTGATCCCATTTTGGAAATTATACCCCTTTGTGAAGTAATCTACAGGTGCAGTGACGATTTTGACTCCATGGGTGTTTTCCAGAAACAAGCAGCAGTGGATATTGCTAAGAGAAGATTGCAAATTGCCGTTGTAGTGACCAGTACGCTGTAGTGACCAGTACGTTATGCCCAGCTCGTTCATCTGGAGACATGCACCTGTAAATTAGGCAGGCTCTCATCGCTACAGGAATGCCAAACATGTTGATGCTAACGGCGGTTTAGGTACACTGGAGCTCAGAAGGGAGGGGGACATTTGGATTTGAGAGCGCAGAATTCACTGGATTTCGTTTGGAGGGTGAGGAGCCATTTAGTTTTCCAGAGTCTTTGTGCTACCAGTAACGTGGAAGCCCCTTATATTTTCGTTAACAGTTGACAGACCTGAGTGGGAACTTGCTTTTTTTGTGAATGAAGTTGAAGCTTTTATTGGGAACATTTTACATAACATTTTGGATCACGTTTATCCTGCGCTCTACGCTGAGCACTTATATCGGGGTTTCCATCTAAATCTCCGAATGACGTGATTCAGATGAAATCCCCAAGGGATCCATTCACTATAATGAGGCAGCAGAGTTACTCTGGACTCCATCTGGCCTCTGTTCAACGGTGTCCTTCTTTTGAGAAGTGTACAAAACTGTGGCCGATGGTACTTTTATGCACGCCTAATAAAAAGACGGACACTGTGGGATCATAGGCCAGACGGCGTCCACAGTGTCTCTATCTGCCTCACTATAGGGAATCTTCCACTGGGGCTTCCGTTTGAACCACGTATTTCACAGATTTTTACGGAAACCCCGATCTAAGCGCTCAGTGCAGTGCACAGGATAAATGTGAGCTGAACCAATCAGTAGCAGGTGATGAATTGGTTTTATTTATTTTTTATGCCGTTCCTCGTGTGGTATAAGCGATTAGACAACTTTATTCTTCGTTTCGGTGTGATCACAGTGATATCAGATTTATATTGGGTTTTTAAGTTTGGCAGCTCTAACACACTAAAAGACGCTTTTTATTGTAAAAACAAGTTTTTGCATCGCCATATTTTGAGAGCTATAATTTTTCCATATTTCTGCTGACAGAATCATGTGATGGCTTGTGTTTTGCAGGACGAGTTGATGGGTTTTTTTGTACCATTTTGGGGCAAATTACATTTTTTGATCGCTTTCTATTTAGTTTTTTGGGAGGCAGAATGAACAAAAGCCAGCAATTCAGGAATTGTTTTTTGGGGATTTTTTTATGCTGTTCCGCTTGTGGTAAAATTGATAAGTCAGCTTTATTCTTCGGGTCAGTACGATTACAGCAATACCACATTTTTTTATGTTTTGCTGCTTTTACACGATAAAAACTATTTTATAGAAAAAATAATTATTTTGGCATCGCTTTATTCTGAGAGCTGTAACATTTTTATTTTTCCGCTGACGGAGCTGTTGGGTAGCTTGTTTTTTGCGGGACAAGATGACATTTTCAGCGGTACCATATTTGCAGGCGTCTTTATGATTGCGATTTATTCTACTTTTTGTTCAGCAGTATGATGATAAAGCACTGTTTTTTGCCTTGTTTTTTTTTTTTTTAAGGTGTTAAGAGAATAATATATATGTGCACCCCACAAGACAGACTCCCCAATTCACCCAACCAACACTAAAGGGCCTGGCTGCATCCTGCAAAATGGAAAAATGTGCAAAAAAAGGTGAAAAATAATGTATAAGATAAATACATTACATGAGGTATTGGTCGATATTTTGGCCAAAATACGCAAGCTCGCAACCCACGTAAAGGGTCCTCCTACTTGCGAGTCCTAATGTAGCGCCCCGAGGGTTCGGCCGCTACAGGGGTATTGCACCTCTGCCAGAGGTGTGATATTCCACTCCCGGGTAAGGATGGAGTATGGACCAGGGCTCAGGTAGCTGCATGCAGCACACACACCCCATTTCCAGGGGACAGCTCAACGGTGCTCCCATTAGACAGTAATGCAGGCATGACAGACCATGTCCCTGGCTGGAGTGGGGAGGGGGGAAGAACACCCAGTGATGTAGGAGCAGAAGGGGACGGTTTCTGAGCATAGATAGGAGCTCATTGGTTGCTGGTCACCTGAGCTCACATACTAGGGAAGGGTATATAAGGTGGGCACCATCTTAGTTCTGGGTTGTTGTTGTGAGTTCCGTGAGAGAAGGAGTTCAGCCAGAGAGGGCTGACAGGGGGCTGTGGCTCTGTCTGGGCCCAGCTTCACGAGGCAGGCCTAGAGTGAAGGCCGGAACAGAAAGGAACAGCAAAGAAAAGAGAAGTACCCAAGTGTAGAAGGGCTCAGAAACAAGAAGGAAGAAGGGACCCTAAGAACCCATGAGAATACTGGGTGAAGGGTCAGGTAGATTAAGGGTACCGGATCCCAAGTTGGTGGAGAGAAACTACCCTCAGCCAAAGACCGGAGGTCGTGATCATTTATTGGTGCGACACCTCACCAAACCTGCTAGGAAGGCACCATATAGGACAGCGGAGAACGGGGCCCAGGTTTACCAGCGCAGATCCGTGGCAGCTGGACAAAAGTTGGTCACTGGTGGGGCAGGCCAGAGAAAGGATAGAAGGGGGTCCTGTGCCATATCCCTGAACTGCCTGGGGGTTGACCGAGCCCCTCACCTGGTGGACGCAGCACGGCTCGGGCGGTCATTGCTGACAGAAGTGACTGGGAATATACGAACTGTGAGTAAAAGACCCTGGACTGCAACACGTTGTCTTTGTGCTTTTTGCTTCGCCAGCACTAACAGTACTGGGACGCCCTGCACCATCACCCCCACCATCCACTACACTGCCCTGGGGCTGCACTCTTCCCGTGGGGAGTTACACTACCTCAGCTGCATACACCATCAGCCCCAGGGGTCTGCCTTGCAGCGGCGGTTCATAATAGCCGCAATCCACGGGTGGCGTAGTCGGACATTACCTACAGCACATAGCAGACTACCACTGGTCTGACCACCGTGAGCCACGGAACCGGGTCGCCACTACTACTCCCAGCATTGCCCTGAAGTCCGGTTCCGAGTGCCGCACGGCCCAGGGGGCGAGTCACTAACACTAAAACAAAAAATGGCTCACAGAAAAGAACAAAAAATTAAAAAAACATCACAGAGGAAAAACAGCCTTACTAACACCAGGTCAGATTACCAATGCACTAGCAGGATGCTGCATACCACCATGATAAAGGGTGAATCGGGGCGTCTGTCTTGTGGGGTGCACTTATATAGTGCTGGGCAGCCCGCCTGTTCTAATAGTATAGGCGTCATCAATAGGCTGTAAGCCAGACACAGTGCTTCACACGTGTCTATGTGACTGGCATCCTATGCAAGTCCCATCTGTGTGCATTTTTAATACTAAATAAACACTGCCACCCCCTCCATGAATTGGTAGATCTGTGAGTGGCTGTTTGCACCTGGGGGTCTGCTACATCCATGTTTGTCTGCTATCTCACACTAGAAAACGCTTTTTTTTTGCAAAACCAAATTTTTGCCTCTCCATATCTTGAGAGCCATAATTTTTCTATATTTCTGCCGACAGAATCAAGTGAGGGTTTGTTTTTTGTAGGACGAGTTTACGTTTTTATTGTTACCATTTTCAGGCAAAAAAAACATTTTTGATCGGTTTCTATTCTTATTTTTGGGAGGTAGAATAAACAAAAATCAGCAATTTACAATTACCGGTGGAAGTGAAAGGCAGTTTTATTATCCGTATCAGTATGATTACAGCGAAGCCACATTTATATCATTTTTTTAAATGTTTTCCGCTTGTACACAATAAAGACAATTTTATAAAAAAAGGAATTGTTTTTGCATCACTATATTCTGAGAGCTATAGCTTTTTTATTTTCCTGCTGATGGAGCTCTATTGCAGCTTGTATTTTTGCGGGAGAAGATTAGGTTTTTAGTGATATCATTTTTCTTCCATTAGACTTTTCAATTGCGTTTTATTCCACTTTTTTTCGGCGGCATGATGAAAAAGCATAGTTTTTGCCACTTTTTTATGGTTTTCACTGAAGGGGTTAACTAGTGTGACAGTTTTAGGCTGCGTGCACACGATGCGTTTTTCATGCGTTTATGCTGCGGAATTTCCGCAGCGGAAACGCATCAAAAACGCATGGTAATCTGCACCCCATGGTCCCCAATGGCATTCCGCAATGTCAATGCCCATGCTGCGGATTTTTCCGCAGCGTTTCTGCAGAGCTCATAAATCCGCAGCATGTTCATTAATTTTGCGGAAGCGCAGCGGAAGCGCCGCCATTGACTTGAATTGAGACGCATAGAATCCGTGTCTGTACATTTGTACAAGCGGATAATATGCAATTCAATGTGCGGATGGTACCCAGGTCTGGAGGAGAGAAGACTCTCATCCAGACCTGGGTACCATTGTACCTGTAAAAAAAAGAATAAAATAATAAAGTTTATATTCACCTGTCCGGCGGCCCCTGCAGCGCTTCTCCTTCCAGGACCTGAGATGACGTCGCGGTCATGTGACCGCAGGCTGTCTCGCGAGATGCCGGCAACCCGGAAGAAGCCAGGACGAGCGCGACAGCACACGCCGGGGCATCGGGGGTGAGTATAGCTTTATTTTTTTATTTTTACGGTCACACTGTATAAATCCATGCCGTTTGCATGGATTTATATAGTGTGACCAAGTTGTCAAGCACTTTCCAAGTGATGCTATCGCCTGGAAAGTGCTTGTCAGTCCGCATGCGGAAACGCATGTGAATCCGCATGTATTCTGCAGGAAAAACGCATGCACAATCTGCAGGGAGATGCAGAAATGCTGCAGAAATTTTCTGCTTCATTTCTGCATCGTGGGCACATAGCCTTATAGGTCAGGTCGTTCTGGACTCAGCGATACCAAATATATGTTCTTTGTTTGTTTATTTTTGTTTTGACACAAATATATGTATGTATTGGTTTAATATTCTTTCTTTTTTTGTTCTTTATTTTGTGATTTTTTTAAAGAATATTTTTTACATTTTCTAAAACTTTTCTTTTCACTTTTTTACCTTATCCCAGTATGGGACATCAACTTTCCCTGCCATGATCTTTAATCTAATGTTATAACCTGCTGTCAGTTGTAACCTGGAACATCATAAGAACTGTGAGTAAAAACTTGAAGACTGCACTTCGCTATGTCCTTGACTTAATTGCTGCGTCACCTGCCTTGCACTACACCAACAACAAAGCTACCTCTTTAACTGCCCTGGGGCCTAGCTCTACCCGTGGAGAGCTGAACTATCTCTGCTGCATCACCAACGGCCCCAGTGGATCTGAACAGCAGCGATGGCCACCGACAGCCGCATTCCATGGGTGGCGTCACAAAACTTTATCCCCAAAACTTTATTCCCCTCCGTTATTGACCGCCCGGGGCCATGAACTCGGTCACGCCACTGTGACTATCCCAAAAGAACAGACCGGCCCGGCGCTGAGTACTCCACGGCCCCAGGGGGGCGTCAGGACCATGATGGGGAACATCACTACAGAAAGGGGCGGAGGATGGGGGACATTATTATAGGAAGGGGAGCAGGAAAGAGGACATTACTACAAGATGGGGACAGGATGAAGAACATTAATATTGGAAGGAACCAGGATGGGGGACATTGTTAGAAGATGGGGGAACATTATTACAGGAATAAGCCAGGATGGGGGACATTATTACCCAAAGGAGACAGGATGGAGGATATTATAACAGAAAGGGTTCCAGGAAGGGGGACATTATTACAGAAAGGGGCCAGGATGGGGGAAATTATTACAGGAAGGGGCCCAGGATGGGAGACATTATTACAGGAAGGGTCTGATGACGGAGTACATTATTACTGGAAGGGGCTCATGTTGTAGGACATTATTATAGATGTGGGCCCAGCTGGGGACATTATTAAAGGAAATGGCCAGGATGGGGGACATTATTATAGAAAGGGGTCCAGGATGGAAGATATTGCTACAGCAAGGGGCCTAGGATGTAGGACACTATTACTGGAAAGGGCCAGGATGGGGGACATTATTACAGGAAGGGGTCTGTGATGGGGGACATTAATATTTACAATGAGTGAATGAACAAACAATAAATCCATAGGTTCCAACTGTCCTTGATACAGCAGCATAGTACTGGATTTAGGTTTACGCCCCACTGTTTCAGGCAGTCTGCTGAATGTCCCTTACTGACACCATGCCAATTCTGACATCTCCTCTTACCAGGATAGAAAGGAATGGTAAATGGTTTTGGTTAGGGAGTGTATTTAGGGATGTGGTCAGAAATTTGACACATAGTTTGTCCCTCTTTCTCTTCTTGCTCACGACTTTCTTTCATACACAGTATGAAGAAAACCGCAGCACTACCGGAGTCAGGTGCTCGAGTAGGGTCCAATGGAACCAGCGGTGGATACCGCGTTCCCCACCTCGCACACCTCCACACTGGGTCTCAGATACCACAGACCCACTCTGGTTGAGACACCGCGTCCTCCTCCCCCCTCCTTCTGACTTTGATCACCCACAGCAGTCAGTACACTGATGAAGGTCGTGTCGACCAAAACGTCTGTGTGTTTTTTTGGACTGAATTAAATAATTTATATTAAATTAAGATCTACTGAGTGCCGAGGCTTTTCTTATTTCTTTCATACACATCATTGTGCCTCTGACGCTGGGTGTACGCTTCTCAGCTTCAGGGGCGCACGGCCTCTGAACAATCTGCAGGGAATGAGTGCGACTGTTCAGATCTGAAATTACTATTTTTTTTTCTTTGAGGAACTCTTTAAACAGTCAAGAGTGCTGCAACCGACAAGCACAGATTTTCATGTATAGAACATGGCTGTTCCCGTCAACACCATGGAGTATCAGAATGCCTAAATGACTGCCACTCCACTTAAAGGGAACCTATCAGCAGGTTCTAGCTATTTAATGTAAGAGCACCATGATGTAAGGACATAGATCCTGATTATAAGGATGTGTCACTACTACAACTTACAAAGCTGGGTGCTGTAGTTTCAATAAAATCAGTGTTTTATCAGCAGGAGATTATCACTTGAGGACTAGGTGTCATGTGCCTTCTGGTCAGGCTAATCTATGTAACCCCGCCTCCACCACTGATTGGCAGCTTGCTGACAATGTACACAGGAAGCTGTCAATCAGGGGTGTGGGTGGGGTTATACAAAACTATTTTTGTTTTACCACTGCTACATCTACACCAGAGAAAACAGTGATTCTATCAAAACTGCACCAAGCAGCTCAGTAAGTGATACATCGCTGGAATCACGCTGTGCTCTACAGCAGGGTTCCCCAACTCCAGTCCTCAAGGCCCACCAACAGGTCATGTTTTCAGGATTTCCTTAGTATTGCACAGGTGATGGAATTATTGCCTGTGCAGGTGATGAAATTATCACCTGTGTAATACTAAGGAAATCCTGAAAACATGACCTGTTGGTGGGCCTTGAGGACTGGAGTTGGGGAACCCTGCTCTACAGCAGCCTCTACCTCATGCTCCTTTCAGATTACATAGCACAAGCCTGCTGACAGATTCCCTTTAACTTACACCTGACATTTGACCAGAAAAAAAAATAACTTAAAAAATGTAAAAAAAAAATAAAATAATAAATTCAATTTTTTTTTTAAACTACCTACCTTGTGAAATCACCATAAAAGGTAATTCTGTGCCTGTACTGCAGGTACATGCTCCGTCCTGACTGTGGGTGTACTGGAATGTATGAGGCTGGTATTTCGGATCATTACACCCCTAGTCGTTTCAGCTCTCTTGCTTAAATATGGGGCAGAAACGAGACATTATTACATTATTGACAAGCCAAGAGCTGGACTTCATCCCATGCAAATCAAATAACATGGAGACTGCAACTGTATAAAATGGAGACAACTATAAGACTATAAAAAGTGTAAGTACAAACGTCCAGGATCAGAATATGTACAAATCCCAATAACACAACATTATCCAGCCCTGACCTCAGTATATCCATGGTTATACCAACATGCGCCCTCTGCTGGACGCCATTGATTATAGCAATATGCGCCCTCTGCTGGACGCCATGGTTATAGCAATATGCGCCCTCTGCTGGACGCCATGGTTATACCAACATGCACCCTCTGCTGGACGCCATTGATTATAGCAACAATGCACCCTCTGCTGGACGCCATGGTTATAGCAATATGCGCCCTCTACTGGACGCCATGGTTATACCAACATGTGCCCTCTGCTGGACGCCATGGATATAGCAATAAGCGCCCTCTACTGGATGCCATGGTTATAGCAATATGCGCCCTCTGCTGGACATCATGGTTATAGCACTATACGCCCTCTGCTGGACGCCATGGTTATAGAAATATACGACCTCTGCTGGACGCCGTGGTTATAGCAATATGCGCCCTCTGCTGGATGCCATGGTTATAGCAATATGCGCCCTCTACTGGACGCCGTGGATATAGCAATATGCGCCCTCTACTAGACGCCATGGTTATAGCAATATGCGCCCTCTGCTAGAGACGCCATGGTTATAGCAATATGCGCCCTCTGCTGGACGCCATGGTTATAGCAATATGCGCCCTCTGCTGGACGCCATGGTTATAGCAATATGCGCCCTCTGCTGGACGCCGTGGTTATAGCAATATGTGCCCTCTACTGGACGCCGTGGTTATAGCAATATGCGCCCTCTACTGGACGCCATGGTTATAGCAATATGCGCCCTCTGCTGGACGCCGTGGTTATAGCAATATGTGCCCTCTGCTGGACGCCGTGGTTATAGCAATATGCGCACTCTACTGGACGCCATGGTTATAGCAATATGCGCCCTCTGCTGGACGCCGTGGTTATAGCAATATGCGCCCTCTGCTGGACATCATGGTTATAGCACTATACGCCCTCTGCTGGACGCCATGGTTATAGAAATATACGACCTCTGCTGGACGCCGTGGTTATAGCAATATGCGCCCTCTGCTGGATGCCATGGTTATAGCAATATGCGCCCTCTACTGGACGCCGTGGATATAGCAATATGCGCCCTCTACTAGACGCCATGGTTATAGCAATATGCGCCCTCTGCTAGAGACGCCATGGTTATAGCAATATGCGCCCTCTGCTGGACGCCATGGTTATAGCAATATGCGCCCTCTGCTGGACGCCATGGTTATAGCAATATGCGCCCTCTGCTGGACGCCGTGGTTATAGCAATATGTGCCCTCTACTGGACGCCGTGGTTATAGCAATATGCGCCCTCTACTGGACGCCATGGTTATAGCAATATGCGCCCTCTGCTGGACGCCGTGGTTATAGCAATATGTGCCCTCTGCTGGACGCCGTGGTTATAGCAATATGCGCACTCTACTGGACGCCATGGTTATAGCAATATGCGCCCTCTGCTGGACGCCGTGGTTATAGCAATATGTGCCCTCTGCTGGACGTCGTGGTTATAGAAATATGCGACCTCTGCTGGACGCCGTGGTTATAGCAATATGCGCACTCTGCTGGACGCCATGGTTATAGCAATATGTGCTCTCTGCTGGACGCCATGGTTATAGCAATATACGCCCTCTGCTGGACGCCATGGTTATAGCAATATGCGCCCTCTACTGGACGCCGTGGTTATAGCAATATGCGCCCTCTACTGGACGCCGTGGTTATAGCAATATGCGCCCTCTACTGGACGCCGTGGTTATAGCAATATGCGCCCTCTGCGGGACGCCATGGTTATACCAATATGCGCCCTCTACTGGACGCCGTGGTTATAGCAATATACACCTTCTGCTGGACGCCATGGTTATAGCAATATACGCCATCTGCTGGACGCCATGGTTATAGCAATATGTGCCCTCTGCTGGATGCCATGGTTATAGCAATATGTGCCCTCTGCTTGACGCCGTGGTTATAGCAATATGCGCCCTCTACTGAACGCCATGGTTATAGCAACATACGCCCTCTACTGAACGCCATGGTTATAGCAACATATGCCCTCTGCTGGACGCCATGGTTATAGCAATATACGCCCTCTACTGGACGCCGTGGTTATAGCAATATACGCCCTCTGCTGGACGCCATGGTTATAGCAATATGCGCCCTCTACTGGACGCCGTGGTTATAGCAATATGCGCCCTCTGCTGGACGCCATGGTTATAGCAATATGCGCCCTCTACTGGATGCCGTGGTTATAGCAATATGTGCCCTCTGCTGGACGCCGTGGTTATAGCAATATGTGCCCTCTGCTGGACGCCATGGTTATAGCAATATATGCTCTCTGCTGGACGCAATGGTTATAGCAATATATGCTCTCTGCTGGACGCAATGGTTATAGCAATATGCGCCCTCTACTGGATGCCGTGGTTATAGCAATATGTGCCCTCTACTGGACGCCGTGGTTATAGCAATATGTGCCCTCTGCTGGACGCCATGGTTATAGCAATATGTGCCCTCTGCTGGACGCCGTGGTTATAGCAATATGTGCCCTCTGCTGGACGCCGTGGTTATAGCAATATGTGCCCTCTTCTGGACGCCGTGGTTATAGCAATATGTGCCCTCTGCTGGACGCCATGGTTATAGCAATATATGCTCTCTGCTGGACGCCATGGTTATAGCAATATGCTCCCTCTGCTGGACGCCGTGGTTATAGCAATATGTGCCCTCTGATGGACGCCGTGGTTATAGCAATATGTGCCCTCTGCTGGACGCCATGGTTATAGCAATATGCTCCCTCTGCTGGACGCCGTGGTTATAGCAATATGTGCCCTCTGATGGACGCCGTGGTTATAGCAATATGTGCCCTCTGCTGGACGCCATGGTTATAGCAATATATGCTCTCTGCTGGATGCCGTGGTTATAGCAATATGTGCCCTCTGATGGACGCCGTGGTTATAGCAATATGTGCCCTCTGCTGGACGCCGTGGTTATAGCAATATGCGCCCTCTGCTGGACGCCGTGGTTATAGCAATATGCGCCCTCTGCTGGACGCCATGGTTATAGCAATATGCGCCCTCTACTGGACGCCGTGGTTATAGCAATATGTGCCCTCTGCTGGACGCCATGGTTATAGCAATATGCTCCCTCTGCTGGACGCCGTGGTTATAGCAATATGTGCCCTCTGATGGACGCCGTGGTTATAGCAATATGTGCCCTCTGCTGGACGCCATGGTTATAGCAATATATGCTCTCTGCTGGACGCCGTGGTTATAGCAATATGTGCCCTCTGATGGACGCCGTGGTTATAGCAATATGTGCCCTCTGCTGGACGCCGTGGTTATAGCAATATGCGCCCTCTGCTGGACGCCGTGGTTATAGCAATATGCGCCCTCTGCTGGACGCCATGGTTATAGCAATATGCGCCCTCTACTGGACGCCGTGGTTATAGCAATATGTGCCCTCTGCTGGACGCCGTGGTTATAGCAATATGTGCCCTCTGCTGGACGCCGTGGTTATAGCAATATGTGCCCTCTGCTGGACGCCGTGGTTATAGCAATATGCTCCCTCTGATGGACGCCGTGGTTATAGCAATATGTGCCCTCTGCTGGACGCCGTGGTTATAGCAATATGCTCCCTCTGATGGACGCCGTGGTTATAGCAATATGTGCCCTCTGCTGGACGCCGTGGTTATAGCAATATGTGCCCTCTGATGGACGCCGTGGTTATAGCAATATGTGCCCTCTGCTGGACGCCGTGGTTATAGCAATATGTGCCCTCTGCTGGACGCCATGGTTATAGCAATATTTGCTCTCTGCTGAAGGCCGTGGTTATAGCAATATGTGCCCTCTGATGGACGCCGTGGTTATAGCAATATGTGCCCTCTGCTGGACGCCATGGTTATAGCAATATGCTCCCTCTGCTGGACGCCGTGGTTATAGCAATATGTGCCCTCTACTGGACGCCGTGGTTATAGCAATATGTGCCCTCTGCTGGACGCCGTGGTTATAGCAATATGTGCCCTCTGATGGACGCCGTGGTTATAGCAATATGCTCCCTCTGATGGATGCCGTGGTTATAGCAATATGTGCCCTCTGATGGACGCCGTGGTTATAGCAATATGTGCCCTCTGATGGACGCCGTGGTTATAGCAATATGCTCCCTCTGATGGACGCCGTGGTTATAGCAATATGTGCCCTCTGATGGACGCCGTGGTTATAGCAATATGTGCCCTCTGCTGGACGCCATGGTTATAGCAATATGTGCTCTCTGCTGGACGCCGTGGTTATAGCAATATGTGCCCTCTGCTGGACGCCGTGGTTATAGCAATATGTGCCCTCTGCTGGACGCCGTGGTTATAGCAATATGTGCCCTCTGCTGGACGCCGTGGTTATAGCAATATGTGCCCTCTGCTGGACGCCGTGGTTATAGCAATATGCTCCCTCTGATGGACGCCGTGGTTATAGCAATATGTGCCCTCTGATGGACGCCGTGGTTATAGCAATATGCTCCCTCTGATGGACGCCGTGGTTATAGCAATATGTGCCCTCTGATGGACGCCGTGGTTACAGCAATATGTGCCCTCTGCTGGACGCCATGGTTATAGCAATATATGCTCTCTGCTGGACGCCGTGGTTATAGCAATATGTGCCCTCTGCTGGACGCCGTGGTTATAGCAATATGTGCCCTCTGCTGGACGCCGTGGTTATAGCAATATGTGCCCTCTACTGGACGCCGTGGTTATAGCAATATGTGCCCTCTGCTGGACGCCGTGTTTATAGCAATATGCTCCCTCTGATGGACGCCGTGGTTATAGCAATATGCTCCCTCTGATGGACGCCGTGGTTATAGCAATATGTGCCCTCTGCTGGACGCCGTGGTTATAGCAATATGCTCCCTCTGATGGACGCCGTGGTTATAGCAATATGTGCCCTCTGCTGGACGCCGTGGTTATAGCAATATGTGCCCTCTGATGGACGCCGTGGTTATAGCAATATGTGCCCTCTGCTGGACGCCGTGGTTATAGCAATATGTGCCCTCTGCTGGACGCCATGGTTATAGCAATATTTGCTCTCTGCTGAAGGCCGTGGTTATAGCAATATGTGCCCTCTGCTGGACGCCGTGGTTATAGCAATATGTGCCCTCTACTGGACGCCGTGGTTATAGCAATATGTGCCCTCTGATGGACGCCGTGGTTATAGCAATATGCTCCCTCTGATGGATGCCGTGGTTATAGCAATATGTGCCCTCTGATGGACGCCGTGGTTATAGCAATATGTGCCCTCTGATGGACGCCGTGGTTATAGCAATATGCTCCCTCTGATGGACGCCGTGGTTATAGCAATATGTGCCCTCTGCTGGACGCCATGGTTATAGCAATATATGCTCTCTGCTGGACGCCGTGGTTATAGCAATATGTGCCCTCTGCTGGACGCCGTGGTTATAGCAATATGTGCCCTCTGCTGGACGCCATGGTTATAGCAATATGTGCCCTCTGCTGGACGCCATGGTTATAGCAATATATGCTCTCTGCTGGACGCCGTGGTTATAGCAATATGTGCCCTCTGCTGGACGCCGTGGTTATAGGAATATGTGCTCTCTGCTGGACGCCGTGGTTATAGCAATATGTGCCCTCTGCTGGACGCCGTGGTTATAGCAATATGTGCCCTCTGCTGGACGCCGTGGTTATAGCAATATGTGCCCTCTGCTGGACGCCGTGGTTATAGCAATATGTGCCCTCTGATAGACGCCGTGGTTATAGCAATATGTGCCCTCTGCTGGACGCCATGGTTATAGCAATATGTGCCCTCTGCTGGACGCCATGGTTATGGCAATATTTGCTCTCTGCTGAAGGCCGTGGTTATAGCAATATACGCCCTCTGCTGGACACCATGGTTATAGCAACATGCGCCCTCTGCTGGACGCCGTGGACACAACGCCTTAAACTCCTTGAAAACCACTTGCACATGCGCTCTAATGTACCTTATGTAACACATTCCTGACATAGGCCAAAACGACGAACAGTTTCCTCGACCACTGAATTGTGACGTCCGCAGAAGTTACCCAATGGAAAGTTTACATACACTTTCCACTTCCTCACTCTCAGCCAATCAGAAGAGTGAGGGCGGGGTTTGCGGTCCTGGCTGCCGCCACATTTTGAATAGCTGGAGCAGTGACAGCTGTGCTCGCCATGGTGGAGGGTCCAGGCTGCACACTGAACGGGGAGAAGATCCGGGCTCGGGTGGCGCGGGGACAGCGTGTGCAGGCCGTGCGGGGGAGTGCGGGCGGCACGGGCACGGTAATGGCGCGTCCATAGCAGGTGCACTGTGCGGCGCTGGGATGAGGAGCGCCACCTACCTGCAGGGGGTGCGCTGTAATAACTGACCGGCACAGCAGGCCCATGACATTGGTAATACTGACAGTGGTGAGATGTATATGGGACCTTCTGATTGGCGCCTCCCCTCCAGAGCAGGTAGTTATGGGTATGTGCACACGATCCGGAGCCGCTGCGGGTTTGACGCTGGGTGTCTATGCAGCGTCCAGATGTTACAGCATAGTGGATGGATGTCAATATCTCATGCCGGCCTGCTAGCTAACATCAATGAGGAAAGTCCGCCTGTGAAAAAACACGCCGCTCACTTGCATAATGAGAAGCGTTAGTGGTGCGGCTGCTCTGTAGTGTCGGGGATGCAGGCGGCTCCGGATCCCGGGGACATACCTTTAGGCTATGTGCCCACGTTGCATTTCTGCTGCATAAATGCAAGTCCTCTCCCGGAAAAACGCATGCGGAATTCCGCACGCGTTTATCGCGCATTTTTCGCGCGTTTATCACGCGTTTTCCACATGCGGAATTGCCTTGCATTTTTTATGCATTGGACAAAGGCAATTCCGCTTGCGGAAACGCAAAATTAAATGACATGCTGCGGATTTTTGAACGCGGCATAAACGCTGCGGAAAAATCCGCAGCATGTGCATAGAACTTGCGGAATCCCATTGGGGACCATGGGGTGCGGATATACATGCGTTTTTCAAGCGTTTACGCTGCAGAATTTCCGCAGCGGAAACGCTTGTGAAACGCTAGGTAATCCGCACCCCATGGTCCCCAAGGGGATTCCGCATGTTCTATGCACATGCTGCGAATTTTTCCGCAGCGTTTATGCTGCGTACAAAAATCCGCAGCATGTCATTTAATTTTGCGGAAGCGCAGCGGAACTCCCACCATTGACTTGCATTGAAACGCATAGAAACCGCGACTGTACATTTGTACAAGCGGCTTCTATGCGTCTCTATGTGCGGATGGTACCCAGTTCTGGGGGAGAGGAGACTCTCATCCAGACCTGGGTACCATTGTACCTGTAAAAAAAGAATAAAATAACAAATAAAGTTTATACTCACCTTTCCGAAGGCTTCTCTGCATGCCGGCATCGCTGAAGGACCTTCGGTGACGTCACGGTCATGTGACCGCAGGCCCTTCACCGCTCTGTCTCGCGATATGCCGGCAGCCGGGAACCAGCCAGGAAGCAGCGCTGCAGCCACGCCGGGGCCTCGGGGGTGAGTATAGCTTTATTTTATTTTTACGGTTCACACTATATAAATCCATGCTGTTTGCATGGATTTATACAGTGTGACCTAGTTGTCAAGCACTTTCCAAGTGATGCTATCGCCTGGAAAGCGCTTGTCAATCTGCATGCGGAAACGCATGTGAACCCGCATGTGGATCCGCATGTATTCTGCAGGAAAAACGCATACACAATCTGCATGCGTTTTTTTCTGCCAGGGAGATGCAGAAATTTTCTGCTTCATTTCTGCATCGTGGGCACATAGCCTTAGTCTCTGGGGAAAGTCCACATGGGGACCCGCAAGAGAAGCTGACATGCTGCAGGTCTGAAAGACGCACCCCATGTGGGTGGTCTGCAGGTGCACGGAGACACAGTGGATGGGATTTCTGGACATCCATCCACTATGCTGTAACATCTGGACGTTGCATAAACCCGCAGCTCCTCCGCATTGTGGGCACATACCTTTAAGGCTACATCCAGACGATCAGGCTATGGCAGCGCTTTGGACGCAGCATATTTTTGCTGCGTCCGATCCCGCAGGTAACTCCACATGTAATCATTGAACACACGCAGAGTTCCCGCACCCTGTACATTCTATGGTGGAGATTTCTATTATGGAGACCAGCCATGCTGCGGTTCGTAAAGCCGCGCTGCCGGAGAATTTACACGGCATCAAATAGAAGCACAGTGGGCGTGGGACCTCGATACATCCATCCACTGTGCAACACAGCGCAGGAGAGCGGCGTCCAAAACGCCTCTATTACGGCTCATGGGCACGTACCCTTATAGGTCCAGTTTGGGGCTGAAGTTAATTTCTTAGTCGCTAAGTTATCCTGAATTAGATGAGCTGTGCCGTCAGGTCCCTGTTTTGCCCCCGTTCTGCCCATATTGGAGGAGCTGTGCAAAACTGGGGAGAAAAACTCAAAAGTTGTACAAAAATGTTGTGACTTTTCAAAGTGGTTGACACCAGAATTCTGTCGATAACACTTTGATGAATTAGGGGCAAGAAGATATTGAAATCAATAAATAATGGTCGTCATCGTTATTAACCCTTCCATTTAGCGATTAGGGTGATACAGACATCATTGGGAGGAGGATAAAGCGCTCCTCACACCTTCCACAAGTCCATCCTCTAACATGTCATGTATGGCCTGACACACCTGCAGCCAGGTAATGGCGATGGCCGTATGTCGCCCGATGCTGTACGATGCTCCTCGGTGGCAGCTGTGGGGATCTATATGGCTGCAGTGGCTTTGCACAGAGGATCACCAGGGCAGAGGCTTTTGTGCCATGTTTGGGCATCTAGGAGGCCAGGATTCTGTGCTTCGGGGTATTTCAGCTTCTCCATTAATATTAATACCATTTTAATAGCACATGTTTTCATTGCCCTTTCATTCCCTTTCCCTTAGAAAGCCTCCATCTGCCACAATACTTTCCTCCGCAGTCATTTCCCTTATTAAATAGTATTTAAAGTGATGTCGACTTCATCTTTAATTACAGATTTGTGCTTGGGCCTGAAATGAAGTAATTGCCCGTGGTGTATAGCGGAGCATATGCCAATAGTGGCGGTGTAATTACCTGGCTGCAGATGAGCGCTGCCGTCCATTAGTCAGACCGGCGGCTCCTTTTCACGTCTTATCCTTTTCTTATTTGTGGCCGGGGGTTTCGCCGTCTCCTCCAGACTCTGACTGCTCTGTAGACTCTTACATTTCACAGTGTCTCATGACGTTCAGCCTTTGCAGTTATTCATCAATGCTGTTGTCTCCCTCCTGGATATTTAGGGAACGTTTTGTTCTCTTATGGCAGCGAGACGTCATTTTTAAGAGATTTCTTTACATTAAATTCTTAAAATAAACCAGTGATCTGTTCTTGGATAAGGGGTCATTTCACTGTGAAATTGCTCTCGGAAGGGACAATCTAGGGGTTATCAATATGGTGGAGGGTACGATAACAGAACGAGGCCAGACGTGCTTATAAATCCTGACTGCGCTGCTTATTAGGGTTCCTTTAATACATCGATGTCATGGCCGTAGGGAGAGCTTAGAGACCTTGTTATCCTAAGCAAAAAAAAATCTGCATTTCTACAGCACTGTGTGGTATAAATATGCTACTAGTATTTGGAATATTAACAAGGTGACCTATTTAGTTGGATAAATGGCTGTGGCTGCTGCCATGTTCTTCCCTAAATCACGCCGGCTGAGCCTTCCCATATGTTTCTATCAGTGACCTTTGCAGAAATACAAGCTTTTTTTTTTTTTTTTTCCTCAATTCCTAAAAGACTTAAAGGGTCTAGTGAGATGGCATAAATAAGGCCGTGCGTTTAATGAGCGGTGCAGACCCCCTGACTGCTGTGCCTCAGTGCAGGCGGCCCCCCGGGCTATTTATGTGGATTCTGTCTTTCTCCAAATCCCTTGGAAAGTAACAGCCTCCAAATCGGTCACACAAGCTTTGTGACTCTGGGGGATATTAATTTTTATACCTCTATTCCGGTGTATCATTCAGAAACTGGAGCATTGATTTAAAGGGAACGTCCAGCTGTTGAAAACAAAAGAATATATATGCACACTTAAATAGTACCCCAATCTTAAAATATCGCCTCGTGCCACAGCAGCTGTACTTTTGTTTTGGGGTCAGCATGTGACCAGCACTGTGTGCCTCAGCCTGGCTGATTGCTCATTTTAACAGCAAAGCCAGCCTCCTTCTTTGTCACAGCTGATACATAAATACAGATGATTATTGGCTCATCTATTGAAATAAGCAGGCAGCCAGCCCCCTTCTCTGTCACGGCCGATATATAGGTACAGATTATTGGCTCATCTATTGAAATAAGCATGCAGCCAGCCCCCTTCTCTGTCACGGCCGATATATAGGTACAGATTACTGGCTCATCTATTGAAATAAGCAGGCAGCCAGCCCCTTTCTCTGTCATAGCTGATATATAGGTACAGATTATTGGCTCATGTATTGAAATAAGCAGGCAGCCAGCCCCCTTGTTCATCACTGCTGATATATAGATACAGATGATTACTGGCTTATCTATTGAAATAAGCAGCCAGCCAGCCCCCTTCACCAACAACCCTGGTCATGTGCTGACAGAGGAAACTATCCTGGGTAAAATCCATGCCAGAGGGGGAGTTGTTTGCGCCTGCATGGAGATCCGGGCACCTTTGGTGGGGGTCCAGATGTCGGGAACCTTTAACAATCAGCTGAACAGCAGCCTCGTCCTTTAGTGGCAGCAAATGGTACTGCGCCTTGTCTGCTATTCACTTGTATGGGAACGTACGGCTGCTGTATTCACCCCATACACTGCTTATATTTGACAGCCACTAGAGCAGATTTCAATCCATTTCATGTTGATGACCTCTCCTTTGCATACGTCATCAGTTTTTTTTTCATCTGCGACATCCTTTTAATTGACCTTTTGCGTATAAATATTTTTTTTTTCTAGCTGGACATCCCTTTTAAGCCTGTGATCTAACCGCTGTTCCGTAAAATAGAAAGTGCTTGTTATCTAGAGATCCGGGCAACAATCTTAATTGAACTGTATGAATAAATGATATAACTTGATATTTTCAACACTAAATATGTAATTTTTTCAGCTGGAAAACCCCCTCAAAAAACACTGGTAAACTACAGAGGTCTTGATTGTGGATAACTTGGTGTTTTGCATTCTTATGGAGCTGAGTTCCACCAAACAGGAAAGTATTTATATAAAAAAAAGTTTGATCAACCATAGCAAGGAACAGTTCACCTTCTCCTCTGCGCTGTGGGTCCGTGATCAGATCTGAGCAGGCGCCATGCACAGCCCTTTAACAAGATGGAGTGTATGAAGGCATGACCCAGGCTGGTCCGCCACACAGGGGGGAAACGTCTATATAGCACTGGCATGGCATTATGTCAGATAATACAATACAGTAAACCTGCATTAACCCTTCACAAAACCACTCTAACCATGCAAACAGGGCAGTAGAGAGGGGGTCATCAGATCGATGGCAGAAACATACGTTTCCTGTTGCTTCTATACTTGCAATTTTATGGAAGACGGAATCTCAGTTCTGAAATCTCACATCTCTACTACAGGTTGTTAAATGTTCTGTTGTCAGAAGAGACATAAAATTAACTTTGTTTTATTTGGTTTTCAAAAATATTATTTTTGTAGTTATTTTTATTTTTTCACTGCATTTTACCGACAGAAATCCGCCAACAATGCAGCCCCCGACTCCAGCAGCAGCAGCGTTCTCCAGTCTTTGGTTTCGTGCACCTTTACTGGGGTGGAAACCTTAGGAAAAGAACTCTTTATGTACTTTGGACTGAAGGCTTTACGGTAAGATATTTATTATTTTCACCTGTTTATGAAGACTTGTAATGTCGTTATGAATTCAGTGCATCCAAACCCTAAGACTGTCGGCAGATAGCTATTCCTCCTGTCTTCCCCCATATGCATGCACGCTCCCCCGAGCACGCACAAGTCCTCAGTAGAGAGGGGGGAGTAAGCCACTTATCTCCTGTGAGAATAAAGAGTCAAATGTGTTATAGAAGCACTCCTCTTCCCATCAAAATTTGTATCCTCTTAATATACTGCAGTCATCATATAATATAGCACTGTGTACTTTACAATTGCTCATTTTGCCCTTCTACCCAATTAAAGGGAGCCTGACACCATTTTTTTTCATGTCTGAACTAAGATTGGCACCATAAAGGGGTTGTCCGGTCAAAAGTGATAAATCTGCAGTCACTCTGTGTGACTGCAGACTTATGAATTCCCCCCCCCCCCCACCCCAGCGCAGGCACTGTGCGCAGCAGGGATTCACCGGTTTCAGACCTGGGACCGGAGGGTATGTATACGTTATACATACTCCTGGCCAGTAATCCTTCCATACCCTCCAACCCTGGGTCTGAAACCGGCAAATCCCTGTAGCGCACAGAGCGTTGCCTGGGGGGATTCATAAGTCTGCAGTCACACAGAGTGACTGCAGACTTGTGGCTTTTGACTGGACAACCCCTTTAATCAACACCTGTGCTACATTCCATAGAGGGGTATATAACCCCCTGTATACTCCCAAAAACCTTTTCAAGCTCTGCTGCTCTCTATGTAAATCCTATCAGTCCGGTCCGATAGGCATCCTTGCTGAGACGTCTATCCCTTCTCCCGGCTTCTGATCGCCGTCCTGCTTTGACTGACAGGGATGACGCCTCCTGCGTCATTCACATAGCCGGACAAAATCTCACGCCTGCGCACTTTGCTGTTCCCTACAGCGGGCAGAGCATAAAATATAAGGGCACATGCGCCCTACTGCGGGCAGAGCCTAAAACAAGTACGCAGGCATGAGCCGGCGATGTCTCTGCTCAGGTTTCGCCTGGCTGTGGATGACGCAGGAGGCTTCATCCACATCAATCAAAGCAGGAGGGATGCGATCAGAAGCCCGGAGGAGGGATTCATGCTTCAGCAAGGATGCCTATCTGACCGGGCTGGCAGCATTAACATAGAGCGGGAGAACTTCAAAAGGTTTTTGGAGGGTATATGGGGGGAGTCAGTGTGTTACATACCCCTTTATGGAATGCAACACAGGTGCTGATTAAGGTGCTAATCTTAGTTAAGACATGAAAACACTGGTGACAGGTTCCCTTTAATTCTTCTGTTCTCCATTAGGTCTATGATATCACGCGATTAAAAACTGACTAGCTGAATCCTTCTAAACTCTATGTAGAAACAGCAGGTCAATTTTCCCTGTATGAGTCATAAGTCACTGCAAAAGTCCCTGGCAGGGAGAGGAGAGGAGCAGCTGTGTCAAAAGGTGAAGAAGATAAATGCAGGAACAAGAAACTTTCTGTTTCTACATAGAGCAGAGAAAAGAGAATAATTAGCTATGTAGAAAGGCAAACTGAGCAATTGTAAGTACACAGTCCTGTATAATATGATGACTGCAATATATTAGGAGGATAAAGTCTTTGATGGGAGTGCTTCTTTAAAATCCAGTGTCAGCCACTGGGAAAGTGAGGACCCTCCGTGCATCTTAAATGGTCAGCTGGTTTCCAGAAATAAGTGGAATTGTCCAATCCTTATGTAATGTACGTGGCCACCGTCACTTCTGAAAGTAGTATGGAGAATTATGGAGATTGACATATTGAGGTTGCACTGCGTTCCACCCAGGAGTTAGTGATTTCAGCTCTGCAGTGAGAGGAACCTGTTGACGTGTCCGGTATAATCACACACAGCTCTTCAGTGAGAGAAACTTGCAGATGTGTCAGGTATAGTCACACACAGCTCTGCAGTGAGAGGAACCTGCAGATGTGTCAGGTATAATCACACACAGCTCTGCAGTGAGAGGAACCTGCAGATGTGTTAGGTATAATCACACACAGCTCTGCAGTGATAGGAACCTGCAGATGTGTCAGGTATAATCACACACAGCTCTGCAGTGATAGGAACCTGCAGATGTGTCAGGTATAATCACACACAGCTCTGCAGTGATAGGAACCTGCAGATGTGTCAGGTATAATCACACACAGCTCTGCAGTGAGAGGAACCTGCAGATGTGTCAGGTATAATCACACACAGCTCTGCAGTGAGAGGAACCTGCAGATGTAAGGTATAATCACACAGCTCTGCAGTGAGAGGAACCTGCAGATGTGTCAGGTATAATCACACACAGCTCTGCAGTGAGAGGAGCCTGCAGATGTGTCAGGTATAATCACACACTGCTCTGCAGTGAGAGGAACCTGCAGATGTGTCAGGTATAATCACACACAGCTCTGCAGTGAGAGGAACCTGCAGATGTCAGGTATAGTCACACACAGCTCTGCAGTGAGAGGAACCTGCAGATGTGTCAGGTATAATCACACACTGCTCTGCAGTGAGAGGAACCTGCAGATGTGTCAGGTATAATCACACACAGCTCTGCAGTGATATCAGGAGAGCAGAGAGCGGCCATTACACATCACACTGCCAACTCCCCTTCATGTATAATAATTTCTGGAGGCAGAGTTATCTTCCAGGCAGCGTCCTCCTCAGAGCCTGGATGACGTCATTTACATAGTGATAACAGATGATTTCTCAACAACAAGGCATCTGATATGAGGCATACAGGGATCACTCTCCTCAGCTGTCTATAACCTGTATGCCCATATTAATAGTTTACATAGGTCAAATGTGGTGACAGATTCCTTTTAAGGAGCATCTCATAAAAAAATAAAAAAAAACCCTTTTATTTATAATAAATTCTTGATGGCTGAAGACACTGATTCCAACAATGTAATTTTTTACCTCCAAACTCATTCACACCTCCGTGTTATTCCGATAAACAGTCCATGATCACTATGGAAATAAGGCATCTAGGAGTCCGCTGTACTAATTCTGTAAGCTTAGGAGTCCAGGCATTTATTACAATGCAGAACGCGGGCCGTTTGTGAGTTTTTACTGTGGGGAGTATTGTTTTCTTTTTCATGGTGACAGATTCCCTGACATAATGATATGAAAAAATAAGTAAAATACACATGTGGTATCTCCGGGTTCAGAAATGTCCGATCAATCAAAATAAAAAATTAATTAACCTGATATGGTAAACACCATAAACGAAAAAAGCACCAAAATTAGGATTTTTAGGCGGGGTAATTCCACAAAAAATGCTGTAACAAGCGATCAAAACATCACATCTAGTGATGAACGAACACTAAAATGCTCGGATACTTGTTGCTCGGGTCGAGCAAATTGGAATGCTCGAGTACTCGGACCAAGTAACGAGCCCAATGTAAGTCTATGGGAAACTCAAGCATTTTTCTGACTGCTTCCCCCGGCGGTCTGCAGGGGGCCTAAAAATTGCCCAAATCGATGGGAACAGCATGGGGAAGACCCCTGGAAGCATTTCTGACTCCCAGGCCACTGCTGTCAACACTGTTGTCAGAGGTATTACGCCACTTTTATGGACTCACAATAAAATATATAAAAACTAAACCAAATGGATTTTTCTGGGAAATATGTTAAGGGACATCCTTTCCAGGGCAATAACTTTGTATATAAGACAAAATAAATAACCAAAAACAAAAATGCTCCTCCATACCTTGGGCTATGTTCACACGTTGCATTTTTGATGCGTTTTTGCACTTTTGCTTTCCTTTCAACTGTGACAAATGCATTCACCAGGAAATGTCATTTTAATATTTTACAACCTTATCTGGCCATGTGGTGTGTGAAACATCAGACACATCCTGTTTCATTTATGAAGGAGGGACTCTAAAAGTCATAAAGCCTATTTTTACAGCCTTACTATTCTTAAAGGACCAGCAGTCTGCTATGCTTTGTTCCCATTATTAAAGTGTGGGTCTCCTATACTGTTGTTGCATATTCAGTGACTGCAAGGGCTGCCAAAAATTTGGACGCACCCCAATACCATTTTGAAGAGGCATAAAGGAGAGTCTCAGTAAAAAAATGTTCCCATTATAAAGGAGTGGGTCTCCTATAGTGGTAATGCCCATTCTGTGACTGCAAGGGCTGCCAAAATTTGGGAACCCCCCCCCCCCCCTAAAAATGTAAACACACACAGAGCTGGGCCACAGTAACGACATGTTCCTATTAGAAAGGAGAGGGTCTGCTATACAGTTATAGGGTTTGCAGTGAGCCCAATGGCTGCCAAAATTTAGGAAAAACCCTACTAACAATTTAAAAACATAGAGCTACTACATGTTCCCATTAAAAAGGAGTGGGTCTCCCATACTGTTTGCCTATGGAGTGAATGCAATGGCTGCCCAGAATTTGGAGGAACTCCAATGCCCCTTGCAAGAGATGTAGAAGTCAGAGGGCCTTCTGAAATAATGTTCCCATTATTATGAAATGGGTCTACCATACTGTTTGCCTATGCAGTGAATGCAATGGCTGCAAAAAATTTAGAGGAACTCCTATGCCCCTGCAAGAGACGTAGGTATGGTGGTGATATAGAGGAGGATGAGGAGAAGGAGGAGGACAAGAGCAAATAGACAAATTCATGAAGCGTATACCCATGTCTGGGTGTGAAGACAGAGGTGCATGGTAATAAAGTTAGACCTCCAAAAAAAACACTGTATTTCAGTTTGTTACATTGCTATCATTCAGTAGTGTTGAAAAATCTGGCCCAGTCCAGCTCTTGTTCATTTTTATAAGAGTCAGCCTGTCAGCATTTTCAGTTCACAGGCGGATGCGCCTATCGGTTATAATTCCACCAGTGGCACTAAAAACCCGCTCTGACAAAACGCTAGCGGCAGGGCAGGCCAGGACCTCTAAGGCGTAGAGAGCCAGCTTGGGTACCCAATAATTATAAGGCACAGAGGAATCACGGAGCACGTTGATACGGTTGGCAAGGTACTCCCCCCCCCCCCCCCCCCATCTTGCGAAACTTTTCCCTCCTTGGAATAGTACCCCGCGCTTGAGGGCCTATGCGATGGAAGGGTCTGAGAAAACTGTCCCAGAACTTTGACCGTGTTCCCCCTGCTTCTGCTGAATTGGAGTTCTCTCTCGCCTGTAGTCCTTGGTTGTCCAACGAACTGTGACCTCTGCCGCCAGTGTTTTCAGATGGGATTTTTTTAAATAATTCCGCAACAAGGGCCTTCTCATACTGCACCATTTTATTAGGCCTGTCCTGCAAGGGAATAAGAGACAAAGTTCTCCTTGTAGCGTGGGTCTAGAAGTGTCACCAAACAGTAATGACTGTCACCTGAAATTTGGACAACGCGAGTGTCACTGGAAAGGCAGCGTAACATAAACTCAGCCATGTGTGCCAGACTAACCGGCAAGACTTCCGTGTCCTCACCAAGAGGACGACTGACCATGCTCTTCTCCTCCTCCCTGTCCTCAGGCCATCCACGCTGAACAGACGGTATGACAGTTGTGCAGGTAGTACCGTCTATAGCGCAGGAAACTAGCTCCTCCTCTTTCCCCTCTTTCCCCTCTTTCCCCTCTTTCCCCTCTTTCCCCTCTTTCCCCTCTTTCCCCTCTTTCCCCTCTTTCCCCTCTTTCCCCTCTTTCCCCTCTTTCCCCTCTTTCCCCTCTTTCCCCTCTTTCCCCTCTTTCCCCTCTTTCCCCTCTTTCCCCTCTTTCCCCTCTTTCCCCTCTTTCCCCTCTTTCCCCTCTTTCCCCTCTTTCCCCTCTTTCCCCTCTTTCCCCTCTTTCCCCTCTTTCCCCTCTTTCCCCTCTTTCCCCTCTTTCCCCTCTTTCCCCTCTTTCCCCTCTTTCCCCTCTTTCCCCTCTTTCCCCTCTTTCCCCTCTTTCCCCTCTTTCCCCTCTTTCCCCTCTTTCCCCTCTTTCCCCTCTTTCCCCTCTTTCCCCTCTTTCCCCTCTTTCCCCTCTTTCCCCTCTTTCCCCTCTTTCCCCTCTTTCCCCTCTTTCCCCTCTTTCCCCTCTTTCCCCTCTTTCCCCTCTTTCCCCTCTTTCCCCTCTTTCCCCTCTTTCCCCTCTTTCCCCTCTTTCCCCTCTTTCCCCTCTTTCCCCTCTTTCCCCTCTTTCCCCTCTTTCCCCCTGCAATGCATCCTTTTTGATTGTGAGCAGAGAGCGTTTCAGAAGACAGAGAAGCAGGATGGTGACGCTAATTATAGCGTCATCGCAGCTCACCATCTTGGTGGAGTCCTCAAAGTTTTGGAGGATGGTACATATGTCTGACATCCATGTCCACTCCTGAGGTTTTATGTGTGGAGTCTGACCTGAATACCAATGGCCTTGTTGATGCTGGTAGTCAACAACTAATAATAATAAATAATAATTTTTATTTTTAGATCGCCAACATATTCCACAGCACCTTACAATTTTTGGGGGGGTCTTCAACAGACATAAAGACATTACCAAATAAGCATAACTCTGATATTAAAAGGAGTGAGGGCCCTGCTCGCAAGCTTACAGTCTATGATCAACTGCCCTCTTCTGCTCACAAATCCTTCCCAAGATCTTTAACATAGAGGTCCAACGTGTGGGGACATCGCACACCAGTCAGTAAGCTGCAAACGCTGCTAAAGCACAGCACGGGCGGCGGAAGCTGTAGCTGACTTTCTAAAATGGGCACACAAGCGACATACTTTGACAAGCAGATCTGGGTAGGTTTTGAGAAGCCACTGAACCATGAGGTTAAGCACATGGGCCAGGCATGGTACATGTGTGAGCTCGCCTCAGAGCCGCCACCAGGTTCCAGCCATTGTCACGCATGACCATGCCTGGCTGTAGGGTCAGCGGCATCAGCCACAGATCTGCCTGCTCTTTCAGAGCTGTCCACAACTCTTCAGCATTGTGCGGTTTGTCACCTAAGCATATTGGCTTCAGCACAGCCTGTTGCCGCTTGGCCGAGGTAGTGCTGCAGTGCTTTCAGCTTGCGACTGATGTGGTCATTTTGGAAATAAAGGCTGAAGAGGAGGAGGTGCAGGAGCTGTAGAATGTGGGGGCTACCCTGATTGACCCATGGCTCGCAATCCTCGGCGTCGGGAGGATGTGTTCCGTCCCAAGGTCCGACTGGGTCCCGGCTTCCAATATATTAACCCAGTGTGCCGTCAGCGAGATGTACTGTTCCTGCCCACAAGCAATTGTCCATGTGTCCGTGGTTAGATGGACTTTCCCAGTAACTGCGTTGTTGAGGGCACGGCTAATGTTGTGGGACTCGTGCTCGTGTAATGCGGGGACGGCACACCGGGAGAAATGGTGGCGGCTGGGGACCGAGGGACGGCCGTCGCTGTCAGGTTGCGGACAGCTTTCGTCTGCACGAGCCTAAAAGGCAACATTTCGAGATGTGGGAATTTAGTAGTGTGGCCTGTGGGGCGTTGGCTGCATATTTGCGCTTGCGTTCCAAGGACTGGGCTAGGGACAACTGAATGCTGCGCTAGGATGTGGACGTGCTTGCTGATGATGCTAGTTGAGAGTGTGCAACGACACTTGCAGGGTGGGAGGCATCTTGGCATGCGCCATGGACCGGGGATTGGCGTGCACGCACAACAGTGGAAGAAGCAGTGGTGTCACCCGCAGACACTGTTTCTGGACCCTGCGGTTTAGTTGGGTGCTTTGCTGCTATGTCCCTGATCATGCTGGTGGTGGTCAGGCTGCTAGTTTTGCTACCCGTCCTGATGCTGGCCTGGCAGGTGGTGCAAATGGCCTTGTTGGGGTTATCTGCAGAGTCTGTAAATAATAACCAGACTCTGGAATATCGAACAGTTGTACTGGCAACTTCCGTCGTGTTGGCGTTACGAGAAACGCTTTCCCACCTTGTATCTGCGGCCACCACACTGCTTCTTTCTGCCTGTTGTGGTGCTACGCCTCCCTCCCCTTGTGTGCTACTGTCCTAGCTCTATATGTTCCCATGCCTTGTTGGGTCAGTTACTATATCATCCACCACCTCGTCTTCCACTTCCACACTCTGGTTCTCCTCCTGACTTTCTGGCAATTGTCTCATTATCATCCACGTCTTGTGACAGTAATTGCACTTTCCCACCGTTGCCTTCGCATGACCGTGGCAGCTCCAATATTTGGGCATCGCTACACGAGTTCTCCTCTTGACTCTCTTTAAGCTGGCCGGGCAAGAGGCCTGAATCTACAAATGGAAAAGTAAACAGCTCTTCTAAGTGTCCAAGTGCGGGATCAATTGTCTCCGCGCACTCGGCATGGTGGGAGGAAGGAGGATCAGGGTGCGGAATATGCAGTCCAGACTCACGGCTACTGAGACTTGACCGCGTGGAAGACAGGGTGGTGGTGGCAAAGTGACTGTAAGCATTATCTGCTATCCAACCAACAACCTTTCGACACTGCTCTGGGTTCAATAGTGGTGTACTGCGGTCCCCTAGTAATTGGGACAGGAAGGTCGAGCGATAAGATGTGGGTGTTTTTGTGGCCCAATTTCAGCTTGGCCACGTCCTCGGCCTCTGCATGCACCATCACCATCACGTCCACTTTCCCCGTCCCTTGCTACGCACCTTGCCCATTTTAAATGGAGGACAATAGGCAATCCCTGCATGTTCATTTGTGCCAAACGTACAGGGCGGGGACCCAAGTTCCCGTCCGAGCAACCTGGAAAAACTCGCCGAGCTTGTAGAGTTGATTGGCTATTTGATATACTCAAAACAATATAAAATGCTAAGCAAAATAAACGGGATCAGAGATTCTTTGAATCCTCCCAATACAGAACATTGTTTCCGTTTTGGTTTTCTGTGGATTGCAATCAACATAATAATTTGACACTCACTTGGTCAACCTTGAAGGGTTATTGCCCTCCCTTAACAAGGCGAGTACTGAGCAGTGGTGAGCACGTTCGCTCATCACTAGTCACATCCATCCCAAAATGGTATCAATGATGATGTCATCTTTCCCTGCAAAAAATAAGCTCCATCGACAAAAAAATTATAAGGTTACGGAAAATTGGGCCACACCCCAATTATTATTATTTTTTTCTTTTCTTTTTTTCAAACTTTGGATTTTTTTTTCACTACTAAAAAAATAATAATAATAAACTTGTCCAGTTTTTTGTTTTTTTATCGCCGTAATCGTACTGATGGTAGGCTCCTATTGTGAGATTTTAACTGCAAAATGGACACCATAAAAACAATTCCCAAAAAAAAAGTCAGAATATTTTTTTATTCACAATTTCACCTCACTTGGATTTTTTTCCCATTTTCCATTACACTATGTAGTAAAATTAATGGTGTCATTCTAAAGTTCAACTTGTCCTGCTAAAAACAAGCTCTCATATGTCTGTGGACAGAAAAATGGAAAAGTTATAGCTCTGGGAAGAAAGGGAGGAAAAAACAAAAATGCAAAAACTGAAATTGGTCTCATCGTGAAGGGGTTAAACATTAGATCTGATGGCGTTCCTAATTTCTCCCTCCCCCAAATGATTAATGAATCAAATGGTGATATGATGGGGCAGAATATAGTGCATGTGAAAATATGCTTTCGGTGTAGCCACTTCTGAGGGTTATTATATAGCCACTAGTGCCATGGGGGCTCCATGTAACTTTCTCCCTGTCTATGATCTTAACAGGGTTGAGAAATTAATATTTTTAATAATTTTGTTTGTTTATATAGCACCAACCATTTGTAGCAACTTCATAAACATTGCCATCATCACTGTCCCCATCGGGGCTCACAATCTAAATTCCCTATCAGTATGTCTTTTGAAGTCTGGGTAAAGTCCAGAGTCCTTGGAGGAAACCCTGTAAACACGGGAAGAACTTACAAACTCCTTGGTGGGATTTGCTGCAAGGAAACAGTGCTAACCACTGAGCCATTGTGCTGCCCGTGTCATCACCTTTATTACCCCTCCATGTAACAGGGCATTATAATGCATGAAAATTATCTTGCTGCGAAATGCACGGTTGTTCTTCTTGAACCATGGAAGGAAGTGCTGTTTGAGAAACTCAACATACATTATGGAGTTCATCTTTACCCCTTCAGGGATCCTAAAAGGGACGACAATCTCTCTCCCCATGATTCCAGCCCAAAACATTACTCCACCTCCTCCTTGTTAGCGCCGTAGCCGTGTTTGCATGGGGTGTCCATCAACCAGCCATCCTCCACTCCATCCATCTGGACCATCGAGATCATTTCATGCATGATAATGCCCCGTCTCATGCTGCATACTCATCCAGCGGGGAAACCGCTCCAGAGGGATTGAAGCCTCATTCACCAAGGGCAGTGGCAACCTCCTGGGCAGAAAAATCGGGCGTCTCCACAGAGCAGATATGTAAAGCTGCAACTTGGTTATCCCGTTCTACTTTCTTCAAACATTATCGGCTGGACCTAGCCTCTTCCTCTGATCTCTCGTTCGGGAGAAGGGTTCTGGAAGCAGTGGTCCCTCCCTAGAGTACAATTCTCTGTAATTCTCTCCGTGGTGCTGTCATGGGGGAAGGAGAAAGACGTAGTTACTTACCGGTAAAGAGATTTCTGAGCCCATGACAGCACTTGTATATCCCCCCCCCCCCCATCACTGCACGTGTGGTGCGCACACTAATTTGTTAATTTTGTTGAATCACAGAATGTTCCTTTTAGAAGCATTGCAATAACCTGGAGGTCCTCTCGTGCTCTGTAAACAACTGATGCATAGAGAGGTACCGCCCTTTTTTATCTGTAGGTTTCCTGTCTTTGAAGGCGGATTCCGTCTCTCTGTGGTGCTGTCATGGGCTCAGAAAAATCCTGTTGCCGGTAAGTAACTACGTCTTTTTATTACTTTGGCCTTTCTTAAAGGGACTCTGTCAGCACAGAATGACTGTTCAAACCAAGTACAGACACTCGGTGCTTCACTGCGGCCAGACATTTAGGTGCCCCTTCCCACCTTCTTGTTTTCCATCTATCTCCACCCTCGTTCCTTGACAGCTTTGGCTTCATAGGGCCAGAGAAGGGTGGAGGTAGATGAAAAATAAGCATGTGGTGAGGTGCACGTAAATATTTAGCCACGCCATGGTGCACTGACCGCCTGTTCTGTCAGCACAGAATGACTGTTCAAACCAAGCCACATCATTTTTAAATGGCTTGTGAAATGTCATCCTTCCGCTGGGAGAGAGCTCATGCAGATCACTGGAGTTGTGCCGGTACGGAAGGTAACTATGCAGTTTTTTTTATTGTGTTTAGTGGACTATTAAGAAGAAACAGGCCATGTATCCCTAAAGCTGATTTCATATAATTTAAGACTTTGCTTTTATTAAGAACTTTTTCTGCGTTGACCAGATGTTACATAATTGTAAATGGCACCTCACACCTCCATTTTCACTAGGCAATTAAAAGCTTGTTATAATCCACACCCCTCCCTCCAACAACTTCATTGGAGACAATTCTAGTCATGCTACAAGACAATGCAGATGGCTGCTGTTAGTACAAGGTTTGTAACTGGGACATTTCATAAAATCCAAAAGTAACCCTAAAAGGTGGCTGCCCTACTTGTAGGCATTTTTGAGCAACCAATGTATACATGTTATATATGAAGGAAACAGACAATTCTTTACTTTAGATACTCAGTACCTCCTAGAATGATTTAAAGAGAATCTTTCATCAGGTATTTGCTATGTAATTTGAAAGCAGCATGATGTAGAGAGTGAGACACTGATTGTGGAGATGCCACTAAGCTGCGTGTTGTTTCAATACAATCAGTGTTTTATAAACAGGAGATTATCACTGCAAGACTAGTTGTATCCTGCTATGTAGTCCTCCTGCACTGCGGAACCCCATCCCCACCACTGATTGGCAGCTTTCTGTGTATTAGCAAAAATTTGCTAATCAGTGGTGGGGATGGGTTATACAGGGCTCAGCATTCAGAGAAAATGGGGATTTTATCAAAATGACAGCAAGCAGCCCAGTAAGTGACACATCGTTGGAATCAGGGTCTCTGCCTGTACATTATGCTGCTCTAAGATTGCATGGCAAAAACCTGCTGACAGATTCCCCTTAATGGCATGTGAATAACAAGCGACTATGTAATTAAAATAACTGAGCGCAGCCAAAACGGGAATTAAACAACGCACAGTAGGGTAGGACTGCGTTCATCTGGTCGTATTATTGGAAAAATGAGAAACGGACGAGACTGGGAGTTTACTAAACCAGTTATGCTGCTTCTTATTATGGTCTATATTTCACTAAAGGCCCCGTCACACTAAGCGACGCTGCAGCGATCCCGACAATGATACGACCTGGCAGGGATCGTTGCTGCGTCGCTATGTGGTCGCTGGTGAGATGTCAAACAGTCAGATCTTCCCAACGACGCGGCGACCTGTAACGATCTGTATAACGATGCACGCCTATGTGTCTGTGTCTGAGTCGTCAACAAGGTCGTTGGTAAGGTGTCAAACACACCGATGCATGCTACCAGCGGGGCCTCAACGATCAAAGAAATGTCAAGACCATTCCGACACGACCAGCAGCAGGGGCCTGGTCGCTGCTACGTGTCAAACGTAGCGAGATCGCTACTGAGGTCGCTGTTGCGTCACAAAACTTGTGACTCAGCAGCGATCTCGCTTAGTGTGACGGGGGCTTAAGAACCAAGAAGGTTGCAGCAAATCCAGCCTTTTGAGATAGTGTAATTATGGGTAGCTATAGTGCAGAACATCAAGCAGACACGTGTATTGGCCACCAAAACAACGTTCCAGACACAGGAAGAAATGTCATGAACTGACCTGTTACAATGGTGACAACTATTACATGACCACGCTCCAAATCAGAACTGTTTAGAACAATGCATTTTTTCAGAAATGTTACTAAAGGCAGACTGCACGGCGAGGGGCTGGATTTTATAGGCCGGGGACAACAAGACTGGATAAAACAAACCTGAAACCGGTGAATAAAGGAGTTGTCTCGTGTTCAGTCTTTAGGAGCGTTCCGCAACACTGACTCACTGCTTCCTGCTTGGGTCCATGGGCTCTTGAAGATTGACTATCCCGACCAGCAGCATCTCATCACCACTGATCTGAACTCTCCGATGCCGCTAGCAGAGTCAGCTTTGCCTCTGTAGAATTAGGGCTCTTTCACACGTCCGTGTTTCCAGTATGTGTGGTGACAGTTTCCTCATATACTGGAGACACTGACACACGCAGACCCATTCAAATCTATGGGTCTGCGCACATGTCAGTGTATTTCCACGGACCGTGTGTCTGTATGCTCCACACGCTGACATGTCCTTTTTTTTGCGGATGTACGGTCCCCAAAAGTGTCTCATGCTGAACACACATGCAAAGACCTTGCAAGTGCTGCACTCCTTGCCTAGGAAATCAGACTGCAGCTGTGAGTAAAGGTACCGTCACACTTAGCGACGCTACAGCGATCCTGACAACGATACGACCTGGCAGGGATCGTTGCTGCGTCGCTATGTGGTCACTGGTGAGATGTCAAACAGTCAGATCTTCCCAACGACGCAGCAACGATACGGTGACCTGTATAACTATGCACGCCTATGTGTCTCAGTTCTGAGTCGCTATCGAGGTCGTTGGTAAGGTGTCAAACACACCGATGCATGCTACCCAGCGGGACCTCAACGATCAAAAAATGGTCCAGGCCATTTCGACACGACCAGCGATCTCACAGCAGGGGCCTGGTCGCTGCTAAGTGTCAAACGTAGCGAGGTCGCTGCTGAGGTCGCTGTTGCATCACAAAACTTGTGACTTAGCAGCGATCTCGCTTAGTGTGACGGGGGCTTAACACCCTAGGCAATATGTTGTAAACTATAAAATTCCCTCTGTTCTTCAAAATAAAGTGTATTTTTAATGGTAAATGGTAAATTGCAAAGTTATTTATTGTTTACAGGCACTTTGCAGTTTTACCCATTTATGCTGTTGAGGAAACTCCTTTAAGGCCAAGTTCACACATTCAGTATTTGGTCAGTATTTTACCTTAGTATTTGTAAGCCAAAACCAGGAGTGGGTGATAAATACAGAAGTGGTGACATGTTTCTATTATACTTTTCCACTGATTGCTCCACTCCTGGTTTTGGCTTACAAATACTGATTATGTGAATGTGGCCAAAAGGGGTTATCGGGCCTTAGGCCACAAGTCTACAGTCACTCTGTGACAGCTAACTTGTGAATCCTCTCATCTTGCGCACTGTGAGGATTCTCTAGTGGTGGGTGTGTGACCACAAGCAAGTGTATTGAGCGAGGCCGAATACGTTTAGTCGGAATGTGGCCGGATATATGCAAATCGTATGCAATCCACCTGCTCCTGGCACCGGAGAATCCTCACAGCGTGCAGTGTGCGTGCTGTGAGGATTAACAATGTTCAGTCTCATGGAGTGACTGCGGACTTGTATCCTAAGGCCCATCAACCCATTTAAGTGTGTCTCAATACTTTTGTCCATATATTACATGTTTGAACTTGTCTTTCACTGACTTAGCCAGCAATGTGTGGTGTCCCCAAAGTCCTAATGAGTGCCTTTTACGGCCAGATTAGAGGACTTCTCATTTCCTTACGTGTTCAGTGGACACTTCTCATTTCTGCATTTTCTGTTTTTCCTTCTCCTGAGCAGACATGTTAGAACAGTGCATGTCGTAATGGGAGAACATCCAGCTTCTTTCTCTCTGAGTGATGAGCTGTTGAGTTGTTTAGTAAGTGCATACGTTTCCAGCGGAGGCGGCTAGTGACACATACATTATCCAGCACCCCGTTCACCTCCACTCCATGTAATGTATTGCTTCTTGAGGCAGAGCAGCCTTCAGTTCCATCTTTATTCCATAAAACAAACAAGTCTTCGGGAGGCTCCATGTAGCCGAGCGTCTGCACAATGACCTTGGATAAATATTTAAAGATCGAGAAAACGAGATAATTTAATTGTAAATAATTCAATGTTTTCAGCAAACACAAACATCAATACCCTGTTGTCTTCCGTGCGAGTATACAAGGCTGGGCACAATGCCTTTTAATGTTTCTTTTAAAGTGCCTTTTAACTTCACCTCTGCCGGTCACAGAACTCTCTGAACTTCTAGAATCAGAACTGCAATGACCCATAAATTCAACTTACACGGAAATAATAGACTTTTATCGTTTTCTAGAAGAGACCTGTATAAAATGTTTTGTAACTTAACCCGTATACCTCATGCCAAGAAAATGACCCGCTAATGAGCTGGCCAGTTTTATCTACTGCTCGTACGCTTTCCCCATGTCGCTTGCAGCTATAATCACACTTAATGTCCCGTTGTTCCATTGTAGAGTCCATTTTGGAATGAATGGATCAATGCGCATTAATCCAGCAGAGAAGACGGATAGAAGTGGAGCTCCAGCCGCTCTGGAAGTGCAGCTCACTAAGGACTTGATTTGCTTCTTTGACTCCAGAGTAGATGTCAGGTAAAGCTCTGGCTCTGTCGACTATTGTAAATTGCTCTGTTGTAAGAGGACATAGAAAAAAATGTTGTTTTTCTTCTAATACTTTTTTTTTTTTTTTTTTTTTAACGTTTTGGATCAGGTAAGTTTGTGGACCATCTAGTTTTGTATATGGTGTAATCAATGTATCTGAATGCTGGATACCAGTTTAGCAGAGCTGGTGGTAAATGTCTCAGCGCTGCCGCAGTAATAAACCTATATAAACAGAAATTAATTCAAGGTAACATGTCGGCAGGATTTAACCCTATAATCCAATAATACTCTTGCATGTGCCTTTCTAAACTGATCCTAGTTGTATTTGGATAAGTTTCCTGCGCTTTATCAAACACTACTACCTTATTTTGTGGACTATAAGACACACCGGACCATAAGACGCACCCCAAATTGTGAGAAGGAAAATAGGAAAAAAAAAATGTAATTTGTCAAATCAATACAGAGGAGGACAATTTTATATTACAGGAGGATCTATGCAAACTAGAAGCTTGGGCTGATAAATGGCAAATGAGCTTTAATGGAGATAAATGTAAGGTAATGCACTTGGGCAGAGGAAATAAAATGTATAATTATATGCTTAATTGTAAAACACTGGGCCAAACTGTAAATGAAAAAGACCTGGGTGTATTGGTGGACGACAAGCTCACGTTTAGTGGCCAGTGTCAGGCAGCTGCTGCAAAGGCAAATAAAATAATGGGATGCATTAAAAGAGGCATAGATGCTCATGAGGAGAACATAATTTTACCTCTATACAAGTCATTAGTGCGACCACACTTAGAATACTGTGTACAGTTCTGGTCTCCGGTGTATAAGAAAGACATAGCTGAACTAGAGCGGGTGCAGAGAAGAGCGACCAAGGTTATTAGAGGACTGGGGGGTCTGCAATACCAAGACAGGTTATTACACTTGGGGTTATTTACTGTGGAAAAACGAAGGCTTAGGGGTGATCTTATTACTATGTACAAGTATATGAGGGGACAGTACAAAGACCTGTCTACTGATCTTTTTACTCTGAGGCCTGAGACGGGGACAAGGGGGCATCTTCTACGCTTGGAGGAAAGAAGGTTTAATCATAATCACAGACACGGATTCTTTACTGTAAGAGCAGTGAGACTATGGAACTCTCTGCCGCATGATGTTGTAATGAGTGATTCACTATTAACATTTAAGAAGGGCATGGATGCCTTTCTTGAAAAGTATAATATTACAGGTTATATATACTAGATTCCTTGATAGGGCGTTGATGCAGGGAACTAGTCTGATTGTCATATGGAGTCGGGAAGGAATTTTTCTCTAATATCCTCCTGTGTGCTGTCGTGGAGGGTTGTAACCCCACCCTAATAGGGACAGGAAATACGAAGAGGTTTAAATAGCCCCTCCCACATCCTCCCTCCAGTGTTATTTCCTGTCCCTATCAGGGATGAAGAGGTCGTCCCCGGTGTGCTGAGCCGGCGACAGGCACTAGGGGAAAGCTACTAGCCGGGCAGCGGAGGATCGAGCGGTCTTTACCTCTCCTCCTCAGGGCACTGCTCCCGTCTCCTCTGGATTTGGGACACCCTCCTGCAGTCCGCGCTTTTGGGCAAGGTCTGCAGGATCTTCTGACCGGAGGCCTCTTTGAGCTCTCCGGTCCATCTCCTCCTCCTCTCCCCCGCTGGATACACGGGCAATGCCGGCTCCAGGATGTGGAGCGCACGCCGCGGTGCCGGAAGTGACGTCGGACGCCGGGCTATGGATGATGACGTCACTTCCGGCAGTTTGCGTTCCACTGTGAACCGCATCAAAAAAGCTATGGGGGAAGAACAGCGGAATGCCGCCAGTGATCAGGAATCTTCACCTGGACACCGGGGGAGGAGCCCTCTAAACAGAGGGAGTCGCTGGTCCGGTCGCCCATAAAAGGAGCCCTGGACAGGAAGACATCTACTGGTAGGACAAAACCATGTCTGTTGAAGCTTCTCGCTCTGAATCTGTAGAGCCCAGCGCCGGTCCGGTCCCCTTAAGTAAGGCACTGGTAGTCCATCTCCCAGATGCAGGAAATAGTGATTATGGCTCCCCTTCCATTCTCCCCTTTCTTGTAGGGGGACAAGGAACCTGCATCTGGAGAAAAAGTTAAACCGTCACGCAGATGTCCCATCTGTACAAAAAAACGATCGTCCTCCCATAGAAAGCCCCTATGCAAGGACTGTACGGAGAAGATTATCAGGCAGGAACAACCTTCCTTAATGGAGGAGATAAAGGGGATTGTACGTCTGGAGATCAAATCCTCCTTAGCCTCGGTCACTCTCCCTACGCCCTCAGGGTTCTACATCTCCCTCAGCAGCCAAAAAGAGGATGATTAGCCCACCAGAGGGAGGGGAGGAAGACTCTCAAGAGGAGATGTATATCTCGGAAGATCTTCCAGAGGAAGGTGAACTAAGTCCAACCCCTGATAACTCCCTACGAGAGAGTTATTACTTTCCATCAGATAGTTTGGAGGAACTCCTCATGGCAGTAAGGTGAACTATGGAGGTCGAGGAAGAAAAAGTGCCCCAAACAGTACAGGATCAGATGTTTGGGGGCTACGTTCCAGGAAAAAATTGGTGTTCCCTATACACCAGAGTATTAGGGACTTAGTCTTTAGAGGAGTGGGAATCTCCAGAAAAGAGATTAAATACCCCTACGGAGTTAAGGGATAGATTTCCTGTAGACAATGAGACGACAGAATGCTGGTCTGAAGTCCCAAGAGTGGATATCCAGATTGCACGAGTAGCAAAGAAAACCACACTGCCCTTTGAAGATTCCTTTCAATTAAAAGACCCCTTGGAACGCAAAATGGAGGGAGTACTGGGAGACCTCGGCAACACTATTAAGCACCAACGCAGTCTCTACGGGCGTAGCTCGATCAATCGCTCGTTGGCTAGATCAACTGGAGGAACACCTAGTTTTAGGCACCCCCAGAGAAGACATCTTGGCATCACTACCGCTTCTACAGAAAGCTATGGGGTTTTTAGCAGATGCCTCTGCAGAATCCGTGAGAGTGACGGCAAGAGCATCTGGGCTATCAAACTCTGTAAGAAGGGCCCTATGGTTGAAATCCTGGAACGGCAACGTGGCATCAAAAATGAAGTTGTGTTCCATCCCCTTTAAGGGGAAATACAGTACAGACCAAAAGTTTGGACACACCTTCTCATTCAAAGATTTTTCTGTATTTTCATGACTATGAAAATTGTACATTCACACTGAAGGCATCAAAACTATGAATTAACACATGTGGAATTATATACTTAACGAAAAAGTGTGCAACAACTGAAAATATGTCTTATATTCTAGGTTCTTCAAAGTAGCCACCTTTTGCTTTGATGACTGCTTTGCAAACTCCTGGCATTCTCTTGATGAGCTTCATCAAGGACAGTCGGGGGCCGCATCTCGAATTTTCTCCCTCTGTGGAAAGAAATCTGCTCATACCCATGGGTCCTGAGGGTTGTCAAGTTTGGAGTAAAAATAAATTTCTCCTTCTATCCTCCAGAGAGGATAAGGTTAACACCGCTCTCCTCTGAGTCGTCAGGCCACCCTGTTGTCCTCAGGGGTGATATCCCTGGTTCCTACAAGAGAGATTGGCACAGAACATTATTCCAGACTCTTCCTAATAAAAAAACCAAATGGCTCACACAGAGTTATAATCAATCTAAGGCCACTGAATCAGTATATCCACTACCAACGATTGAAAATGGAATCCATCAGGTCGACGGTCCCCCTGACAGGATAGGACCATGTCATGGCCTCAATCGACCTCCAGGATGCATATTACCACATCCCCCATACATCCACTTCACAGGAGGTTCCTAAGATTCGCAGTGGCTCAGGGGGATCAAGTAGTCCACTATCAATTCAATGTTCTCCCATTTGGAATTTCATCAGCCCCGCAAATATTTACAAAAGTCATGGCAGAAGTCATGGCTTATATCAGGGGTCAGAACATTTCAATAGTACCATACCTCGACGACCTGTTATTAATCGGGCTCTCAGTACCAGTACTCAGAGAACCTCTACAGTTGACCACTCAGATCCCATCATCTCTGGACTGGTTAGTGAACCAGAAAAAATCAGATATGGTTCCCTCCACGACAAACATTTCTAGGAGTACTATTGGAGTCCCACAGCCAGATGTCATTCCTGCCCAAACAAAAACAGGTCATGATAAAAGCAAAAATCAATGTCCTAAAGAGCAGAAGATCAGTATCATTAAGAGACGTCATGTCGGTCCTCGGGTCTATGACATCCTGTATTCAGTTGGTGGCCTTGGCTCAGGCGCATACCTGAACATTACAGACCCACATCCTTACGAATTGGGACGGATCCCCACAGTCTCTGAACAGGAGAATCCCTATACCACCACGAGTAAGGACCTCTATTCTGGTGGCTGAACGAAAAAAATCTGAACAGAGAAGTACCATGGATCCAGAATCCGCTAGTAACCATAAAGGTGGATGCTAGCGAAAAGGGATGGGGAGCCATGGTCTCCCAAGAGCTATTCCAGGGTATATGGACCAAAGAGGTGAGCCATCAAATTTCAGAGAACTAAAAGCTGTAGAGGAAGTCCTCAGAGCAGCAGAGCCTCTGGTCCAGAAATCTCGCATTCAGATATTTTCAGACAATATGACCACGGTAGCCCACCTTTGTCATCAAGGGGGCACAAGATACGAAAGCTTAAAAGCAATCTCAGCAAGATAATTCTCCTGGGCCGAAGAACATCTTCTATCCTTGTCGGCTCTTCATATCAAACGTTCAGTCAATATCCAGGCTGACTTCTTAAGCAGACCAAAGATTCATCCAGGAGAGTGGAGCCTAAACCCAGATCTTAGTCGAGAGATGGGGCTATCCAGAGGTAGATCTCTTCGCCGGACACCAGAACGCGAAAGTACCTCAATATTTCTCTCTGGATCCAAATGGCCCTTGCCTGGGCGTGGACGCATTCGCTTACAAATGGGAATTCAAACTAGCGTATGCCTTTCCCCCATTACCTATCCTTTCAAAAATCTTACAGAAGATAAGGACCGAAGGGACCTGAGTAATCCTAGTGGCCCCTCGCTGGCCAAAAAAGTTGGTTCGGAACGTTAACCAGTCTGAGTGTGGAGAGCCCTCTAATCCTTCCTCCCATCAAGGATCTCCTTCTCCAGGGACCGATTCACCATCCGGATCCCGAGAGACTACACCTAACTGCCTGGCTTCTGAATTCCTGATATTAAAAACAAAAGGCCTCTCAGAGAAAGTCATCAAAACTCTCCAGAAGAGCAGGAAACCTGTAACAAACACCATTTTCCATAAGATCTGGAAAACCTTCTTAAGGTGGTGTGCACCCACTCGCCCAAACCCTCATAGGGCTAATGTGGCTCAGATTCTAGACTTTTTACAAGAAGGTCTGGACAAAGGTCTCAGATCTAGTACTCTTAAGGTCCAGGTAGCGGCGTTAAGTTCATACTTCGATCAAAGACTAGTGGAACATCAGTGGGTGAGAAGATTTATGACAGCAGCCACCCGCATCCACCCTAGAGTAACAGACCTGGTTCCCCCCTGGGACCTTAACATTGTTCTGAAAGGGTTAACCCTTCCACCCTTTGAGCCCTTATCAACCATAAGACTGGACAGGCTGACCTGGTGGCAATAACTACAGCCAGAAGAGGGTGTGAACTAACAGGCCCTTTCGGTCAACGAACCCTACCTGAGAATCCTGGAACATTGTCTAATTTTCCAACTTGACCCTTCATTTCTACCTAAGGTGGTCTCAAATTTCCACAGATGTCAGAAGATAATCCTGCCATCTTTTTGTGACAACCCAAAAGACAAAAAAAGAGATGGAATTCCACACTCTGGACGTTCGGAGAAAAGTACTGCACTATCTTCAGGAAACAGAAGAAGGAAAGAAAGACCAGAACCTATTTGTCCATACACAAGGTCCAAACAGAGGAAAGAAAGCAGCAAAATCCACAATAGCCAACTGGATTAAGAGGGCCATTACAGAGGCTTACCAGATCCAGGATCTACCTACTCCAACAAAGCTCAAGGCCCATTCTACAAGGGCGAGTTCTGTCTCTTGGGCTGAAAAACCCAGCGCATCCATCGAACAGATTTGCAGAGCTGTCACATGGTCCTCAATTCATGCTTTCTCCAAACACTACAGACTAGACCTAATGTCTGTTGGAGATTTAGCCTTCGGAAGGAAGGTCCTTCAGGCTATTGTCCCTCCCTAGTATATCTTTGGTATACCTCCTGTGTGCTGTCGTGGGGGGTTATTAGAGAAAATAGAATTAGACTCCCCCCCCCCCCCCCCCCCTCATTTTTTGTTTCTACGACAGCTTGATCAGTAGAAATAAAATTAATTTGAAGCATCTATACTCTTGTGGTCCTTTGTAATAACACTGGAGGGAGGATGTGGGAGGGGCTATTTAAACCCCTTCGTATTCCCTGTCCGTATTTCCTGTCGTGGTGGGTTATTAGAAACCGAATTACCGGTAAGTCTAATTCTATTTTTTTTTCCCAATGTGGAGCTTAGTGTTTGCCACATGTTGTTTGTTTTTTTTTTGCCTTCCTCTGGATCAGCATGTTAGGCTATGGGTTGAACTAGATGGACTTAGTAACATAGTCTTCCTTCAACCTTAAAAACTATGTAAATTGGGGTCCGTCTTATAGTCTGTATTTAGCTTACCGTGGGGCGGCAGTGGAGCAGGGGGTCACAGGAGGCAGAATTGCTGACGCAGGAGTGGGGCGATGCTGTGGGTCCTGGGCTGGGAGCAGGGGGTGTCCCAGCTATGGGCTTCATGAAAATGTCAAAGGTGCAGGCAGGAATCCCCCGCTCTACACATTGCCCACCGCTGGGACACCCCCTCCTCCCAGCCCAGGGCCCACAGCAGCACCCCACTCCTGCTGCCAGCTTTGTGCAGAGGCAACTCTGCCTTCTGTGACCCCGCTCAACCGCCGCGGCCTCCCTTCCTGCTATATTTTGGCTATAAGAAGCACCCCCATTTCCCTTCCAAATATGGGGGAAAGCAAGTGCGTCTTATAGTCTGCAAAATACGGTATTTAATATTGTGGTGCCCGATATGCTAATTACTTTGACAAGTCCAAGAGTTGTGCACACATCGCTCTATTTTGCCCATTCTGCTGAAATGATGGCCATGGAGGCTAAATTGGCTTCATGAACGGTATGAACAGTAACACTAACCGTAGGAATAAGCAGTTTTCTCCTGGCGTCACTCTGCATGTGCCCCGGAAGGCATGCCTATCTGTGTTTTAACTGAAGAATAATCCAGTTCAAGATTTTTTTATTTTTGATTGTGCAAAATAACACGTTTTCAAATCTGAAGTCTAAATATTGCTGCTTGTAAAGCCTATAGTGCCCCCCAGGCTCCGTCTCCATCTTATGGTCATTTAATCTTCACATTTGGCACTGCAAACAAGCTGAGCGCACAGCAGCAACCTATTACTACGCAGCACAGCCGAAATGGGTGAGTGCAGTACCTCACATCATCCACTCTATCGTACCTGTAATAAATGGACCTGCACTTGCGCTTTCCTTTTTTTATCTTTTCTTTAATTATTTTGCATGTGCACAACTTAGCCTGGCCACGGTGAAATCTTAACTGTCCTTGCGCAAACAAAACTGATCTGACCTTCGCCCCTGTAAAGGACAACCTTGATAAAACCTGATAACGCTATAAGTTATTCATTGTACTAAACAGGCGGACTCTGCTTTAATCCATCATGGATTCAGCAGTCGAGATATTTATTTATTTTTTAGTGTGAATAATAACACGTCTGCTCTGTATTATACTCCTTATTTATTTTACTGGGTAGCTATGGCAGTATTGGATTCAAGACACTGGTACTAGTGGTACTTAGTGGTTCCTATATATACACGCTTATCTCCATTTACCAACCCACTTATGCTTAATCTTCAGTCAATGACCTTCTTTATTAAATGCTCTCGCTCCTGCCTCCATGACTTCTCTTGTGCTGCCCCCATTGTGTGGAACTCGGTAGGATCAGTAGGCTCACTCCGAATGCTAAGTGCCCACGATGCAGAAATGCTGCAGAATTTTTCCGCTTCTCTCTGGCAGGAAAAACGCATGCGGATTTTACATGCGTTTGTCAAGCGTTTTTGCATGCATTTCTGCATGCGGGTTATCAAGCACTTTTCCAAGCGATTTTAGCATCACTTGGAAAAGTGCTTGACAACTTGGTCACACTATATAAATCCATGCAACTGGCATGGATTTATATAGTGTGACCAAGTAATAGTTAAAAAAAAAAAAATAAAAAAAAAATAAAAATGGTATAAAAAAAAAAAAAAAATTAAACATTATACTTACCTTCCGATGGCCCCCGGTGTTTTCTCCACTGCTTCCGGTCTCCCCATGTCTCGCGGTGGTCTAAAAGAACCTGCAGTGACGTCATTTAGTCATGTGACAGGTCACACGACCACCGACGTCAGTGGTCGCGTGACCTGTCACATGACTAAATGACGTCACCGCAAAAACGCTTGAAAAAACGCATAGTGGGCACGCAGCCTAATAGTCCCAGTTTATGCACCACAAGAGATAAGGAGACTGTAGGTTTTGCTGCAGTTTTAATTAATTTGATCCAGGAAGTCAAAAACAAATATGGTCCAATGTTTCGACCCTGCCGCACCTTCACACCCTGCCGCATTTCCTGATTCCTTGCTCTTGCTATACACTTCCTCCTTGACATGAAAAAGACCTTACGATTTGTTATTGCTCCACTAGATTTCTAGCTACCTGCACCCGCAATAGATTTCCTTGACATAGACTGCTCCCGGTTGAAATGTTGAACCAAATCGGTTTTTGACTCCTTGCCGGGTCAAATAAATTAACACTGCAGCAAGACCTACAGTCTCATTTTCTTTGGTGGTGCTGAGGTTCCCACTTCAGTTAATCTGGACCACAAGTTCCTTCCTTTGTAAGGGTGGTGAGGATGGCATCTCACTCCTCTGATATTTCTGTTGGTTGAATGTATTTTACATGCATGTTACTGCTATGTATTTAATGGTTATTTCCCTATGGACTGCAGTGTTGACCGGAGGCCACAAGATGTCACTCTTTCTTTTCACTCTGGTATAGAGTGTAGGTGAAATCTGCCCAGATGCAGATATCAGGCACAAAGACAGTTTGAGGGTTAATTAGAAGTACAGCCCATAGTGGGAGGGAGTTTTGTGGATTCTGAGAGAAGGGATCCATTTTAGTCAGTCTAGAAAAGTAAGAGAAAGAGGAAAGACAGATTGTTCCTGGTGTGGAACTACAAGGCTCATGAGGACAAGGATCTAGTTAGAGGCAGCAGGACGACACAGGCAAGTGGGGAAACCTGCAGGAGGAAAGCTTAGAAGTCCAGGAAACGTACTGTCCAGCGAGAAAGGGGACCTTGGGATGAGATAGCACCCTGCTGTGGGTACTGAAGCGTACTGTCCAGCGAGAAAGGGACCTTGGGACAAGGCATCGCCCTGCTGTGGGTACTGAAACAGGGAGCACGTCTCTACGAGCGGCCCCTGGGACTGATATAAGCAAGGACACGGGATAAGGGCATAGCGACACACGTGGACCCGTATGACTCTACCCCTATGAAAATGCAGGCATTTAAGATCTCTCCTCACTACTGTGCCGTATCTGTTGCCAGAAACAAAGTGCAGACTGTAACTCTGAGAATGGAGCCTGAGTACTGTGTGGCAAGTGATGAAGAATGCATAACCTGTTACTCTATGTTCATCTGTTTGACTGTGCATAAAAAGAACACTGTTTATAACGGCTTCTTGACTGAGAGGGTTAAACGGGACAGTTCTGCACCCAGCGCATTAACAGGGATTGTGGAGATCTCCGATCTCAAAGCATCGTTGCACATGCAGCCACACAGTACACTATTTCCTGTAGCGGGCCGGGGTGTCAAAGAAGCGATGCTCGCCCATGACTGCCACCCTGAGCCACCTCGAGCACACTATATTTTTTTAAAGAATAAGGACAGTGTTGCTGGTTTTTCTCCATCAAATTTCCAGTTTATGAATGCCTCAAAAAACGCATTTGTGCGAGGAAATCTGTGTTGCAAAAGTTCTGTATACATCCTCACCCAGTTACCCTTGTCTGCCCTTTATACTCATGTAGGCTGACACAGTGATGGTGCATCTTTTATTTCATATTCAATATCCTAACTAAACTATGGGGAAATATATTTGAGTATTTCATTGTACACATGGTCAGTTCGCCATTTCATTTAGATTGTAAGCTCTTATGGAGAGGAACACATCTTGGTTTATTCATTTGTTTTAGATTACTAATCATTTTATCTCCTCGATAGAAAATGGGTAGAAATATTCATTGGGATACAATTTCTTACAACGCTTTCCAAAATCACAAAGCTGAATGGAATGATATTTTCTTTTTTTTCCCATTTATTCATATATTATAGGAATACATCAGACTGTCAAGAAAAAGTCCGATCTTTTCAGGAGTTGGATGTCTGCTCCTTCAAGTTCAGTTTCTCTAGAGCAAAGAGTGAGATTAAGATGCAGGGCAGCCGTATGCTCTGTGACGTGCTTCTTGATCAGGCCGTGCTGCCTGGAGTTGGTAACATTATTAAAAATGAAGCACTTTTTGACAGTGGCCTCCATCCAGCCTTTCAGGTAACTTGTGTTCATCTTGGCTTTCGGCCTGTGGTTTAATTACACTGTGTGCACAATTATTAGACAAGTGAGCATTTTGACCATATTCTCATTTTTATGCAGATTTTCCAACTCTAGGCTGTATAAATGTGAATGCTTATTGGGTGAAGCAGATCATGTGATGTGTATTTGTGTGTAATGAGGGAGGGTGTTGCGAAAGTATTTCAACACTTTTTTTCAGCAGCAGATGGAAGGAAGGGAGACACAGTCATTACTAGTGGGTAGGCGGAGCCCACATAGGATAGAACACCTCAGATTAAAAAAAAAAAGTGTTGTCCGGCCCCTCCAGCTTGGGCTCCTCCTACTCCAGCTCTCCAGTCTAAAATTTGAGGTCACAGAGGATGGTCGCTGCTGGAAGCAGCTCCTCAGAAAATTTTTTTATTTTTATCGGACAGAGACTTGGACCCCCGTGGTCTTGAGGTCTCAGGGGTCTCAGCGCTGCTGGACCCCCACCCCTCCCTTGGCGGATCTGCATTACCCTTTGAGAGAGGTCCCTGCAGAACCCTGCCGGCCCCGGGGGATGAGGGATGCTTCCCTGGCGGGGACGCAAATCGCGCATCTGGGGTCACTGCGTTCTCCGCCCTGTGGTGAAGCTTGGGCACAGCGCCACAAATCCCTGGGGGTCCCTGTGGCGCTCAGCTGGGTGAGTACTCAGCATGTTAATGTGTTTTGAGTGCTTCAGCCGCTGCTACATGTATTCATGTGGTGACTTGTGTTTTTTTGTCCGCAGGTGGATGCCTGCAGGACATGGAAGCGGGGCAGGAGCGGAGGAGTCGCGCGCGCTTTTTTTGAAGCCGGCGGGGGGCGTGGCTTCGCGCCTTCCCGGTCTTTCGCGGGCAGGAAGCGCTCTGAGCGCGCGCTTTCTCCTGCCCCTCCTCTTCCGGCTTCTCTCTCCTCACAGCGCGGCGGCCATTACTGAACGGCTTCCATCGGGCTCCTCACTCTCCTCTCCTCCCGACAGACCGAAGAACACTGCACCGTGGCCAGCTGGGTGAGTCGCTTCTGCCTGTCAGGTCAGAAGCTTAACCCCTCACCCCCTCAGCGCAGGGCACCTTTCTGAGGCACAATAAGGTGGCAGACTGTGCTGTCCTGCAGCTATTACCTCATATAGAGGTTCCTTTTTTTGTCTGGGGCTCGCACATCCTTTTCATTTCACAGAGGTTGTGGGGAGTCTGCGACATTAACCCCTTATTAGGCGGTTATCCCTTAATTGGGGGTCAGCTGGGGTAGCTCTCTTTAAGAGCTTTAACCCTTCAGCTTTCTTTTAAGAAACCACACTGTCCTACTTACTGACAGGTTTAACCTGCCATATACTGTGTGAGGGCATGTCAGATCAGGGTCCAGGAGGTGCGGACCGTCTCCCAGGTCCGCTACAGGATCAGTCTCGCGTGTCTGACACGCAGGAGTCCTCGACGGCATCAAGCGCAGCGGTCGGGGGTTTAGGTGATGGCGCAGTGGTCAAAATGGAGGCCCTCACTCGTTCTATTGATGGCCTGTCTGACCTTCTATGTTGGGATTCTGCCTCTGTCGGTTTTTTCCCACCCTTAATTTTTGGACTGCTTTGGGACGTCCCACTAGTAATGACTGTGTCTCCCTTCCTTCCATCTGCTGCTGAAAGACGGATTTTGGTAAGACCTTACCTGTAAAATCCTTTTCAGCGAAGGAAGGAAGGGAGACAGCTCCCTCCCATGGCAGAAGTGTGTTGTGTTTTCAGATGCAGCGTGACCCTTCTCTGATAGCGATTATCTGGGCTGAGGTCGGCGCGCTAAGGCTCTGTTCCAGCATTGCCAGCTCATCGCAGTGGTCAGGTCCAGTGAGTAGTACCTGGGACTGTGTGGTTTTTCTGTTATATGCATAACCTGTCTCTTGTTTTTTCTCTGAAGTTCTTCAGAAGGGGTTATGTTGCTCCGCTGGTGATATTTGCTCTTCCTTAGCTTGTGTACGGACTGGAGAGCTGGAGTAGGAGGAGCCCAAGCTGGAGGGGCCGGACAACACTTTTTTTTTTTTTTTTTTTTTTTTAATCTGAGGTGTTCTATCCTATGTGGGCTCCGCCTACCCACTAGTAATGACTGTGTCTCCCTTCCTTCCTTCGCTGAAAAGGATTGTACAGGTAAGGTCTTACCAAAATCCGTCTTTTAACAAGGTCTGCAGAATTATTAGACCGCTTCTTTTCCTCTGACAAATGGGACAAAAGAGGTTTCTCTGACTCTGAAAAGTCAAAAATTGTTAAGTCTTTACAGAGGGATGCGACACTCTTGTAATTGCTAAGATATTAGGGCGTAATCACAGAGCCATCAAAAGGTTTGTTGCAAATAGTCAACAGTGTTGCAAAAAAAAACGTGTTGAGAAAAAAGATGCCCATTAGCTGCCGAAGATTTGAGAAGAATCAAATGTGAAGCGACCAGGAAGCCATTATCCTCCAGGACTGTAGAAGGTGTTCAGTGTTCAGAGATACGACCTAGGTAAGGAAGGCTGAAACCTGACCACCGCTGAACAAGACATAGGAGTTGAAATTTCAAGACTGGGCCAAGAAATATCTGAAGACAGATTTTTTTTTTTTAAAGGTTTTATGGACTGATGAGAGGAGTGACTCTTAATGGACCAGATGATGAGCCTGTGGCTGGATCAGTAACTGGCATAGACCTCCACTTCGACTCAGAAGGTCGAAGTTTCAGCAGTTATTAAAGATGAGCTAGTTGGACCTTTTTGGGTTGAAAGATGGACTCGAAATCAAATCCCAAACCTACTGCCAGTTTTTAGAAGACCCTTTCTTCAACCCGTGGTACAAGAAAAACTCTGCATCTTTCAAGAAAAACATGATTTTTATGCAGGACAATGCTGCATCACATGCACCGTAGTACTCCACTGCTTGGTTGCCAGTAAAGATCTTAAAGATGAAAGAGTAATGACCAGCACCGAAGCCCTGCTGAAAACTCGTGTGCCCTTCTTAAAACAGGAGATATACGGTGAAGAAAGAAAAACAGTCACCTCTCTGACCAGTGCCTGGGAAACTGAGATTGGTTCTGCCCAAAGGGTTGATCGTCAACAGATTAAGAAACTGACACTCCATGAAAAGAAGGCTGCCTATATTGGACACACACACTTAAAAAATATATCTTGTACATTTTGACTTGTTTGGTTGTTATTCCCAATTTAATAGACACAAATAAACAATCGAGATGGGAAAAATTTGCCTTTTTCATTTAGTTGCATAATAATTCTGCGCGCATAGGTATTCTCCTAAGAAAGACAAAACCTAAATATTCAGATTTATTAACCTTCTGTATTGACCGACAGCACGGTAATAATAAAATTAATCATCAAAAATACAAATTGAATAATGATCCTGCACACAGTGTATTTAGACTGTTAAATGGAACAACCTTTACAATTGGAAATTAAATAGCTGCGGATGGGTTAAATAAAGGTTAATTTTATAATTGTGATCCAATATGAGCAATTTTTTTTCCTTAAGTTAATAGTGTTGGAAAAGTGGAAAAAAATTCTCTTTTCTGTCCTCCTACATCATAGGCTGGTCTGCTAACTGACAAGCAAGTGAGCCATCTGGTCAAAATGACACGGGACTTCACAATACTCTTTTATAAGGTAGTTATTTGGGTATATTCAGTGTCTGCCATTTAGGCTGTGGCTACATGTGTTTTTATTTTTTTTTGTAGCGCTACTTACCTGCTGCAATCCACAAGAGTCCAGAGTTGTGTGCAACTTCTTTTATTCCTCTGGATTACAGCTCTGTTTATTCCGAAAAAAATATATCTTCTGTTTTGCAGTGTAGAAAGAATGGCTCCGCGCTCTACAAACATTACAGGGTGTACAAAAAACCTGGCTGTAGCAAGTGTGGGACAAAAATTACTGTGTGTCGCCTGGGAGAAAACAACAGAATGACCTATTTTTGCTCAAACTGCCAAAAGGATAAACCTGAACAGGATGATGTAAGGTACAGAACAGACCGTCTCGACTGTTGTAACCATCAAGATTGAATTAGAAGGGAATTTTATTGGTCCAAAATAGGCAGAAAACACATTTCCAAATCTATTTTCTGACATTTGATACACAATTGAACCCATAAACAATACTACTGTTTTCAATAATTCCATATTGGTGATTTGTACCACCATCCTCATACACACATGGTAAATGCTACTGAAAAATTACAGGATTTATAGCTTTTATTTTTAAACTGGTTGAAATGGTTTGTAACAAGTATGAATCCACTGATCCCAAGAATGACGGAGCCCTGTCTGAATGGAAATGTATTTGAGCATACAATGAGACTCCCGGAGTTGGAAAATAGCCGCACTTTGACCTCCAGTGATCAGGACGTTCTCGCCTACAACTTCCATACATGCAAAACCTAAGATAAAAACAAAATGAGCAAATACCCGGGGAGTAAATAAATAGCAATATTTCATTAAAATAATATAGGGTGCTTAGTTAACATAATTTTGATAAAAAAAAAGCCCTCTCACCACGTCAGGGTGACCCTATTTGGGATGGTCCTAACCTCTAGTATTAAAACCTTACCGTATGTCAAGAGCAGGATACAGACCCGGACTAATGGAAACTCTGCCATGGAAAGCTATATAAATGTAATGACCAGCTCAAAGAAAAAGGGGGCCACACCCTTATTTACACAGAGGGCAAAAACCTAAAGAGACGAGCTGGAATATAAGTTGGTGTGCATGCAGCGTGTAGGCACATGTTTAAACCGGCCACTAAACAGACAAAACCTACAATAAAATCTAAATGAGCAAATACCCTGCAGTAAATAAATAGTAAAAGTGCTTATTTAGGCTGCACACTCTGGCTGGCAGGACCTGTGGACTCGAGTCTTGTGACCCTGATGACATCACAGGTGCTTCTGCACTTCGGTGTTGCTGCCTGCTTATGATTGGGCAGTGTTATAAAGGAGGCAGAAGTACATGCCCCCAGTGAAAACTATGTAATAACAACCACTTGGCCTTAAAGGGGTTTTCCACATTTATAAGATTATCTCAGCACAGGAACATTTTATTTAAACACATCCAATTGTGGAACTTATTATTATTCCACGAGCTATTGATTAAAATTAACTTTTGTTCGTGGGAAAACCCCTTTAACTACAGTTAACCTATTAGGTGACAAATATTTGATTGCTAATATCTTTGCAGATGTTAAAATTAAAAAAAAAAAAGTTTTGTTCTGCTCTGCAGCCACTGTTGCATTGTGTGTCCAGTTCAACATGAAAAATGTGGTGAAAGGTCCTCCCCTCCGACTTTTTGGTGAGAAAGTTCAGAATGTTCAGATAAATGGATGCACTCCTAATTTGGCAAGTGCACACATACTTTAGTACCTTTTGTGATTTTTTTTTTTTAGCTTTGAATCTTATCTGGCTAAAAAGCAAGAAGATTGGGCATGTGAAGTTTGCACACTCATTAATAAACCATCAGACAAGAATTGTGATGCCTGCCTCGCTCCTAGGCCAGAAGGTGTGTAGGTCTTATTGTGTACAGAATTATTTTTTTCTGCTTTACACCTTCCGAACATCAATTATATCAGACTTTTAGAAAATGAAATTAAAAATCCACCTCTAGTACCTTTACTTACTGTGGAAATAAGTGCCTCGTTACCCTGTTGCTCAGTTAAATACCTCTTCAAGAGGAAAAATGAGAAATTGCAGGCATCCATGGGGCTGCCTCACTGTAGTGTATGGGTGTTGCAGGAATGAGTAGGGAGTTTGGTGGTTGGAAGTTTTTGTAACTGTTGTAGACTTAACACTTGATGTTCTTCCTCCTTGTGGGTGGCAGGGACCTTTTCTCCTGATAAATGGTGGTCGTGGAGGTGGGAGCTTTTTCCTAGAAGACCTTTTATGTAGTATTGAGCGAGTATGTTCTGTCCGAGTACGCTCGGCCCGAGCTCCGAGTATTTATAGCTGCTCGGTGATAAGGTTAACCGCTTCGCGACGGCCCACTGTAGATAAACGTCGGCGCTTGCTGGGCTCTGTGCAGCGCCGACTTTTAAAAACGGTGGGTGGTCTCGCAGCGCTCAGGACCCCCAGGGTCCTACAAGCGCTGCAATTCCGGTGCAGAGCGTTAGCTCTGACAGGGAACATCATCGGGACCTGATTGGATCAGGTCCCAGTGATGTTAACCCTTTGCTGTCTTCTATATGCCGTGATCTATAGTGATCGCGGCATATAGAAGACAGCAGGAGGAGAGGGGGTCATCCACTTACCTCTCCGACGGCCCCCTTTTACCTTCCAGGACCTTGCGTTGCTATGGCAGCTGGAGGTCACATGACCGCCTCCAGATCTGCCATATATGGCAGCTGAAGCCTGGCAGGACACACTGACTGTGAAACAGTCAGCAAAGATCTCATGTAATGTAATAATTGCATGAGATCAGTGATCAGAAAAATAAAAATGAATGTCCCATACAGGGACTAAGTAAAAATGTAAAAAAAAAAAAGTTGTTTTTAAACTGTTAAAAAAAAAATCACAAAATAAATAAAATATTAAACCAATAAATCCGTATATTTATGCAAAACCAAAAAAAGTACACATTTGGTATCGCCGCGTCCGAAACAACCCCATCTATAAAACTGTCACACTAATTAACTCCTTCTGTGCACACCGTAATAAAAATAAATAAAAAGCGGAGCAAAAAATATGCTTTTTCATCATATCGCCAAACAAAAAGTGGAAAAAAATGCGATCAAAAAGCAAAATGGAAATAAATGGTACCGCTGAAAACGTCATCTTGTTCAGCAAAAAAAAAGCCACCATACAGCTCCATCAGCCGAAAAATAAAAAAGTTATAGCGCTCAGAATAAAAGCAATGCAAAAAAAATATTTTTTCTATAAAATTGTTTTATTGTGTAAAAGCGCCAAAACATAAAAAAATATACAGTAAGTGTAGTATCGCTGTAAACGTACTGACTCGAAGAATAACGCTGCCTGATCACTTTTACCACACGCAGAACGGCATAAAAATAACCCTCAAAAAACAATTCCTGAATTGTTGGTTTTTGTTAATTTTAACACCCAAAAAACGGAATAGAAAGCGATCAAAAAATGTCACGTACCCAAAAATGGTACCAATAAAAATGTCAACTCGTCCCGCAAAAAACAAGCCGTCACATGACTGTCGGCCGAAATATGGAAAAATTATAGCTCTCAAAATATGGCGATGCAAAAACTAGATTTTGCAAAAAAAAGCGTCTTAGTGTGTGACAGCTGTCAGTCATAAAAACCCGATATAAATCTGGTAATTCGGGTCGGTGCGATTACAGAGATACCAGATTTATATCGGGTTTTTTTTTATTATTAAAGTAATCTCATCACTTATACCGCACGGGGAACGGCGTAAAAAATAAATAAAACCAATTCTTCACCTGCTACTGATTTGTTTATTATGTCTCCCAAAGATCGCAGTAAGGCTCTGCCCACATTTATCCTGCGCTCTGCGCTGAGCACTTACACCAGAGTTTCCGTGTAAATCTCTGAAATACGTGATTCAGACGGAACCCATGACGGAAGATTCCCTGTAATGAGGCAGATATAGGCCACTGTGGATGCCGTCTGGCCTGTGATCCCACGGTGTCATTTGTTTTAGGCGTGCATAAGTGCGGTTGGCCACAGTTTTGTGCACTCCAGAAAAAAAGGACACCGCTAAACAGAGGCCAGACGGAGTCCAGAGTAACTCTGCTGCCTCATTACAGTGAATGGATCCCGCAGGGGTTTCATCTGAATTACATCACTTGGAAATTTAGATGGAAACCCCGATGTAAGTGCTCAGCCTAGAGCGCCGGATAAATGTTACGTAAAATGTTCCCAATAAAAGCTTCAACTCAGTCCTCAAAAAAAGCTAGTCCCCACTCGGGTCCGTCATCTGTTAAAAATATAAGAGACTTCCAAGTTACTGGTAGCAGAAAGGCTCTGGAAAAGCGAAATGGCCCTTGCCCGCCAAAAGAAATTCAGAAAATTGTGTGCTCCCAAATCCAAATGCCTATTCTACAATAATTTGTTCTCCAATTGTCAAATAGCGCTCCGTCCCCCCCCAGATCTCGCCGTATGGCTGAGCGGTACGATACAGCCACATATGGGGTATTGACACTTTTAGAAGAAATTGTGTGACACATTTCGGCACCATTTTTACCCATTGCCCTGTGTGAAAATGTAAAATCTGAGGGTAAAACATTTTTTGTGGTAAAAATATAATTATGTTTTTTTCACTGCCCAATGGTATAAATTAAAAAAATAAAAAATACTCACTACTTCCCTAGATGAATTCCTTGAGAGGTGTAGTTTACAAAATGGGGTCACTTGTGGGGGTTTCTGCTGTTTCGGCATGTCAGCGACTCTTCAAATGTGACATGGTGTCTGCAACCTATCCCAGCCAACATAGCGCTCCTTTCTCTTCCGAACCCTGCCGTACACCAAAGCAGTGGTTTTCCCCCACATATGGGGTATCGGCGTACTCAGGAGAAATTGCACAACAAATTTCATGGTGCAATTTATCCTGTTACCCTTATGATAATGCAAAATTAGGGAATGAAAAACATTTTTTGTGGGAAAATGTGAAAATTTTATTTTTATGGCTCAATATTATAAACTTCTGTGAAGCAGCTGGGGGTGCAAGGTGCTCACCACACATCTAGATAAGTTCCCTAAGGGGTCTAGTTTCCAAAATGGTGGCACTTGTGGGGGATTTCCACTGTTTAGGCACATCAGGGGCTCTCCAAACGCAACATGGCATCTGCTAATTATTCAAACAAATTTTACATTCAAAAAGTCTAATGGCGCTCCTTCCCTTCCGAACCCTGCAGTGTGCCCAAACAGTGGTTTTCCCCCACATATGGGGTATCAGCACGCTCATGAGAAATTGCACAAAAAAATTTGGGGTTCATTTTTTCCTGTTACCCCTGTGAAAATAAAAAAAATTGGGTCTAAAGTAACATTTTTGTAAAAAAGTTAAATGTTCATTTTTTCCTTCCACATTCCAAAAATTCCTGTGAAGCACCTGAAGGGTTAATAAAGTTCTTGAATGTGGTTTTGAGCACCTTGAGGGGTGCAGTTTTTAGAATGGTGTCACTTTTGGGTATTTTCTGTTATAAAGACCCCTCAAAGTGACTTCAAATATGATGTGGTCACTAAAAAAATGTTTTTGTAAATTTTGTTGGAAAAATGAGATCACTGGTCAACTTTTAACCCTTATAGCTCCCTAACAAAAAAAAATTTTGGTTCCAAAATTGTGCTGATGTAAAGTAGACATGTGGGAAATGTTATTTATTAACTATTTTTTGTGACATATCTCTCTGATTTAAGGGCATGAAAATTCAAAGTTTGAAAATTGCAAAATTTTAAAAATTTTCGCCAAATTTCCGATTTTTTTTCACAAATAAACGCAAGTGATATCAAAGAAATTTTACCACTATCATGAAGTACAATATGTCACGAAAAAACTGTCTCAGAATCAGGGGGATCCATTGAAGCGTTCCAGAGTAATTACTTCATAAAGTGACAGTGGTCAGAATTGAAAAAATTGGCCCGGTCACGAAGGCAAAAACAGGCTCTGGCGCAAAGTGGTTAAATCGCTCCCGTGTGCATGATTTGCAACTGTTTGGCAGCTTTAATACATGTGAGGAATGTGTAAGAAATAGACATTCCTCCCATGTAATAAAACTGTCAAACAGTCGCAAATCATGCACATGGGAGCGATTCAAACATATCACCGAGCAGCTGTAAATACTCGGTGCTCGGCCCGAGCATACTCGGCGAAAGGGTTAACAGAACATACTCGCTCAACACTAATTTTATGGTATTTTCTACAAATATACAATAAATGTTCGTTGGATTACCCTTTTAACAATTTCAATGACCGTGATTGATGTATAGCTGAAGTACACAGCAGATTCCATAAATGTATGAATTCTAGTTTCCCCACGCAAGAACAGTGGCCAAAGTCCCCTTTGTGAATGGAGTGATAGTGATCATGTGACGTGGTGGTTGTGCAGGCTCATTATTGCTCCATTCACATGGGTCTTTGGACCTCTTAACCTCGCTGTTCAAAGGATTGCTTCAGTTGGATCCTCATTGATCATATATTACCTATCCTGTGGATGGGTGATTTATTTTTATGGGACAACCCCTTTAATAGTTGACAAAATCAAAATTATTATTGCCATGAGGTTTGCATTTTGGATATAAATTACGCTTGTAAAGAGGAGATGGCAGTCTCCTTTTAACCCCTTCACGACATTTGACGTAAGTTTACATCATGGTCGGGAAGGGATTCCTACAAAATGACGTAAATGTACATCATGCGGGCACAGGAGCGGGGTCCGCACGATCGGCACGGGGAGCTCGGTTTATGTGAAAGCCAAGCCCCGGCTGTCACAGCCAGGACCGGTGTTCAACCGCCCCAGGCCATGTAACCCCCTAAATGCTGTGATTGTAGCATTTAGAAGAGAGGGAGGGGGCGCCCTCTCCCTTTCAGTCAGCACCCCCTGGGTCCTATCGTTGCTATCATGACCTCTGGGTCTACCAGCTACGATGGCCTATTTAGACCGTACCAGGAGCATGGTCTAAGAGGCTTCTATCAGTGTAACACTGGCGGGTATAATGCATTGTAATGCTGGGACATTGCAATGCATTATTCTAGTGATCAAAGTAATAACATTTAAAGTCCCATAGAGATATCACAAGACTGACCGTCCCTTCCAAAACAGAAAACTGGTGTGTACAGGTGCTTACTGAGAGTAGCCATCTCCATATATAACTAACAAAGTAGCACTCTGCAACAATAAGTATGCGAACATGAAATTTGAATGTCATTATTGCTCTAGAAAATAGAAATAACTGAGAAATCTTAGCACATAAATTGGCCAATTCATGTGTACCTGGTAGCCGCGATAAGGCGTTTCTCGTTACCAGGAACCTACCAGTGTGTATCCTCTCTTAGAGACTAAAGTCTGCATATGTATGGGGAGGTAAGAACCTGCTGTAATTAAAACCGCCTGATGCTTAGGAGTACTCAGTCAGAAGGTTTATGTATACAAATTCAAAAGACCGACCGTCGCTTCCAAAACAGAAAACTTCTGTGTACAGGTGCTTACTAAGAGTAACCATCTCCATATATTAATTCAAATTTCATATATTTCATGTTTGCATAGTCCCATAGAGAAATTAAGTAAAAAAAAAAAAATTGTTTTTACAAATATTTAAAAAAAATCATTAAATAAATAAAAAATGAAAAATTATCAATAAATACATATATTTATATTAAAAGTACACAAAAAAAGTACACATTTGTTATCACTGCATCCGGAATGACCCGATCTATAAAACTGTCACGCTAGTTAACCCCTTAAACAGTTTGTCAATATGTATTTTTTTTTTTTTTTATCAAATTCATCTAATCCCCTATACCACATGAGGAACGACATAAAAAATAAATGACTAATTCTTGACCTGCTGTTGATTTTTTCATTCTACCTCCCAAAGATCGCTGTATGGCTCAGCTCACACATACCCTGTGCACTGTGCTGAGCGCTTACACTGGGGTTTCTGTGTAAATTTCTGAAATGCGTGATTCAGGCGGAACCCCCAGCGGATGATGCCTTATAATGAGGCAAATGGAAGCACTGTGGATGCCGTCTGGGCGTGCATAAAAGTGCCATCGGCCACAGTTTTGTGCACCTCTAAAAAGGACACCACTGAACAGAGACCAGGAGGAGTCCAGAGTAACTCTGCTGCCTCATTATAGTGAATAGATCCTCAGGGTTTCATCTGAATCATGTCATTTGGAGATTTGGAAACCATGATATAAGTGCTCAGCATAGTGCACAGGATAAATGTAATCCAAAATGTTATGTAAAATGTTCCCAACAAAAGCTTCAAATCAATCCACAAAAAAAGCAAGTCCCCACTCAGGTCTGTTATCGGTCAATGGGAATATAGGAGGCTTTCATATTATTGGTACGACAAAGGCTCTGGAAGAGCGCTATGGCTCTTTGCCCCAAAAGAAATCCAGCGAATTCTGCGCTCCCAAATCTAAATGCCCCCCCTCTGAGCCTCAGTGTGCCTAAACCACATTTAGTGTCCACATGTTTGGCATTTCTGTAGCAATGAGAGCCCGCATAATTTACTTGTGCATGTCTCTAGAAGCACGAGCTGGGTTCTGCAATGTACGGGCACTATAATGGCAGATTTGCAATTATAAATTAATTTCATTGCTGCTTATTTCTTAAAAACACCTATGGAGTCAAAATCATCACTACAACTGTAGATAAATTCCCAGAATGGTGTAATTTCCAAAATGGGGTCACTTGAGGTGGGATTCTGCCCTTCCGGCACTTACGATAATTTGTTCGCCAAGTGTCAAATAGCTCTCCTTCCCTCCCGAGTCCCGCCTTGTGGCTAAGCAGTACTGTCCAGCCACATATGAGGTGTTTCAACGTTCAGCAGAAATTGTGTTATACATTTTGTTGCCATTTTTACCCATTTCTAAGTGTTAACATGTAAAATCTGGGGCTTAAAAATTGTTTTTGTAATTATTATTTTTTCACAGCCCATTGGTATAATGGTGTCAATATAATCACTGCCCCCTAGATGAATTCATTGAGAGGTGGAGTTTGTAAAATAGGGTCACTTATGGGGAGATTCTGCTGTTCTGGCACCTCAGACGCCCTCCCAGTGGGTCATGGCACCCGCATACCATAACCGTAAAATATGTACTATAATATGGTGCTCCTTACCTTCTAAGTTTTCCACTGTGCCTGAAATTTATTTTCCCATTACATGTGGGGTATTGGGGCACTCAGAAGAAATTGCACAACAAACTGCGATCCATTTTTTCCTATTAGCCCTTATAAAAATTTGAGGCTAAAACATTTTAGCAGTAAAAATGTCATTATTGTTTCTTCACAGCCCATGGTATAAAAGTTTGTGAGGCACATGTGCTGTCAACATGCTTACTGGCACCTCCAGGGGCTCTGCCAATATGACATGGCACCTTCAAACCATTCCAGAAAAATCTGAACTCCAATATTCTTCCCTTCTGATCTTCCCTCCAAAATAGTTTTCGACCACATATGGGATCTTGGTGCACTCAGGAAAAATTGCTTAACAAATTGTACCATTCATTTTCTCCTATTATTCTTTTTGAAAATTAAAAAACTTGAGGCCAAAGCAACATTTTAGTGGCAAAATTGACTCAGCCCAATGTTATGCAATTGGGTGAATCGCCTGATTTTAAAAATGCTCCCTACACCGCTAGATGAATTTCTCAATAGATATAGTTTCCAAAATGGGGTCATCTGTGGGGATTTCTGCTGTTTTAGGCATGTCAGTGGCTCTTCAAACACAACATGTCAACCGCTATTTTATTCCAGCTAATTTTGCACTCCAAAAGTGAAACTGTGCTCCTTCCGTTCCAAGATCAGCCTTGTGCCCAAATAGTAGTTTTCCACCACATATGGGGTATCTGCGTACTCCGGAGCAATTGCACAACAAATTGTACAGTCAATTGTCTCCTTTTACCCTTGTGAAAATTAATAATTTGGGGCTTGAGCAACATTTTTGTGGGGAAAATTAAGTTAAAATTTTCATTGTTTTTCTTCCGCATTGCTTTAAATCCTGTGAAGCACCTGAAGGGTTAATAAACTTCTTGAATGTGGTTTTGAGCATTTTGAGGGGTGCAGTTTTTAGAATGGTGTCACTTTGGGGTATTTTCGGTCATATAGGCCCCTCAAAGTCACTTCAAATGTGATGTGGTCCCTACAAAATTTGGTTTTGTAAATGTTGGAAAAATGAGAAATTCCTGATAAACTTTTAACCCTTCTGACTTCCTAACAAAAAAAAATAGGTTTAAAAAATAATGCTGATGTAACGTAGACTTGGGAAATTGTATTTATTAATTATTTTGTAAAGTATGACTGATTTAAGGATATAAAAATTGAAAGTTTGAAAATTGCCAAATTTTAAACATTTCGGCCAAATTCCGATTTTCACAAACGCAAAAAAATTCAACCTAAATTTACCAATAACATAATGTACAATGTGTCAAGAAAAAGCAATCTCAGAATCCCTGGGATATGTTGACGAGTTTCAGAGTTATTACCTCATAAAGTGACAATGGTCAGAATTGTAACATTTGGCCTGATCAGGAAGATGAAAACCGGTTTGGGGGGTGAAGGGTTTAACACAGGGAAGTCAGAGGCCTTTCACGGATGTCTATCTTTGGTGCATACTATGAGGAAGTAAAAAGGTTATTTACATTAATCAACTGGTATTCTTGGATGGTATCCAGGTCTAATGATGAAAAACACGGGGGCAGGTTATGTGATGTAGTCGGGTGTAATATGCTTTTATAATTCTTCAATGTTTTTCTTTTCAAGCTCATAAAAACCCAGGCAATGAAGAGGACTCCCCTGACTCAGGCTTGATTAAATATCCGTGTAATAATTTTCGAACACCACTATCTGAGGTGAAGATTAATAGAAAGACAGCTTTTGGATTCACGACATTGGTGTTGAGTGATTTCAGTCCAAAAAGTAATACAATTACAGAACCGCTGAATACACCTACGTCTCCAGCAGGCATCTCTCCAAGTACCCATCACAACAACAAGGTGTCCAGTAAGAGGAGAAGCAGTGAGAATGAAGAGTGGACAGTGAACGCTGCGGATTGCACTAGTTCATTCACTCAACAAAAGAAGAAACTGAAGACTGAGCACCCCTCACCAAGTAACAGGAGCACCCCAAGCTTCTCTGTAAGGTACGACAATCTATTGTTATTATCAGTCATTCCAGGATAGGGAGAGACATAATAGTGTTTTCAAATGGGGATAAAGACAGAAGGTCAAAACAAAAATGCCCGCTCTCATGATCTTGCCTTTTTAACATTCCCTCAGTGTCTCCTCCTCTGCTCTGCTGCTGAAATTTGACACTGCTCAGTACAAGCTGTAGCTGTAAGTCGGGCTGGGTGAGCAAAGATTGGGTTCAGTTCATGAAAAGCATGCTGTGCTGTTTGGTCTGGTAAAATTTCTGACATAATGATGGAAACCTGATGGACCCCTTCACAGAAAATTGGTCCATGAAGCACAACTGCTGTCCAGCTCTTTCATTCTATTCCTATAACGGCGCAGGAATCTAGAAATACTAGTGGAGTGTGATCTGTTTAAAATGCTCATTTAAATTTCAGGATTATACATCCATTCTAGCATGGATTTCCAAAGTAAGAAATTTATGTCCTTTTCAACATTAGACATACTGGTATATCGAATATCGGCATCCATAAATGGAGCAGGCTCAGCAGCTGAGCCCACATAATACTGGTCAGATGCTCGCTTTGTTACACAGCCACCCTGTAACAGCAGCAATCGCAGATAAGTTACGATCCCTGCTTTTAACCCCTAAAACGTCTGTAAAATCTCTGATTGCAGCATTTAAAAGGAAACTGTCACATGGAAAAACATTATTAACCTGCAGAAATGGGGGTTAATCAGCAGGTTAAAAGCATTCTGAACCCGGCTGGAGCCCACACTTAGAGCCCGGCTGCTAAGAGGAAATTCTAATTCGTAGGGGTGACACCGGCAAGGGTTCAGTCACCGCTCTGGGTATAGTGAGCGGCAGCTGTAACCACGTCCCTGGCACAGACAGCAGGCTCAGCATAAGTAGTAGGGTTAGTATCAACACTTTTACCGCTTGACATATTATATGGACAATAAGATGCACTTTTTAGGAAGAAAAAAAGCTTGCTAAATTGTGTCTTATAGCCCCCAGAGTCAGCTTCCGGTAATCATGGAGAATGTTGAGGCACTGTCCTTCTTGATCATTGAGAGAACTGCTCTCCTCCTGCCCTACACTGATCTGTCTGATACATGCAGAGCAAGAGAGAAAGCTCCCCGAACCTATTCTGAACATCCTGAGTAACCAAAAGATCTTTCAACTGAAAAGCCGAAGGACCCTTTGGGTCATGTGATCAGTAACATGCCAGACAGGAACATCATTCTACTGTACATGCTGCAGAGTTGTATATCGTGTGCACTGCAGAGTGTACATAATGTGCGTTCTGTAAAGCTATGTATGTATGTATAGATCATGTAACGAAGGCAGCACGCCAGTACAAAAATGAAAAGTTGAAAAAAGTAGACTTTATTGAGCTCAAATGGCAACATTTCGGTTCATAGAACCTCTCAAGCTTGAGAAAGATTCTATGAACCAAAACTTTGCCATATGGGCTTCATAAAGTTGCATTTTTGTACTGGAGTGCTGCCTTCTTATATGTTCTATGCTATGGCACAAGTTAGACACTTCTCTGGAGGTGTGGCACCCACTGTGAGTAGATATTAAATTGTGCTGTTACACAACCCTGTTGTCGTAATAAATATGTATGTATGTGTATATACACTGCTCAAAAAAAAATAAAGGGAACACTAAAATACCACATCCTAGATATCACTGATTGAAATATTCCAGTTGTAAATCTTTATTGATTACATAGTGGAATGCGTAGAGAACAATAAAACATAAAAATTATTAATATTCAATGGAGGTCTGGATTTGGAATGATACTCCAAAATCAAATTGAAAGATCAAATTACAGGCTAATCCAACTTCAGTGGAAATGCCTCAAGACAAGGAAATGAAGCTCAGTACTGTGTGTGGCCTCCACGTGCCTGTATGACCTCCCTACAACGCCTTGGCATGCTCCTGATGAGGTTGCGGATGGTCTCCTGAGGGATCTCGTCCCAGACCTGAATTAAAGCATCATTCAACTCCTGGACAGTCTGGTGCAATGGGATGGAACGAAACATGATGTCCCAGATGTTCTTGATTTGGATTCAGGTCTGGGGAACCAGCAGGCTAGTCTAAAGCATCAATGCCTTCATCATGCAGGAACTGCTGACACACTTCAGCCACATAAGGCCCAGCATTGTCATGCATCAGAAGGAACTCAGGGCCCCACTGCACCTGCATATGGTCTCACAATGGGTCAGGATACCTCTGGCTAGCACATGGATGGCTGTGCGGCCCTCCAAAGAAATGCCATTACTAACCCACTGCCAAACCGGTCATGCTGGAGGATGTTGCAGGCAGCAGAACATTGTCCACGGCGTTTCCAGACACGTCTGTCACATGTGCTCAGTGTGAACCTGCTCTCATCCTTGAAAAGCACAGGGCACCAATATCGAATCTGCCAATCTTGGTGTTCTCTGGCAAATGCTAATCGCCTTGCACGGTGTTGGGCTGCAAGCCCAATACCCACTTGTGGAGGTCGGGCCCTCATTCCACCCTCATGGAGTCTGTTTCTGACAAATTGAGCAGGCACATGAATGTTAGTGGCCTGCTGGAGGTCATTTTGCAGGGATTTGGCACTGCTCCTCATGTTCCTCCTTGCACAAAGGAGGAGCTAGTGGTCCTGCTTTTGGACTCCTACGGCCCCCTCCACGTCTCCTGGTGTACTGGCCTGTCTCCTGGTATCTGTTCCATGCTATGGACACTGGCCTGACAGACACAGCTACCCTTCTTGCCACAGCTCTCATTGATGTGCCATCCTGGATGAGCTGCATTACCTGAGCAACTTCTGTGGGTTGTACTGTAGACACCCCTCATGCTACTGTACATCTAGGGGTGAGCAATGATAAAATGGAAAAGAACAGCTAAAAAGGATAAGATGAGAACAGTGAAATGGTCTGTGGTCACCACCTGCTGAACCACTCCTTTATAGGGGTGTCTTGCTAATTGACTATCATTTCTACCTGTTGTGTGTTCCATTTGCTCAACAGCAGGAGAAATTGATTGAATTCACAATCAGTGTGTCTTCATAACTGAACAGGTCGATTTCATAGAAGTGTGATCGACTTGGAGTTACATAGTGTTTGTTTAAGTGTTCCCTTTATTTTTTTGAGCAGTGAATATATAGATTATAGATATATATATTTTTTTATAGATATATGTGCTATTGAGCCCGTTTTACGCCCGGGTGGCGTGCATTTTTATTGGAATATGGTCTCCCATGCTGGTATTTGTGCTCCCCAATCCTGTGCTGCCCTCATCTCTATCCTGTTATGCATGGCACCCCTCACCACTAATCTTGGTATGCATGGCACCCCATCTCTCATCCTGGTATGTATGGTACCCCTCATCCCCCAATCCTGGTATGTATGGCACCCGTCATCACTTTCACGCTGCACACATACAAAAAAAACACTTACCTTTCTTCCCTGTGCTCCAGCGCTGCTATGTCCTGTTCTGCCGGAGGCTGGGGGAGGAGTGCGGCGCTGGAGTGCGTGCGTGCCCGTACCGCGCTGTCCGGCACCATTTTGCTGAAAACACACTGGAAATATCTTCAGTAAAATGGTGCCAGATAGCGCTATGCGCATGCACCGATTCAGACGCCTCACTCCTGGCCCGGTCTCCAGCGAGAAGAGAGGCGCCACAGCAACGCTCCTCCCGGTCAGCTAAGTATGTAAGTATGGTGCCGGAGATCGCGGTATGCGTTCAGTGTCTACGCATACCGCGATCTCCGGTGCCTTACACACTCCTTAACTGTAACGGCTCCATGCGTTTTTCTGTCTGGAGCCAGACTGCGCAGGCGTGTCGCACTTGCACGGTCTATAAAGGCTTCAGACAGAGGGATGCTTGTAGCGTTATATTATAGATAGATGTATACATATGGGACACAAAAAGAAAAATGGAGTAAATCCAACTCGCCAGAGGGATTTAATAAAACTGAAATTCTTTGATGCAAAAGATAAAACATGCAAGAATACAGTTGAAACCAGAAGTTTACATACACTATGTAAAAAGACACCTATGCATGTTTTTCTCAATATCCGACATGAAAACATGGCAGAATGGCCTTTCAGCCCATGTTAGTACAGTACTCGTTTCACTGTGGATATTGACATAATCTTACCAGCTTCCGCCATCATCTTCACAAGGTCTTTTGTTTTTGTCCTTGGGTTGATATGCACGTCTGACCAAGCATGTTCATCTCTGGAACACAGAACCCGTCTCCTTCCTGAGTCATATGATGGCGGGACATTCCCATCTTGTTTGTACTTGCGTATAATTGTTTGTACAGATGATCGAGGCACCTTCAGGTATCTTGAAATTGTACCCAAGGATGAGCCAAACTTGTGCAAGTCCACAATTCTCTTCCTGATATCTTGTCTGATCTCTTTAGACTATCCCATGATGCTACACAAAGAAGCAGTGTTTCAGGTGTGCGTTAAAATACATCCACAGGTGTGTCTCTAACTCAGTTGTTGCCAAAAAAACTGAACACATGCCATCATCATATGGGCAGTCCAGAATTGTTTAAAGGCATAGTAGTCTTAGTGTATGTAAACTTTTGACTTTGCAGTAAGTAATAAAAATGCCTCTCTCTCATTATTCTGGCATTTGGCAAATGTTAAAAATTATGGTAATCCTAATTGGCCTAAAATGGGAAAGGTTTATTCTGATTTCATGTCAGATATTGAGAAAAACATGCATATGTGTCTTTTTATATAGTGTATGTAAACTTCTGGTTTCAATTGTATATAACTGTATAAAGGTCCATTAGATAAGATACAAGAAAAAGTATAGAGCTATTTTGTTAATGGGTGTAGAGCCTTAACAATCAATCATGGCTATTGAAAAGATCAGAAAATCAGAATGGTTAAACCCTGCCAAGTGCAGACTGGTATCAGTACATATGTATGGTCTCATATATAATCAGACACAGGAGTACGGCTTCAGGATGACATATATTTATGTATTGATAGATTTATCTATATAGATATATATAATAAAGTGCAAAAGGAGGAGACAGTATATTTGCTCCCTTCTGGTGTAACATAATAATGTCCACATAGTAAAAGAAAAGGCCGTCTCAGTGTCATGGTAAATAATGTAAGTCAAGGCAGTCTAGGCACGATATAGAAATATAGTATCATTAGGCTTATCCATGGTGGTGAGGGTGAGAGGACACCTGCCGTCTAAGCCTCGACGCATGTTTCGCTGTTGCTTTAACGAGGGGTATATGATGAATGATGTACTGTATATATCCAGACTAACTAAGTCTCCCCATGTGAGCCTTTAGATCCGGCGCATGATGAAATCATCCATCCCTATCTGCACACGTCTGCCGAGGGAAGGTGTTCCCCCTGACATCAAGGGTGCAGATGCACAGCAGGCCATCGGAGACACAAGGGAGTAGGACAAAGTGCGCATGCGCACAATGGCGGCCATGTTTTCGGCGTCTAGGAGAGAGGACAACTAAGAAGCCTGGAGGTGCATTGTGGTCAACCTATATAATAAGCATATGTGAAGTTTTATTAAGGAGAACGAGCGGAAGGGGAATGAGAGTTTTAACAGAGTGCTGTGCTGTGCCAAAGGTACAGTTTCCATACACATATGGGAAAATATATCAACTGGCAGTGATAACAGTAAAAAATATAATGTAGTAGAAGATTGTGCACTATGAGTTACAATTGAAGAATTAATGACTGTGGAAAAATATATAGGAAAACAATAATACATTTTTATAACCCTACCATGACTTTCAGGCAGGCAATGTCATTGCTGGGGACTCTGAAATCTTGTATCCCAGTGGTGCTCTTAGCTCAGTTACATATCAAAAGGTTACAGCAAGATATCCTGACAAGCGAAAGTGCACTAAAAAGTGTTTAGAAGGAAGATTAAGCTGCTGTGATCAAATGCCTCCTTTGGTGGTTAAGCATAGAAAATCGATCAAAGAGAGTCCCGTGGGTAAATCAGGTTTCAAGCATCATAACTACAGATGCAAGTCCTCAGGCTCATTCGGGAGAACGTCTAGTCCAAAGTGGTTGGACAAGAGAATAAAGGTTAAGTTCCTCCAATCTGAAAGAGTTACTGGCGGTGGAGAATTTTCTCTCGTCTTTACAGGGCGGGCATGGTCTTGTGTTGTCGGACGACCAAACGACGGTAGCTTATATCAATCATCAGGGAGGAACAAGATCCGACACTAATGGCGGTAATCAAGCAACTTTTCAGACAGCGGAAGCTCATCTCTTTGTTAAAAGCGCTGCACATAAGAGGAAAAGAAAACAGAGCAGACTTCCTAGACCGCAATCGGCTGAGACTGTAAGGATGAACCCTGAAATCATCAGTTTTTAAACAGATAGTGAATCTATGGGGTCTTCCGGGTATAGACAAACAAACAAAACGGGAAAGTAAATAAATTCTGCTCTCTGAATCCCAGAGAAAATGTACATATGGTAGATGCCTTTAAAGTCAGATGGGACTTCATTCTAGCCTATGCCTTTCCACCAGTGATATTTATTCCAGCGGTGCTGAGGAAGATCAGGCGAGAGTGATAATGGCCCAAAACACCATGATTTTTGTGCATGAGGTTAATGTCGGTAACTGATCCATGGATTCTGCCAGATATCCCGAATCTACTCATCATAGTTTGGCATCCCCAGGCAACTGGTCTTCACTAGACAGCATGGCACTTGAGAGGTAACTTTTAAAATAACAAGGATTTTCTACGTGTTTGGTCTCCACCATACTTCAGTAGTAGAAAACCAGTAACAACAAAAAATATATGGTAGAACCTGTAACAAGTTTCTAACCAGTTCAGGGGCAAGACTAGGAGATGAAGTCCCAATCAAACCTATCCTGTAACTTCTCCAAAAGGGGTTGGAGCATGGGTAATCCACTCTTAAAGCACAAGTTTCAGCTTTAGGGGCATAATATAATTATGGCCTGGTAAGTGACAGATGGATTACAAGGTTCATTAGGGCATGTGGCTGATCAAGACTCATTTCTTGTCCAAAAGTACCACCTTGGGATCTGAATCTGGTGCTGGAGGCACTAACCAGCCCCCCTTTTGAACTGTTAGACTCTTCATATGTCAGAAACCTTACATTGAAAACAGTTATTCTGGTAGTGCTAACTTCAGTCCGCAGGGTTAGTGATATCCAGGTCTTTTTGGTTAGTGCTGCTTTTATGCAGATTTTGTAGGATATGGTTGTTGTTAAACCAGTCCCTGACTACCTTCCTAAAGTTGCCACTAGGTTCCATAGAAATCAGTTGATCATTCTTCCTACCTTCTGCTCTTACCTAGGGAAGAAAAATTCCACACTCTGGATGTCAGGAGATCCTTGATAAATTATATCTCGGTCACAAAATCTTGGAGGAGAAGCCAGTCATTGTTCGTTTCCTTCCAGGGTCCTAGAAACAGTCTGAAAGCCTCCAGAAGTAGTTCAGCTAGGTGGATTAGAGAGGCCATTCAGTTAGTATATTCCTCAAGTGGTAGGTCTGCTTCAGAGGACCTGAGGGCTCATTCTATTTGGGACAATTGCAGCCTTCTGGGCAAAGAAGGCGGAATTGTCTATTGATCAAATATGTAAGGCGTCTTCTTCCACGTTCTATAAGCACACTAGACTTGATTTGACAAATTCTGCTGATTTTATACTTCGGGGGAAAGGTTCTAGAGGCGGTTGTATTATCGATAGTGGAATTTTTCAGAACCCATGACGGCACCCTTATATCTCCCCCCACCCCTCCCCTCCCGTCACTGATAATGTGTGTTAACTAGTTGAAATTTGGGTGTGCGGTTCATGTGGCGTATATAGGTAGAGTTTTGGTGATGGTATCAAAATTTGTATATAACTGTATTGGAGGTCCTCTCATGCTCTGTAACCCTACTGATGCGGGGTAGGTTTGCGGTCTTGTGCCGACTAGATGTGCTCGGCCACGCTCAATACAAGTATAACCGGGCTTTCAGTGCAGCGGCCCGGGTAGCTTTAGAACACTACCTTCCAATTAACCCTATGTCTGAAAGTTAATAGAATCCCTTTTAATTTAATTCCCTTTAAAAGTACATTTTCTACCCTTTTTCTCTTCATCTAATGATTTCTTTATTTTTTTCCTTCATGTTTTGTTAACTTAGAACGAATGCGACTGTTTTCTTTTTTTTTTTTTCACCTATTGCTTGTTAACGGAATTTCTCGGCACGTATCTCCTGCGGTGGCATCAGAACAATGTGACTCTGTAATTGCCTTCTAGAAATGTCACTTTGTTTTTCCTGTGACAACCTCCGAAAACGATTCAAATATTTTTCTATCAATGCAAACACTCCTTGTATAGTTATCATTTATTCATGGCACTAGTGCGAGCCACAGCTACATATTTAAACTATTGTGTGCATTTGTAACCAACGTTAATGAAAAGTAAATGAGTTATTCCTGTACGTGACACAATAGGCAGCCTTTGTGTCATATTTCTAGCAGCCGTACATAGTCCCCTCAGTTTATTAGATATCCCTTTATGAAAAACGAGGTTTGTTTCTTAATTATGCCCATAGGAACTCAAGAAAATATTCACACTGAAGATTTGTTGGAGACCTCTCTGAGAATTGCCCATTTATCTGAATTGGGCTTACAGAAATGAATGCACTTACTGTAAAAAGAATCCTAACCAGATGACTGGAAGGGGTTATATTACACTTGCAGAAATTTTACAACAAATCTTCCTATTCTTTTTGTCCTAAATTAAGAAAATGTCGTCTTATTTCTCCAAAACAGCGCCACTCTTTTCCATGGGCTGTGTCTTGTCTTTGCAGCTGACAATCCTTACAAGTCAATGCCTCAGCTCCAATGTCACACACATACCAGTATCAAGAATGGTGCTGTTTCTGGAGAGAAAATAAAATTCAGACAAACAGAACCACTCACTATAATGAGATAGACACTTTGTATGCCCTTTTTTGCATTTGTTCCGGTGGCATGCATGTTTTTAGGTGTGCACAGAGCTTGGGTCTTCCACAATTGTGCACTAAAAAGACCCTTAAAAGAACATAGCCCGACCGGAACACAGAACAGACTAAGTCCAAAGTGTCTGCCTCATGAGTGTGTTTCTTTGGGATTTACACAGAAACCCCGTTGTAAGCGCTCAGCAGAGAGTGCAGGATACATCTGACCCGAGCCTTATTACGCTTTTTGGGAGGTAGACTGAACAGACAGCAGTACAAGAATGGTTCTCATGTACTGCAGTGCCTGAGACCTGTCAGTGACTCGCTGACAGAGCCTGTAAGACCCTGTTTATATAGCAGGATCTTACAGGCCACCGTATCTTGGGGTCATCACGTGACCTCAAGGTACCATGGCAACGATCGGCACCCACGATTACGATCGTGGGGCTTTTTGTTCTTGTGAACCACTTAGATACCGCAGTCCCAGGGTGGCGCTATCTACTTCTAATCACAGTTTTAAGGCCCCTTGATGACTGCCATTTTAATGGGTATCAGCGGTCATTAAAGCGCACCTGTCAGCAGGATTGTGCTCAGTAAACTACATACACTGTCAGGTGGGTGACATTACACTGATTAAAATGATAAAAAAATGTTTGCGTAAAGCAAAAATGGCCACGGCGTCCGCGCATTCACTGTAGCATCTATCGGCAGGCGATATATATGCTAGTGCGCACGTGCGGCGGCCATTCTGTTGGAGAAAAAAAAACTTTTTCTACAGCTCGGTTGCCGCGGCCATTTTTGCTTGATTCAAACTTTTTTTTTACCTAACCCCACACTACTAAATGCATTATGTAAAATAGGAGGCAGGTCAGTGAACGATCAGTGAGCTGTCATAAGAGCATACAGATGAATAAGTAAACAGAGCACCAGATAGAGTGCCCCCCACAGCCTGTCCCTTAGCACGAGTATATCATCTCTAAACTGAAAATAAAGATTACACAAGAACCACAGGACAGATTTCATCAACCAAGGTATCATTTTACTCAGTATAATGTCGCTCACCTGACAGTGTATGTAGTTTACTGAGCACAATCTTGCTGACAGGTGCACTTTAAGGGGTTAAATTTAATATTGTGAAAAAATAAACAAACAAATATGCTCACCTTTCACCCTGGTGCCGTTCCAGCAATGCTGGGGCCTCCCGTGACATTGATTGCAGGGCTCACAGGACAAAATAGTCAGTGATTGTTATTGGGCTACTCCACTTGTCTAAGGTCTGGTCGAATGCGTGAACCTTTCATAATCCGCAGAAGTGATGGCACAGCAGCCAGTGTCACGCAAATCCTAGCGCCAACATCGCTGGAACCAGTTCTGGAGGTGTGTGTTTTTTTTTTTTGTTTTTTTTTTTGTTTGTTTGTTTTGTTTTTTTTAAATGAGACTACTTAATTTAAAATGTGGTTGTACTGGACAACCCCTTTAAGCCCAGTCACAGACCAGATCATTTTTACTGTATACTGTAAAACTGTATTACATGATATAGAACAATTCATCAAATGGTTGCGGGTTTATGGCCTTATGGGAACTAATAATACAATTTAAGGTAAAAAAAAAAAAAAGTTGTATAAAATAAAAGATCGCATTGTCCTGTTTATTCAATTGAAAATAAAAAAAATAAAAATTAACAGATTTGCTGCACAAAAATAAGATGTATTGCAACATAAAATTATGAAACCCATGGGGAAAGTGCGCAAAAAAAAAAAAAAAAAATCGAAATTACAAAATTGCCATTTTCTTGATGACGTACCTCAACACAAAAATGCAATGAAACACAATCAAATATTCGTATGTTGCCAATGTTATCAACCACTACAACTCTGCACAAGAAGCACAGCCTCACTGGTTTATCAATGGGGCCAAAAAAAGCTTAGAAAATAACGAGCCAAACTAATCTTTTATTTATTTTGCAAATTTCTTCACTGTTTTCACCATTAACCGGTTCCCGACCGCCCACTGTAGATAAACGTCGACGCTTGCTGGGCTCTGTGCAGCGCCGACGTTTAAAAACGGTGGGTGGTCTCGCAGCGCTCAGGACCCCCAGGGTCCTGCAAGCGCTGCGATTCCGGTGCAGAGCCTTAGCTCTGACAGGGAACATCATCGGGACCTGACTGGATCAGGTCCCAGTGATGTTAACCCTTTGCTATGTTCTATATGCCGTGATCTATAGTGATCGCGGCATATAGAAGATAGACAAAGGAGAGGGGGTCGTCTTACTTACCTCTCCGACGACCCCTGATACCTTCCAGGACCTGGGGTTGCTATGGCAGCTGGAGGTCACATGACCGCCTCCAGATCTGCCATATATGGTGTCCTGCCTGGCTCAGCCTGCAGCTGAAGCCTGGCAGGACACACTGACTGTGAAAGTCAGCAAAGATCTCATGTAATGTAATACATGTCTATTACATCACATGAGATCAGTGATCAGAACAATAAAAATTAATGTCCCATACAGGGACTAAGTAAAAATGTAAAAAAAAAAAATGTTTTTAACTGTTTAAAAAAAATCACAAAATAAATAAATAAAATATTAAACCAATAAATCCGTATATTTTTACAAAACCAAAAAAAGTACACACATTTGTTATCGCCGCGTCCGAAACAACCAGAGCTATAAAACTGTCACACTAATTAACTCCTTCTATGCACACCGTAATAAAAAACGGAGCAAAAAAATTATGCTTTTTCATCATATCGCCAAACAAAAACTGGAAAAAAATCAAAAAGCAAAATAGAAATAAAAATGGTACCGCTGAAAACGTCATCTTGTTCCACAAAAAAAAGCCGCCATACAGCTCCATCAGCCGAAAAATAAAAAAGTTATAGCGCTCAGAATAAAGCAATGCAAAAAAAAATTTTTTCTATAAAATTGTTTTATTGTGTAAAAGCACCAAAACATAAAAAAAAATACAGTAAGTGTAGTATCTCTCTAAACATACTGACCCAAAGAATAACGCTGCCTGATCACTTTTACCACACGCAGAACGGCATAAAAAAACCCTCAAAACCTCAAAAAACAATTCCTGAATTGTTGGTTTTTGTTAATTTTACCTCCCAAAAAACGGAATAGAAAGCGATCAAAAAATGTCACGTACCCAAAAATGGTACCAATAAAAATGTCAACTCGTCCCGCAAAAAACAAGCCGTCACATGACTGTCGGCCGGAATATGGAAAAATTATAGCTCTCAAAATATGGTGATGCAAAAACTAGATTTTGCAAAAAAAAGCGTCTTTTAATGTGTGACAGCTGTCGGTCATAAAAACCCGATATAAATCTGGTATCTCTGTAATCGCACCGACCCGAAGAATAAAGTAATTTAATCAGTTATATCACACTAGGAACGGTGTAAAAAATAAATAAAACCAATTCTTCACCTGCTACTGATTGGTTTATTATGTCTCCCAAAGATCGCAGTAAGGCTCTGCTCACATTTATCCTGCGCTCTGCGCTGAGCGCTTACCCCAGAGTTTCCGTGTAAATCTCTGAAATACGTGATTCAGACGGAACCCATGACGGAAGATTCCCTGTAATGAGGCAGATATAGGCCACTGGGATCCCACGGTGTCATTTGTTTTAGGCGTGCATAAAAGTGCGGTTGGCCACAGTTTGTGCACTTCTGAAAAAAAGGACACCGCTAAACAGAGGCCAGACGGAGTCCAGAGTAACTCTGCTGCCTCATTACAGTGAATGGATCCCGCAGGGGTTTCATCTGAATTACATCACTTGGAAATTTAGATGGAAACCCCGATGTAAGTGCTCAGCCTAGAGCGCCGGATAAATGTTACATAAAATGTTCCCAATAAAAGCTTCAACTCAGTCCTCAAAAAAAAGCTAGTCCCCACTCAGGTCCGTCATCTGTTAAAAATATAAGGGACTTCCAAGTTACTGGTAGCAGAAAGGCTCTGGAAAAGCGAAATGGCCCTTGCCCCCAAAAGAAATTCAGAAAATTGTGTGCTCCCAAATCCAAATGCCTATTTTACAATAATTTGTAATCCAATTGTCAAATAGCGCTCCGTCCCCCCCAGATCTCGCCGTACGGCTGAGCGGTACGATACAGCCACATATGGGGTATTGACACTTTTAGAAGAAATTGTGTGACACATTTCGGCACCATTTTTACTCATTGCCCTGTGTGAAAATGTAAAATCTGAGGGTAAAACATTTTTTTGTGGTTAAAAATAGAATTATGCTTTTTTCACTGCCCAATGGTATAAATTAAAAAAATAAAAAATACTCACTACTTCCCTAGATGAATTCCTTGAGAGGTGTAGTTTACAAAATGGGGTCACTTGTGGGGGTTTCTGCTGTTTCGGCATGTCAGCGACTCTTCAAATGTGACATGGTGTCTGCAACCTATCCCAGCCAACATAGCGCTCCTTTCTCTTCCGAACCCTGCCGTACACCAAAGCAGTGGTTTTCCCCCACATATGGGGTATCGGCGTACTCAGGAGAAATTGCACAACAAATGTCATGGTGCAATTTATCCTGTTACCCTTATGATGATGCAAAATTAGGGAATGAAAAACATTTTTTGTGGGAAAAATGTGAAAATTTTATTTTTATGGCTCAATATTATAAACTTCTGTGAAGCAGCTGGGGGTGCAAGGTGCTCACCACACATCTAGATAAGTTCCCTAAGGGGTCTAGTTTCCAAAATGGTGGCACTTGTGGGGGGTTTCCACTGTTTAGGCACATTTGGGGCTCCCCAAATGCAACATGGCGTCCGCTAATTATTCAAACAAATTTTATATTCAAAAAGTCAAATGGCGCTCCTTCCCTTTCAAACCCTGCCGTGCGCCCAAACAGTAATTTGCCTCCACATATGGGGTATCGGCGTGTTCAGGAGAAATTGCACAACAAATTTCATGGTGCAAAATTAAGGGATGAAAAACGGTTTTGTGGGAAAAATGTGAAAATTTTATTTTTACAGCTCAATATTATAATCTTCTGTGAAGCAGCTGGGGGTGCAAGGTGCTCACCACACATCTAGATAAGTTCCCTAAGGGGTCTAGTTTCCAAAATGGTGTCACTTGTGGGGGGGTTTCCACTGTTTAGGCACATCAGAGGCTCCCCAAATGCAACATGGCGTCCGCTAATTATTCAGACAAATTTTACATTCAAAAAGTCTAATGGCGCTCCTTCCCTTCCGAACCCTGCCGTGCGCCCAAACAGTGGTTTTCCCTCACATATGGGGTATCAGCACGCTCGAGAAATTGCACAAAAAAATTTGGGGTCCATTTTTTCCTGTTACCCCTGTGAAAATAAAAAAAAAATTGGGTCTAAAGTAACATTTTTGTGAAAAAAGTTAAATGTTCATTTTTTTCTTCCACATTCCAAAAATTCCTGTGAAGCACCTGAAGGGTTAATAAAGTTCTTGAATGTGGTTTTGAGCACCTTGAGGGGTGCAGTTTTTAGAATGGTGTCACTTTTGGGTATTTTCTGTCATAAAGACTCCTCAAAGTGACTTCAAATATGATGTGGTCCCTAAAAAAATGTTTTTGTAAATTTTGTTGGAAAAATGAGAAATCGCTGATCAACTTTTAACCCTTATAGCTCCCTAACAAAAAAAAAAAATTTGGTTCCAAAATTGTGCTGATGTAAAGTAGACATGTGGGAAATATTATTTATTAACTATTTTTTGTGACATATCTCTCTGATTTAAGGGCATGAAAATTCAAAGTTTGAAAATTGCAAAATTTTCAAAATTTTCACCAAATTTCCGATTTTTTCACAAATAAACGCAAGTGATATCGAAGAAATTTTACCACGATCATGAAGTACAATATGTCATGAAAAAACAGTCTCAGAATCAGGGGAATACGTTGAAGCGTTCCAGAGTAATTACCTCATAAAGTGACAGTGGTCAGAATTGAAAAAATTGGCCCGGTCACGAAGGCAAAAACAGGCTCTGGTGCAAAGTGGTTAAGAAAAAAAATCAAAATTTTGGTATCTGCATAATTTTACTGACCTGGAGGGTGATGTTGCCAGGTAATTTTTACTACATAATAAATGTAAAAAAAAAAAAAGACAAAAGTGTGACAAAATTGCCCTCATTCTAATGGACTTGGAAATGTTTTTCAGTACATTATGTAAAATGAATGGTGTCAAAATAATTCCACAATTCTGCTGATGCAAAAATAAAAAGAGTTATGACTCTTGGAAGGAAGGGAAGAAAAAAAAGTGAAAGTCCAATATTCTAAATTCGCCACAACCAATTAAATTATAGATCCTTGAAACCATCCTCATCCACAGGAATGACTTAAGGGAAATCTGTCACTGGGTTTTTGCTATTACATCTGAGAGAAGCATGATGTAGGGGCAGAAAACCTGATTCCAATGATATATCATTTACATGGCTGCATGTTGTATTTTTTGATAATGTTTTATCTGCTGCAGATCTAGCAGTTCTCTGAATGCTGAGCTCTGTATAACCCCCTCCTCCCTCCCCCATCACTGATTGGCAGCTCTCTGCCTATGCAAACTACACAGAATGCTGCTAATCCTTGGTGGGGGCGGGAATAACAGATCTCATGAATATAAAGGCGTAAATAGACAAGTGATAATCAGTGATAATCTCCTGCTGATAAAACCATGAGTTTTACCAAAACTGCAGCCCAGTAAGTGACACATAATTGGAATTGTTGTTTTAGAATTATGCTGGTCTCAGATAAGGTGGCAAAAACCTTACAGATTTCCATTATTTATCTGCTAATTTTAAAGATTCACTACATATGTTTTCTTGTATATATGAGATTTCTTCATTGTACTGCTATGACTTTCTTACAGTTCACCACCTGTTAACATTACAGGGGGCTCAACTCCGCTGAATGCAAATGGCCCCCACTGCAGTAAGCATAACCGCCCCTCTGTTCTTCGTGTTGTGCGAAAAGATGGAGAGAACAAAGGAAGACAGTTTTATAGTTGTGCTTTACCGAAGGAAAGACAATGTGACTATTTTCAAGTGAGTAAACTTGAGTCTTCACATTCAGCTGTGCCCTGCAGTCACTCATGTATGGGGTCAGATTCATTATTACATCTGAGCCTTTTTTTGCCTGTTTTTTGTTTTTAGGACGTTTTTCAGTTGCTCTTTATTCTTCTTTTTTTTTTTAGTTTTAAAGTCTATTTTATGTATGGGCCAATTTGTTTAATGTTTTTCATTGTGTGTGTGGTTTGAGGTTTCGAGATATTAAAGTTGCTTCATAAAATGTATTTTTTGTCACAACTGTTTTTGTGCAAATGTACTCCAGTCACCTTCCTCCCAACTAACCCCCCCCCCCCCCCCTTGCCTTCCCCAGAGTAAATTTATGTATGCCTGAATTTCTTTGTGCGGATTTTGCGACAGTTTAGTAAAAAAATTAACTTTTTTTGCACTAAAATCACAAAAAGGTTAAAAGACAACAGAAAAGCATTTTTTTATTTAGTGCAAAATTCATGCACTACTTGTGTCATTTTGTAGAACTTGGCACAAAGAACTTAAAGCGCACCGGTCAGCAGGATTGTGCTTAGTAAACCACATACACTGTCAGGTGGGCGCCATTACACTGAGTAAAATGATACCTTTGTTGATGAAATCCGTGCTGTGGTTCTTTTAGAATCTTTATTTTCAGTTCTGACATGATATACTCATGCTCTGGGGCGGGACTTTGGGGAGGAGCTGTAACTTGTGCTCTCATTATGTATTCCTCTCACTGGCCTCTGACAGGTCACTGTGCTTTGTGACCTGCCTCCTATTTTGAATATTGCCTTTGTAATTTCTCTGCCAGTTTGAAATTTACATCCCCCAAAATGGCCGCCGACGCCTGCGCATGTGCAGTAGCATCTATCACTTGCTGATGCTACGACGTTGGTGCCATTTTGCTACAGAAAAAAAACTTGCCTGCAGCAATATGGCCCCCGCCGCCTGCACTTGCGCAGTAGTCTTTATTGCCAAGAGATGCTACTGCGCATGCACGGCGCCATTTTGCTGCACCCAAATTCTTTTTCCAAAAGCAAAATGGCGCCCGCTCAGTAGCATCTCTCGGCAACCAAAAGATCTGAACTGTCTGATAAAATAAGCTTGATCCAAGCGCTGCCCATTTTTTTCAGACAGCATTCAGACCGAAAATACAGTAATGTGAATGAGCCCTAACATTCATGTTAAATAGTAGTTAGTACACAGAAGCCATAAGTTACAGTGATTCCTATTCTCTCCATATAAAGCTTAACTGTTCTATTAGGATTTTCTTGCATTTTACAGCAAAAGCCATGATACATAAACAGCTTACAACATAACTTTCAATAATGAAATTCCTTTGCTATCAGTCGGGAGAGGGGTACAAAAAAAGTCTCAGGCACTCAACATACCTTGGAATATTGTGAAGATGCTTATCATGAAATGGTGTAATTTGTCACAACCGTGAAATTAACTAGGTCTACGGCAATGTTAAAGGAGCTGCAAGAATTTCTGGCAAGTACTGCATGTGACCGCAATCTCCCGTATTCTTGATATATCTAGCCTGTGGATAGAACCTTTTTCTTACAAAGAAAAATATCCCAGCCTGACTATGCTTTGCTAAAACCTACGTCAAGTCTGCCAAAAGCATGTTGGAAGATAGTCTGGGGCCAAGTTTGAACTTTTTGGCAATAATTCAAAAAAAATGTTTGGTGCAAAGCCAACACTACTCATCCCCAAAAGAACACCATACCTACAGAAGCATGGTGGAGGCAGCATTATGCTGTGAGGCTGTTTTTCAGCAACTTGAACTGGGGTTTAATCAAGGTCAAGGGAATTATGAACAGTTCCAAATATTAGTGAATTTTGCATCAAAACCTTCAGGCCTCTGCTAAAAAGCTGAAGATTAAGAGAAGATTCACTTTTTTAGCATGGGAACGACCCTAAGCATCAACAAAAGAATGGCTTCATTAGAAGAAGATCAACGTTTTGGAATGGCAGAGTCCTGACCTGAATCCAATGGAAAATCTGTGTTGACCTGAAGAGAGCGCTATACACAGGAAATCCCCTCACAATCTGACAAATTTGAAGCGCTACTGCAAGGAAGAGTTGGCAAAGGCTGCCCATTCTAGATGTGCAATGCTGATACTCATACCCAAAAAGACTGAATGCTGTAAAAAAAAATAAAAAAATCAAAGGGTAGTTCAACATAGCATTATTCTAAGGGTGTGCATATTTATTCAACCACATTATTTTAGTTCTTTAGTTGTTTTTATTTTTCCCCCGAAAAGATTTCAGTATTACTTTTTTAATTGAATTGCACAGATTTCAGGTGACATCAAAGGTGGAAAAAGTTCTGAAATGTCTCCGCTTGGTATATACACTGCTCAAAAAAATAAAGGGATCACTCAAATAACACATCCTAGATCTGAATGAATGAATTATTCTCATTGAATACTTTGTTCTGTACAAAGTTGAATGTGCTGACAACAAAATCACACAAAAATCATCAATGGAAATCAAACTTATTAACCAATGGAGGTCTGGATTTGGAGTCCCCCCCAAAATTAAAGTGGAAAAACACACTACAGGCTGATGTAACTTTGATGTAATGTCCTTAAAACAAGTCAAAATAAGGCTCAGTATTGTGTGTGGCCTCCACGTGCCTGTATGACCTCCCTACAATGCCTGGGCATGCTCCTGATGAGGTTGCGGATGATCTCCTGTGGGATCTCCTCCCAGACCTGGACTAAAGCATCCGCCAACTCCTGCACAGTCTGTGGTGCAACGTGACATTGGTGGATGGAGCAAGACATGATGTCCCAGATGTGCTCAATCAGATTCAGGTCTGGGGAACGGGCGGGCCAGTCCATAGCTTCAATGCCTTCATCTTGCACATGAGGTCTGGCATTGTCCTGCATTAGGAGGAACCCAGGGCCAACCGCACCATCATATGGTCTCACAAGGGGTCTGAGGATCTCATCTCGGTACCTAATAGCAGTCAGGCTACCTCTGGCAAGCATATGGAGGGCTGTGCGGTCCTCCAAATAAATGCCACCCCACACCATTACTGACCCACTGCCAAACCGGTCATGCTGAAGGATGTTGCAGGCAGCAGATCGCGCTTCCCGGCGTCTCCAGACTCTGTCACGTCTGTCACATGTGTTCAGTGTGAACCTGCTTTCATTTGTGAAGAGCACAGGGTGCCAGTGGCGACTTTGCCAATCCTGGTGTTCTGTGGCAAATGCAAAGCGTCCTGCACGGTGTTGGGCTGTGAGCACAACCCCATCTGTGGACGTCGGGCCCTCATACCACCCTCATGGAGTCAGTTTCTAACCGTTTGTGCAGACACATGCACATTTGTGGCCTGCTGGAGGTCATTTTGCAGGGCTCTGGCAGTGTTCCTCCTTGCACAGAGGAGGAGTTAACGGTCCTGCTGCTGGGTTGTTGCCTTCCTATGGCTCCCTCTACATCTCCTGGTATCTGCTCCATGCTCTGGACACTGCTGACAGACACAGCTACCCTTCTTGCCACAGCTCGCACTGATGTGCCATCCTGGATGAGCTGCACTACCTGAGCAACTTCTGTGGGTTGTACTGTAGACACCGCCTCATGCTACTGTACCTCTAGGGGTGAAAGCAATGGCAAAATGAAAAAGTGACCAAAACCACTGCCAAAAAGGATGTGAACAGAGAAATGGTCTGTGGTCACGACCTGCAGAACCACTCCTTTATAGGGGGTATCTTGCTAATTGCCTATAATTTCTACCAGTTGTCTGTTCCATTTGCACAACAGCAGGAGAAATTTATTCACAATCAGTGTTGCTTCATAACTGGACAGGTAGATTTCACAGAAGTGTTATTGACTTGGAGTTATATTCTGTTAAGTGTTCCCTTTATTTTTTTGAGCAGTGTATATATTTTTTTTATATGACAAAAACATGGCATTTTAACAGTGGTGTAGACTTATTAATTTTTTTTTTAAATACATATGACACACTTTGGGAATGTGCAGCCTATACTAGTAGCATATTATAGAGAAAATATTGATCATATACAAGGCAGTTCAATACAGAATTGTAAATGTGTTTCGATTCCTAGTTTTTGTTTAGGAACTTCACTCCAACTTGGAAAAACAGGATTAAGTATTCTGCCTCATGGCTTTTTAAATCATCAGTGCTTCATAGATCCATTTTATGGCCGTAGAAGCCGTCCCATGTGCCTCTGCTTTTACAGGAAGGTACATTCTTCAGTAAAAAAATAAATAAATCATGGAACGCAATGCACAGATTCAGCTGTAGAAATATTGTAATAGAGGAGACTATAAAGTGTGTACTGTAATACATATTATTGATCTCTATGTCTTTAATGGTTACTAAGCACAAAGGGCTGCATGAATATAAACTATATGATCATCTTTACAAGCATATAGAAGACTGTATAACGTAATATAAACTTTTATTAAACATCACTAATACAGTATGTGTTATACATTGTTTTCAACAGCAACCTGCAGAACTTCAAATGCTTCTCTGAGCTACAATACATGCTGCAAGTACAAGATCCGTAATATGTTGTATTCACACAGTTTCTCCACTTTTCCTGGAAAATACCGTATACACAACTAGGGTGTGATTATATAAGGTGCTTGCATCAAAAATGTGGTGGAAACACCTTAAGTCTCAATATTTTTGCATGACTTGGCAGTTGCACAATAATATTTCGACTTTTGGGGTTTACACACCTGTCCCAGCCAGCTACGCCAATATGGATGTAGCATGGACAGGTGGTGTGGTCATGCCTGCCCATCAAATTCATCATAAGTTTTGCCAGTAAAGTGGTGTAACTTGCTTCAAAAATGTATGCCAGCATTGCACGTTGAGTATCAGATGCACCTGATTTATTAAGCTTAAGCTGCCGTTTCTAGAAATGATAGGTTCCCTTTAATGGCAATCTCTCAGTACAAAAGATCACTGTCCAAACCTTCACCCTTGGTGTGACCTTTCCCATTCACTGGTTTTACATCTATCTCTGACCTCCTCTGGTTCTTGTGCCAGAGTTGTCAATCAAAGAAGGCGGAGGAGGGGAGATTGATGGATAACAAGTAGGTGGGAAGATGCACCTAACTGCTCAGCCAAGGTTTGAAAAATCATTTTGTGTTGAGAATACACTCTATAAAGGCTTGTTTATGCTACTATTTTCAGTCTGAGTTCTGTCTGTAAAAAAAAATGGGCAGCACGCTGACAGCACTTGGACCAATGTTATTCAATGGCGGTCATGCAGATGAGCATTTTTTCCCTCTCACCCATGACCGTATCTGTGAGAGAGTGGTATCCGACCCCATCACTGGACATGAAGCCAAGAACACAAAATAAAAAGACAACACCCACTTTCTCCTTCAATGTGGTTTCCTGTCCTTTGGATGTAGGGGCCTTGAGTACACGGCTGGAGCAGCCATGAACCATAGAACATTATAGCATGTTCTATAGCAACCACCAGTAAGAATGGCAGTGAGTACAGGGGCCCAGTTGGGTGCTGAAATGCTAACATGAGTTGGGAGAATCTATATTGAATGCTTCAGTACCTTCCTATGTTTGATGTCTGGCCTAGGGCCCTGTGTTTTTCACACGGCGTGCGTCCTTGTGATTCTTGCATGTCCTGCAGCCTGGCGTTCGGCCTGCAGCCTTGCGTTTCTCATTTTGGCGCTGTGGCTTAGTTGGTTAAAGCACCTGTCTTGTCAACTGGAGATCCTGTGTTTCGAACCGCCGTAGTGTCTGGTCTCATGTCTTGTGTGTTTTGGCCTGCCTGAAGGTGTTCTGGCAGCTTGGTAGTTGTTGATTAGCCTGCCATCTCAAGTCTAGGATTTTCTTTGGCTGCCTCTGTCTCACGGCATGACTTGATACCAGATCTGGTGAAAATATTCCAACACCAGTGTATCCTCCCGGTCGAAGTCGGAAAATGGACTCATTGGAAATTAAGTTGGTGGGCCATTATACACTAAGTATTTTGGGATTGAAGTCCTAAAACTGATATATTGAACTAAGTGGTGAGTTAGTTGAATATCCAGTCAACGCGCTTTTGCAGTTATAAAACGGCAACACTGCAATAAACCTATAAGGGGAGGAATCGATGGATGAATTAAAATGTCTCCTTACCTGTCAGAATCCTGTGGCAAAGGAGGAACATCTTTGCTAGTCAAGACGAATGACTTTGCACTGAAGAAAGACAGTTCTGATTATTACTCAAGAACAGGATGATGCGTCCATAAGTTACATGGTTGAGGGGATGGGGTTCTAATACCTTGGTTTAAGACCACCTGAGCTTTGACCAATACCATATGAGGTCTATATCTCTATTTGAGTCCGCTTCCTCATGTGAAAAAAAAAAGTGCATCATACAGTTGATGATTATCACTTTGTTTCAACTAACAATTTTCATGGTTGGATGGTATGATTAGCAACCATTTTAAGTTAAGAAATTGATACCATTATAGAGAAGAGGATAAATTCTATCATCCCTAAATGAATGTTTGATCATGGCTCTTCATATTGAATAGCTCAGATCTCTCTTGCCGGTTCTAGTTGTGCCATCTCTTAGTACTTGGCTAAGATGCGGTAATCAGAAATTCTCTAAGATGGAAATCTCGAACTACAGTTGTCCGTTTCAGCTTAAAATAAATTTCTTAGTAGGACTTAATGTTATGTCCTAAGGGGCACACACACAAGTTTTTTGGTGAAGTCCGATTGTAATAAAGTACTAAATATTTCTTCTGGTTTCTGGAACCCCTTTGGCATTCTGGGATGTACAATCTACACTTGATAGAATAGAGTTGGGTAGATGTTTTGAACCATTAGGTGATCATTGACACCAGAAGGGTTTCTTACAGTCAAGATCTTGGCCTTAGGGGGCTTCAATGGAAAATGTCAACAATATTGGGTTTGATTAAGTAATATTTTAAGCAGGTGCAGTTGCTGGGCCCAGCGGCCACTAGGAACCCTACTTCAGGCCTTGTTAGGGTTACCAGGTTCTTTGAATCACCCTGACTCCTGCTTCCATTTACATGCTAAGTCTTAGTACCAGTTGTTAAATATCCTAACCAGCTGAAGTATATAGCAAGTCCAGAATATCCAATTAAATCAGAGAAAGATAGCCAACCATACAGGTCTCTAAATATAGATCCTCTCTAGGGAAAAAAAGATTGTTGTAACTAGTACAATAATTGCTGTTTTGTTTTGTTTTTTAAACTCTTGGCGCTTTTTTGTTGGCGCTCCAAATCAATAGATATTCTCTTGAGTGAATATCTAAGGGTATGTGCACACAATGACTCCCGCTGTGGAGGAGCCACATGCGGATATACAAATGAGCGGCAGATTTTTATTTTTTTTTTACATGCGGACTTTCCCCATAGAGGTTAGGTCTAGGAGAAAAGTCTGCATGTGGACCCACCTTAGAAATTGACATGCTGCAGTCTGGAAAGTCTGCAGCGTCGAACCTGCAGCGGCTCCGGATCGTGTGCACATACCCTTAAACTATTCACAATCTACCTTCCTTAAGCACTATCCGGTGAACTAGTATATTCTTGGGATCTTTCTTCAGGTGAAACATCTTACGGGGATGCTCCCTCCCTATAAGAGGATTCCTTGGTTATAGTCTCTCAGATGCGGTCATGAGTGAAGGGAAAAATAATTACTTCTCAGTAATTTGATTTTTCCGAAACCCATGATAGCGCCACAACTTATTTGCTCCCTCTGGCTTACGGTTGGTGGTGGTTCTCAAGCCCGTTTTTCATTGTGAGAGGAGAAGATTGAGTGAATGTATAAATAACAAGAAGAATGATTATTTTGGTGTCTCCACATTGAAGGAGGAAGTGGGAATTGCTTTTTCACTTTGTGCTCTTGGCTTGCTGTCCAGTGACTTGGGTGGATCCCATTCTCTCTCAGGTGCTGTCATGGTTTCAGGAAAATCAAATTACCAGTAAGGAATTGTCATTTTTTTTCTCCAGACTTAATCTGCTCCTGAAAAAAAATGCAGCATCCACTAGTTTTTTTTCCCCCAATTCAAATAAGTGACTTCGCTAAGTCGATGAATGCACAAAAAAATCATGCAATATGGAGCCACTGTATAGCATCCTTTTTTTATGGATATGCTGCAATTCTTTAACATGGGAAACTAAACGAACAGCTGCTACAAAAAAAACAAACAGATTGTGTACGAATGAGAAATAAAATCATCCGAGTTTTCTGGTTGAAACTGAAGATTGTTTTTTTACACGCTGGTGTAAACCTGACCTTAGCATTGCTAAGTACACATGGGATTTACATTCTCCACCGAACTAGGACTCCATTCACCATAGAAATTGCAGGCATGCATATGGATTAACTGTTTGTCTCTCCCAGTGACTATCTAGCGATTATTCTGTGGACTGCAGTAGTTTCCTGGACTACTTCCAGTCTGTGCAGCAGAGATGAGAACTATAAGAAATATCCAGTCACTGGGTGGGATGTATCAAAAAATGGTGCAAAGAAAAGGACACCAGTCTAGTCGCCTCTTTTTAAATTTTAATGAGCCACTGAAAATAAGTGACTTTTTTGGGGTTCCATGTGGATCTCCCAATATGCTTTAACAATCCTGACCCCTTCTACATGTGTCAGATTTGATGCTTAAATCCATATTAAAGGCTTCTTAAGATGTCAGAACATGGACTGGCCTCAGATCTCCAAACCAGAGTGAGACTACTTCATACATGTTTGAGGCTGACACACTCGGGTTATGAGAGGCACGGCCAGTCCATGCATTGTGGTCTATGCTTGGAACGATTTGCACGGATGACTGAAGCAGCCTTAACATTTCATCCAGTGCAAGTGAATTGGTTTTCTCTGACCATATTAACAAGTAATGAAAAATTTCTGCTTTGATTTTTGTGTCGTAGAGAAAAAATAGGCACCGCAATAAGTCTAATGCTACTAATTAAAACTGAAAATACTAATGAATGACAATGGGTTTAATCATGAGGATCTGTTGAATGTGACGTAACCTATTTCAGAAATGAGTGCTGTCAGTCTTGGAGTTCAGCCACAGAAGTTCACATTGAATTTTAATCTGACTTGTGATCAGAGCTGAAAGATCCTAAATGCTTCTGCTTTTATTTCAGTGGGCTGATCTGCATTTTCCATTCTGCAACCATCTGAAGAGATGTATTATGAGGACAGTTTTGAAGATTGGTCCAAACAATGGCAAAAATTTTTACGTGTGTCCTTTTGGTAAAGACAAACAATGTAACTTCTTTGAATGGGCAAAACCCACAGAATAGCTGTCCGGCGTGTATCATTGCCTTGGCGCGCTTACAGAATATACATTTAAATGTTCTTTTCACTAATTGTGATTAATGATTTCCTTTTTTTTTTTTTTTTTTTTTTTACAGTTAATGTACAATAAAATATTTTTTTCCCAACATTTGGCTATGTATACTTTTTTTGTAGCAGACATTTTTATTTTGCAACTTGCTGCAGGACTGTTAGTCACCACCTTTTGGTTGTTTTAGCACCTGTATTGTTCTCTTGTACAGTATATGGCACAATAATGACTAGTGTAGAAACATGCAATAAATTCTAAAGCAGCAGAATGTTGTAAGTACTGTACATCAAGTAAAATGACAAAAGAAACCATGAGGCAAGGTGTTGCGCGAATGTTTGCTATGCTGCACACATGCAGTATATATCAGATTGTGCCTATGGTCAGCTCACAACTGGCAATGCACACCCACATCCAATGCAATTCCTCAGCGAAAATTCACACACAATACCCTGTTTTTTGGTGTGTTTTTTTGTCCCTTAACTCACAACCTTGGATGTCTCCATAAGTCCAAGTGGCCTGGTACTTACCTACTTTGGGTGTATGGATACGTCATGGTGATCGCCCACGCACAGGTGCTTTGCGCACGTGATCACCGTTGGGTGTCAGCTGATTCTGACATCCGATACTCAGTGCCAGGAGCGGTGCCGTACCGCTCCCAGCACTTTAAACCCCTAAATGCTGCGATTGAAATCTATTGCAGAATTAAGCTAGCAGGCAGAAAGAGGAAGCCCCCTCTGCCCTTTGATCGGCGCCACAGCGGGGGCCCGATTGTTGATTTGGTGACCCGTTGTCGTCATGATGACATCTGAGTCATCAGAACAAGCAAACTTGCTAGATCATGCTCAGTGAATGATCTTACAAGTTTGTTAGTACAGCGCTTACAGTTTGTATAGTATAGGAATGCTCCTACATTCCTATGCTGTATAAGCGATCAGCCTGTAAAAAGTGAAAGTCCCATTGTGGGACAAAGTAAAAAAAATTGTAAATATAAAAAATAAATGCATTGTACCCATAAATTTTTATGGAAAAAAATGCTTTTGTTTATATACAGTACAGACCAAAAGTTTGGACACACCTCATTTAAAGATTTTTCTGTATTTTCATGACTATGAAAATTGTACATCCACACTTAAGGCATGAAAACTGAATTAACACATGTGGAATTATATACTTAAAGTGTGAAACAACTGAAAATATGTCTTATATTCTAGGTTCTTCAAAGTAGCCACCTTTTGCTTTGACTGCTCTGCACACTCTTGGCATTCTCTTGATGAGCTTCAAGAGGTAGTTACTGGAAATGGTTTTCACTTCACAGGTGTGCCCTGTCAGGTTTAATAAGTGGGATTTCTTGCCTTATAAATGGGGTTGGGACCATCAGTTGTGTTGTGCAGAAGTCTGGTGGATACACAGCTGATGGTCCTACTGAATAGACTGTTAGCTGCTTTTTTCTTGCCATAATACAAATTCTAAGTAAAGAAAAACGAGTGGCCATCATTGACCTTCATTTCTTAAAGTAGTCAGTCCGAAAAATTGGGCAAACTTTGAAAGTATCCCCAAGTGCAGCTGCAAAAACCATCAAGCGCTACAAAGAAACTGGCTCACATGAGGACCGCCCCAGGAAAGGAAGACCAAGAGTCACCTCTGCTTCTGAGGATAAGTTTATCCGAGTCACCAGCTTCAGAAATCGCAGGTTAACAGCAGCTCAGATTAGAGACCAGGTCAATGCCACACACAGTTCTAGCAGCAGACACATCTCTTCAACAACTGTTAAGAGGAGACTTTGTGCAGCAGGCCTTCATGGTAAAATACCTGCTAGGAAACCACTGCTAAGGACAGGCAACAAGCAGAAGAGACTTGTTTGGGGCTAAAGAACACAAGAAATGGACATTAGACCAGTGGAAATCTGTGCTTTGGTCTGAGGAGTCCAAATTTGAGATCTTTGGTTCCAACCACCGTGTCTTTGTGCGACGCAGAAAAGGTGAATGGATGGATTCTACATGCCTGGTTCCCACCATGAAGCATGGAGGAGGAGGTGTGATGGTGCTTTGCTGGTGACACTGTTGGGGATTTATTCAAAATTGAAGGCATACTGAACCAGCATGGCTACCACAGCATCTAGTAGGGGCATGCTATTCCATCCGGTTTGCGTTTAGTTGGACCATCATTTATTTTTCAACAGGACAATGACCCCAAACACACCTCCATGCTATGTAAGGGCTATTTGACCAAGAAGGAGAGTGATTGGGTGCTACGCCAGATGACCTGGCCTCCAGTCACCAGACTTGAACCCAATCGAGATGGTTTGGGGTGAGCTGAACCGCAGAGTGAAGGCAAAAAGGCCAACAAGTGCTAAGCATCTCTGGGAACTCCTTCAAGATTGTTGGAAGACCATTTCCGGTGACAACCTCTTGAAGCTCATCAAGAGAATACCAAGAGTGTGCAAAGCAGTCATCAAAGCAAAAGGTGGCTACTTTGAAGAACCTAGAATATAAGACATATTTTCAGTTGTTTCACACTTTTTTGTTAAGTATATAATTCCACATGTGTTAATTCATAGTTTTGATTCCTTCAGTGTGAATGTACAATTTTCATAGTTATGAAAATACAGAAAAATCTTTAAATGAGGTGGTGGGTCTGTACTGTATTTGGTATTGCCACTTCCAGAATGACCCGACCTTATAAAACTGTCCAACTAGTTAACCCCTTTAGTGAACACCGTAAAAAAAAAAAAAGGCAAAAAAGATGATTTGTCGTCATACCGCCGAACAAAAAGTGGAATAAAACGCTATCAAAAAGACAAATGTAAATAAAAATGGTACAGCTGAAAACGTCATCTTGTCCCGCAAAAAAACAAGTCTCCATCAGTGGAAAAATAAAAGTTCTAGGTCTCAGAATAAAGCTATACAAAAAAAAAATTTTTTTCTTTAAAAGTTTTTATAGCATAAAAGCGCCAAAACATAACTATATAAATGTGCTATCGGTGTAATCGTACTGACCCAAAGAATAAAGCTGCCTTATCAATTTTACCACACGCAGAATGGCATGGATAAAAAAAAAATTCCTAAATTGCTGGGTCTTGTTCATTCTGTCTCCCAAAAATTGGAATAGAAAAAGTGATCAAAAAATGCCATGTGCACAAAAATGGTGTCAATAAAAGTCAACTCGTCCCGCAAAAACCAAGCCCCTTACATGACTGTCTGCCGAAATATGGAAAAAAATTATAGCTGTCAAAATATGACTTGCAAAAACAATTTTTTGCAAAAAAGCGTCTCTTAGTGTGTGACAGCTGCCAAACTTAAAAACCCAATATAAATCACACCGACCTGAAGAATAAAGTAGTCTAATCACTTATAGCACATGAGGAACGGCGTAAAAAATAAATAAAACCAATTCTTCACCTGCTGCTGATTTTGTTCATTCGGCCTCCCAAAGATCTCAGTATGGCTCGGCTCACATTTCTCCTGTGCTCTGCACTGAGAGCTTGCAATGGGGTTTCCTTGATTCAGACGGAACCCCCGGGGGAAGATTCCCTATAATGAGGCAGATGGAAGCACTGTGAATGCAGTCTGCCCTGTGATCCATAGAAAGGTAGACTTGGAAGGGACCCCCAGTGTCAGTGTCCAACCCCCTGCTCAATGCAGGATTCACAAAACCATCTCAGATAGATATCTGTCCAGCCTCTGAAGACTTTCATTGAAGCAGAACTCTCCACCTCTCGTGGCCGCCTGATCCATAATCGTTAATCACCCTCAGTGTCGAAAAGTTTTTTCTAATATCTAATCTGTATCTTCTCCCATTGTTTCATCCCATTGCTTCTAGTCTTTCTTTGTGCAAATGGGAATAAAGCTGATCCCTCTACAGTGTGACAGCTATTGAGATATTTGTAGACATGGCTGTCACACTGTTGAGGGATCAGCTTTATCCGGCAGTGTCAGTCTTTTTAGGCATGCATAAAAGCCACAGTTTTGAGCACCTTTGGGGAAAAAAAAAAGTACACTGTTGAACAGAGGCCAACCTGCGTCCAGAGTAACTCTGCTGCCTCATTATAGTGAATGGATCAGTTGGGGATTTCATTCTGAATCGTGTCACTCTGAGATTTAGATGGAAACCCCGATGTAAGTGCTCAGCGTAGAGCGCCAGATAAATGTGATCCAAAATGTTCCCAATGAAAGCTTCAACTCAATCAACAACAAAAAAGCCCCCAATCAGGTCCGTCGGCTGTTCTCGGAATAGTGGGTTTCCACATTACTGGTAGGACAAAGGCTCTGGAAAAGCTAAATGGTTCCTCGCCCCCCCCCCCCCAAAAAAAAAAAAACAAATTCAGCAAATTCTGCGCTCCCAAATGCACATGTCCCCTCCCTTCTGAGCTCCAGTGTGCATAAACCACATTTAGAGTCCACATGTTTAAGCATTTCTGTAGCGATGAGCTTCTGCCTAATTTACAAGTGCATGTCTCGAGAAGCACAAGCTGGGCACGACGTACTGAGCAATACAACTTGGTTGGTCACTACAACGGCAGTTTGCAATTTTCACTGAGCAACATCCACTGCTGCTTGTTTCTGGATAACACCCATGGAGTCAAAATCGTCAATACACCTGTAGATGCATTCCCAAAGGGGTATAATTTCCAAAATGGGGTCACTTGGGAGATTCTGCTCTACTACTATGTAGGGGTTCTGTATATGGAGTCTGCATACTATTCTAGAAAACTCTGCGCTCTAGGAGGCAAACAGCGCTCCGTCCCTCCCGAGTGTCGCCGTATGCCTAAGCAGTACTGTACAGCCACATATGGGGTATGTCAACATTCAGCAGAACTTGACAAATTTTGGTGCCATTTTTACCCATTTCCCAGTGTGAAAATGTAAAATTTGGGGCTCAAAGAAAAATTTGGTGGTAAAAATGTAATTATTTTTATCTTCTCTGCCCAATGGTATAAAATTCTGTGACCCACCTGTGGTGTCAATATGATCACTACACCTTTAGATGAATTCACTAAGAGGTGTAGTTTGTAAAATAGGTTCACTTATTTTTGGGGGGGGGGGGGGATTCTGCTCTTCTGGCACCTCAGGGGCTCTACCAATTTGACATGGCACCCTCCAACCATTCCAGCAAAATATGAACTCCAATATCGCGCTTCTTCCCTTCTGAGCTTTGCGTTGTGCTTCAAAAGTAGTTTTCAACCACATATGGGGTATTGGTGTACTCAAGAGAAATTGCACAACAAATGTTGAGGTCCAATTTCTCCTATCCTTGTGAAAATGAAAAAATTTGGGGCTAAAAACATTTGTGGGAAAAATATATTTTTTTCACTTTCACAGATCAACGTGAAATTCTGTAAAGCACCTGTGGGTTCAGGGTGCTCACCACACAACTAGATAAGTTCCCTGAGGGGTCTAGTTTCCAAAATGGTGTCACTTTTGGGGTGTTTCCACTGCTTAGGCACATCTGGGGCTCCCCAAATGTGACATGACACCAGCAGACCATTCCATCAGTCTGTGTTCCAAAACATCCTTCCTTTCTGAGCCCTGCCATGTGCCCAGTTTTCAGCTACATATGGGGTATCTGCATGCTCGGGAGAAATTGCACAACAAATTTTAGGGCCCAATTTATCCTGTTACTCTTGTGAAAGTAAAAAAAAATTGGTCTAAAGTAACATTTTTGTGAAAAAGTTTTGTTTTTTTTCCCTCCACATTCCATTCATTCCTGTGAAGCACCTGAAGGGTTAATAAACTTCTTGAATGTGGTTTTGAGCACCTTGAGGGGTGCAGTTTTTAGAATGGTGTCACTTTTGGGTATTTTCTGTCATAAAGACTCCTCAAAGTGACTTCAAATATGATGTGGTCCCTAAAAAAAATGTTTTTGTAAATTTTGTTGGAAAAATGAGAAATCGCTGATCAACTTTTAACCCTTATAGCTCCCTAACAAAAAAAAAAATTTGGTTCCAAAATTGTGCTGATGTAAAGTAGACATGTGGGAAATGTTATTTATTAACTATTTTTTGTGACATATCTCTCTGATTTAAATCGCTGGTCAACTTAACTCTTATAACTTCCTAATAAAAAAAAAGTTTCAAAAAGTGTGCTGATGTAAATTAGGCATGTGGGTAATGTTTATTAACTATATTGTGTAACATAACTCTCGGATTTAAGGACATAATTGTTTGAGAATTGCAAAAGTTTCCAAACTTTCGCCAAATTTCCATTTTTTTTTCACAAACGCAATTCATATACAAATTTTACCACCGTCATAAAGTAAAATATGTCACACAAAAAAAAAACTCCGAATCTGTGCGATCCGTTTAAGCCTTCCAGAGTTATTACCTCTTAAAGTGACACTGCTCCAAATTGTAAAATTTGACCTGGTCATAAAGGTGCAAACAGGCATTGGGGGTAAACTGGTTAAATTATTTTTCTTGAGTGCTTTTCGAAATTTTTACAATTTTTTTTTCCCCATTTGGGTATGTAATAGTTTTTGCCAAAGTGAGATATTCTAAACCTATATTTCCCCACAGTTTTCTTGTGTGTTGTGATTGAAAGGGTCTATAAAAAAAAAAAAATACTCATGTCCTCATATTAGAGAGAACCAGTGATGTAAATGTGTAAAAATGGCCCTCTTTGAATAGGTGTTTAACACACCTGAAACCCATTCTTTCACCAACCCACATTAGGAATAGTCAAAAACTCCAAAAAGGGATAATTATGACACAAGGGGTTAGAACCTAAAGAACCTTAAAGCTTTTTTTTTTTTTTTAATAGCATTTACAGTACTGGTTTAAAAGTTTAGATATAGGCCAGGCCTTATACAATCTATACTCTAAAGGCCCAGTTTCTAACAACTCAAAAATAATATCTGCAGTATCTTCTGCAAACTCCAACAATCCCCTCAATATAGATGATCCTCACCAACCTAACAGCTGGAGTGGCCACAAAATATCCCTTAAAGCATACATGTCAACCTCTGGCCTGTGGGGTCAAATCTGGCCCGCAGGGTGATTATATTTGGCCCATGACACCGAAACAGCCACCTCTATGTGGGGCTCATTATTCTGTATACTGGTTGGCCCGCAACTTTGTCCAAGTTTTTCATTTTGGCCCTCTGTGTGTTTGACATCCCTGCCTTAAAGGGAATCTGAAAGCAGCATGAGCTAGGTATACAGACCCTGATTCCAGTGATGAATCACTTAGTTTACTGGGTGCAGCAGTTGTAATAGAATCACAGTTTTCTCTGCTGCAGATTTAGCAGAAGTGACTTGTTCAGCTGTGTATATACCGGCTCACACCACAGCTTTGTGTGTAGTCACAAAGTTGCTGATCTATGGTGGGGTTATGGTTGAACTAGGATGGCCGTTGTCCCGTAGTGATATCTTGCTGATAAAACACTGATTGTATTGAAACAGTGCGTTTTTGGTGAGTTTTTTTCCGTGCAGAAATGCGCCAAAAACGCATTGTAAACCTTATCCCATGGCTTCCTATGACATTTTGCAAGTTCTGTGCACATGGTCAGGATTTTTCCTGACTGAATTTCATGTGCACAAAAAGAAGCAACATGTCCATTCTTCGTGCATTTTTGCCTGAGTTTTTCCCATACAATGCATTGGAAAAAATGCATAGAAAATCTGCAGGCATAAATGGTGTGGATTTTCCGCAGCGTTTTTGCTGCCAAGAGGTGCAGAAACGCTGCAGAAATTTTCCTGAACGTGCGCACATAGCCTCAGTGACATCATGACATCACTGTAATCAGGGTCTTTGCCCTTACATTATGGTGCGCTCAAATTACATAGCAAAAATTTAATGACAGATCCCTTTAATAAAAGGAAGCACTAGTCCATCTTCATGTTCAGCATTAAACACATACGGTAAATGTTTCATACTAACATTTCCTGCCCCATAACTCATGAATTAATAAGTTTAAATAGACAATTGTAAATCCATATAGGACTTGCAGTTAAAACAAAGAATCTGGGGAAGCATAACCATTTTAACCAGTGTGATTCTATCAGGTCTTCAAAGAGTAAACCATCCATATAGATATTTTAGACCTTTTTTTCAGCATCAGCAGTATTATATTTAGAAAAACACCTCATCACTCGCTATCATAATACCAAGGTATTCAAAGCTATCAACTATAAAAATAATTCTCAATTCCCCATAACTATTGTTAATTTCCCCATCCAGAGGTAAAGCACTTAATTTTCCCTAGTTTATTTCAAGTCCACAAAGAACCACATTTTTCTGCTTAACAACTTTGGGTAAAGATTTTTTCCATGTAACTCAGACTAAAAAGGAAGTCATCTGTGTATAACAAATCTTACCCCCCCCCCCCCAAAACAACCAAATCCAATATCCTCATCTTCCCTTATGGCTACTGCCAGAGGTTTCATAAATAACGCTAACAGTGATGGTGAGTGGGGACATCCTTGTCGCTTGCCCATGGTTAGCAGAAGTGACTTAGATACCTCACCATTAATCACCACCACCCTTGGCTGATACAATAACTACCATCCAATGTATTTAGAACCAAGTCCTAACTTTACCAGCGCCCTCTAGAGGCAGCTTCACTCCATCCTGTCAAAAATATTGGTGGCAAAAAGTGAAGTAATGGAATGGCGCGGACCCCAACTGCATACTAGAATAATTGCTCTATATGCCTCAATTTCTTTAGGGTTTTTTTATCCTTTGGTATGAGTGCAATTTTACCTTCCATCATTGACTTCCTACTCCCAGGAACCGTTCAAAACTTCTAATAGAGGTAATATCTTCCCATACTTCCGATATATTTCAAAATATAGCTAGTCTGCTTCAGGGGTAGAAATACCTGAAGATGATCTTAAAGCCTCTTCTATCTCGAGGACAATTGCAGCGTCTAACTTGGTTTTTCAATTCCTTCCACAGCACAGGAAGAACACTCCTGCCAAATACATATGTATTATGTTGCGGTGACCTTTAAATTTTGATAACTTTCCTCAAGAGGCAACATTCATTTTTAATTGCAGCCTGGTCATGAGACATTAAACCCATCCTGGCTATAATAGTGATTTTCTGGGTTTCCCTCTGATTTCTTAGCCCAGTCAATACTTTACCTGGCTTACCATTTTCATAGAAATGTTTTTTGGCCCATAACATATTACATTTTTTTTTGTATAAAAATTCTTTAAGCTTTGTCTGTGCTTGCCACAGTCTCTCTACTTTGCTCTGAGGGATCCCGAGTACAATCTGCCTCACGTTCTAGAAGGCTTCTTCTAAGCGAGTTTTCTTGCTTTAATAAATGATTTATGGAGAGCAGCAATTTCCCAAATTAATTTACCTGTCAGAAATGGTTTTCAGGTCATCCCACACAAAATGAATGTGCGCTGAATTAATATTAGGCCACGTGCACACATCGAGTATATGTTTTTTACATCAGTATTTGTAAGCCAAAACCATGGCCGTAGGCGCCTAGAAGCAGGACAGTTCCAGCTTAATTACTTTGTGCCTCTTAAGGCTATGTGCCCACGATGCAGAAAATTTCCGCAGCGTTTCAGCATGTCCTTGGCAGTAAAACCGCTTGTGGATTTTACATGCGGATTTGACTTGCGTTTTTCAAATGAACTTTGACCTCAAATCCGCATGCGGAAACGCACAAATAATAGACATGCTGCGGATTTTTCTGCAAGGAAAATTCACTGCAGAAAATTCCACAGCATGTGCACAGAACATGCGGATTTTCATTGGGGACCATGGGGGCACGTATTACCAAGCATTTTTAAAGCGCTTACACTGCGGAAATTCCGCTTGAAAAATGCATAGTGGGCACGCAGCCTAAAAGAGATACTCTGGGGAGATAAAAAAATTTTGAACTGTTCCTGCCCTCATACACTAAAAAGATGAGATGCCCAGTGCAGTTTAATGATCTTTTTAACCCTTGTAATTCCATATGACAGAATCTGCTCCTCACTGCGCCCCCCCCTCCCATCTGGGTCATTACATCATACACTAGGTGCTGCTCCCCCTGTAAGGAACAGCCAGTCTGAGAAGAGGAGGTGTGGCCATGCCCCCTGTACTCTGATGTAATCAGCCAGTCTAATAGCAGTTTCTCTGCAGTGTGCAGCTCCTCGCTGTTATATCCCAGACAGAGGGGTGAGCAGTGCAGTGAGGAGCAGCTCCTTTCACACCAGCCACTAATAATGTCCCCCCTGTGTGTAGCAAGATGTGAGGGGGCGTGTCAGGGGAGTGGCCTCCTCGCAGCTTCTAGTAGCAGTCCCCTGATGTCTCCCTTCACTGCAGGGCTACTAGCAGGGAGTAGGCCACGCTCCCTCTCCTCCTGCTGCACACAGGGAAACATTATCAGGGGCTGCTCTGACAGAAGCAAATCCTCATTGCATTGCCCACCCCTCTGTCTGGGACATTACAGCAATGTTCATCTCCCCGCTGTTATCAGCCAGTCTAATAGCAGTTTTGCTGCAGAGGCTGGCTGTTCCTTACAAGGTGAAGCAGCACTTAGTGTATGATGTAATGACCCAGACTGGAGGAGGGAGCAGATCCTGTTGCACGGAATTACAAGGGTTAAAAAGACAATTAAACTGCACTGAGGGCAGGAACAGTACAAGTTTCTTACATCCCCGGAGTAGCCCTTTAAGAAGAAATTACCAATACGGATTTCATCTCTGTGGAACTCAAATAACTAAAGCAGAGTGCATGATATGATCGACTAACAGAATGATCTGATATGCCATTTGGCTCAAATATTTTTCATATACATTGCAAACAAATGGTTAAAGGGAACCTGTCAGCAGGATTTTGTTAAGTAAACTACATGCAGTGACATGTTGGGGCTGTTGCACTGATTAAAATGATACATGAGGTGAAGAAATCAGTCTTGTGGTTCTGGTGTAATCATTGTTTGCAGTTTTGAGTTAGAGATCAGTTTCCTGAAAGGGACTGGAAGAAGTGATAGCTTTCAACTCTCTCCTCTTTTCATTTAAATTCTGTCAAGAAACACTGTTTTTTGCATGGAACATTAAGAATGGTAAAGTCTCCAGGGTGGGCCTGTAGGCAGGGTCTTACCTTGGTGCTCTAGGCTAGAGAAACCAATAAAAGACCCGCCCACAGGCCTGCCCCAAAGCACAAGCATGTTCCTCATCAGGGAGAACCAGAGAGGGAGAGAGACCGAGAGAGACAGAGACTGTCTGTCTCTGGCTGTCTCTATGATGCGGAACATACTTCTGCTTTGGGTCGGGCCTGTGAGCAGGTCTTTTCTTGATCTGGCCTAGAGCACCAAGGAAAGACCCTGCCTACTGTCCCAACCCCAGAGCAAGGGCATATCATTAACTCAAAACTGCAAACACTGATTACACAAGAACCACAAGACTGATTTCTTCACCTCGAGGAATCATTTAATCAGTGCAATAGCCCCAACATTACACTGCCTGTAGTTTACTTAAAGGGAAGCTGTCAGCAAAATTTTGCCAAGAGTTAAATCAATTCTAAATATGAGACTATAGCCTTGCTTAACTCATGACAAAAAAAAATCCTTCACCATTCTTAACCCTTCATGCAGAAAGTGTTTGACAGCTTTCAACTCTCTCCTCTTTTCCTTTAAATTCTATCACTTTTTGCAGTCCCTTTCAGGAAACTGATCTTGACCAGCTTATTATTCATTACGCAGTTTAAAATCACCAGGCAATGATTCTGTTGTCTGATAAAGTTAAGTGATTTAATACCTACAGGGGAATAAAATGGTGGAATGTATACAAATCCTAGAATACATTGGCAATCCCCTAGTAACCAGTATAGAAATACATATCTTCTTTCCACATCAATAGTGGACTTGCTTAGTTTGAAATTAAGTTTTGTGAATAAACACACTAACTCTGCAAAAGTAAATGGACTTGGACTGGCAAGAATGTAACTCCAGACTGGCCCATCTCCTTTTAATCAAATAACGGTTGTGTTTTTTTCATTCAAATGGGTTTCAATCAAACATACAATTGACACCAGATTAGTTTTACTTTTGTCTATTATTTGAACAAAGCATGTTAACAACTATAGCCTGGATAGGCAAGTCTTACAGTTTTCTTTTTGTTGTTATTTTTTTTTTTCTACACTACTAGTAATACAATGGACATGCTGTGTCCATGTCACTATGTGACTGCCCACTTGTGAACCCTCACATCGCGCGCATCGTTTGCGGTGAGGATTCTCTACTGCTGGCGGTGAGATGAGCAGTCTTCCACATTCCGTCTAGACAGATGCGGCCTTGCTTAATTCATTCATATTGAGTGCAGCCAAGCAAGTCTAGTCTAAATGTGCCTAGAAGTATACATATTTATGGTCACATCACCATTCCGTCTCACCGTCGGTTCCAGAGAATCCTCAGAGTGGGCCGTGCACGATATGAGGATTCACATGTCTAGCAGTCAGTGACTACAGCCTTTTGTGATAAGCCTGAACAGCCCCTTTAATGATAAGGAGCCAGCTTGAGGAAGATCAGGCTTTCCACAAACTCTAAACACACAGTTGTAGCTCCAGCAGTACTTTTTTAACTCACTTCTCATCCCCACAGTAGCAAATTAATTTTACCCTTTGAATTGGATTAAATATCAAAACTGTAAATATCCTCAAATTATAAACCACTTTTCCAATGATAGCGGATTTGATTAAGCAGTAACTGGATGGTGATTACAGGTAGTATCCAGGAGTTAATCAGTGTTCCTTATCCTGAGTTGAAACTGCTCAGGTCATTTAAGCAAATGCTGCAAAGATAATTAGCTGAGAAGTAGAGTACATTAGTCAATGCAAGTCATCACAACTGTACAGCTATTAAGTACAAAAATAACTGCACGGTATGGAAAACTGAAAAAAGGAACGTATCACATCAGGGTCAACTCTTCTGCAAGTCAGCGAACTCCAGAGGGCAGAAGCCAGAATGAGTTATAGGCAGCGTGGCGGCTCAGTGGTTAGCACTGTTGCTTTGCAGTTCTGGGGTCCTGGGTTCAAATCCCACCAAGGACAACATCTGCAAGGAGTTTGTATGTTCTCAAAGTGTTAGCGTGGGTTTTCTCTGGGTTCTCCAGTCTCCTACCACACAGGGATAGAGAATCTAGAGTGTGAGAAACCCAATGAGGACGGTGCCAACAATGTCTGTAAAGTGCTGTGGAATTAATGGCGCTAAATCACACAGTAATATAAATACAAAGCCTACAGCCAACATAGTACAACTGTTGACTAGCCAAAGCTCCGCCGTCAATGATCAGATGATAAGCTCAGAGACCAGAGCAATTGGCTATAATGAAAGGAGCACCATCCATTAATGCATCCAGCATTAATCACTTAAGTCTTTGGTTTGTCTGTGCATAAAGAGCTCCACCTTAGCAGTGAGATGAACATTGGATTCGGTGACTCCGTGAGGACCTACGCTGAGTCTCCGGTCTAAACGAACAAGTTTCTCAGCAGAGGGAGCAGAATGGTACTGCAGGTCACTACCTCATGCCGTCCACAGGCAGGATAGATGCCACAGGTCTATTGATTATCTGTGCCACCTTTTATACTATCTTATACCCTGATGTACCCCACATGGCAGTAACACCCCAGGTGGAGCTACAAAGCAAAATCCATGCACCACAAGGCAAATGGCAGTCATTCTATGACAACCCAGACAACAGTTTATGTCCACATTTATAGCATTGCCATACACAGGAGAGCAGGCTAACAGTTGATCTTCTGTGGTACATGCTGGGGCAACATTGTACTCTGAAAGGACATGTATCTGGAAACAGTGCAGATTTCACTTTGTATTAATTTCTGGTAAACATCTGTAGTCAAAATGCTCAATAGACCCTTTGATCAATGTCCTGCCGGGTGTAGTTTTCACAATGATGCTACTCCTTGGGCATTTCTTTTCTTTTACCTTAGAGCCTCTGGAATTGTTGGCCAGTACTGTGTAAATCGTTACATTAGGACTCAAATGTGCACAAGAACGCCACATACAATATGGTAATTTCAATTATCTTGTCTAGTCCATTAAAGTCTTCTTAAATTCTGCATTATGATGCAGTTATACGCTGGAAGAAAAGGAATATTAGCTGCTGAATTAAGGACATTTTATTAGTTGTCTTTTGCAATACACATACACAGTACATGAGACAAACATGGAGAGTGAAATGGTACAACAGGGACTGAACAGTCTCGTTCAGCTACAGACAGTCCACCATCTCTTCCAGAGGCTGAGAGCAGCCCGGTTTATATACGGAGTAGTGAAATTCTGTGAATCCCGGAGCTTTACTGCAGGCAGCACCTATAAAAAGAGAAAAGAAAGTGTGGATCTATTCAATTTAAGAATCTGGATCTTTTTAAAAAGAAAACAAATGACAACTCCACAACTTGTGGACTTGTTCTATGAAATGACCTCACAACTTAAAACACACTGAATACCATTAAAATACAACTGAAAAAACTATTCCTACCACTTTATGCAGTATCTTAATGATTAAAGAGTAACGAGCTTCTCTGAATCTAATCTCGCATACACAAATCTGTGGGAAGTAAAAGATCAAAGTATGAAGTAAGCAGTCTAAGCTAATAAGTCTTATTGATCGGTAAATTGTACTCTCTGCTAAACTAAACCGTACTAATGAGACACCCTGCACAATGACTGATCTCTGATTGCTTTGAAGTTTCATGCCTTTCTATATATTTATGCAAAACAAAGCTAGATATAAACGCCACGCTCCATCATTACATCGGGCAATTTGTAGTGGGGATTGCGGAAGATTTGAAGGAAACTTGTTAAGCAGAGCTCTTCAGTGGACGGGACTTGAATTTAACTTCTTCTATCGGAGAATCCATCTAGCGGTCATCATTTACATCATGCTGCCCAATCTGCGGGTGCCATTAAAATTCTAGATGCCAAGGGCACTTATCTATACCTTTTTCAGTTATTAATACATGAATGATAATTATTCTGTATTGGGTACTCTGTAGCAGGGTTGTGGACTCGGAGCCTGTGTCCATTTTGGTGGAGTCTGTATAAAATGGACCAACTCCGACTCCCAAAATATAGAATAAATTGTGTACAGTAGTACAATGCAGTATATGCTGTAAATATTTTCAGAAGTATTTGGGAAAGTTATGAAATGTCCTATAAATGTCTGTTCTATTCCTGATCTAAGGATTTAGGCTTTCAGTTGGGATAAATCTGTGCTGCACTTTATGTACACGCTCAGTAGTGAAGCTCCTCCTATCAGGGCTGTGAAGTCAGGGAAATTGAGGAGTCAGAGTCAGTGGTTTGGCTTACCAACTCCACAGCTCTGCTCTGTAGGGCAGTCCTTCTAAACACGCTTCCTCTGCTTTCTGCCACTGATTGAGTCTCCTTAGTAGGAGCTATATGCAGGCATGAATCAATGATGAGGTTGGTGGAAATCAGACTTGAAGCCCAGTACCAACTTTTAATTAAAACATGGAATTAGAAATCTTATCTCTCATTGAAAAGTTATAGATCTATATAGCTCGTCATCTCCTGTACATAACTGGAAATCCCACAGAGAATAAAGGCTGCACACAGAGTCAAAGTACAGAAAAATGCAGAAAAGCACACAAAAAAAAAACAACTCAATTATTTGTTGCATAAAGACTGATTTTAAACAAGTAAGACACACCAGTGGCTAGGCAATCAAAAATTCCTGGCCAGTACTAGTAGCCAAAACAAAAAAGTGTTCCTCCAAAACAATAGTGCAAAATACCATGGCTCTCAGTTATAAAGATTAAGTGATATGTCAAAGTTTTGATCTGTCCTGGATCTCTGCCACGGATTAGGTCCTATGGCTCAGATACAATTCTGCTTTCCATTGTATAAGTGAGTGGCATAGTATTTTGCACTATTAACCATTGGATGGTGACACAAGGCAACACAGTTCACAGGTAATTTTAGGACTCCAGATTTTAAATAAAACTACTGTATTTGAACAGATCAATAATATAATTATGAAGGGCATTTAAAATGTATTCTGAATACAAGTCAAAAGAGCTGATTCATCGTAAATATATGTGATCTCCGTGTAGAAGCCATGAGGAAGCAATTAATACAGCAGCTCTAAACATAGTCTATGTATACACAAGCACTGTCTTGCCGGTGTTGTCCCAACCCTGACGCGCATATCAGCATTGAGCTTTCCTCTGTGGAGCGGGTATTTGTTGTACATAATGTTTAATGTGTCATTACTGTATGCACTATTTGTTCATCACCATTTAATCAGACCTGCAATCTTGGCCTGTATTTCACCAATCCTCAATTGAGTTGAGCAAAAAAAAAAAAAACGACCCTGGTCCAGCATCTACGCTGGTACTCTGTGGCAGCTGGACCAGGGTCCTGCAAACTTCCCCGGGGTATTTCTTGTGACTGCTAGGCCTCATAGGATGTCACTATTGCACTGTGACGTCATGGGAGCCTAATAATCACAAGGAGCATCCAGAATATTGGCACTCGAGTGCTAGCAGAGGAAATTTAGAGGACCCTTGTTCGGTTGCCACATAGTACCAACATGGACGCCACACCTGCAGTTCTGTTTGCCAAATAAATGTTAACGGTAAAACACTGTCATACTGCAGGCTGAGAAGGGGGGACTGTGGAGCGGATGCAATGTACTTTGTAAAGGTTGTGTTTTAAGAAGATAAAAGATTGAAATCACTAAACAGTTTGTGTGTCCCCTCTCATATGATAATCAATACACTGCTACCTGTTGGAAAATAAATATTTATCGAGCCAGTGCAAATGTCAGCTCGGTCTACATGGGGTGTCTCAGACTATCAGCCCCCACTGCCAAAGCAAAGAATGAGTTGTCTGAATTAAATCTGTCATGTCCTGACTATTGCTGGGATCATATTGGCCTCTTTTATCTACAAATGAACCTATCGATGAAAGAAGGACAGGGCGAAATAAATCTATTCAGCTTTGACATATCTAAAGTGAGTGAGCTTTAGCACACACTTATGGTATAGTCACACACAGCAGACCTGTCACAACCATCAACATTGATGTGAATGGTGTGCACACAAATCTATGGGCCCGTGTCTTTTTTTGCCTTGTGCGTTACTCGCTGAAGTTTTTTGCTGCCAAATTCATCAAAATGGTGCACAGGTAATGAATTAGATGCAACTGGAGCGAGATGCAACAAAAAAAATGCAAAATTTCAAGAAGTTGCATTTCATGAATTTGTCTACATACATCTAGATAAGCAAAGTAGACAAAAATATAAAAAACACAACTTTAATGAATGACACAAAACTTATGGAGATTAAGGCGGAAATAATAGAGCCACTAATAAAGGGCAAATTACTCCAGAAGACTAAAGAAACATCAATGATGAATTTGGGCCTATGGCATAAAGCACTTTGGAAAGCTGCAATTTTTTTTGCGCAACACAGAGTTGCACAAAAATTTAGCGAGTTTTGGTGTTGGCACGCCAATTTAATCCAGGTCCACAAAAAAGGCCGGAACAGAGCTATGGCGTACCTTACACCATAAATTTTACTCCAGTCCCCGACTGATGTAAGACTTGTGGCTAGGCAGGATCAGGAGCGTCTGACTCCAACACGCCCCCTTTACAAGAATGGTGTGTTTGTGGCCAAAAAACACTAATTTAAAAAGAATTTGAGCAAATTTTCAGTCCAGAAATTTCTGCAATAAATCTTGTGCATGTGAATATACCCTTACAGATGAGACATTTGCTGCTCTACTTCTACTCTGTGCGATCTTACTTAATGGTGACCTGTCACCAGTTCAAAAGTGTCCAGTTTTCACTCATATTCCCACAATATTGTTTATATATCTATATCTACAATATATGGTCCCAGAAATTTAGGTTTATTTAGCGATAAGGCAATTTAGGTTTATTTGCGACCCCCAAGACTCTTGCGAGCTTCGGCCCTTTTGAAAAGTCCATGCAGCAGGAATAAAATAAAAGCAAAAACTAGCCACTTTTGACTTGGTGACAGGTCCTAGTTTACCCCTTCATGACATGGCCATTTTCCGTTTTTTCCTCACTTTCTTCCAAGAGCCATAACTTTTTTATTTTTCCGTCAACATAGCCGTATGAGAGCTTGTTTTTTGTGGAACGAGTTGTACTTTTGAATGACATCATTCATTTTACCACACAGTGTACTGGAGAATGGGAAAAAAATTCCAATCAGCAGTCATGTGCGGGGAAAGATGCGGGCTCACATCAAAGGCAGGGACACGACATATGACGTAAGTTTACGTCATGTGTCGTGAAGGGGTTAAATGGAACCAGTCAGGTCCAATAACGTTATAAAGCACATACATTTTTAATCTGTAGATTAACAACGTAATGAAGGTTCCCGACTGCAGTACTGAAAGTGCAGAACCCGGGAGAACATTATCTTTATTTCTCCTGGGAGCTGCCGGCTTTCAGTCATGCAGGTGTAGCGGTGTCCGAGAACCCCGCAAAGCAGGATTCAAGTACGGCACAGCAGACGAGGAGGCAGAATCAATACACCAGCTTTATTGAGAGACCGAGGATTATATGCCGGAAAATAAGATTAACAGTTGCTGAAATGATAAATACAATAGTGGTTACAAGAAGAGAGATAGCTGGAGAGCGTCACACAAGCCGTGCTCCAGCTATGGCAATGCAAATTACAATACAAACAGAATAAACAATTTCTATTAACTACTCTCTGCTAATTTCCTATCTAGCCTCCGATTATCGGGCCGCGCTGCCACAGCGCCCTAACTAGAGAAACCTGCTCTAAACCCTAAGTCAGTTTGACACGGGTGTCACTCACAGTTTTGTAGTCTTAGAAGAAGGTCTTATAACTGCTACTTGGTCCTGATGCGATGAAGCAGAGTTTGTTGTGTGGAGCTCTTCCTTCAGGTTAACAGATCCGTCCTCTTCCAGATCCGGGCAAGTTTCATTCCCACTTTCAATGTTGAAGGATTACTGGTACCTCAGAGCAGTTTTCCTCCATCAGATTACAGGAACTCGGGGAGAATTACCCTGGATATGCAATGCGCCTTTCTCCTTCTGAGATCGATCCTGTGGTAAACGGTCATCATCTTTTCTCTTGTTAGGACAGACTTAAAGTCCGGCTTGTCTCTTTCTCAGGGCAGCAGTCGGCTCACCATGACAAAAAGTCTCTCTCAGCATCCACGAGTCCCCCTTGTCCGTTGCTCAACCGACATCGACTGCCCCACGTCCCAACCAACACACAGCAGCTTGCAGGAGAAGGACTAGTCCACGTACACACAAATCAGAGGGGAGTATTGTCTCTTAAAAGTAACAGTGTAATTCAGCTGGTAGGCTGACTAGGGGCCACCCCCTACATGCCTCCCCACTTAAAAGCGGCCATCCTCGGCCTTGCGGTATAGTCCAGGGAGAGGGATAAGACTATGCGAATGTTAACACAGCAGTGCATCGTTGCCCACAATACATACAGGTGGACCAAATGAACTTATCAGTTTCATACCTATTTGGTGGAACCCCTGCATTAGGCCTACTGGATCTCCGGAGGTCATGACTATCTTCAATGGGAACAGTAATGGTAGGACCGTTCTTTTCAACAGAAATATCGGCCAGACCCTAGTGTTCCTTTTCTCTGCGAACTGGCAATGGTTCTGTTTCGGGAATGTCAGCATCCGTTGATTGGGGACCTTCTGCAGTTTAAGGAACAGCCCACCAGTCTTCAATAAAGTCACTGTCAGGGAAAGCCATCCTTGCTGCAGGAACCGGGAAATCCAACACCAGGACAGATGGGGGATCTTCAGACCAGCATGGCCGTAACATATTGCTGAGTAGAGTTTTTGGAGCAGATTCTTCATTTTCAGCTTGTACTTCAAACACCGGGCTGTTGGGATACACTGTTTTGATCACTTTGTATGGTTGCAGCTCCCAACGTTCACTCAGCTTGCCTTTGGGATGTCTTTCCCACACCAGCACCCGGTCTCCAGGCTGGAGCAGAACTTCCTGAATTGGAAGTCGGCTATTATAAGTCTTCTCTGGTAACCGCTGGCCAGCTAGCCAGCGGATGGTCTGCAGCCGACGACTATGTTCTTTTACCCATGAGGTTGTAGATAGTTTGAATAGATGCTCTGGCTGTCCTAGATTTAGTTTGATCATATAACCCTCGGTGGTGTGGACCTGATTGTTATAAGTCCAGACCAATTCGGGCACGTAGTCAGGCCAATGTGCTTTCTTGTTTTCTGCTAATGTTCTCAACATTTGAAGTAGAGTCCGGTTAAAGCGCTCACAGGCCCAATTCCCTTGGGGGTGATATGGGGTTGTTCGGGACCTTTCGGTACTGTACAGTCGGTACAGTTCTTCCATCTTTTTATCCTGAAAACACGCTCCCTGGTCTGAGTGAATTCTATTCAGACACCCATAGACCCGAATGAAATCTTGACAGACAGCTCGCGCAGCAGACTTAGCTGTCTGGTCCCGAGTTGGGGTGACCACTGCAAACTTGGAGAAGTGTTCAGTCATGACCAGGCAGTACTGTGGACCTCTAGTTGATTCTGACATGAGGAGGTAGTCTATCATTAACACTTCAAGAGGTTCTTTGGTCTGTATGGTTTGTACAGGTGCCCTCTGTTCTGTGCTTTTGGTGAGGTCACACAATCTGCACTGTCTGCAAACTTCCTCCACAGTGACCTCCAGCTGGGGGAAATATACAGTGGGTACGGAAAGTATTCAGACCCCTTTAAATTTTTCAAACTTTGTTTCATTGCAGCTATTTGGTAAATTCAAAAAGTTCATTTTTTTCTCATTAAAGTACACTCTGCACCACATATTGACTGAAAAAAAACAAAATGTAGAAATGTTTGCAAATTTATTAAAAAAGAAACTGAAATATCACATGGTCATAAGAATGCAGACCCATTGCTCAGACAGTCATATTTAAGTCACATGCTGGCCATTTCCTTGTGATCCTCCTTCAGATGGTTCTACTCCTTCATTGGAGTCCAGCTGTGTTTAATTAAACTGATAGGACTTGATTTGGAAAGGCAAACACCTGTCTATATAAGACCTCACAGCTCACAGTGCATGTCAGACCAAATGAGAATCATGAGCTCAAAGGAACAGCCCAAGGAGCTCAGAGACAGAATTGTGGCAAGGCACAGATCTGGCCAAGGTTACAAAAGAATTTCTGCATTACTCAAGGTTCCTAAGAGCACAGTGGCCTCCATAATCCTTAAATGGAAAAAGTTTGGGACCACCAGAAATCTTCCTAGACCTGACCGTCCAGCCAAACTGAGTAATCATGGGAGAAGAGCCTTGCTGAGAGAGGTAAAGAAAAACCCCAATATCACTGTGGCTGAGCTCCAGAGATGAAGTAGGTAGATAGGAGAAAGTTCCACAAAGTCAACTATCACTACATCCCTCCACCAGTCGGGCCTTTATGGTAGAGTGGCCCGACGGAAGCCGCTCCTCAGTGCAAGACATATGAAAGCCCGCATAGAGTTTGCTCAAAAACACATGAAGGACTCCCAGACTATGAGAAATAAGATTCTCTGGCCTGATGAGACGAAGATAGAACTTTTTGGTGATAATTCTAAGCGGTATGTGTGGAGAAAACCAGGCACTGCTCATCACCTGGCCAATACAATCCCAACAGTGAAACATGGTGGTGGCAGCATCATGCTATGGGGATGTTTTTCAGCTGCAGGGACAGGACGACTGGTTGCAATTGAAGGAAACATGAATGCGGCCAAGTACAGAGATATCCTGGATGAAAACCTCTTCTACAGTGCTCCGGACCTCAGACTTTGGCGAAGATTAACCTTCCAACAAAACAATGACCCTAAGCACACAGCTAAAATAACAAAGGAGTGGCTTCAGAACAACTCTGTGACGATTCTTGACTGTCCCAGCCAGAGCCCGGACCTAAACCCAATTGAGAATCTCTGGAGAGACCTGAAAATGACTGTCCACCAACGTTCACCATCCAACCTGACGAAACTGGAGAGGATCAGCAAAGAAGAATGGCAGAGGATCCCCAAATCCAGGTGTGAAAAACTTGTTGCATCATTCCCAAGACGACTCAGTCTCAAGACGACTCATGACTGTACTAGCTCAAAAGGGTGCTTCTACTCAATACTGAGCAAAGGGTCTGAATACTTATGACCATGTGATATTTCAGTTTTTCTTTAATAAATTTGCAAAAATTTCTACATTTGTTTTTTTTCAGTCAAGATGGGGTGCAGAGTGTACTTTAATGAGAAAAAAATGAACTTTTTAGAATTTAACAAATGGCTGCAATGAAACAAAGAGTGAAAAATTTTAAGGGGTCCGAATACTCTCCGTACCCACTGTACGTAGCGATGCAGCCACTGGTAGGTCTTTCCCGGTCCGAAGTGGGCTCTGAACTCATGAGCTTCTTTGCCAATTTCTCATGCCACTCTCCCAGGGATTACTACTTGCCATCTTGCCTCTAAGTCAGTAGGCTGCTGCCACTTGCGGTATAGAACAGCTCCTCGAACTTCCAACCTATCCCACTGGCGCAGCACGGACTTCATCTCGGCATCCAAGTCAGCCCTTTCTTTCTTGTGGGGTACTTTTTGCTGGGCTAAACAGCTTTTCACCTGCTGCAACCCTGCATCTTCATCTTGTACTCTACCTCATTCTTTGTTAGTTCTTCCTAGTGACTTGGGTAGAGAGCAGGCCTCCCCACCTGACTGTGCCACTCCTGCAGGGAGTGTGAATTTGCAGAAGTCCGGAATCTCCCCTTCCTCCATTTGTTCATCGCGGTCCTTTTCTGGAATTTCAAAGTGTACCCTTGACAAGCCATCAGCGTTGGTGTATTCCTTGGCAGAGCGGTAGCGGATTGAGAAGTCAAATTTTGCAAGGCGAGCTACCCAACGCTGTTCTAGGGCTCCCAGCTTGGCAGTGTCCAGATGGGCCAGCAGATTGTCAGTCCGTACAAGGATCTTGGCTCCCGTTAGGTATTCCGCAAACTTCTCAGTCATGGCCCACACCAGGGCAAAGAGTTCCAGACAGAAGAAGCTGTAGTTGTGAGGATTTTGCGCCGTTTCCCGTAAGGACCGACTGGCATAAGCGATAACCCTTTCGCGCCCATCCTGTATCTGCGAAAGGACCGCCCCGAGTCCATAGAGACTGCAATCTGTGTATAAGAGGAATGGCCTATTGAAATCTTCATAAGCCAGGATGGGGGCCGATGTCAGGGCTTCTTTCAGGGTCTGGAAGGCCTCTTCCTGCTTCTGTGCTATGATTCTTGGGTACCCCAGCTATCCCTCTTAGCAGCTCATTCAGTGGGCCCGCTATTTTCGCATAGTCTTTGATGAACCGCCAATAGTACCCGGCCAATCCAAGAAAGGCTTTTAAACTCCCACAGAGTTCTGGGTGCTCACCATTGCTGAATCGCAGCTACTTTTTCTTCTGATGGCAGGACTCCGTCCTGGGACACCTTGTGGCCAAGGTACTCGATCTCCTTCTTGAACAGATAACACTTTTTTGGCTTCACCTTCAGGCTATGGGCCCGTAATCACCAGAGTACCTGCCCGAGTCTGTTCAGATGTTCTTGAAAGGTAACAGAGTACACAATGAGATCATCCAGATATATCAGAGTCGCTTCCAAGTTCAGGTCGCCCAGGCACTTCTCCATCAGCCGCTGGAACATACCCGGTGCATTGGATAGTCCGAACGGCATTCTGTTAAATTCAAACAATCCCATAGGGAGTATAAATCCTGTCTTCGCCCTGTCTTTCTCTGCCACTGGTGCCTGCCAGTATGTGCTAGCTAGATCCAGAGTGGAGAAGTATTTAGCCTTCCCTAGGGCCGTCAAAGACTCTTCGATGCGGGGCAGTGGGTACGAGTGTTGCACAGTGCATGTGTTCAACCGCCGGTAGTCCACGCAAAAACGAATGGTTCCATCCTTCTTCTTGACCAGCACTACTGGGGCTACCCATGGAGTCTGACTACTCTGCACCACTCCCGAATCCAACATCTGTTTCAACAAGGTCTTCACCTCCTGGTACAGCTTGGGAGGTATCTGTCGATATCTTTCTCGAATCGGAGGAGTGTCCCCCGTCAGTATCTCATGGGTGATGGCGTCTGTGCAGCCAAAGTCGTCGGTGTGGCGGGCAAACGTGGCCTGATTCTCCCACAGCATTTTTTCAACTGCTTGTATACGATCTGGATCGAGAGCCTTCACATCCACCTCCATTTGGGCCAAGATGGCTCTCCCATTCCATTCTGGGGTCGGGGCTTCTTCAGTTTTGGCCACGATTGCCAGGGTCCAGACAGCATCATCTACCGGGGTCAGTGTCAATTCTTTCTGACTCAGCACCTCACTCGATGTAGATACACACGAGCCAGCTCCACTCCTGGGGTTAAACAGACTTCTCTCTGTCCCACATTCACAGCTCTGATGGGTACTCGTCCATTATGGGCCACTGCTAATGTATGGGCTACCAGGGCATTCTGGCCTACTTCTCCTAGGCTCACTGGTTCGATGACCACCTCTATGCCTTCAAGGTTGCGGAAGGTTCCCACAAGCAGTGGCAGAATGGTCTCCCGACAAGGAGGGAGGGTGAGGAATATCCTTCCCGACACTCGGACAACCCCCACGGACTGGTGTACAGGGACGCTCTTCTGTGTCCCACAGACAAGGATCTGGAATGCTTTCTGGGTAGGTTTGTGCGGAGTAGCCTGTTTCCAGCAGCCAGGCCCCTGTTTAGTGAACATGATCTGGTCCAACTCTCGCAGGATATTCATGTCCATTATCACCAGTACATCTTCTTTGAATGGCTCGGGAACCGGCAAAATGCCTTTTCTCCCCAACACTGTGTCCTGACAATCATTTCTTCGTCTGTATGTAGAAGGCACCCTTGGAATCGGACCTGCTGGCCTCGGTGGAAGACGCTGAGGTTCTGGATTGATCATTTCAGACCGAGGGCCCGCCGTTGGTAGAATGGTCCACACCCAGGCGTAGTAGGTGGAGGGTTAGGTTCGGGAACCTGAGGAAAGGCCCGATAAGGATTTTGTAGGGCCGGGTAAGCGGCCTCTGAGGCGAGCCCGGTCTCTATCCACTTGAATCCACTTGCATAATATTCAGGGAACTCTGCAAGTTTTCAACTACTCTGATCAGTGCCTCTTCACGCCCCTGAGGGTCAGGACTGTCTGGGTTCGTACCACGCCAGAAGCATAGCTTTCTTCTTTGCTTCGAGCCACTGCCTCTGCCAATATTTGTCAAGAGCTTAAAGGCAGGATCCATTCTAACTCGCTCATGCAGGACCTGTTTTAGTGGAGTGCTGTAGAGTCCCAGGATAAATTGATCTCGTAGTATCTGTTCCACAGATCCCATGCCGCTTACTCCATCTGTTTCTTTCTTTTGCACTTCTGCTAGTACTTCCTGTAACCCCGTGGCATATTGGGAGACCCCTTCCCTTTCCGGCTGCAGCCGATAGAAGAATTTTGCCCGGAGGTGCTCTGCACTTGCTGTCTCTCCGTATATCTCCTCCAGAAATTTCACCATCTCTTTCAAGGTGGTACGCGTGGCTTCTGGTTGCAAGAAGACGTTTCTGAGGGCCTCACCCTCCAGGGCAGCCAGAGCGATTTCAACTTGTAGTTCAGGGCTCACATTATAAATCTTCTCAATGCTCTGCAATCTGGTCACCCAGTCAGGCAGTGGCATATTCTAGCCATCAAATTTGGGTAGCACACTAAACAACGTGCTCATAGGGAGGGCCATAGCAGGGGTTCCACCATTGCCTGCGGTACTCACATTAGCCACATTGTTGTCGCCCCCTCCATCTCTGTGACCATACCCTGCTCGCAGCGCCACTTGTAGCGGTGTCAGAGAACACCGCAAAGCAGGATTCAAGTATGGCACAGAAGACTGAGGAGGCAGAATTAATACACCGGCTTTATTGAGAGACCGAGGATAATATGCCGGAAAATAAGATTAACCGCTGTTATAGTGGTTACAAGAAGAGATAGCTGGAGAGCGTCACACAAGCCGTGCTCCAGCTATGGCAATGCAAATTACAATACAAACAGAATAAACAATTTCTATTAACTACTCTCTGCTAATTTCCTATCTGGCTTCCGATTATCGGGCCGCGCTGCCACAGCGCCTTAACTAGAGAAACCTGCTCTAAACCCTAACACAGTTTGACACCGGTGTCACTCACAGTTTTGTAGTCTTAGAAGAAGGTCTTATAACTGCTACTTGGTCCTGATGCGATGAAGCAGAGTTTGTTGTGTTGAGCTCTTCCTTCAGGTCAATAGATCCGTCCTCTGGGCAAGCTTCATTCCCACTTTCAATGTTGAAGGATTACTGGTACCACAGAGTAGTTTTCCTCCATCAGATTACAGGCACCCGGGGAGAATTACCCTGGATATGTAATGCGCCTTTCTCCTTCTGACACGGTCCTGGAGATCGATCCTGTGGTAAACGGGCACTATCTTTTCTCATATTAGGACAGACTTAAGGTCTTGCTTGCCTCTTTCTCAGGACAGCAGTCGGCTCACCATGGCAAAAAGTCTCACACATCATCCACGAGTCCCCCTCGTCAGTTGCTCAACCGACAACAACTGCCCCACGTCCCAACCAACACACAGCAGGCTGCAGGGGGGGAAGGACTAGTCCATGTACACACAAATCAGAGGAGAGTATTGTCTCTTAAAGTAACCGTGTAATTCAGCTGGTAGGCTGACTAGGGGCCGCCCCCCCCTACACAGGCGTGCCAGTGTGGCTATAGTCACTGCTCACATCACTGGGAGAGGTAGCTCTGACCACGTCCCGGCACTGGTTCACAGCTGGGTCAGTAGTACATCATTGCAGCGTGGGTGTCAGCGAGTGCTCGGACATGCTTACAGCCACCGCTCTCACTGACAGCGGTGACCAATTTCTCTGGGCACAAGTGCATGACTGAAAGCCGGCGGCTCCCAGTACAAATTAAGTCCATGTTCTCCTGGGTGTTGCACTTTAGCAGCCAGGCACCTTAATAACGCTAAAGGAGTTTGTATGTTCTCCTCGGGTTTGTGTGTGTGTTTCCTCCGGGTTCTCCGCTTTCCTCCCACACGCCAAAGACATACTGATAGGGAATGTAGATTGTGAGCCCCAATGGAGACAGTGCTGATAATGTCTGTAAATTGTCTGAATTATAAAGCGCTGTGGAATATGTTGGCGCTATATAAATTAAAAAAAAAAAATAAGATTAAATTGAAGATTAACCCTATATTTGAAGGTTGATAGAGTTACCGGACCTGACAGGTTCCCTTTAAGATAATGTTCTGTGTGTATTCAGAATAATTCTAAGGACTTGACTTGGATTACTTCTCACAGAAATGCAAAATCAAGTAAGCCATGAGGTTGTAAGGCATTAAGCCTCATAATCCAAGGCAACTCACATTGAAACGAGTGATGCCTCAGTGAAGATCTGCAGTGATTACCTTTAATATCTTACAAAATCCCAATATTTCAAATCTTATTTTAATAAAGGAAATATGTACTTTATGACATCTGACTGGAAATCCTGCCACTTACTTCATTGCTCTCTGCCTGATAAAATCATAATTTTATTTAATTAATACATTTAATTATATATAGCGCCAACATATTCCGCAGCACTTTACAATTAAGCGGGGACATATACAGACAATAAAGATATTACAAAGTAACACATAGTGCAACAGTTACAAGAGGAGTGAGGACCCCAATCACAAGCTTACAATCTATAAGGCACACATAATACTCATCATTCTGAAGACTGGGAAAGCTGGGTATATAATAATGAGTATAATTGCTTTATTCTTTGGAATATCAAGAAAAATGCTGGCAACCAAATGAATGTTGCCAATAAGCTGTGCATCGGTCACACTCTGACCAATGATCTCAGTAAATAACTGGCACTGATGAGAACATTAGTTCATCAATTACTATTTTCATCAAGGCAATCTAGCCAAAGAACAGTGTTTACCTGTAGTCATAGTGGTTATCTGCAGGCAGCCTGATTGGCAGTGCAGTAACAGGGAGAACATGAAATTACGTATATTCTCCATACAGCCGCTCGCTTTCAGTCATCGGGGCGGATTAGGAAATTAAAACCTAATGGATTTTAAGCCATCTTCCTATTCTTTATAAGGACGCAAATTTGGCATAAATACTTGAATGGCATCAGGTTTATAGCCAGATGGGGTGTTTCTATTGGCAACAAGATTTCGCCAAGCCTATAACCTTCACATGATAAAGATATATGGCTCACTGTAAAAGGGTCTTTTCCCTGTGCTGCATCACCATACACTATATGTAAATACATAAATAAAACTAATAACTTTCTAATAAGAACTAAAACACAATAATAACTCCTTCATGAATTGCAATAGAACACATGTTGCTTACGTTATTCATTGTCATGCGTGCAAAAAAAAAAAATCCGTATAACATATCAGTCTCAACCACAAAATAAACCCACTAAAAGGCCCCCATCAGGAGCATCCTAGTATTTCCTAGACATTCATTCTGGTAATTTAACACTCTTTAGTACTTCCGGAATAGAAAAGGTTAACAGATTGGCCAAAGGCGGTGATTGGAGATGCACATTCTTAGGCCGGTTTCACACGTCCGTATATTTCCAATACTGGAAAAAACGGTATCGGAGATATCAGTGTGTCTGTGTGTGTCACACATGTTCCAACCGCGTGCCGCATCAGGATCGCTCCAGCGAGCGGGCCCCGGAGCTGAGCTCAGGAGCGGTGTCCTGTGACTCACTGAGCGCAGCTCCAGAGCCGCTCGCTGGAGTGGCTCATTCTCCCCAACTCCTCGGTCAGAGAATTACAGCGGGGGACATCTCCGGACAGGTGACTATAAGGATTTTATTATTTTTTATACAGGAACACTGCGGGAGAAGACTACTACTACCCTCATCATTGTCCCTGCTGGTGCGGATATCAGCGCCCTCAGGGAACCATGATGAGGGCAGCGTTCAACACCCGGCGCTTGGGAACAGCGCTAACTGTACACGGATTCCCAGGTGCTGCTACATGTCACACTGATGACACATGGATTGGATGTCATCCGTGTGTGTTCAGCATGAGACACTTTTGCGGACTGTGCATCCACAAAAAAACAGACATGTCAGCGTGTGGAGCACATGGACACACGGTCCGTGGAAACACTGACATGTGCGCAGACCCATAGATTTGAATGGGTCTGCGTGTCAGTGTCTCCAGTACGTGTGGAAAGCACACTGGATTTTTAATATGGAAATTCAGCAGATTTTAATTTAAAAACAGATTTGATGTATTTAGATTGGTGTATTATGCTGAAATGTTGCTTATTACCAGTGTTGGTCACCACTCCAGTAACGAGTATAAATGTTTGGTTACCAAATTATAACAGGCTAAGATTCAGAACAAATGGGGTTCAAAACATGTCACCCCTCTGTCTGATTTTATTTACCCTCTCTCCCTTCCAATTTTTTCATCATGTTTTTAATATTTTTACATTTGTCTGTTTCTTAGACACAAAATAGAAATGTAAACTCACCATAACTTCCTGTCCTGTTGGCACAGATGATCGCCCCAAAAAAGACTAGAACGTGTTTCTGAATCCTAGCAATGGCCTTCTGACACGCAGCGGTGGGGTCTGCTCCCATCCTCATGTTCTCCACAGCTTGATAACTGAGATGAATGAGTACATATTATCAATTATTGCGCTATAATGCAATATGATCAGAAGAAGAAAATAAAGAGTATACAATCATACTTCATGTATTTAATCACATATGTTTAACACATCCATACATAAACCTTATACAAAGATACAGTACATTATTAATAATATTAGCGATGAGCAATTGGATTAGAGTTGCCTCAGTCCAGCTTCATATCAGGTCCTCCTTGACTGCCAATCTTTACTTCTGTGCTCAACATGTTTCTCGTCTCCACCTCAGAATCATTACAAGGAGGCTTCTTAATATTTAATCTACCCAGAACATTACCACTCTCGATAAGATTACCTTGGTAGGAATCGCATCATGGTGTCCCCATCTCCAGTGGCTGCTGCTCCTCCAACTGAACTGTCTGCATAAGATCCAGCTCCAATCATTGGCGAGTCACCCACCCGTCTAGAAATATAAAAAAAAGCTTTTATCAAGTTATTAAACGGGAATTTCATAGATTTATGGTTTTCGCAATGGTGCCCCCTCCAAGTTTAAAGGGAACCTGTTACATCCAGAAACGCCATTTACCTGCAGAAATAGTGGTTATCTGCATGTAAATAGCATTTACATCCTGTATCACCGGCTTACTGGAGCAGCAGTTACAGGAGAAAGTGAAGCAATATTCTCCCTGTAACCGCTCACTTCCAATCATTGGGGCGGTGCAGGGTGCGATTACTGTCACTGCTCACTATACATTGAGCACTTTGTAACAAATCCCTGGCACTTTAATTGACAGCCTGCTCTGCAGCACATGTGTATGGCTGTCAAAGTGCCAGGCCGTGATTACTGTACACTCACAGTACAGAGAGTAACTAGGTAAAAGGTAAATAGTTTTTCTGGACATGACAAGTTCCCTTTAATAAATCTGTCTAAAAACTTTTGGCCATGCCCCCACATTGGGAGTGGCCAAATTTTTTTAGACAGATTTATTAATGGGAACTGTGAGTGTACAGTAATCACTGCCTGATTATTTCTATATATATATAAAAATACATATATATTATACACTGCTCTGCTCAAAAAAATAAAGGGAACACTTAAACAACAGAATATAACTCCAAGTAAATCAAACTTCTGTGAAATCAAACTGTCCACTTAAGAAGCAACACTGATTGACAATCAATTTCACATGCTGTTGTGCAAATGGAATAGACAATAGATGGAAATTATTGGCAATTATTAAGACACCCTCAATAAAGGAGTGTGTCTGCAGGTGGGGTCCACAGACCATATCTCAGTACCAATGCTTTCTGGCTGATGTTTTGGTCACTTTTGAATGTTGGTTGTGCTTTCACACTCGTGGTAGCAAGAGACGGACTCTACAACCCACAGAAGTTGTCAGGTAGTGCAGCTCATCCAGGAGAGCTGTGGCAAGAAGGTTTGCTGTGTCTGTCAGCATAGCGTCCAGAGGCTGGAGGCACTACCAGGAGACAGGCCACTACACCAGGAGACATGGAGGGGGCCGTAGGAGGGCAACAACCCAGCAGCAGGACCGCTACCTCTGCCTTTGTGCAAGGAGGAACAGGAGGAACACTGCAAAATGACCTCCAGCAGGCCACAAATGTGCACGTGTCTGCACAAACCGTTAGAAACCGACTCCATGAGGGTGGTATGAGGGCCGACGTCCACAAATGGGGGTTGTGCTCACAGCCCAACACCGTGCAGGACGCTTGGCATTTGCCACAGAACACCAGGATTGGCAAAGTCGCCACTGGCGCCCTGTGCTCTTCACAAATGAAAGCAGGTTCACACTGAACACATGTGACAGACGTGACAGAGTATGGAGACGCCATGGAGAGCGATCTGCTGCCTGCAACATCCTTCAGCATGATCAGTTTGGCAGTGAGTCAGTAATGGTGTGGGGTGGCATTTCTTTGGAGGGCTGCACAGCCCTCCATGTGCTCGCCAGAGGTAGCCTGACTGCCATTAGGTACCGAGATGAGATCCTCAGACCCCTTGTGAGACCATATGCTGGTGTGGTTGGCCCTGGGTTCCTCCTAATGCAGGACAATGCCAGACCTCATGTGGCTGAAGTGTGTCAGCAGTTCCTGCAAGATGAAGGCATTGAAGCTATGGACAAGTCAGCCCATTCCCCAGACCTGAATCTGATTGAGCACATCTGGGACATCATGTCTCGCTCCATCCACCAAAGTCACGTTGGACCACAGACTGTCCAGGAGTTGGCGGATGCTTTAGTCCAGGTCTGGGAGGAGATCCCACAGGAGACCATCCGCAACCTCATCAGGAGCATGCCCAGGCATTGTAGGGAGGTCATACAGGCATGTGGAGGCTACACACCATACTGAGCCTCATTTTGACTTGTTTTAAGGACATTACATCAAAGTTGGATCAGCCTGTAGTGTGTTTTTCCACTGTAATTTTTGGGGCGACTCCAAATCCAGGCCTCCATTGGTTAATAAATTTGATTTCCATTTTTGTGTGATTTTGTTGTCAGCACATTCAACTTTGTACCGAACAAAGTATTCAATGAGAATATTTCATTCAGATCTAGGATGTATATGTAATATATATATATATATGTGTAATATATATATATATATATATGTGTAATATATATATATATATATATGTGTAATATATATATATATATATATATGTGTAATATATATATATATATATATGTGTAATATATATATATATATATATGTGTAATATATATATATATATATGTGTAATATATATATATATATATGTGTAATATATATATATATATATATGTGTAATATATATATATATGTGTAATATATATATATATATATATATGTGTAATATATATATATATGTGTAATATATATATATATATATATATATATATATATATATATATATATATATATGTAATATATATGTAATATATATATATACACACACATATACACACACTAGATGGAGAACCGATGCAATTGCATCGGGTGGGCGGTAATGTCACGATGGCGGCAGGCTTTGCAGCGTTGAGAATCTCTCCCCCCCCCCACCCCCCCATGTGCTCACCCACCTATCCACTCTCTATTTCCCCCATGTGCTGACTTCTCCTATCTGTGCTCTCTTTTTTGACCTGTCTACCCCATGTGCTATCCCCCTTGTCTGCTATCTCTCTCCTTCCTGTGCTGTCCCGTTTGAGCTGTCTCCCCCTGTGCTCTGTCTCTCTCCCCACTGTGCGCTTTCTCTCTACCCCATCTGCTGTCTTCTCCTCTCATGTGATCTCTTCTTTGACCTGTGTGCCCCATGTGCTCTTCCCCTTGTCTGCTCTCTCTCTCCACCCCCTGTGCGGTCTTCTTCCCTCATGTGTTCTCTCGTTTGAGCAGTCTCCCCGCACAGTAAATCAGACCACCGCCATCTTTGTGCAGGCAGATAGCAGCGGTCACATTAAAACTGCGCATGTGCTTCTCCTGTACAAAGATGGCGGCGGTCAGTGAATCATTCGGCTGATCCCGGCGGCGGCGTGTGCAGCGTGTACGGCGTGTTCGCGACGGTGTTCTGCTGGTGGTACCACACAAGAGGCTTGTACCACCAGTGGTTTCCATATTGAGACACTCATCACTTCGGTGTCCCAATATGGCGGTCGACGAACTTCCGCCGCATATGCAATATATATTATATTGGTCACAGAGCTGCATTAAGCTTAAATTAATCTGTCAGGGAACATACACACACACACACATATATACATATACATACATTATACATATATATATACACATACACATTATACATACATACATACATACATACATACATATATATATATATTTGATCAAAAAATGTATAGGCCATCCAACAAGGCCAACTAGGTGTACCTCATTGATGGACCCAGCTCTTTTAACTCTTGCCCACCCAACTTTCCCAGACAGGTTTTAATTCAGGCTAAGCCGGATCATCTCTTTCCCATCAGATATGAGGCCTTTGAGCACAGAGAGGAGTCGGGAGGATTAGGGTTCATCAATAAAATACACCTTGTCGTTGTTGGATGGCTTATCCATTTGTTGATCAAAACCTGTTAAAGGGGGTAGTCTCATATTAAACCTATAAATGTGACATACAACTGCATGTATTAAATATACTATTTATTAATTCACACACGATAGACAAAATAGTTCAAAGGAAAAAAATACACAGATTTAATTAAAAAGTCATGCTATAGGGGTGTACCATGATTATGAATTTACTGAAAAAATCTTGATATTATTGATCTATTCATACTCTATACTTTGATGCTAATAAAATATTATATATGAATAGATTAAATTACATAAAGTGACTCCAGATTGTAAACAATTCAGAAGAAAGTGACTTGTGCATAAACTGCATGAGTGAATATGAAGTAATGTAGCCAGAGCCTAATATAGGATAAAGTGATAAGTGCATATACACAGTACATAGTTACAATTAATCATGCAGTAATGTGAGAATCAAAGTTACCAGCATAAAAAAATCTGAAAGGAACACTTAATGTAGGAGATGGATACAGACCCCTAAGCAGTGAGGTTGTGCCCAACGCGCGTTTTGCTTTAGAATTAGAAAAGGTTCCATTGTCAAAGCTATCTGTGTAATCTTTTCCCTTAAACTATTTTATTTGTCTATCGTACATGAATTAATAAATAATATATTTAATACCTGCTGTTGTAAGTCAAATTTATTGGTTTATATTGCTTGTTGGATTTACAACTACTTTACTATTTGTTTGCTATTTAAAAGGGTATTCTCAGGTTATTAAATTGTTTGGCTAGACAGCATTAAAAAATAAGCAAGTTTGCAATTGAGTTGATTTTTATTTCTATTGTGCTGTGAAAGCTTTTATCTTACATAGAGCACAGCTTGTTGCCATGGAGATCAACCACCAGACTGTCTAAGAGTGTCCAGTAATTACATTCCAGGAGAGATTTCAATACAGAACATCCCAGCCAGCTTTCTCCAATCCATTGATTTCTATGCAGCAGGTATCTGTTTACTTCCCTCGTCCTCCCTATCAGCTACTGACAAGGCTCTCATTTCTGCATAATCACACTCCCTGGCTCCAAGCATTGGCAGCTTCTAGAGCAGTTCTTCTAATTACAGCTCTCACTATCCTGAGCCATTTACTTGTTCAAATGAACAGCTCTCTCTATACATAAAAGAAGTGATGAGTGTAGACTCAGAACAAAGTCATAGACCATAATGTGATGTAGCAGGACAGAGCTCCAGACCAGAACTCTCACTCAAGAAGAAGCAGTCACCCTCCAATCAACCAGGAAGTAGGGAGACTGCAGAGCTATGAGCTGCTCAGGAGACAACTTGAGAATGTGCAGCAATAGAGGAATTCATGACCTCATTAATTGCAGTGTGCTAATAAATTTTGTTAGTATATAGTTTGTACTGAGAAGTGTGAGATTTCAGAAGGGAAATACACCAAATTAAACTGGTCAATTAGGCTAGATGGATGGATATTGAATGCTCCCAGCTTCATGAACTCTTTCAATCTTGCTGGTCTAAAACTTTCATTAAGTATTTTTCCCAGACATGTTGACATGAATTTTCATATTAAGTGCACCAGCACCCTGGAGCCTAGATGGTCCCAAAAGGTCCCTTTGGCTCACATGAAAAGACCAGCACTATTAAAGCCCTGTGATAGTTGGACAAATTGGACATACTATTATGTCGTAAATGTGGTGGTGGAGACATATTCACTTACCCAGGGATTTTGTGAGAAGCGCCATTTGTGGAGGTCCCGGTTGCAACATTTCCATTTTTATCAACTGCAATCATTCCTAGTGAACAAATATATAAGAGACACAAAGAAACAATTTCTAAATGATTTTTTTAAATACTCCACACTTTGCTGTACAAGATAAATCACACAAAACACTCACCAATGGTATCATGGCTGTGCAAATCCACTTCTTTCTTTGGGGAGGAGGTTTTTCCTACTTTTAAACCTCTTACGGGTTTATAAGGGCCGCAGGATTTTGCAGGATCTGGAATGACATTCTGCAAGCCGTATATTACAATGTGTAGTTTTGTGTCAAAGACACCTACATTGCATTTGGTTATATATAGATGACTAACCACAGTTTACAGTCTTGTGGGATACAGGATTATTTAATTTAAAACATAAATTAGGAGTAGGAATAATATCTTGATTGAATTAAAAGAACAAGTCATTTGTGGGTTATGCTCAACCCCTTTGTGTCCCAAACAGAACCTTCTTTACTTCCCCCTCCGTGCACAGTCTCCTCCCTTGTCACTCATGAGCCCACTTTTCCTATTCTTCCCCTACCAGTAAGAAAAAAAAACTTCTAAAGCCTGGTATCAAAGAGGGTGCACAGTGACAGCCAGCAATTCAGTAGATCTTGTTTGCCAACCCCCTCCCATCCCCAATAATTTTTTTCCCAAGAAGAGGACAGAATGCATAATAAAAAAAACAAAAACAAAATACACATCACTCCTTTCCCAGCATTGCAACGTTGCCCCATTTTTTTGGCTAGACGGGCATGTGACTGGCTATGCGCGTGCCGTTTCAAGTTTGAAGACATGTTGAGGCAGCAGCCAATCACTTGTGCAGCAGTAACATGTTGGACACCACTGTTGCAGTGGTCACATGCCCTTTTGGCTACAAAAGGATGCAGGGAGACTGGCCAGAAACCCAGGCAATGATGGAAAAAACATGCTAAAGGGGTTTTCCCAAAAACAAAGTTCATTTTAATTAATCGATCATGGAATAATAATAATTTCCACAATTGGATGTGTTTAAAAAAAATGTTCCTGTGCTGAGATAATCTTATAAATGTGCCCCTGCTGTGTACTGTGTAATGGCTGTGTCTGACCGTACAGGAACATGGTCTGATCATACCACTGCACCTGGGTAAAAAGGATACAGACATTGCAGCACAGAATCGCAAATAATTTGTTCTTTGAAGTAAAATATTTTTTTAAAAAACAGGCAGAAAAATGCATCCTCTCACAAATAAGAATCAGTTGTGATCCCGTGCAGTAATGTCTGTATCCTCTCTTTTGCTTCCTCCCTTGCCCAGGAGCTGTGGTATGATCAGACCATGTTCCTGCCTTATACAACCATTACACAATACATAGCAGGGGAACATTTAGAAGATTATCTCAGCAAAAGAACATTTTTTTTAAACACATCCAATTGTAGAAAATACAAGTTAGTCCTACCGGATACATCTTGGAATAATAATAATTTCCCAGGACGTCCCTCATGACAACACGACAGGAGAAATACCAAATAAATGGCATCTCAGGGTGGGACTACTGCCTGAAGGACCTATCGCCCGTAGGCTAGCTGTTGACCTTATACTACTTCGTTAGTAGTGCCTACAGAAGGTGGTTAGATTAGTCCAGGTCGCGGCTCTGCAGATCTGTCTCTCTGGGCCCAGGACATGGAAATTGCTCTTGTGGAGCGAGCGCCAATGTTAATTGGGGGTTCTTTTCCTTCTCACTCATATGCCAGTGATATGGCTGAGGTTATCCAACTGGCCAGAGTCGTTTTTGAGGCTTTTCTGCTTCTATTCTCCAAAGAATGCTGTATGAACAGATTCGAGTCCTGTCTCCAGGGTTCTGTAATCTCTACGTAACGAACCACTGATCTGCTCACATCCAGAGTATAAAACAGTCTCTTTTTCTCATTCCTTGGAAGCTGGCAAAAGGAAGGTAGAACGATTTCTTGGTTTACCTCCAATTCGGAGGACCAGATCTTTTCTCTGCTGAGAAAATCTGCTATTTTGTTTTCTGAACCTTTCAGATGAAATCCTGAAATGGAAAGAACAGTTGTTTCTGCCCACTGAAATAGCTGTTCTACTAAGGCCAGTAGAAGTCTGCCCCTCGGACCTCTCTGCTGGCGCAGAAGAGAAAGGATTGTTCCTCTGTCATATCCTGCTAGGGACAGGAAAAACACTGAGGGTGAGGTGGTGGGGGGAACTTTTAACTTCTCGTGTGTTTCCTGTCCCTAGAGGATGAGTAGGACCTGTCGTGCTGTCATGAGGGACGTCCTGGGAAATTATTATTATTCCAAGATGTATTGATTAAATTCAACTTTAAAATTAACTTTGTTCATGGGATAACCCCTGTAAGGCAAGGATACTGTGTCTTCAAGTATTCTGGGCTCGTTTAAAAAAAAAAAAAAAATCAACGTTGTGATTAATTGAATTAATCTACACATACATCTTGTAGTATAAAACTTAACTTATTTTGGTAACTCCGGAGGCAATTATGTTCTTTACCTGTCAGTTTTTTCTATGCCAATAAACATGTTCCCTCACATTCTCTACATACATGGATTACTTACATTATTCCCATTATACAAGTTACACTGATAACCAGTGCCATATACAATAAGAAGCCTCTTATCTCCATACGCCTCGTTACTGCTAAGTATAATTTTATCCAAAAGCTTATAAAAACTTTTTTTTTTTTTTTTTTGCAGTTGATTAAATGCAATTTCTTTGCATTTGTATTATCCAAGGCTGATACCATATTTCACTCTGCATGACTTGCTGTAATCTAACAAGTGAGGTTTGTTTCATCTCAGCTGTCACACAGTTTTGTTGCCCATTGAGCTCAACCCCTGGAAGTTGATTTCAAAGCTTTATAATAGCAATTTATTCAGATGTGGTACAGATTCATTTACAGTTTAAAAAGCTGCAACAATGTCTGAATAAAGAAGAATTGTATAAAATATAAGCGTTTTATATTAAAATGGCATTTCTTTCAATCCTCTCCGTGCAGGGCACTTTTGTAGGGCATTTCCTTCTGGCATTTTGTGTCTTCCAGGAGGTGCTCTACCCTTGATTGTTCTATATACCAAAAGGTTTAATATCATGCCATGTCCTCCTAATTTTGTATGACAGTGTTAGTATATACTGTATACAAGTTGTTTGCGTAAAGCCCTGTGTATACTATAATATAGTAATATAGATATTGTGTGCACGCACTACAGCATCTCCTTCAACATGCACCAGTCTTGATGCCCATAAGAACGTCACTAGTTCGCCTGCTGACCTTCCTTTGACCAATTTTGGTAGGTACTAAACACTACATGCTGGGAACACTCCACAATACCTACTGTTTGAGATTTAGTCGTCTAGTTGCCACATTTTGGCCCCTGTCAAAGTTGCTCAGATCCCTAGGTTTTCCATTTTCCAACTTTTAACCCATCAAAATTGAGAAACTGACCGTTCACTAGGTGACAAATACATTGACAAGTGCAGATCTTTAGTTCCAACCACCGTGTCTTTGTGCGACGCAGAAAAGGTGAACGGATGGACTTTACATGCCTTGTTCCCACCGTGAAGCATGGTGGAGGATGTGTGATGGTGTGGGGGTGCTTTTCTTGTGACACTGTTGGGGATTTATTCAAAATTGAAGGCATACTGAACCAGCATGGCTACCACAGCATCTTGCAGCGGCATGCTATTCCATCCGGTTTGCATTTAGTTGGACCATCATTTATTTTTCAACAGGACAATGACCCCAAACACACCTCCAGGCTGTGTAAGGGCTATTTGACCAAGAAGGAGAGTGATGGGGTGCTTCGCCAGATGACCTGACCTCCACAGTCACCAGACCTGAACCCAATCGAGATGGTTTGTGGCGAGCTGGACCGCAGAGTGAAGGCAAAAAGGCCAACAAGTGCTAAGCATCTCTGGGAACTCCTTCAAGATTGTTGGAAGACCATTTCCGGTGACTACCTCTTGAAGCTCATCAAGAGAATGCCAAGAGTGTGCGAAGCAGTCATCAAAGCAAAAGGTGGCTACTTTGAAGAACCTAGAATATAAGACATATTTTCAGTTGTTTCACACTTTTTTGTTAAGTATATAATTCCACATGTGTTAATTCATAGTTTTGATGCCTTCAGTGTGAATGTACAATTTTCATAGTCATGAAAATACAGAAAAATCTTTAAATGTGAAGGTGTGTCCAAACTTTTGGTCTGTACTGTGATATTATATATATATATATATATATACACACATATATAGCCGCAGTGTGGTTGCTGCTGCTGCTGCTGGGTGATCGCGTGTGCCCGCTATTAAAGGGCATGAATATTCACCCCTCTCCCCTGGGCGTGGGGAGGCTATTGAGGAGAATGAAGTCACTGCTCCCTACGCACACAATCGTTACGTGGGGAGCAGTGACTATTCCCGCAGCTGATCTCACCTTGTGAGGGCGCACAGCAGTGATGCCATGCGCGGCTCACATGGTGAGATCAGTGCTGGCCGCAGAGCAGGATGCAGCGCCGGAGAAGAGAGAAGGAAGGTGAGTTGAAGGGTTTATTTTTTTGTTTTTACATGCAGCGTGATGGAGATCAGGGGTGCCATGCATACCAGGATGGAGGGGTGCCATGCATACCAGGATGGAGGGGTGCCATGCATACCAGGATGGAGGGGTGCCATGCATACCAGAATGGAGATCAGGGGTGTCATGCATGCCAGGATGGGGGATTTTAACAGAATTGGGGGACATTACCCCTATACCAGTGCCAGCAGCAAACCCCCCTCTCCCTTAAAAGTGCATCATGACCACATTTTTTACTTATTTTTTTTTTCTATTTTCCTCCTCTAAAACCTAGGTGCGTCTTATAGTCCAAAAAATAAGGTAGTTCTGGATTTTTTATACCAAAAAAATTCTATACAAGTTTGTTATTGCCATAATCATACCGACCTGGAGACTTGTGCTGCCAGGTATTTTTTTACTGCACAATGAAAGCCGTAAACTGGAAAAATATGAATTATTCCTACCGTATGGCAAAAGTCGATTTTGTAACCTTCCCCTAAGGAACACAGGATCCATTGATTTTTTGTAATGGACGCCCACTTGTCCCGAAAGAAACGAATCTGCCCCCCACTCCAATGGCGTCATGGTCCAGCTGGGGCCGCAGAGGAGACCTGATCTGCTCTGTCCTTTCCTCCCTTCCTGTAAGACCATCTCCCTGTCTTACCCTTACCCCTGTAATCACGTTTAGGGGAGCGACGGGTTCCACGAAAGGGCCGGTTTCCCTTAACCCTATCCTCGGGAAACCCTTTTTTCTTGTCGGACGCTCTCTCTAGGATCTCGTCCAACACTGGTCCAAAGACCCGGGTACCAGAAAAAGGAATTGAGCACAGCTTACTTTTTGAGTGGCTATCACCCGACCATGTTTTTAGCAATATTGCCCGTCTAACGGTATTAGATTGTACACCACATCTAGCTGCGAATCTGACCAATTCTGCCGAGGCATCAGCCATGAATTGCATCGCCAGCTTTAACATAGGAAGAGAGTCTGATAGCATTTCTACAGGGGAGTCGGACCTAATTTGATCTGACAGCTCGTCCAAACAAAGGCACATGGATCTTGCCACTGAAGTGGCAGGCATATTAGATTTAATTATGGCTGCTGAGGCTTCCCAACTCCTCTTGAGCATGCTCTCCGTCTTCCTATCCATTGTGTCTTTGAGGCAAGACGAATCTTCAAAGGGGATGGACATTCTCTTAGCCACTTTAGCTATTGTGACATCTACCTTAGGGATTTCCTCCCAAAGTTTGATGTCCTCCGGATTGAAAGGAAGACGGGATTTAAAGTCTCTTGGCACAATGAGTCTTTTCTCCACTCCTTCCCATTCCTCCATAATCATTGCTTTCAAATGCTCATTTACTGGGAACACTCTATTTCTCTGAGTCTTCAGACCTGCGAACATTTCATCTTGTCTGGATTGGGAGACCCGAGTGTCCTCCAAGTTCATAGTATGCCTAACGGATTTCAATAGCTCATCCGTATGTTCTGCAGAGAAGATATACTTTTTTTCTCTCTTGTAAGGGTAACAGAGAAGCGATCCTCGTCCTCTTCCAGACTGTGCTCTGATGCGGAGTCTAAATATTCTCCTTCCTCAGACAACTCTTCCATCTCCCACCTGGGTCTTTTCTTGTGAGGAGAGGGTTGAATTATTTGGGGTGACGGCTGTGTATGGGAAGGTATAAGCCTCGTGACTGTTCTTGATCTCCTCACGGATCATAGATCTCATATCCGTCAAAAAGGAAGCTTTTTCTTCCTTTAAAACCTCAGCTATACATTCTTTACACAGCCGCTTTTTATAGGAGTCCTGAAGCTTAGTGTTACAGGATACACATCATCTTGATTTTTTGGAAGACGATCCGGACCTCTGGGCTCCCCTATCCTAATCCAGAAAAAAGGACACAGGAGATTTGCTAATAAAAGACCTGTCCTGGATTACAGGGTTTAATTATCCAGGCAAGGGCCTAAGACTGTACTCACAATGCCCAGGGACTCTGAGGGGGCTTCTGACCGTGTAGGATTGGATTCCATGGTGTCAGTGTGTGTGCCTGAGGTGTACCCTTTTATAGGGTCTTACCTGATCCAGGGGAGTAGGCCATGCCCCCAACGACAACTGCTGCTTCTGCAGGGATGTGTCCTAAATTCTGTCGCCATTCAGAAAGTGCCCTGAAGGCTCACCACCGCCTCTGGGCACCTGTGCGGTCTGGCCGCCGGATGTCCCGCCTCCCGGCGTCATCGCTCCGGAAGGACAGGCCCACGTGGCGTGCGTTCCACCCTGGAAAGCACGCCGACCCAAAGCGGGGCCCCGGTGTCTCCCGGTCGGAAGTCTAGGCCCAAGTATACAGCACTCCTCCTCCGGCCCTTCAGGACAATGCCGGCGGGCAGCGCAAAGCTCTGAGTTCCCCTTTCCGGGGGATACAGCAGCATGATGGCGGTTTCTGGCTGAGGGACCCCCGCTCAGTGGGGTATCAGCATGGAGCCTCTGGACCGAAGGAAGGGGAGAGTTCAGACCCCCCCGATCCCCCTGGCTCTCAGGTATCTTTAAGCTTCAGAGAGAACCTCTCCCTAGCGTCCTGTCCTGCTAGGGACAGGAAAAACACTGAGGGTGTGATGAGGGAGGTGGGGGGGGGGGCTTTTAACCTCATGTGTTTTCTGTCCCTAGAGGAACAGAGGACTTAACTCCTGTCGTGGCGTTATGATGGACGTACTGGTAAACAATGGTGCAATTGCAGTTTTTCCACAATTTCACCCCAATAAGTTTTTTCCTGTTTCTCAGTACATCATGTGATGAAATGAATGGCGTCATTCAAAACATATCCAGCAAAAAATAATTACTCACACGGCTGTGTCGATGGAAAAAAAAAAAGGTATGACTCTTGGAAGCAGGGGAGACAAGAAATGAAATCACAAAAAAAATAAAAAAAAATGTTATGGCTGATTGGTGCATACTAGAATGTATAAATGGAAATGCTGTTCTGTATACAAATATATACACAATATATAGATCACCGATGTTACTTACCCTCCGAAAGTTAGGCTGACATTGCTGATCGAGCCATTTTGAATAAATCGATAAGGATCTGTTGGTGGTTAAGTCTTCGCACACAAATCCCATACTCTCAGCAAACAAGGATGCTAGAAGTGATATATTTCACAGTTACAATCTTTCTTGCTGCCTCATAAACTGGATGGTCACAATAAACTTTGCAAAGTAAAATTCAATTGCATTCTAAAAACATAACACGGCACTTTATGGAGCCAGAAGTATGTGGCGTCCAATATCACATCAAACAACTGTCAATTTCCTAATGTGTCGGGAGAGAGAGGAACTTACAAGAACAGTCAACTCCTCTTCACTGCATGCAAAAAAATAAATGTATCTGTCGTTGGTTGAATTTAATATAAAAAATAAATATTACAGAACCATTACGCCTCGCTCTTCACCAGAAAATAATCCAGACATTTCAAATTTTTTAAAAAAAAAATAACGCTAAATCACAGTATTGTAGGGATTTACTTACATTGCCATTTTTCATATGTGCTTTTTTTTTTTTGCACATGGCGTTTTGTAGCAATGTGTTCTAACAGATGTATGTTAGTACAGTTTGTTGCCGATTAAAGTCAATGGATAAACAAATAAAACATTCTTTTATATGTACAGTACAGACCAAAAGTTTGGACACACCTTCTCATTTAAAGATTTTTCTGTATTTTCATGACTATGAAAATTGTACATTCACACTGAAGGCATCAAAACTATGAATTAATGTTATGAACTGCTACAAACACTAAGGAAAGAAATGAAAACTGTCCCTACAATAGGACTAAGCTGATTCCCTACGATGCAGCGGGGGACCTGTTCCTTGTGAACAGACCCGCCTAAGTCCTCGGCTAGTCTGGACGCAGACCTATAGATATAAGGGAGGGGTCCCTACAAGAACTAAGGACTGGGATATAGTTGGACACCTAATAGCAGAAATTGTAGCAGAGCAAAGACAAACAAACAGACAGAAGTACTAGTGGTCAAAAGACCAAGCAAACTACAGAGTAAGGTACAAGGCACCTGGCTAGCTTAAGAATAAATGTAACACTGAAGTCCAGCAAGGCCAGGAGGGCGGAGCTGGATTAAACAGGCAAAAAGTCATGTGACCAGCAAAATAGAAAAAAACTAACAGGAGGGTTCTAACAGTACCCCCTCTTCTATGAGGATCCTCCAGATCCTCCAGGCCCAGGTCTATCGGGAAACCTCCTGTGAAACGCTCCGACAAGTCTAGGAGCAGAGACATCATCCGCCCTTACCCAGGAGTTATCCTCGGGACCAAAACCTTTCCAAGCGACGAGATACTGCAATCTCCCTCTATGCCATCTAGAATTAAGAATGCGAGAAATTTCATATTCACCGTCTTCCTCCACCGGAGGAACAGAGACAGTGGCGTGCCTATCAGAAACATCAGCTTTTTTCAATAAGGAAACATGAAACACCGGATTAATCTTCCAGGAGGTAGGAACCTCCAACCTAACAGAAGATTGGTTAACTACCTGAAGCACCTTAAACGGACCTACAAACTTCGGGCCCAATTTCTTAGAAGGAATCCTCAACCGCAGATTCCTAGAGGACAACCAAACCATGTCACCAACAGTAAACAAAACCTCTTGACGTTTCCTGTCAAAGTACCTCTTGGATTTTTTGTTAGCCTCTTGAAGGTTATGACGTACATCAGTCCAAACTCTCTCCAAATCACCGGAAAAATTCTCCTCCTCCGGCACAGCCGATACCAATTTGGAGAATGACCCAAACGACGGACAAAAACACCCAGCAGAAGAGGATGTATGGTTGTTAAGAGCAAATTCAGCCATTGGCAGAAACTCAGACCACCCCTCTTGATTGTCAGCCACAAAACAACGCAAAAACTGCTCAACATCCTGGTTCTTTCTTCTGTCTGTCCATTAGACTCAGGATGATACCCAGATGAAAATGACAAATGGACTCCCAACCTGTCACAAAAGGCACGCCAAAAAAGAGCCACGAACTGAGGTCCCCTATCGGAAACAATGTCGGTATGAACGCCATGGAGCCTGACAATTTCTTTAACAAAAGCCTTAGCGAGTGTCTTGGCGCAGGGCAGTTTGATGAAGGGAACCAAGTGACACATCTTGCTAAAACGGTCCACGACCACCCAGATAACAGTGAAACCCTCAGAGGCAGGAAGGGCAGTAATAAAATCCATAGCAAGATGCGTCCAAGGACCACTAGGAACCTCCAGAGGGCAAAGCAACCCCGCAGCAGGAGCATGTGAAGACTTAGATCTAGCACACACAGTACATTGATGCACCCACTTAATGACTTCCTTCTGCCACCCAGGCCACCAAAAACTGCGACCTACAAGTCTCTTAGTCTCCGAAATTCCTGGATGACCTGCCAACCGAGACTCATGACACTCCACAAACAAATCTCTCCTAAAGTTCCTAGGCACAAACAACCTCCTATGGGGAGTGTTAGATGGGGCATCCTCCTGGACTTTCAGAATCCCATCTTCCAAAACGGAGTCCAATGCTGCTATGACAACACCTTCCTGTAAAATGCTCTCCTCCTCCTCGGTACCAACCATGCGAGAAAAACTGCGAGATAAAGCATCCGCTTTTACATTCTTGGTATCCGGGATGTAAGTAACAGAAAAATTAAACCGCGAAAAAAAAAGTGCCCACCTAGCCTGACGGGCATTCAAGCACTTGGCAACATCAAGATAGATCAGATTCTTATGATCAGTAAAATCCTGAAAGGGAAATTTAGCACCTTCCAAGAGATGACGCCAATGTTCAAATGCGAGTTTAATCGCCAGCAATTCCAGATTACCGACATCGTAATTAAGTTCGGTCTCAGAAATTTTTTTGAAAAAAAAGCACAGGGATGTACTCCATCCTTGTTTTCCTGAGACAAAACAGCACCAACCCCCACCGAAGAAGCATCAACCTCGACCAAAAAAGGCTTGGTCTCATCAGGCTGCATAAGGATGGGGGCAGAACTGAACCTCTCCTTGAGATACACAAAAGCTTCAATGGCCTCAGTAGTCCACTGAACCATATTCGCACCTTTCCTGGTGAGATCGGTCAGCGGCTTAACAATTATAGAAAAATTCTTAATGAATTTTCTGTAATAATTGGCGAAACCCAAAAATCTCTGTATTGGTTTCAAACCAATAGGCCTAGGCCATTCCTGCACCGCCTGAACCTTCACCGGGTCCATCTCAAAGCCCTCGCTGGAGGTAATGTAGCCAAAAAAACTAATTCTCTGAACAGAGAACTCACATTTCTCCAGCTTAGCAAAAAGTGAATTGTCGCTTAACAACTGCAATACCTCACGTACACTCTGCCAATGAGACTCCAGATCCGGCGTAAAAATCAAAATGTCATCCAAAAACACCACCACATTCTTACCGATCAAGCAGTTTTCCACTCATCACCTTCCTTCATACGTAACAAATTGTATGCCCCCCGGAGATCAATCTTAGAGAACCACTTGGCCCCCACTAACTGGTTGAACAAGTCAGGAATTAATGGCAGTGGGTAGGAATTGCGTACTGTAATTTTATTAATTTCGCGAAAGTCCAGACATGGACGTAAACCGCCGTCCTTTTTTTTTTTTTACAAAAAAAAATCCAACAGCCACAGGTGACTTAGAAGGTCTAATGTGACCGGCGGCCAAGCTTGTCTGTATGTATTCCTCCAAGGCCTTTCTCTCAGGGATAGTAAGATTAAATAAGCGACTCTTGGGAAGAGTAGCTCCAGGGACAAACTCAATAGTACAATCAAAGTCCCTATAAGGCAAAACTTGCGACTCCTCCTCAGAAAAAAAACTTCCAAAAATCCTGAATAGGTACAGGTAATTCCCCTCTTTCCACAGCAGCAATGCGACCGTTACAACATCTATCAGAACACTTAGGACTCCAAGACTTAATTTCATTGGTAGACGAGTCCAGTATAGGATTGTGCAATTTTAACCAAGGTAACCCCAAAACCACTGGAGCAGGCAAATTATTTAATACCGCCAAATCCAAATTCTCTTGGTGGATACCATTAATGGTGAGGGGAAATTCAAAAACCTTGTGAGTAATACCTTTCAAGGGAGAGCCATCAACAGCAACCACAGAAATAGGAGATGACAAAAGTTTGGATTCAAATTTAAATTTTTCCAAAAAAACCCTCATCAATCACATTGAGTGTAGAACCACAATCCACAAATACCCGAAATTCAATCAACTCCTCCTGGAATGAGGTGCTTCCAGAAAGAAATACTCCTTTTGAGTTTAAACACTCTATGCGGGCGTAACTGACCTCTTTTTTTTTTTTTTCTTTGTTCAAACGAAGCACAAAGTTCTTAATAAAGTGGTCAGATTTACCACAATAAAAACACAATCCTTTAGCAAACCTGAGGTCTTTTTCCTGAGATTGGAGTGACATCGCCCCAATCTCCATCGGTTCTCCACCCTCCGAACAGACCCTCTGAAAACTAGGAGCTGCCAGAGCAATAGATTTCTCTTCATTACTCCTAGCACGCAGTCTCCTGTCCACACGTATGGCTAATTGCATTGCCTCCTGCAAGGTTCCAGGTTTTGGGAAGGCAATCAGCAGATCCTTAACCCTTTCACCTAGACCATCAAGAAACAAACATTTTAATGCTGAGTCATTCCATTCCACTTCGGCCGACCATCTTCTGAAGTATGTACAATAATTTTCCACATCACCTGATCCCTGCTTCAAACGTCTTAATTCAGTTTCAGCCGATGAGACTTGATCAGGATCATCATACAACAACCACATAGCAGAAAAAAAATCCTCCACAGATCTAAAACACGGATCATTAGGTTGTAGAGAAAAGGCCCATCCCTGTGGTTCTTTGCACAAAAGTGACATTATAAACCCAATGCGCTGTGATTCATTCCCTGAGGATCTGGGTCTTAAATGAAAATATAATAAACAAGCGTTTTTAAAGGAAAAAAAATCTTGCCATTTACCATAAAAAAAATCTGGAAGTCCTACCTTCGTTCAACTAAATGCGCTCCAGGACAGCTACTCACGTGTTGCTGGAGCTCGGCCACCTCCAAAGACAGTCCCTGCAGGCGTTGAGCCAACTCCTGAACCGACACCATGCTGAAATCAGGATTTCTTTCCTTAGAGTGTTTTATTTTTTTGGCTGGACTTACTGTTATGAACTGCTACAAACACTAAGGAAAGAAAGGATAACTGTCCCTACAATAGGACTAAGCTGATTCCCTACGATGCAGCGGAGGACCTGTTCCTTGTGAACAGACCCGCCTAAGTCCTCGGCTAGTCTGAACACAGACCTATAGATATAAGGGAGGGGTCCCTACAAGAACTAAGGACTGGGATATAGTTGGACACCTCCTAGCAGAAATTGTAGCAGAGCAAAGACAAACAAACAGACAGAAGTACTAGTGGTCAAAAGACCAAGCAAACTACAGAGTAAGGTACAAGGCACCTGGCTAGCTTAAGAGTAAATGTAACACTGAAGTCCAGCAAGGCCAGGAGGGCAGAGCTGGATTATATAGGCAAAAAGTCATGTGACCAGCAAAATAGAAAAAACTAACAGGAGGGTTCTAACAATTAACACATGTGGAATTATATACTTAACAAAAAAAGTGTGAAATAACTGAAAATATGTCTTATATTCTAGGTTCTTCAAAGTAGTCACCTTTTGCTTTGATGACTGCTTTGCACACTCTTGGCATTCTCTTGATGAGCTTCAAGAGGTAGTCACCGGAAATGGTCTTCCAACAATCTTGAAGGAGTTCCCAGAGATGCTTAGCACTTGTTGGCCCTTTTGCCTTCACTCTGCGGTCCAGCTCACCCCAAACCATCTCGATTGGGTTCAGGTCTGGTGACTGTGGAGGCCAGGTCATCTGGCGTAGCACCCCATCACTCTCATCCTTGGTCAAATAGCCCTTACACAGCCTGGAGGTGTGTTTGTGGTCATTGTCCTGTTGAAAAATAAATGATGGTCCAACTAAATGCAAACCGGATGGAATAGCATGCCGCTGCAAGATGCTGTGGTAGCCATGCTGGTTCAGTTTGCCTTCAATTTTGAATAAATCCCCAACAGTGTCACCAGCAAAGCACCCCCACACCATCACACCTCCTCCTCCATGCTTCACGGTGGGAACCAGGTATGTAGAGTCCATCCGTTCACCTTTTCTGCGTCACACAAAGACACGGTGGTTGGAACCAAAGCTCTCAAATTTGGACTCCTCAGACCAAAGCACAGATTTCCACTGGTCTAATGTCCATTTCTTGTGTTCTTTAGCCCCAAACAAGTCTCTTCTGCTTGTTGCCTGTCCTTAGCAGTGGTTTCCTAGCAGGTATTTTACCATGAAGGCCTGCTGCACAAAGTCTCCTCTTAACAGTTGTTGAAGAGATGTGTCTGCTGCTAGAACTGTGTGTTGCATTGACCTGGTCTCTAATCTGAGCTGCTGTTAACCTGCGATTTCTGAAGCTGGTGACTCGGATAAACTTATCCTCAGAAGCAGAGGTGACTCTTGGTCTTCCTTTCCTGGGGCGGTCCTCATGTGAGCCAGTTTCTTTGTAGCGCTTGATGGTTTTTGCAACTGCACTTGGGGATACTTTCAAAGTTTTCCCAATTTTTTAGACTGACTGACCTTCATTTCTTAAAGTAATGATGGCCACTCGTTTTTCTTTACTTAGCTGCTTTTTTCTTGCCATAATACAAATTCTAACAGTCTATTCAGTAGGACTATCAGCTGTGTATCCACCAGACTTCTGCACAACACAACTGATGGTCCCAACCCTATTTATAAGGCAAGAAATCCCACTTATTAAACCTGACAGGGCACACCTGTGAAGTGAAAACCATTTCCGGTGACTACCTCTTGAAGCTCATCAAGTGAATGCCAAGAGTGTGCAAAGCAGTCATCAAAGCAAAAGGTGGCTACTTTGAAGAACCTAGAATATAAGACATATTTTCAGTTGTCTCACACTTTTTTGTTAAGTATATAATTCCACATGTGTTAATTCATAGTTTTGATGCATTCAGTGTGAATGTACAATTTTCATAGTCATGAAAATACAGAAAAATCTTTAAATGAGGCGTGTCCAAACTTTTGGTCTGTACTGTATATTCGTCACATTTCGTATCAAGCTTTTTGCAGCAACATTAGAAAAACAGCAAAACAATGGTTAATCCTTTAAGAAATGGAACAAATATGAAGGAAAAAAACTAAACAAAGACCAGTACCGTCATACAGAGGTGTGAATGAGCAACTGTGAAGCCGCTACTTAAAGGGGTATTTCCATGCAAGATATTTAAAGAAGTTGTCCACTACTTATATACTGATGCCCTGTCCGTAAGACATGCAAATTTTTGTGTGGTTTTATCATGATATAACCCCAAGTGTGAATCCATCCTTATCAAAGCTGTGTCTTCTAACCACTTGAACCTGTGTGTGGTCCAACATTCATGATTATGGCCAGATACGTCACTCCAGGAAAGCATGACTGGCCACAGTTATGTGCGCTGGCTAAAGTGATAAGTATGCGGAGGGAATAAAACAGGTAACCAAATACAGGATTCATTTTTCTTTTTTACATTTTAAAGTAACACATTATATGCAACACAATGTGATCAACCCAAGTTTGTAACTAATTTTGGTAATTACACTGAAATATGGCACACTGTTCATACAGGATTATTTGTGAATTCAAACAGGACTGAAAAGTCTTCACTAAATCAGACAATGAGAAGTAATGACGATGCAGAACTATATACCTGATTCACCAACCAGAAACGTGTGCTTTGTGTGCTCCATGACAGCTCGAGCCACACCAATGGCATTTTTAATTCTTCTAAGATTGGCTACTGCGCCCACCTCCATTGTGTTTCTGAAATAAAGATAAATGTAATCAGGTAGATGAAAGGGTATCCAGAAATTTTGGTTAAATACAATAATTTTAGGACAATGATTTTAATGATATTTTTAATTTAATTTTTTTTTTTTAAATCTGCCATTTCTGGAAATATCACAAGTTATCAGGACTAAAAGTATTCTACATAAAACTCAAGTGGCATCGAACACAATTAGGCTGGATTTACAAGGTCATGTGTATTGTAGGCAGCGTATGTACTGCAATGTAAGGACTGGTCACAGCCAACTTGACAGGCCTCATATACAGTGGGTATGAAAAGTATTACATTTTTCACTGTT